>NC_139463.1:11540000-12140000 GCF_057233095.1 Heloderma suspectum
AATGCCAGCCTTTCCTTAACTAGAAATGATCCTCTGGAGCATTTCTAGTTATGGAGAGGATGAAAAGGTCACTCATATTTCTGCTGACTCCTCCCTGACCCAGTTACCCCTCCCACTTCTCAAAGTTTTTTGGCTTGGGTATGAAAGGCCTGGTTGGGGACGGGGTTTGGGGAACTTCTGCAGAAAACCCTCAAGGTCCCCCCTACCCCAAGCACTTGCCACAAAATTTAGGGAAGGGGGGATTGAGTGGGTGTTGAGGTGAGTTTGCCCATGATCACAGAGAATCTGAAGAATGCCAGGGGTGTACTTTTAGCATAAGCCTTTCAAGAGAGAAATTTTAAGGGATCCATCTAGATCAGGGGTGGGCAACACCCTCTCGGATGTTTTGGCCTATATCTGCCATCATCCCTTACCATTGGCTATGCTGGCTAGGGCTGATGGGGATTGTAGAACAAAATATCTGGAGGGCCACAAGTTGCCCACCCCAATCTAGATCAAGACTCACAGTTAGAGGGCACAAAACTCACCTGGTTTGGAGGTTGAGGAGCTCCCACAAGGAAAACATCCAGTCTGAGCAAGGAGATGGTTGAAAGAGCCAGCAGGGCAGGAGTGGCATTCCTCCAGCTGCTTTGCAAGGCTGCTGTTCCCATAAGTACCAGGGGGACAGGGCACTGGGGAAGCAGTCAGTGGAGGGCAGTAATACCCTTGGGGGCAGGGATGTTGGAAGTAACTTGCAGTGCCTGGAGAGGGACAATGGGGATTTCTCAGATCTAGAAGATCCTTACTGAGGTTCTGAAAGCAACCCCCCTGCGCGCACACACACATCTATCATCTATCTATCTATCTATCTATCTATCTATCTATCTATCTATCATCTATCTATCTATCTATCTATCTATCTATCTATCTTATCTATCTTATCTATCATCTATCTCACCTTAGTAGTTATTGGGTTGTATCTAATGTTAGTCCTACTTGGAGTAGACCCACTGAATTGAATGGGACTTAGGTTAGATTAACATCAGATACAACCCATCGAGTTTACGTCTGGACAGTTGAAATGCACACAGGGGTGTGTGTGTGTGTATGTGTGTGTGATTGTCATTGTTATAATTTCCATGCCGCATTAGCGAACACAGCAGGAGAAGAAAAGTTGTAGCAGAGGTAGAGAATGGTTGGCCGGACCACTCAATTCAGCCTCAAGGAGGACCATCTGCAAGTCACATTTCCACAGCCAACACTTCCTCCACACACCTCTCCTGTCTTTGAGTTGGTAACTGTGGGGCCAACTGGTACCCTTCAGAGGGTCAGATGTCTCTAGTAGCTGAGCTCCACATTATGAAGACAAGAAATTGTTCTTTGTGTAAATTACGCATCCTCCAAACATCCATGTTGTGAGCAAAGCATGTGTTTCTCTGTGACAAACACCGCATCCGAGAAAACCTAAAATCCAGTAAACAGTTGCAGCCCAGCCATCAGTAGCCCAATAAAATACATCTCAAGAAAAAGTCTACAAGAACAAATGGGTCTTTAGGGCTTTCCTGGAAGCCGGTAGCAATATGGCCTGACAGACATGAGTCTGTAATAGGGATGTTAGAGAATTCCGCCACAGAACCCAGGAAGGCCGAATTCCAGTGAATTCGGCCCCCCGGAATCCGTGGCGGAATGGAGCAACCCACCCCATCACCCCGTGAAAGCCCTGCGAAACGAAGCCTACCTGGCTGCGGCTCCAGCGGTGGCTCCGGTGGCAGCGGCGGTGGCGGCGGTGGCAGCTCTGGCGGCTCCAGCTGCTGCCGGGCCGTGGCTGCAAATGGTGGCCACTACGCCGGCCGTCATTTGCATCCCTGGCAAGCTGTGATAGGCTACGTAAGTACCTACGTAGCCTATCATGGCTCAGGGCAGGGACGCAAATGGCGTAGCCACTGCCATTTGCGCCTGTGTCTTTAGCCATGATAGGCTATGTATATATTTACGTAGCCTATCACGGCAAAAGACAGGGGCTCAAATGGTGTAGAGAGCCAGTGTAGTGTAGTGGTGAGAGTGATGGACTGGGAGCCGGGAGAGCCAGATTCTAGTCCCCACTTGGCCATGGAAGCTCACTGGGTGACTTTGGGCCAGTCACAAACTCTCAGCCCAACCCACCTCACAGGGTTGTTGTTGTGAGGATAAAACAGAGAGGAGGAGGATAATGTAAGCCGCCTTGGGTTCCTTGCAAGAGGAAAAAAGGCGGGATATAAATGCAATCAATCAATCAATCAATCGGAAGGAATGCAAATGGCGGCCGCCGTAGCTGCCGCCATTTGCGTCTGTGTCTTTAGCCATGATAGGCTACGTATATATTTATGTAGCCTGTCACGGCTAAAGACATGGACGCAAATGGCAGCGGCTACGGGGGCCGCCATTTGTGTCCCTGTGCAGCCCAGCAGCTGGATGTCTGGCTGAGGGCGGCCCCGGCCGGCAGCTCTACGGAGTTGCCGCGGAGCGGAGCTGGCCGGGGAGGATTCCGTGGGGAGAGACGGAGCGCATCCCCCCCACTGTGGATTGCCCGGCGCGGAGCCAGGTAAGAGTTTCGTACATCCCTAGTCTGTAATGCATTCCAGAAATGTGGGGCCACTGCACAAAAGGCCCTCTCCCTCATGCCCACCAACCCGATGGGTCTCAGAGGCAGGCAGACAAGACTGGGCTCCGAGGTTAGAGGTGGGCTAACCATTGTGTAGAATTTGCTTCTACACAAATTCAGCCCCCCTGGGACCCCCATTCAATCTCTGGGATTCCGCAGATGGCCACACCCCCTTTTCCTGACCATCAATCACTGGGTGGTTTCCTGGCTTTCGTTCAGTTTTCCTGCATTCTGAAAGGCTGAAATTAGAGCTGTACACAAATGGCCTCTCAAAATTCCCCAGCCTCTTTGTAGGCAGAGAAATGGGGAGGGGGGAGAGAGTTTCACCAAATTTCTCCTAAGAGAGGAGAAATTCTCCAAACGTTTCTCACACATGGGGCTCACTATTGGCAGGGGCTGCAGCCTGCAGCACAGCTTCTTTCTTTTTCCTGAGGGTTTTTGGTTTATTGTGCTGCTTCTGCAAGTGGCGACAGCATCAACCGTGTTAAGACTTCCACTCTTCTGAGGCAAAATTTTGAATTTGTTTCGGTGGTATTTTTGAGCTTATCTAACCACTGTGAGGTGACCAAGGGTGCTGTGTGTGTGTTTTTCTCTCTCTGTTACACATCTTCCCATTGCTCTGCAGGCTCCCAGGCCACCTGCACTTCCTGAACTGAAAAAGCCCCATGGGAGGAATTGCCTCATATGATGTCTTCCTCATGACGGCTTTAACTGAAGTGTGGGAAGACAGGGAGGCTACAGGCTGCCACAGAGATTACTGTATGATGGCGGACAGGACACTCATGCACACTCCTCACCCACCTCACAAGTAAGGTAAGCCCAAACTGAACCCATGAGAATTTCTCCGAAATGTCTCCTCTGTTGATTTCTTTTTGAAAGCCATTTCTTTTCTATCAAATTGAATGAGAAGGGTCGAAAAACATGCGGGAGATATTTTTGGCACAGCGCTAGTTGAAATGCCTCTCCTGAGGCTTAGTTACCGGTGGTGAGAGCTTTAAGCTAAAACATGCTTGTCTTTTCAGCTCCACCCCTTTTGCAGCCCGTCGGAGTAGGAGACAGTACTGGGCTGGCTGGACCAATGGTTTGACCCTGATTTTCCAGCCTGGTTAGCCAGGTTGTCCTGCTATTTGACAGAAACCCTTTTCAAAGACCTCTTGGGTACACAGAAGAACCAGGAATTTCTTCGGGTGACTTAAAAAAAAAAAAAAAAAGTGCGTAAGGCTAATGGCGGCCCCCATAGGGAGCCGCCATTCCCCTTCCTTATTTGGTCGCTGTAGTCTACGTAAAGATTATGTAGACTATGGCGAAAATAAGGGCAACGCTATTTGCGTTGCCCTTATTTTCGCCGTAGTCTACGTAAAGATTTACGTACACTACAGCGACCAAATAAGGAACGCGAATGGCGGCTCCCTATGGGGGCCGCCATTTGCGTACGCGCGCTTTTTTTTTTTAAGTCACCCGTGATAGGCTACGTGACGATTAACATAGCCTATCATGGCTGACTTTCCAGATCTAGCCGTGATAGGCTACGTAAATCGTCACGTAGCCTGTTGTAGTAAAAATGTAACCTAAAAGCCATTGTATGTGTCTTAAGCAGCACGTAGTATTGTAAGAGCTGCGCATGCCTGGAATGAGCAGACAGTAACCCTAAGATAAGGTTGCCAAGCAAACTGCTAGCAACCAATCAAAGTGACACGCTGGCTGAGGAATGCAAGCTGAGGTGATAAAACTGTAATGCGGGGGTTGCCCAGGGTCGACTCTGCTTTTGAGCGTGAGCTCCTTTGTCGAACTGTTTGCAAACAATAAAATCGAGTTGGACCCAGCCTGAAGTTGACTCTCCTCTTTGGGGCAAATTGGACTAGCCTCCAGGGGGTGAAACTAGCATTTTGTGCAACAAATTGGCGAGCAGTCAGGAGTCCCTTGGACCACCCTGGGGTCAAACGACAGAACTGGCAAAGGTGCCTGTGGGGCACGCCAGACCGCCTTTGAGGTCTGCCATGGCACCAGAGAACGGGGGTCGGGACACCCAGGAGGTTAAAGGCATGGACTCCATTGATTGAGTCAACCAGGCTGAACGGGTCTGAAGAGATGGCACTAGGGTGTTGGGCAGAGTAAGTACTTGATTTCCCTTCTGTCTTTCTGTTTGAGTTGCCTTCGGAGTGTCTGAGGTTTGTCAGACTCTGTGTAAACGTCTGAGGTTTGTCAGACTCCGTGTAAGTGTCGGAGGTTTGTCAGTCTCCGTGTATGGTTTCAAATAGAGGTAGGCACAATGGGGGCGGGTAGCTCCTGTTTAGAAAGCTCTGCCACTCCCTTGGGATGCATGCTAAAGAACTTTAGCAAAGTCAAGCGTCTGAGGTTTGTCAGACTCCGTGTACTAAGATGTCGAAAGGCAAGCTGGTTACACTCTGTCAATTGGAATGGCCGGCATTTGGAATTAGTTGGCCAGACATAGGATCCTTTGGTGTAAATCTTGTAAATGCTGTATATAAAAATGTGGTGAATAATGGGCAATGGGATCAATTCGCCTATACTGATGGTTGGTTGAATTGGTGCGGAAAGAATCCCCCTTAGTTACAGAAGTGTAAATGTGTAAATGTGTTACTGGCAAAGAACCACATGGGCAAGAGTCCCCGGGTGGTGTCTGAATCAAGTAGTAAGAGATAAATTTGCCTCAGGGAAAGTGAGGTTATCAGCATTTGGATGAGTGCCAACCAAAATCCACTGAAGGTGAGAAAAGGTTGAATATAAAGTTCAATATTGTAAAGTCATGATGGTATGCTCCGAGGTGAAGCCCAAAGCCCCTGTTCTCCCTGATTCAAGTCCCACGGAAGGAGCTTGAAGACTGGGAGACCCTGCCCAAGGTGCCCTGAGCTCCCCGCGGTCTTATTCAAAGATGTTTGAGCCCCCAGCTCAAATGATAAGTCGCCCATGCGCTTACTATCCTTTTCAGAGATTTCAAATTGACTTTTCAGAGTTGCCCCAGACTCATGGCTATCGGTACCTGCTAGTAATGATAAAAGCAATTGACTGCACCGCACAGACAGTAGCCAAGATCCTGTTAAAAAGTAATCCCTAAGCTCTTGTTACCTAAAGAGAGTGAATCAAATCAGGGGCCCCATTTTGTTGGACAAGTGAAGCAAGTAGTGGCCCAGGTATAACAAACTAACTAGAAACTACACCCCCCTTGGAAACCTCAATCTACAAGTCAAGTTGAGAAGATGAACCGCACCTTAAAGACAATGCTCATTAGAATTTGTTTAAAGATTAAGTTGAAAGGCCACAGGACTTGCCAATCACCTTGACTCGAGTACGGTGCACCCCCAAGGGAAGTATTAAATTGACACCCTTTAAACGTTCCATAAGTGGCTGACAGCTTAAATGTAAATTTAGAAGTAAGAGTTTTAAGATTCAAGATTGTGTTACTGCCTTGCAGTCTGTTTTGTTTTCATAGGTTTGCGACACCGCACCAATCCTGGCCTTTAGATGCTCCAGTGCATAATCTCAATCCCAGGGATTCGGTGCTAATCCAGTCCTAGAAAGATGAACCACCTACCAAGAAGCAGAAGGGTCTGTTTCAGATCCTACTTACCACTCCCATTGCTATGAAAGTCGCCAAAGAAAAGAAGTGGATTCATCACACTGAATAAAGGCATCACCTGCACCAGAGAGGGTCACACCGGAAGCTGACCCACCTGAAGGTCACCGTTGGAATAATGAACCCCTGAAAGGACTCAAGTAGCTCTACAGAAAGAGGGCACTCTCGTTTCAAGGGTTCCTGATGAACGGAACAAAACTGAGTTCCAAAAGTTCAAAAAAAAGTGTTTTTGTTGTCAGCATTCTAGTAGCTAGAACAAAGGCGTCCTAGGCCTCACTTGCTGTTTAGAGAAAACCGTCAATGCCACAGCGATAATAGTTTGCGCCTTTAAGTGCATAGTCCACCGCGGGACCAAAGAGAGTATAAATTTGAGAAAAGCCTTTTGAGGGGGGAATTGTAGTAAAAATGTAACCTAAAAGCCATTGTATGTGTCTTAAGCAGCACGTAGTATTGTAAGAGCTGCGCATGCCTGGAATGAGCAGACAGTAACCCTAAGATAAGGTTGCCAAGCAAACTGCTAGCAACCAATCAAAGTGACACGCTGGCTGAGGAATGCAAGCTGAGGTGATAAAACTGTAACGTGGGGGTTGCCCAGGGTCGACTCTGCTTTGAGCGTGAGCTCCTTTGTCGAACTGTTTGCAAACAATAAAATCGAGTTGGACCCAGCCTGAAGTTGACTCTCCTCTTTGGGGCAAATTGGACTAGCCTCCAGGGGGCGAAACTAGCATTTTGTGCAACACTATCACGGGGGAGGGTTTTGTTTTGTTTTAAAGTTTTTATTTCGCGGCCGGGTGAGGCGAGGCGCCTCCTCCCCGGCCTGAATTTCGGCCGGGCGAGGCGGGAAGCCTCCCCCCCTGGCCTGAATTTCAGCCGGGCGAGGAGGGAAGCCTCCCCCCCCCGGCCTGAACTTCGGGGGGAGCAGCGAAGCGCCTCCCCCCCTCCGCGAAGCAAGCTGCGAGACCAGGTAAGTGACTTTCGTGCACCCCTAATCAGGACGTGCAGGGAGCCTGGGAGGCTGGCTATGATTAGGTAAGCTCAAAAACACCACCAAAAGAAATTCAACATAAATTATAGACTGTCCTGAGAATGAGGCAGAACAATGGAAGCCCCCTTCATTGTGGAAGAAAACTTTCTGGAAATTGGAGGACAGATTCTGGCAAAGCATTAACTCCACCGCGTTCCTGGAGCTGGACACAACACTGCCCCCCACACACACCTGCATTGTGGTGGATGCAAAATGGGGGGCAGCCTGCCAACACAATTCTTGCAGCACAAAAAGCCCCAAGCCCCTTAGGAATAAAAGAAAGAAGCTGTGCTACAAGCCCTGCCAAGAGGGAGCCCTACCTGGGAGAAACTGTTGAGAATTTCTCCTTCCCCTGGAGAAATTCAGTGAAAATATCTTCCAAATTTCTCTTCCCACTAATAAGGTGGAGAATTCTGAGAGGCCATTTGCGCTCAGCTCTAATTCAAACTATGATGACAACGGAGCAAGGCATGTCATGCATATTTAGTTTTTCTAAAGGGAAACAAGGGGTAGATGGATCTGAAAGCCCACTGAATGCTTCAGAGGTTCACACTGCTGCACAGAGTTGTTGGATGACGCACAGAGATTTCAGAGACTCTTTGAGCTGAGGACCAAGGACCATTTCATACATTATGGAGAATGTCACAAATATGTGTTTGTAAAGACAGGTATCACACAGGTAAGCTCATTAGGGAGCCAGGATTGACTGCATCACTCTGTTGAGTGTAAGCCTGGTTGCAACACTTATCATACCTTAGATTTGCATCTTAAAATGCAGATCTGGAGTTAGGGGTGAGCACAGCTCTACATGGAATAATCACCTTCAGGACAACTGAATCCCGGTGGGCAGGGCAGACATGGTGAGTCGGAGACAGAGTTGCCGCCATAGGTGCCTGCCTCACAGGCTCTGCAGCTCTTCTCGAAGGAGTCCCTGAGGCCTGTGGTGTTCAAGGCTGTATAACCAGCTTGGCACCAAAGCGGGTGGGCACTGCCAAGGGGACAATAGTGGGGATAGACACACCTGAAAGACAGAGGCGGTCAGTCAGGGGTGCAGAACCTCCAGCCCAGAGGCCAAACCTGTCCTGCCTGGGGTCACAATCTGGCCCTCCGAGGTTCCCCAGGGGGTTGTGCCCCTTCCCTTGGCCTCACACGCTTTCACCAGACCACTGATCTTTTGGTGTTTTCCTGGCTTTTGTGCAGTTTCCCCCCATTCTAAAAAGTTGAAAAGCCCCTCCTTCCCTCATAGGGGAGATGCTCCAGCCCCTTGATCATTTTAATTGACCTTCTCTGCACTTTTTCCTTCTCGACAATATCTTTTCTTAGGTGTGGTATCCAGAACTGTACACAGTATTCCAAGTGTGGCTGCACCATAGATTTGTTTGGGGCAGTATGATCTTGGCAGTTTTATTCTCAATTCCTTTTCCAATTATGCCTAACATGGAGTTTGCCTTTTTTACAGCAGCCACACACTGGGTGGACATTTTCATCGAGCTGTCCACCACAACCCCAAGATCTCTTTCCTGGTCGGTCACTGCTAGCTCAGATCCCATCAGGCTATACTTGGAGTTGGGATTTTTTGCCCCAACGTGCATCACTTTACACTTGCTTACACTGAACCACATTTGCCATTTAGATGCCTATTCTCCCAGTTTGGAAAGATCTTTTTGGAGCTCTTCACAATCCCTTTTTGTTTTAACCACCCTAAATAATTTGGTGTTATCTGCAAACCTGGTCACTTCACTGTTCACTCCTAATTGCAGATTATTTATGAACAGGTTGAAAAACATTGGTTCCAATACAGATCCCTGTGGGACCTCACTATTTACTTCCCTCCATTGGGAGAATTTACCATTTATTCCTATCCTCTGCTTTCTGTTCTTACTTCTTAGGCTGGTATTTTTGTTTTTTTGAGCCTTGCTTTTTTTGCCTTTGGTCCCATATACTGAAATGTGGCCTCCTGAGAACTTCTCAAAATGGAATGCAGCCCTCAGGCTGAAAAAAGTTCAACATCCCTACTGTAAAAGGAGCAGGGTCAGTGAGAATATTGCTACATTCACAAGCCCTTGATAAATCTCCTCCCTCAGCCTTGCAGTCATGGTGTGAATTGCCTCAGCCTAAAACTGAGATGGATATTCAGAATTCTCCAAACATCTCCATATTTTGCCACCTGATGTTCAGTTGTGAATTTTCAGTTTGAAATTCAAATTTTGAATACAAAAACGTCAGACTCAGCATGTGAATGCTTTTGACATTGCTGTCTCTTAATCCATATCTGAAATCTCATATGCTGGGAAGTGTCAAAAGCTGTCAGGCAAGAAAGGTCTCTGCAACCCAGGTATGAAATGGATTGAGTGGCCAGTTCACACTATCACCAACATGTGCCAGTGGCCATTTTGAATATTCAAGCTGTGGCTGGAAGTCATCTTGGCTTATCATGACATCTGACCCCAGTGAGGGTGGGTTGTTGGCATGGTTAACAAACCACCCACAACCCTAAAACAGCCAATGGGTTGTGGGTGGTTTGTTAACCATATCAACAACCCACCCTCAATGGGTTCGGATGTCATGATAAGCCACACTGATTGCCTGTCATGACTTGAATATTCAAAATGGCCATTGGCATGCGCCACAACCTACCGTGGCTTAAATAAGCCACAGTGGGTTGCGGTGATTATGCAAACCGGGCCAGTGATAGTGCCCTGCCCTATCCATTCACTCCGCTAACCTAGGTGCTATATTGGTTATGAATACTGGGGAGGGTGTTCAAGAAGGACTCTTCTTATTTTCTGATCCTGGGTTGGTTGTATGTTGATGAAAAAGTTGTGTAAAAACATGGTCCCATGGATGCGAAGCAAGGCTCATTCTGTGGGCTTATTTTGATCCATCATCCCATTAAATATAGTTAATTTGAATGAAGACTGTTGCAACGTTGGCCCATTGAATACAGTGGGACTTAACTCTGAATAAACATGCATAGGATTGCATTGTTAGATAGCCGTATTGAGATGCCCCAAGGCCTAAGCTGATTTTGGCAACCCCATCACTGATAACTGTATGGGATTCTGAAACTCTGATAAGCAGTACTTTTTATACCATGTATGAAATGCACAATATTTCTGGGGCACCCAGCATCCCCCCAGAATAAATGTGGTTCTAAAGTAGGCATTTTCCATAGTTGTGTGAAATTTCCATCACCTGTGGAGTATACTCACAGCTGCTCAGGAGTGTTGTACATGGATGACCCTTCAGGACAATAATACCCAGCAGGACACAGAGGTGGAATTGCTGTATGGGGTCCACAGAAAGAGCCAGGCCGGCATAGTGAAGGTTTGGATGAACCTGGTGACGAGATCAAAGGCTTGAGATAATTTTGGACCCCAAACCCACCACCTTCTGTGCAGGATCACAATGGAAAGCAGCTACACTTTTTCTATTTCCAAATAGATTGGACGTTAAAATGTTACAAACTAGCTAGTCATGTAGGCTGTGCACCTTTGGAAAAGAGGCACATATGTGATGGCCTGAAGGGCCAACATGAACAGCCGTGTGTGTCATCGCATTGGCATATTTATTTACTTAGTTCTTTAGAGCAGCCTTGCCCAACTTGGTGTCCTCCAGATGTTTTGGACTGCAACTCCCATCAGCCCCAACCAGCATAGACAATGGTGATGGGAGTCAATGGAGTTGTAGTCCAAAACATCTGGAGGGCATCAGGTTGGGGTGGGCTGATTGAGGTATTTCTACCATGCCTATTATCCAAGGTTCTCAAGGCAGCTTACAATACATTAAAAACCTGACAAAACAGAGAAGAGTTATTAGGGAGAGTAAAAGGTGTATATATATAAGTATTTCCCCAGATGTTCCAGTTGCTACTCTGCTTCTGAATCTCTGGGCCATGGCAAATCTCAGAGGTAATAGCTGTCAGAGTAATGAGACGTTAGTCCCTTACACGATAGGGTTTCATTACCCAGATTTCTGTTGATGTCTTTTGCAGTTCATTGGAATAATTGTTGGATTACCAAATGGTACCTGAGTGCCAACACATCATGTCGTCTCACCTGGTGGGCATTCATAGCCTGGTTCACATGGTATTCCATGGATGTTTGGTACCCCTGACTTTGCTGGGTCTGGACAGTGAAATCCAGAAGGGCAGGGTTTGCACTCCTCCAAAGATGTAGCACCAGGCTGAGTCCTGAAAGAACCAGGTGGGCAAAGAAAGGCATCCCTTCTTCCTGGGCACCAGTGTCCTGGAGCACAAGGGTAATCTCTCAGATCAGTGGCTCCTGTTGGATGAATGAAGAGAAACCAAGTTAAGAGAGAGGGGCAGCCCCACTATGATAACCCCCGCCATGGAAACTGATTTGCTTAGAGGCAAACTAATAGTTCTGGAGCCCCGCTGGGATTAAATGATGATGATGATGGAAAACATGGGAAACTGCTTTATACCAGGTCAGGCTATTTGTTTTTCCATCTAGGCCAGTCTCCTCTAACTGGCAGGGGGTCTCCAGGGCAAAGGTCTTTTCTATTACCTGCTATCTGATCCTTCTAACTGGGGGTGTCAGAGATTGAACCTAGGACCTTCTGCATGGAAAGCAGGTGGTGAACCACACAGCTATGGCCCCTCCCCAAGGGTAACTGCCACCCATGTACCCACTCCACCCTGACAGGCACTGGGCCTGTTCAGACATGCACGGCAGAGGGTGGTTAGGGTAATTACGGAGGTCTGGGGGAATGAGTGAAACCATGACATGTGGGCTCACCAGATGATGGCAGAACCGTGCGGTGTTGTGTGGTTCCGCTAAGCACCCCCCTCTATAGTTACCTGGCGATCGTCCCGGCATGATGGTTAGCATACATCCCATCATCCTTCACAGTGCAAATGGGCTCCCTCCAACCGCTCCACCTTCCAAAATGGCCGAGTGACCATACAGAATGTCTGCAGAGGCTAGAGCATGACTGGAAGTGACAGGCTTTCTGGTTGGTGGACTCTGTGGTCATAGTCTGGAAATCCTCTGGAGCCTGTCTTAACCACTGGGGAGCCCGCCAGATGACACAGTAAGCCACCCTGGGCCCCTTAACCCTGTTGCAGGAGGGTGATTATCCAGGGTGGCTTACTAATCCTGGGGAATGTGGTTTTCTTCCCCCACATGACACACTAAGCCACAGTGGTTAGTGCAACTTCCCTAACCATCATGACTTAGCATGACGTCTGAATAGGCCCCCTGTTTGCATTTTAAAGGAGCTTACCTGTGGTGCTGTCACAGGTGATGCATGCCATATGCCAGCAAAATTGGAAAACACAAGAATGGCCAACAGATTGGAAAAGATCAACTTATATCCCCACACCAAAAAAGGGAAGCACCAAAGAATGTTCAAACTATCAAACAGTGGCACTGATTTCACATGCCAGTAAGGTAATGCTCAAGATCTTGCAAGGTAGACTCCAGCAATTCATGGAATGAGAATTGCCAGATGTACAAGCTGGGTTTAGAAAAGGCAGAGGAACTAGAGACCAAATTGCCAATATCCACTGGATAATGGAGAAAGCCAGGGAGTTTCAGAAAAACATCTATTTCTGTTTTATTGACTATTCTAAAGCCTTTGACTGTGTGGATCATCACAAATTGTGGCAAGTTCTTGGTGGTATGGGGATACCAAGTCATCTTGTCTGCCTCCTGAGGAATCTGTATAATGACCAAGTAGCAACGGTAAGAACAGACCACGGAACAACGGACTGGTTTCAGATTGGGAAAGGAGTACGGCAGGGTTGTATACTCTCACCCTACCTATTCAACCTGTACACAGAACACATCATGCGATGTGCTGGGCTTGATGAAGCTGAGTTAAAATTGCTGGAAGAAATATTAACAATCTCAGATATGCAGATGATACCACTTTGATGGCTGAAAGCGAGGAGGAGCTGAGGAACCTCATGACGAAGGTGAAAGAAGAAAGTGCAAAAGCTGGGTTGCAGTTAAACCTCAAAAAAACCAAGATTGTGGCAACCAGCTTGATTGATAACTGGCAAATAGAGGGAGAAAACGTGGAGGCAGTGACAGACTTTGTCTTTCTAGGTGCAAAGATTACTGCAGACGCTGGCTGCAGCCAGGAAATCAGAAGACGTTTACTTCTTGGGAGGAGAGCAATGACAAATCTTGATAAAATAGTTAAGAGCAGAGACATCACACTGACAACAAAGGTCCGCATAGTTAAAGCAATGGTATTCCCCGTAGTAACCTATGGCTGCGAGAGCTGGACCATAAGGAAGGCTGAGCGAAGGAAGATAGATGCTTTTGAACTGTGGTGCTGGAGGAAAATTCTGAGAGTGCCTTGGACTGCAAGAAGATCAAACCAGTCCACACTCCAGGAAATAAATCCAGACTGCTCACTTGAGGGAATGATATGAAAGGCAAAACTGAAGTACTTTGGCCACATCATGAGAAGACAGGATACCCTGGAGAAGATGCTGATGCTAGGGAAAGTGGAAGGCCAAAGGAAGAGGGGCCGACCAAGGGCAAGGTGGATGGATGATATTCTGGAGGTGACGGACTTGACCTTGGGGGAGCTGGGGGTGGCGACAGCTGACAGGAAGCTCTGGTGTGGGCTGGTCCATGAAGTCATGAAGAGTCGGAAGCGACTGACCGAATAAACAACACCTGTGGTGCTATATATGAAGGAAAATTGCAACTATCAGAAGGTCTGTATCAGCTGTCCCCAACCTGGTGCCCTCCAGAGGTGTGGGACTACAAGTCTACTGGTTGGGGGATTATGGGAGTTGTAGCCCCACACCTCTGGAGGGCACCAGGTTGGGGAAGTCTGGTCTATATAGTATGCATTTTAAAACTAACTTGCAAAGAAGAAGAAAATATTTGATTTCCTGGAAATCACTTTAGAAAACCAGGTGGGCAACACCGCTGGTCAGGGAAGGACTGGCAGGGAGCCTACCCTCTGGTTGCCCATAACTGTAGCACTGGTTCTGCTTATGGAAAGGTCATCATAATCTGGCAGAATATATACTCTGCATTTTCTGCAGAGTACCTGGCATCTTCTGGAGTCTCCCTTCCAGTTGAGATCCCTGCAGGCTCCTATTGTTCACACACCTCTGCTTTCACTTGTTCAACTTCAGATTTCAACAGAGCCTCCCCACCACCACCACCACGAGTGTGTTGCGTGCTCCTTCATCCATCCTTCTCGAGCTGAATAGAGTGTCTGCAAACTGAGTGTACAGCCAGCCGCTAAATTGGCAGCTTACCTGTGGCAGGGCACTGATGGTCTGATGCAGAGCAGAGCTGGCAATCCAACTGGCTCTCAGTCCCTCCTTCTGTCCGGAAAGCCTGCTTGGGGCACTGCTGGACAGCCCGGGGCCCACTGGGGATGGTATGATTCATCTCATAGCAGTAGTGCCCATCGGGACATGGAAAGGACACTGGATTCCCTGAAGAGGTAGAAAGGGGGAGAGTTATGAGATGCTGGGGATTAACAAAGGCACAGACCTACTGTGTTTAGGGCATGGGATTTGAGAACACAGAGTTGACGGGATAAGGGTAGGGAGGGGTTCTGGGAGGGAGTTGCAGAAATTCTAACCTGCTTTGCACCAGCGGCCCGGTGGGCAGGGCAGGCAGTCCTCCTTTTGTCTGGCACCTGGGAGAGAACCAATGGTGTCATCTGGACAAGGCATGGGTGCCTCTGAGCCTTCTGGGCAGTAGAATCCTGGGGATAGGGTTGGAAACATGCCCAGGTTAAGTTCCTCATGGTGAAGATCAAGGCTTGCATTTCTAAGCAGCTTGCTGTCTACCAGTCTGATTCATCAGAGACAACACACTCCAAACAAGGTGATTCTGCCTCTCTGGAGAATTTGCTCTGCTCCTCATGGAATCCTATGACCTTGTGGCATTCTGTAAAGGGGTGGAGAATGGATTCTCTGGAAAGGAGGTGGAGTACACAGTGGCAAGTTACTGGATAGCGCCTATGGTTAGACTAGGCTTCCTGAGCTGGTGGGCTTGCTCCCAAGTCTCTGACACTCCTCCACCCCACCCCACCCCACCCCACCCCCTTTGTTCCAAAAAGAGCTGAAGTAGTTTGGGTTTGTCTCAACAATCATGGAGAGATGGCAACTCCAAACAAGGCTGGCCTTATCCACAGGATACTGAGTTGGGATCTTTCACCCAAATTATTGTTTGCACCTAGGATTTGGTTCAGAGGGAATATGCCCATCTCCTAGTGGCAAGGTTATGGGCAAGTGCAGAAAAAAAGTAACAGACAGCACATAATATCATCTTCTCTCTTTACTTACAGCAAAAAGTGAACAAAAATTATGCACATGTATCAGACACTGATTTATACCACGGGTGAAGCATTATTTCAAATCCAAAGGTGTCAACATCAGTGTGTGTGTGTGCATGCAAGCCCTATATGTGAGCTGAAATTCCATTTAGCCAGCAATCCTAAGCCTATTTACTGGGGAGTAAGCCTAACTGAGTTCAGTGGATACTTTTGAGTAAACATGCATAGGGTTGCCATGCACAATTCTTAAACTCCAGGATCAAAACTTATAAGTACATAGATGCTGGGGACCTTTAAAGTAAAGTCTCATTTCTCAGAAGCTGGTCTGAATGTTTACCATATTATACCACATATATTTTATTTGGTATATTTTATACCATTACCCCATATATTTTAGCTCTAGGTATGATGCTCAGTTACCTGCTGGACAAGGCCCTGCACACTCCTGACCCCAGAAACAGTCAGCCAGGGGGCTCCAGGTGAAGTTATGGCCCTGTGGGGTGGCATCGGAGCTTCCTTCTTGGCAGAAGAAACCAGCAGCACACTTCCCCTCCATCCGTCCTCCCCTGGTAGAGAAAGTTGTAGAAATGTTGTTAGAAGGGAAGTGTTTATTTATACATTAAACAGTGGGCTGCTTCACAGGACGTGACAGCCCACTGTGGCTTAATTTACCTACAGGGGCTGTTAGGTTGTGCTGGGTGCTGACGGGCACCCTTTTTGTATGGCACACATGGGTGCCTGGCTTGATGTGACTTGTCATATCATACAAGCCCAAGTGGGTTAGACAACCCTCCAATAACCCTAAAACAAGCCATGGGCCATTTGAGGGTGGTCTAACCTTCAAACAACCCCTGCTGCATGGGTTCACAAGCCACGGCAAGCTGGGAGCCTATGGGCATCATGCAAAAATGGTGCCTGCAGGCACCCAGCACAATGTGACAGCCCCGCGGGTAAATTAAGCCATGGTGGGCTGTTGTGTCATGTGAACCATGTCACTATCTTTTAAATGCTCCTTTTCAACATTAATTTACAGAGTGGCTTACAGTATAAAACATTATAATGTAACAGTTAAAACCAATATAATGAAACAGAGCCCTTTAGAATCAGCCAAGCAGCAGCCTATCAAAAAGAAACTTCAAAGTTTAGAAGGAACAGCTACGTTTTAGTTAGCTTTCAAAAAGTGACCAATGATAGATCGAGTTCACCTTCTATGGAAGGGCATTGACTTAGCTGGGATAACTACAAGAAGGACCTGCTCCTAGCATATTCCATTCTTGCATCCCTAAAAGATGGAACCATCAGAAAGGCCACACTGTAATATATGCTTTTATACACAATATGTGACAGGAATACAGTTACCTTCATGTATAAGATCAGGCATGGGCTGGAGGGAACCAAGTTCAAATCCCTGCTCAGCCATAATAATTTCCTAGGTGGCCTTGGATCAAATCACATTCTCGCAACCTAATCTAGTAATTGTTTTATTTTGGATCCATCTTGTCTTCATTCCATTTATTGATTGATTGATTGATTTATTGCATTGTTTTACATCTTTTTTTTTACATTGTCTACTTTGTGGACTCTAATGGGTGCAAAGAAAGGCAGGATATACTTGTTTTAAATCAAATCAAATAAACGGATGCTAGGCAACAAGTTACAGGCAAGACGTAAACACTACGATGTATTAACCTGCAGTAGTGACCAAGAGGACAAGGAAGGCATTCTCTTTCCTCCCGTAGACCAGACACACCCAGAGGAGTAAAAGTGCCATAGGGACATGGATGAGGAGCAAAAGTACCTGAGGAAAGGGGATGTAATAACCCACAAATCAGTAAAGTAGATATGATCTGGGTTGGGTCAGCTTAAAAAAGCAGAACAATATATTTACCACCATAACCAGGTAATTTGTACAGGTAGTATCCACTATTACTTGCACACCTGCTCAAGACATTTAACATCATCGTAACAAATGGAATAGCAGAGGAACTCCCAGGTAAGGGGATCCCCCTTTTTTTCTGGCTGTTTCACAATCCTCTGCATCGATAAAGAAGCACAGTCATGGAGAAGAAGCAAACATCTGGCTGTCAGACTTCTGGATATTCAAAGTACAATTGCTTGTTCGCTTTTGGGAATGCCCTAACAAGTCCCTTGTCAGCACCAATTATGAGATACCTGAGCTGCAAATACTAAATCAAGAGATAATTTTGCATGGCAGAGGTAATCAGGCTATCTACAACTTCTCTCTCTCTCTCTCTCTCTCTCAATCTCTCTTTCTCTTTCTCTCTCTTGTTTAATCTTCATAAACATGCACTAGATTTAGAAATAAGATTCCTTATTATATTAACAGAGAGCTTCGATAACAAATACATTCAAAGTCCATCAGTTGGGCCCTGCCAACTTTCTTTGCATGTGGTTCATATTGTCAGAAGGGAGAGGCAAGTGTAGTTTCTTCACCCCTAGCAGCAAATCACCTCTTAGCACGTGGTGCAAATGGAGAAGGAAATGTCACCTTTAAGGTTTGTTGTTGTTGCCAATTTTTGTGCAGGGAGTAAGGAGTCTCCAAGCTGGAGGGCTTTCTAGGGTGGTCATTCCCAGGGTCTTTCCTGTTTGTCAGGCCCTCCAGTTAATCAGGGGTGAGATTTTAGTGCTGTAGGTCAAGGGTGGAGAGAAAGAAGATCACCAGATGTTTTGGACTTTAACTCCCAGCATTCCTGACCATTGGTCATGCTGACAGGGGCTTCTGGGAGTTGAAGGCCCAAACATCTGGAAATCTACCTTTTGCTCACCCCTGCTGTAGGTGATTGATCTGTGGAATCAATCAATTAAAGCTTGCAGCCCTAGTGCTTTTGCTAGCAAGTGTACATATCTCTGTACCTGTAGGACAATATGAATGTGGTGGACAGCGGCTGGGGTCCCCAGCTATAGCCTCATGGCAGAAGAACCCTGCTTGGCAAGGGAGGCAGTACTCTGAGCCCCGGTTTGGTTGGTATTCACCGGTGGGGCATGGGGCTGGATGGGCAGCCCCTGGCTGACAGAAGTGTCCCTGAGAAGTGCAGAGAGGAAGTACAAGCATAGGTTAGACAGAAACTATTCTAGCTAACAGTGCTATTACTGCTCCCCACCCACAGACTTTATTTTTTCAGAGGTTTCAGTTCTACAACAATGAACAAAATAAATATTACAAATACACAGAAACAGGAAAATGGAATCTAAACAGTGCAAACAAGTGAACAATAGGAACAGTTCTTTGACTCAGGGCTTTTCTACATGGGACTTTTAACCCACCACCACTTTACCGAGGCTTCTGTTTCCAGAGCCTTTGCAGGATTAAGACTGACACCTTTACATGTGTGCCCTCCCCCCCCAGGCTTGTCTTTCTTTTCTTTTCCTTATGTTTCATTACATAAGCACTAGATGGTGCAGTGGTGTAGTGGAATTGCACAGTTACACTAGGCTTTATCCCACCATTCACAAATAAAACCAGACTATCCTCATTAGAAAAAATAAAAACCCTCTAAAATGGTTGCAAAGTGCTGGAGAGGCCCTGAAGGATGATGATGTGTAAAGGACCCATAAACGACCATATTGTGGTTTTAATGTTCTATATATTTTAAATTGTTTTATTGTGTGTTGTTTGGTTTTAGTTTTTGTGAACCGCCCAGAGAGCTTCGGCTATTGGGCGGTATAGAAATAAATAAATAAATAAATAAATAAATAAAGTAAGCGAGGAATCACGAGTGCACAATAAATGCCTTGTGTAGAAAGGCTCTCAGTCAATTTTATCATATTTTTTGCTGGTACTCCAAGAAGAACATTATGCTCCACCGACTTCTGCAAGTGCCGAGAACTTCTGGGGGCACAGTGCTTACCCAGCACTGATGAATGAACTTAAGGTCATTTCGTCCAGCTCTAAGCACCAGGGCAGGATCTGCCATAGCGAACGTTCTCAGTCAGTACATAAACCACCACCCAGATTTTAAGCTGAATGGGGAGTCCTAAGAGGCACTGTGTTCCAGCTAAAATGACAGACCTCAGGGCAGAGGAATGGGGTTGGGCTGAAGGAGCTGAAGTTTGCTGGGCAGTAGAAACCAGCAGCGCACGGTCCAGTCGGTGAACTCAAGCCCACAGCGGCACAGAAGAATCCTGGGTAGCAAGGCACACAGCAGTCTGGAGAAGAACCTCCTGTAGGACAGAGAAGCCGGCAGAGATAAGCTCCACCTGGAGAAAGGCCAACAACAAGCCTCCAGCAAGCGGCACATTGCCCTTGAAATTGCAACACCTGCAATGTCGATTAGTCTAAGAGCTAAGCTAGATCTGATGGGTGAGGTCTGTGAACAGGATCCCCCTCCATTGATTTAAATGTGCAAATTGCCTCTGTGGAATGAGGAAGGATTTGGACCAGAGACATGGCACATGGGGAGGATTTTAGAAAGCCATTTTCCCCATGCATTTTCCTGATTAAAATTGCTCCCCAAGATATTTTCCCCAACCTTGTGATACCTGTATGCTTTGCCTCTTGGGGAAGTAGCAACTTAAGGGTGGGACCATTTTAATTAGGAAAACAGAATGGAGAGAAAGGGTGAATCCACTTCACCTAGAGCTGTGGTCTGAATCTGGATCTTCTCCGCACCTGCTCTGAACACTTTAAAATGCAAGCATAGATCTCCTGTGTCTAGTTTGGTCATGATTTGGACAATTAATTTACTATGTCAGACTAACAGGTTCAAGGCAAATATGTAAATGAGTTAAAAGATCTAAGCTCTGCAAAGCTTAAAGGTGCACTTGTCAGTTTCTTTCATGTTACATGGTGGGATTGTTAGTGAGCATTCCTCCACCACTTGTCTCAACACCAGGGCTGTCAACTGATGCAAGACGTTTTACCAGACAAATGACATGCCTTTTAACTGACTGACTGAATTAACCCACCAATTATGTTTAAATATATCTGCATATATCATCAGCTGCTCAGCAGAGAGATAACATTGGGGATATGAGGCTGTAAGATAATTTAGTATTAATTTCCCCCCCACACACACACACATATTGTTAAAAGAAAGATCATTCTTTATTACATATTTTTTGTTTGTAGGGGTGCAAAACAGGCTTGGGGGGGGAATCTAACCTTCCTGGGGGCCAAATTAGGCACTCAGGGGTCCCAATCTGACCCTCCAGGGTTCCTCTGTGGGCTGTGCCCCGCTCCCCTGGCATCACTCCATTTCCCCTAACCACTGCTCATTGGGTGGTTTCTCAGGTTTTGTGCAGTGTTTTCTTCATTGTAAACAGTTGAAACGCCTCTCCTCAGGCTTAATCGCTGGCGGTAAGAGGTTTAAGCTAAAATAGGCTGGCATTGTTGGCCCCCGCCCTCTTTGCCCCGCCCACTGCTAGAATGTGGCCCTTGAGAGCTTCTCTGAACTGGAATTTGTCCCTTGGGCTGAAAGAGGGTCCACACCCCTGACTTAAAGTAACACATCAGAACTCCAACCCAAAAAAGATTTCCCTGAACTGGCAACCTCCCCAATTAAAATGTCCCCATGCTGGTTCAAAAAGGACCCCACTGGTTAATCAGCGAGGGCTTTAGCTGAATGTATCAACTAAAACTTGCAGTACAAGTTAACACTGTATTTCAGTATTTGTATGTGTTCAGTGTTTTGAAACTAGGAGATTGTCTGATGTGGCTAAGGATGGAAGTAGACATTACAAGGGAAATTTGAAGTATCTGTGTATCCATAAAGCTAATGTGAGGGCCAGAGGAGAGGACATTTGCAAAGGAAAATCAATAGGAGGGGGGTAACTAAGCTGTCTTTTACCTGTCAGTTCTCTCATGCAAATGCCTCCTCATCAGTTTTTTAATTTGTCCTCCCTGGACAACTGTCAAAGCTGAAATGAACCCAGCAGGGGGAAAAACATCCTTAAGGGGCATTTGTGGGTAGGAATCTATAGGTATAGGCTAAGCATCCCTCCCTCCCATGAGCCTTCTACTGCAAGACCCCCGTAGTTGTCTTGATAAACATGGGGTTGGGATCTTGCATTTGCAAACAAACAAACAAACAGACAGACAGACAGACAGACAGACGGAAGGACAGACTGACAGACAGACAGACAGACAGACATTAAGTTCCATCCCCAAATGTGCTTGAGTTTGCAAGGAACCTTGCTGTCAGTGGAGCTGAGAACTGGATGCAGCTTTATTCTCAAAAGCTTGGATGGTGGCTAATGCCGTGCTGTTGCCTGCCTCCATTTGGATCATTCCCTTGAAACCAGCAAAGGAATGGGTTCTTTGTTTTATGCAGAACAGCCTTGTTTGCCCTGGCATCCTTTCAGACAACCCCAGTTGCCTTGGTGGTGCTTCAGATCAGTCCTTGGAGGAAAAGCTGGCTTCTCCAAAAAATATAAGGTGACTTTAACAGAGCTCAGTCGAGGCCCACTGCCTTGGAGCTAGGCAGGACCAGAACTGGGAAGGGCTCACCTCTCTCCCATCCTATGGAGTAGACAAGTCTAATTGGCACAGCCCAGCTTACCAGAGCCAGGCACAACCAAGCCAGGCATACAGGGCCAGCCCAACCATTAGGCAGAGTGAGGTGATCACCTCAGGCAGCCGATGCCGCAGTGTATGTATGGGGGGAGCACAAGCAGCCCTCCTGGACATTCCTCCTGAGCCCACTAGCCGTTCTCCTCTGTTGGTGGAAAGGAAGAGTTGTGTGTGCCACACTGCCTGCTCGGCACCCCCAAAGCTATCGTGCTGCCCTCAGGTGTGGTGGAGGACACGGTTCCATCGCCAGTGTTGGAAGTGAGATTCTATTATGAGTCCGGTCAGCTTTTGAGGAACTGGGCGGTGGGGAGGTGCCATCTTGTCCTCAAGCAGAAAAATATATTGGGCCGGCCCTGCTATTTTCCACTCAACGGGAACAACAATTTGGCTCACTTCATTAAGGGGCTGCGAACGACATTCCTTTCAGTTGGAGGAAGGCAAGTGTGGCAGCGAGTGGGATCTGGAAATGGAGCGAGATGGCCAGCCCAAGACATACTCACCTGTAGCATTATTCAGAGTGCCCACTGGGCAGGAGACAGGGAACCAAGTGCCTTCTGGGCAATAGTGCCCCCCTGGGCAGGGCCCATTGAGGGGAAACTCAGCTGTGCTTTGTGGGACGGCATCGGAGGCTCCCCCCGCGCAGTAATACCCAGCGGAACACAGACCTGCCAATCGGAAAACAGGACTCCTCTCAGGGGCTGTGTTCAGTGAACAAAGTGCAATCAATGTAAGGTGCTCCGACAGAGGTTATGTCATGGGGGGGGGATTGCACCTGTATCGTTCGCACAGGGATAAAGAGCGCATCCCCTTCTTGAGAAAAAAGAGGTCAATGCTGCGACTCCATAGTCCCTTCAGTCTGAATTAACTGCTGATGAATTGGTCTGATGCACGAGGAGCACACAGATTTCTCAGTGAATCACTGATCTGTCTTATCAATTAATGCAGTAACTTTTACGTCTTCAAAAATGCATCCCCAGAATACACCTTCAATAACACTTAGCTTTCACTGGGGTGATAAACCTCTGCTTGGCCTCTATCATTTCAAACCATAGGTGGGGGCACAGAATGAAATGTGCATGCCTCAGTTCAAAATATTCCCCCTGCATGCAGAAAACTAGGATGTCAGGGGGAAGGCTAGAAGTTTACCTTTGCCCCCATAATTCTTTCTTTCTTTCTTTCTTTCTTTCTTTCTTTCTTTCTTTCTCTCTCTCTCTCTCTCTCTATATATATATATATATATATATGTGTGTGTGTGTGTGTCACACACACACACACACACACAGTGATAATTCTTGTGTGATTTCAAAATGATATCACAGAGCGATGCAGAAATGGGATGGAACAGATGGATGACTCAAGACATGCAAAACTGACATGGGCTGGAAATCGATTGATCTGTCCCTCTTTATCTCAGACAAATAATGGCCAGAGCTCCTTACCATCCGGTTCCCAGTTAGCATCGCCCCTGCAGTACCTCCCAACTGGGCAGAGCTTGCAAGCATCGAAGGACAGTGCCCCCTCCAGGGTATTCAAGGTACCAGCAGGACATGGTAAAGGGGTGGCAGTACGGGGTGGACAGTAGTAACCTGCCAAAGCAAGAGTGCATTAGGGGGCTGTCCTAGTATTAAAGACAAGACAAGACAATATTCCAAGGACCTTGGGTGTTTGTGGTGGAGTTATCACCACAGCTCAGGAAAGAACTTGAGCACAGGGACAGTGGTCAACGAAGACATGACAGAGCTCTTTTTTTTCCAAATCCTGCAATCAGCATTCTTCCAACTCCACAGTCAAACAGAGTCTCAGGATGCCTTACCTCTAGGGCAGTTGAGTGGCTCCGCAGTGGCAGTGTGCCTGCAGGCTGTGCCCGCTGGGCAAGGGAGGCAGGTGCTGGCCCCAGCCATGGGGCTAAACATGCCAGGCTCACAAGGAACCTCCAGGCCAGTGCCCTCAGGACAGCGGAAGCCTTTAGGGCATCTGTACCCATGGATCCCATCACTGGGGCAGGGAGCGGAGTTCCCCTTGAGGCAAACATACCTGTGGATATGACAGAGGGGTATCTATGGCTTTGTTGTCTACCCTGGAGAAAAGGAGTCCAACCCCCACAAGCAGGTTCAGTTGGAATCACCCTTAAACCCTGAAAATTCAGAGCACACTCCCTGAAGAGACCTGGATGCCTCTGCTCTAGTTAAGGTCATCCTGGGTGAGGCAGACCTAGAAGGGCTGAGATATTTTCCTGCTTTGGTCTGTATTTATGAAGGAGCATACTGGAAGCCCCACACCACGCTCTCATGGGGGAGCACACAAACAGACATCCTTGCTCTCAAGACAGCAAGCCCGGGGAGCAGAGCTCAGGTGGCTGATGTTCAGAGGTGTGTTGCTCTTTGCCACAACCCGAGAATGAGCCACAAGATGCTCTGGACCAAGGATTACCCTTGATGTAAAAGCAGAAAAGAATTCATAGCTATTAGCTATCTCTACCTTGAATGCCCTGTTCCAAACACTTGCATGATATAATGCCCCTGCATTACTGTTTATTTAGGGATTCCCTCCCACCCTGGCATACCATCTCTTCAGAATCTACCCCTCCCACCGCCACCAAATACTAGCTCTCAGTTTAGGGTTCTCCCTTGGGCTCATGACAAGCAAATAAATTCTGTTCACTATACCAGCATGCCTTGAATAATTCAAAAGAGTTCTTTAGTGATATCATATATACTAATAGGGATTTCAGTTCTCCAAGTGCACCATCCATGCACAAGAGGGTGGTATCAGCAGGCGAGATCTGCAGAAGCACAACAGATCTTTAGAAAAAAAGACCCTAAGGGGGAGAACACCCTTCTCTCCCCCCCCCCCAATGGTGCAAAGATATTTGAGCGTGCTCAGTGGCTATGGAATGTGAACTGGCCATCGGGGCAGGTGGGTGGGGGGATGAAAAATCCCGTGGGAGGGGAAATGTAATGGAGTGTCCTGAAGAAGAGCGTTCTGCATTGCAACATTTATAGTCATTTATGGTTAGTTCAATAATAACCAAGAAAACTGGGACAGGAGCCTAATGAAGTTTCCAGGACATCTCATGGAAAACTAGCACAGCTAAACATTTCCCAGTTTGGGAAACACCTCCCTCTTGTGCATGGATGGTGTCAGCTGGGCTGCATAAGTGCTGCCTTTACATTAAAGAATCCCCCCCCCCCCCCGCAGCACTACTGTTGTGGAGCCTTTCTGCGTTCACAGCGGAGTCCCAGATGGGGACCACGTGATTGCTGAGAGGGGAAGCCTTTAATTTTCAAGGTTCCATAGAAATCAATGAAACAGTGCCATCTAGTGGCTGTTTTAATAGTGTAACGATCCGAGTTTTTTGATACCGAGTTTTTTCTGGACCTTTTTGAGATGAAATAACCAGGAAATACCTCTGGATGTGCCCTGGTGGCTTCCGTGAGTGAGCATTCTCAATAGCAGGATAAAAGCTCCATGTGAAGGAGCCCCAAGTATTAGCACTTGGAGAATTGAAATCACTATTAGTATATATGTTGGGGTGTGTGTGTTTTTGGTAATATTGGAGGGCCTGTCTGTCAAGGACTGGATTCAGATTGCCAGCTCAGCTTTTGCCACCACGCTCAATTGTGTGTATGGATCAGGGATGAGGATCGTTCCCCCAATTACCGAGGACAGTTGTCCTCCCGTCAATCCAATCCAATCTTGCCTATTCCACTCAGGTCACCCCTATTCATTTATGGAGAATATGATGCAATCAGAGGCCTCTGTGTTCCTTCATGAGGAGTCTGCATGTCTGTTTGCCATTAAATCAAGCAAAGCAGCCATTACTGCCTCTCACCCTTCATTACACTGTGCCATCTGGGACAGATCAGACATCCCTGATTGGCTGCAGTAGAGTCCCGCTGGGCATGGCTGGCACTCTCTCTCTGCCTTCAGGCCCAGAGAGGTGGAGAAGGAGCCAGGCGGGCAAGGGATGGGATATCCAGTCCCATTTGGGCAGTAATGCCCTGGAGGGCAGATGTCATTCCCAGTCAAGAGGAAGCTAGCAGATTCCATCTGTAGGAGGAAGAAAGGAAAATAAAACCAATAAGAAAGATGATTTTACTGTGGCATGTTCACCCAGTAAATGATTTGTTAAGAATGCCCCCCCCCCCAACACACACACAAATTAGTGACAATTAATACTTCCACAACAGGAAAACTGTTAGTTCTCAAGCTTCTTCCCCTAGACAAATACCAGTTGTCACCACAGAGGGATGTAACTAACTTAGTAAAATCATCTTGTGAGATGCAAATCGTGCAAAATTAGTTGTTGTGCAACCACTGTGTGGCTGGACTGATCAAACTGTGTCAGGGCAGACCTGACCCTAACTATTTCATCACTTTCCAGATCTTATGCTGTTATTACATGGGGCACCACACTTAAGGATGGGAGGAAATTCATTTGGTTTGGATTTTAATGCAAATATACGCAATTTGCATTTCCTGAACTAATAAGCAGACTGAAAAGCAATTATACTTTGATTTCTGCCATTTTTTTTCCAAATGTTGCAATGCAGTTCTCCAGTCAAAAAAAAGTGTATATTAGGGAAAATAACATAAAAAATGCATTGTATTAGCAAAAACTATTTGCAAAAAATGAATACATTAGGCAAAACTGTGCACAAAAATGCATATATTTGGAGAAATGTACTTTGCAGACTTCAAAAACAGAACCTTGGAAACTGATGCAGAAAAGGGATGAAATGAACTTACAGTTAAGACACATGAGAAACTGACCCCAAAATGAGAAACTGGATTGAAATTAACAGATTTATCCATCCCTAACCTTAATGGCCAATTTTCACATTTGACAAATGCGACTGAAATAGTAATGGCACTACATTTTCAAGCTGAGACCACTGCTTGGACAATGCCATGGTGAGTAGTTAATTAAACCTGTTCCCACTCACCCTGTGTCTAATGGGAGTTGGGTTGACTGCTCCCCTGGTGCAATAGTAGCCTTGATAGCAAAGACCGGTTGGTTGGGACAGTCCGGAAGATGAACAATACATCCCTAGAAAGAAGAGGAAAGGAAGTGTACAGCAGGGGTGGGGAACCTCAGGCCCACAGGCCAAATCTGGCCAACCTGGAATTCCAATGCAGCCCTCCATGTTCCCCAGATGGCCCCGCCATCTTTGCCCCCACCTGTCCCCTTTTCCAGTTGAATTCAGACCTTGGGCCTGATGTGCAGTGAGAACACTGCCTGATGTACAGTGTTTGTACTGGCAACCCAAAGCTCCATTCTTTCCCGCTCTTTCTCACCTTCCTTCTTGGATAGGTTCTTTGTTCCTTGATGCACGGCTTCACTTACCTGCTGGGCAGGGCTCACAGTCAGATTCCTCAGTGCCCCCAGGCTTGGGTCCATATGTACCTCTAGGGCATGGATGTCCCATGCTGGATGGGGTACCAGGAGGACAAAAATACCCAGAAGGGCATTGCCTGGGAACCTGGATTGCAGCGCCTAGGACAGAAAGGGCAGCTTGAAAACCTTTTGGTGGCATTTCTTTTTGGTAACTTGTTTTTGGTCAAAATCTCCAGCACTCTGATTTGAAAATCTCTCTTTGCTGATTCAGATAGATGTGTACTTAGGCACTTGTTGTATGGGGTCACTGCCTTCCTTAATTTTTATTAAAGGCTTGGTTCCCCCATGAGTTGAGACCTGAAAGCCTTGGGAGAAGGGGTTCATCCTTATCTAAACCTTCCTTCCCTAACCTGGTCTGGCAGGGCCCACACCCCAGCAAGAGCCCACTGAAAAGAGCCTCCTGGGATTTGCTCCTCCTCTTCACCACTGTGACCTGTGAGTTCATCTGCCTCTCGTTCTGGCCCAGACAACAGTGGTGGTGAGAAGGAGGAGGAGATGCCGCGGCCTACTTGGCTGCCTGCTTGGCAAGGAAGCAAGAGGTGGCGATGATGAGGAACAGGAGAAGGATGAGCAGCAGCAGTTGATGACAATATTGGTTAAAAGGTAGACTCACTGAGGGAAAGGGCCCCCCAATGAGGGTGTCTTGCCCAAGGGCCTTCTAAAACCTGGAGCTGGAACTGCTGGTGCTTTCCAGTTGGACTGGGACTCCCATCATTTCCAGCCAGCATGGCCAATGATGGGATTGCAGTCCAACACATCTGGAAGGCATCAGATTGGGGAAGGCTGATATAAACACACACACACATCCCTACTCATAAGTGGTAACCATTGGCATGGGTGTATTCCTCCTGCTTTCTTACTTTTGTTGGATAGCTCACAAAAGAACCCGGCTGGACAAAGATCACATGATTCTTTCCCTTCCTCTGATTGGTAGCTTCCATTCTGGCAAGCCACTGGGGCCGCAGATCCTTCAAGGCAGTAAAACCCACGTGGGCACTGGTGAGACATAGGTGTGGCGGAGGCCTGCCCTGGTGGGCAGTAATAACCAGCGGAACACATTCCTTCTGGAGCAGTCTTTCCCGGCCCTGAAATCATGGAGAAGAAAGAATATCTGTTTCTTTTCTCAAGGGTAAGTGGGCAGGAACCTACTTGCAAAGTAAACTCACCCAAACTACACCCACAAAATGCACATACCACTGCAGAAATACCCAGCTGGACAGAGTTTGCAGTCAGTGGTGTCCCATTTCCCACTGAGAGGGTTGATGCTCCCTGCAGCACATGGAACTGGGGACCCTGTCCCTTTGGGGCAGTAGAATCCTGGGGGGCAGAGCTTCTCATCAGGGCGCGAGGACAACATATCACAGTAGTAGCCAGCATGACACATCCCTGCAAAGTAGAGGGGTTCAGAGACAACATCAAGTCACTGGTGAAGCTCAAAGCATCCACAGCACTTAATTTCTAAAATGAGAGATGATGCCACATCTTAAATGCCTCATTGGAAACCTTATTCTTTATCATAGACACCCAGCTGTCTAAAATCAGATCTGCATGGGGGGAAGGGGAGCAAGGCTGTGATAATTCAGTGATGAGAGAAAGCATTCTGTGTGTGCTCAGAGACACCATCGTTTTGATTACTACTTCACTGCATTGCTGGCATTCAGAAGAGATTCCTGAGTTGTGCCTCAGCTCAACTGAAGCCCAGAATATTCAGAAGGAGGTTGGTGCAGAACCCCCCTCCCCAGCCACAAAATTGACATAAAGAGATGTTAACCTCCTGTAGATTGCTTAGAGATTGTATTGCATTGTATTGTATTATATAAGTATTACAGACAGACAGACAACTGTTTCTCAGGAAAGTGAATTGGACCTCTCTCACTGGACCTCTCTCATGTAACACTGTGCAGAAAAAAGTTACTGTGATTTTGAACCTAAGAAATGAGCTGCCTTAAATCCTTGGGGAAAAGAAACCCCTATGCAAATTACATTTATCATATGTAATTATTTTCTTGGGCAGAAGCCAGAAATAAGAGGCAGCCTGATTAGTACAAGACAAAGTTAGCTTAATGCATCGGGGTGGGGAGGAGGGTATATTAATAGACATTTCTCTTGTGTCAGCATCAAAATTGCTTGCACGCTCCCCCCATATCCATCACACCAGCGCACCGGGGAAGAGGACTGTAGAACTCACCAGAAACAATGGCCAGTCCTTCTCCTTGGCAGAAACTTCCTCCAGGACAGGGCAGGCAGGCATTGTGGGATGACATCCCAGACTGGGGTAGAAGAGTCCCACTTGGGCATGGTGTTGGGCTGCTGCTGCCCAAGGCGCAGAAATGCCCTGCAGGACACACACCTCCAGTTTCATCATGGACAGGGTTGGGTACTCGTGCCTTCAGGGTGCAGTAATACCCAGGCAAACAAGGGCCAGTGGGGGTCACAAGACCTAAAGAAGAGATAGGGCTTCTTTGTAAATCTACACTATTACATGGTTCAAGAGCTCTGAATTTCACATAACTTGCCAGGCTGTTACATCGAGAGATGTATTCAGTACCACTGCTGGAAAGCTTGTAACTGTGGTGCATTTCTTTTTTTACTGGTGGGAAAAGAGCTCAGAAAGAGATGTGCCTAAACTGAAACTGACACCAAGCGTCTGAAAACGATTTGGAGCTGGAACATGTGGTACAGTTTGCACACTCCTCATCATCTCACATTACTTTTGGAACCTGACTGGTGGATGATCTTCAAGGTCCGGTGGGATGTTTTTCAAGCCCTCTAACCTGAGATCCATTTAACAGAAGATTTCAGAGTAGGGATGTCCATCACAGGAAAATCCAGCCCTTTAAGGGCCTGATGGATTCCCACAACACCTCCACCTTGTCTGGTCTTTGCAAGATGAGCTGGGTTTTTTTTTCTCCTTTTTTTGTAAATGCAATGTTCTGCAAATTACTGCTGTCCTCCCTCCCTGCCACTGCCACCACTGCCACCCCCCTGCTCTCCCTACCAGTGCTGGCATCAGCAGGGACAGCGGGTATGCGTGCGGAAAATCTGCCAGCTGGCTCAACTCACTGCGGACTGTGTTGGGCCAGCTGGCAGATGTCAGGCTGGAGTCTGGGGGCTGAGCTGGCAAAAGCTCACTGAGTTCCACCCTGCAAACACATTCCTCCAACATCCTTGCTCCAGAGATGGAGCCCAGAATCTCAGAGATGTAGAGCATGTGCAATTACAGATGGCAAAGAATTCCGCCACGGATCTTGGGAAGGCCGAATGCCAGTGCATTCGCCCCCCCGAAATCTGTGATGGAACGGCCTGCCAACCCCCGCTCCCCCCCGCGGATCCCCCTGGGACGAGACTTACCTGGGGCGGATCTTCCAGGCGGCAGCTCTGGCGGCGGCTTTGGCGGCGGCGGCGGCTGCGGTGGCTGGTCTTCCAATTGGCTGCCGCCGCCGCCATTTGCAGTTTTTTTTTTTTACACACACGTGATAGGCTATGTAAGTTTTTACGTAGCCTAAAATGTCTGGGTAAAAAAAAAAAAAAAGGCGTACGCAAATGGCAGCGGCTATGGCTATTTGCATTCCCCTTATTTTCGCCGTCTTAGTCTACATAAATATTTACGTAGATTAAGACGTCAAAAATAAGGAACACAAATGGCGGCAGCTGTAGCCGCCACCATTTGCATACACGTTTTTTTTTCTTTTTTTTTCCCCAGAGCCCTCCGCGGCCGGAAATCCAGCTGCGGACGGCTCCGGCCTGGCTGGGCCTGGCCGGCTGGCTGCTCCACGGAGCTGCCGCAGAGCACAGCCGGCCGCAGAGGATTCCGGGGGGGAGGAACGGAGCGCCTCCCCCCCCGTCCAGGATTCCGGGGGGAGGGACGGAATGCCTCCCCCCCATAAACATAATCCGCGAACAGGTAAGTGATTTTCGTACATCCCTATGTGCAATACACCTCTGCTGTTCCCTGGTTGGAGTCCAACAGCCTGTCTGCCAGACACATTGGGTAGTAATCCAATGTTAGTCCTGTGTAGAGTAGACCCATTGAAATGAATGGGTCTTATGTTAGTCATGACTAACTTCAGTTTCATTAATTTCAATGGGTCGGCTCTACTTAGGACTAACACTCGTTTTCAAATAAAACCAGTTTTCACCAGCACTGACAAATAGGCAGCTTAGCATAGTTAGCAGCCCAAATCTATCTCTGCTCATTGCCTCCTTGATTTACCTGGGTTTGCACAGAATTTGCCTCCAGGACAGGGCCTGCATTCCTTGGAGTTGCTCAAGCCTGCCTGATCACTGAAGGTACCCTCAGGGCACGGGAACTGCTTTGCAGTTTTTGTCCCCAAGAGGCAGTAGTATCCGGGCAGACAGTCAGATGGCTGGACCACTCCCCCTGGAGAGGTCTCTTTGGGATCCTTGGAATCTTGCGTTTGGAAATCAGGGTCACAGAACCTTCCAATAAAACAGACATTCACTTATTTATTTACTTAAAGCATTTCTATCCCACTCTTCAGCAAAAAGGCTTCCAGAACGGCTTACATGAAAACAAGGGAGTCCCTGCCTATGGGCTTAAAATCCAAAAGACATGACACAAAAGGAAAAGGAGATGGGGAGGGAAGGGTGTTGTTGTTGTTGTTGTTCAGTCGTTAAGTTGTGTCCGACTCTTTGTGACGCCATGGACCATAGCACGCCAGGCCTTCCTGTCCTCCGCTGTCTCCTGGAGTCTGCTCACGTTCATATTCATTGCATCAGTGATGCTATCTAGCCATCTCATTCTCTGCTGTCCCCTTCTCCTTTTGCCTTCAATTTTTCCCAGCATCAGGGTCTTTTCCAGGGAGTTTTCTCTTCACATTAGGTGGCCAAAATATTTGAGCTTCAGCTTTAGTATCTGTCCTTCCAATGAGCAGTCAGGGTTGATTTCCTTTAGGATTGACTGATTTGACCTCCTTGCAGTCCAGGGGACTTGTAAGAGTCTTCTCCAGCACCACAGTTCGAAGGCATCAATTCTTCGGCGCTCAGCCTTCCTTATAGTCCAGCTCTCACAGCCATACGTTACTACTGGGAAAACCATAGCTTTGATTATACAGACCTTTGTCGGCAAGGTGATGTCTCTGCTTCTTACTATGCTGTAAAGAAAAAGAAATGCAAGAAAGCAAAGTGGCTGTTTGATGAGGCTTTACAAGTAGCTGAGGAAAGAAGGGAAGCAAAAAGCAATGGAGAAAGGGGAAGATATATCCAACTGAATGCAGAGTTCCAGAGAATAGCAAGGAGAGACAAGAAGGCCTTCTTACATGAACAATGCAAAGAAATTGAGGAAAACAACAAAATGGGAAAGACTAGAGATCTCTTCAAGAAAATCGGAGATCTCAAGGGAACGTTTTGTGCAAAGATGGGCATGATAAAGGGCAAAGAAGGCAGGGACCTAACAGAAGCAGTTGAGATTAAGAAGAGGTGGAAAGAATACACAGAAGAACTATACAGGAAAGATCTTAATGTCCCTGATAGCCATGGCAGTGTGTTCACTGAACTTGAGCCGGACATCCTTGAGAGTGAAGTCAAGTGGGCCTTAGGAAGCATGACTAACAACAAAGCTAGTGGAGATGACAGTATTCCAGCTGAGCTATTTAAAATCCTAAAAGATTATGCTGTTAAAGTGCTGCACTCAATATGCCAACAATTTGGAACATTCAACAGTGGCCACAAGACTGGAAAAGGTCAGTTTATATTCCAATTCCAAAGAAGGGCAATGCCAAAGAGTGTTCAAACTACGACACAATTGCGCTCATTTCCCATGCCAGCAAGGTGATGCTCAAAATCCTACAAGCTAGGCTTCAGCAGTATGTGAACTGAGAACTATCGGAAGTACGAGCTGGGTTCCGAAGAGGCAGAGGAACTAGAGATCAAATCGCCAACATTCGCTGGATCATGGAGAACGCACGAGAATTCCAGAAAAATGTCTATTTCTGCTTCATTGACTATGTTAGAGCCTTTGATTGTGTGGATCACAACAAACTGTGGCAAATTCTTAAAGAGATGGGAGTACCAGACCACCTTACCTGTCTCCTGAGAAACCTGTACAAGGGCCAAGAAGCAACAGTAAGAACCAGACATGGAACAACTGATTGGTTCCTGAAGAATGTTACGGACCTCCGTCCATAGTTCCTCAGGCACTCTGTCTATCAGGTCTAATCCCTTAAATCTATTCCTCACGTCCACTGTATATTCATCAGGGATATGATTGAGGTCATACCTGAATGGGAGGGAAAGGTGGGGGGAAGGCAAACCCAGGCACCAGTTCCTAAAATTAAATAGTAGTTCTTGTGAACTGCCCAGAGAGCTTCAGCTATTCGGTGGTATAGAAATGTGATAAATAAATACATTAACAATAAAATGTAATGACCAGCTGGAAACAGTTCGAGGACAGGAGGAGACTGATGGAGCTAATCCTGCAGCAGGGCGGATGGATTGGCCCTGCTTGCCATAACATAGGAAACATAGGAGCTGACTTATGCTAAGTCAGAGCGTTGGTCCCTCTAGTCTAGTATGTCGACACTGACTCAAAGTGGCTCTCCAGTGTTTCAGGCAGGAGTTTTTCCAGTCCTACTTAGAGATGCCGAGAATTGAACCTGGGACCTTCTACATGCAAAGCAGGTACTCTACCACTGAGCTACAGCCCCTCATCTCTCTCTCTGCTGTGGCCTGATGACAGTCTAGGAAGGAGCCTAATGGAGCAGTCCAAATGACTGCTTTATTTTTGGAGGGGAAAGGTGATGACCTAGTGTGGCGCGTTTATTTATTGGGAGCTGCTGGTGGAGTGGCTAACAGCAGCAGCACAAGCCAGGAAGGGCCCAGTTTAAATCTCATGTCTGCCACGAATCCTGGGGTCCTCAGGCAAGCCACATCTGCAGTGCGATGGCAATTATGCAGACTTGTCTTAGAGGACTGTTATAAGGGTTAATGAGAGAAGTGCCATGAAAATTTCAAATGCACTATGCATGTTGAACAGCAACAAAAAGAGCAAAACAACAACAACATATTATAGCTGCTCCTAGCTTCCAAAAGATGCAGAATGGATGACATTTAGAAATCAAAGAGATATAATTAAAAAACTACATTCATTAAAGAAAACACAAAACAAACCCTTTGCTTATCCCCAGATGCATCACACCTGTCTTCATAGGAAGGAATTACTTTCCAGATCTCTAGGAATGGAGAGGAAATAGCCAGAAAGAATGGCTTTACATACCATGGCTATTTGGATCTGGTGCATGAATTCACCACACAGAAGCTGCTCTCCATGGAAGGAATGAGAGGGAAATGCAGAGAAGGAAGGAACAAAGCTCACTGTGCATTTTGACAACAGGTATTTCAGAGCACTCCAAGACCATTGTTATGCAGATTGCAAAGGAAAAGCTTGAAGTTAACCAAAGAAGGTGAATGTGCCTGCAAAGTAAGTTGCTTACTTTCCTGCTGGGCATACTTTGCACAGACTTTGGCCTGTTTCATCCTGGTATTTTCCAGGTGGACATAATTTGGGCTCCGGGCTGCCGGTGGGACAATAGTGACCAAGAGGACAGAGGCGGTCTATAGAGAAAACAAAAAAATGTTAAGTGTTGTAGCTGTGCATTACTTGAACTGCCACCCTCTGTAGTCAATACAAGAAGGAGCACACATTGCTAGCAACGTAGGGAAATTCATAGAAAACTTACAAGACCATCAATATGTTATCTGCTCCAGCTCTTAATTCAGACACTGGACCTGTTATACCTGAACCATCAGTGATGCTTTTATTAGTCTAAAAATGCTTTTTAGTCTAAAAATTTATTATTAATTATTAATCATTATTTTATTATTTATTATTTATTGATAATCAATAATTATTAATTATTAATTATTATTATTATTTTTTAGTCTAAAAATGTATTAGTCTAAAAATGCTTTTTTTAGTCTAAAAATAAAAGACATCACACTCTCCTTTGGTAACTAATCCCACTGCTGTTTTGTTTTGTTTAGGTTGATAGATAACATTGCTGATACATGCATACAGGTCCTTTTTTCTCTCCATGGGAGAAGAGGAGCTGGAGGGTGGAAGATCTCACACCTATGGGACTCCAGTTGATTGAGAGTTAAGCCCCACTCCTCCCTTGCCTTGCTCTTTGGGAGAACACAAGGGGAAACCTCCCTCCTGATAAGTCATCCAAAATGTCCTCAACCCCTCTATATTCGCCTTTCTCCTTCCACAATGAGAACATAAGAAGAGTCCAGCTGGATCAGACCAAAGGCCTATATAGTCCAGCATCTTCTGGTTTCCCACAGTGGCCAACCAGATGCCTTTGGGAAGCCCACAAGCAGAACAGGAGGGTAATAGTCATCTCCAGCCATTGATAGTCTTTTCCTCCATTAAGGACACAATCCTGTGCACATTTGGTCAGGAAAAAAAGTCATACAACTCCCAGCATTCCCCAGCCAAGATTGTGCCTTAATTTGTCTAATCCCCTTTTAAAGCCATTTAAACTAGTGTTTCTCACACCACATCTCCTGGCAACAAACCCCAGTGTTTGTGCACTGTGTGAAGAAGCCCTTCCTGTTATCTGTCCTGAATCTCCCACCATTCAACTTCATTGCATGACCCTTGCTTCTAGTATTATGAGAGGGAGAAAAAATAAACTCTATCTCCTTTCTCCCAGGCATTATTTCATACACATTGATCATGTCCCCCACCCCCAGTCTCATTTTTTCTAAAAAGCTCCAGTCATTGTAACCTTTCCCCATAGGAGAGTTACGCCAGCTACCCACACACCCATGACCATTTGGAAGAGGGAGAAGCAAGGTGGCATCATAATATCCCTGCCTCATATAGTGGAGTACACAAGTAGCAGCCAGAACATTTTAACTGGGAGCCATAGTAGCCTTGGTAGGTTTCACAGTTCTCAAGCACATTTGCCTACACCATAGGAACTGTGATGCTCCTCTGTAAAGTACAATTCTCCACTATAGATGCAGAGAGGTCAAGTGGCAACCACTCTGGACCATACTGTCTGAATATGAACAATGAGACTGGGTTCGCACACTGTGGGTAGTTAATAAGCCATGGAAGCTTATTAACCATCTCTGCACATGCCAAGTGTATGCTGCCCAATTTCCCTAATTACCCTCACTGGGCATGACTCTTTGTAATGTGCAGATCCAGTGAGAATAGATGGCTGGGGTGTTAGCAAACCACCAAGAATCAACACTCTTGGTGTAAGGTTGCTAGGTGGCTTGTTAACCACCCCCGCCAGCCACCTCATGCAGTTTACACATAATGACTGGGTTTGCACAACACTCTAACCCTCATTCAGTGGCTGAGTGTGGGTTGTTGTTGAACTGTGGTTGCTTGTTGAACTGTGGGTTAGCGTGTTGTCTGAACCCAGGACATTTCCACAGGGAGGCTTGTTAACCATGCAGTGTAGCTTATTTTTCTTGAACAAGTCAGCTTTTGAACCCATGGTTTGTTGTTGGGTTGTTCAGGGTGGTTAGCAAGTCACACTGCATGGCTAACAAGCCACCCTGTGGAAAATGTTGTGGGTTTGGACAACATGCTAACTCATCATTCCACAAACAATCCATGATTCAACAACAGCCCACACTCAACCACTGAGTGTGGGTTAGTGTGTTGTGTGAATGCAGCCAATGACAAAACAAAACGTACCCAGCAAGGGTAATTAGGGAAATGAGCTGGCACACGACTGGCGTGCATGGGGATGGTTAATAAACTACTGTGGCTTATTAACCACCCTCGTGTCATGCGAACCCATGTCTTCAACTTATAGATGAAAAACAGTTGACAAAACCAGTTAACTCACAATTATAACAATCAACAAACAACCCCCTTCTTCACTCCCTATGATGCAACCCCAAACCACGGTTGGGTACATGGCTTATTTTCCACATCCCTCCACATCCCCCTCTCCTTAATCGATTACACTGTAGGCCTGCAGGTAGGACCTGTGTTGTTGTTTTCTAATATTTATGCAATGCCTGGACATTTCTTTCAGTCTGTCAGTACTGCCACTTGTTAGATAGATAGTTTCTTTTAAAATGAGTCCACAGACCATTCACATTTCTTTACAAATAAAAGGAAAATGCACATGCATACAAAAATATATGCCTGTAATACCCACTTGTGTCTACTTCCCCACTTCTTTCTAATGCTTTCCAATCTATTTGCTCTCTTTCTTTCCCTTTCCCTCCCTCTTCAGGTTTGTCTTCATCATCTTCTCTCCTCAGCTTCTTCAACCACCTTTTCACTTTCTTGTCTTTGCCCTTCCTCTCTTCAGCCTTCTCTCTCCTCAGTTCCTTCTCTCCCTCCAACTGCCACCAACTGACTTTTCCTCCCCTTGATCTCTCTCAACGTTCCACGTCCCTCCCTTCACTTACCCTGCTTTCTATGACCTCATAGTGTTGGCCCAGCAATCCCAGTTTGGAAGAAAAAAAAGGGGGGGAATGTCAGAAGCTGATCTCACCAGGCTCTTGTAAAGTTGGTCAAGGTAAGGGGCTGTAAAGTGCCCTGTCTACTAAAGGTGCAATTGAAATGATAAATGATATCATTTATCACTTGGAGAGAGAGAGAGAGAGAGAGAGACCTGATTGGCATGGTTTCGACAGCTGCCAGCTGCCATTTTGAATATGCAAGCCAAGGCATGTGGGCACCATGGCTCGTTGTGTCATGCGAACCTGGGCAGCATGAGTTATGCAAGGGATAAACAACTGTCACATAACCCTAGAACAGCCCACAGTGGCTTGTCATGATGTGGGAAAAGGCTCAGTGTGGTGTAGTGGTTAGTGTGTTGGACTGGGACTCGGGAGATCCAGGTTCTAGTCCCCACTTGGCCACGAAGCTCACTGGGTGACTTTGGGCCCGTCACTGACTCTCAGCCTAACTTACCTCACAGGGTTGTTATGAGGATAAAATAGAGGGGAGGAGAACCATGTAAGCAGCTTGGAGTTCCTTGAATAAGGGGAAAAGGCAGGATATAAATGTATAAATAAATAAATAAATAAATAAATAAATAAAACATTGATTTGCTCATGAGTACCCCTAATTTCCCTTAACTGCCTGCAGGTGGAAGTAAATGTCACAACTTATTCAACTGAGCTGAGCTGCCACTGAAAATGACAAACCTGTGTGTCTTCCTCTCTATTCCTCTCCTCAGCAACATCTAAGGGATACTCACTACATGACAGGACATTAGGCTGTGAGTGTCCTGCCTGCAGCTGAAGAAGTAGGAAGGGAAATTCTCAGTGTTGATAATGTCATGGTAAACAATGAGTACCTCTAAATGTTTCAGAAGATGAAGGGGCATAACTGCTTTTTTTTTTTGGTGACAGCTTCGTGTCTGCTAGTTCCACTCTTAAACTCACGGCCTAGCTACAGTTTTCAATTTATGTCCAAGGGGCATGATTTGATTTTTCATTTGTTTGTTAAAATTCAAAGACAATTTCTCTTCATTTCCTCACAGACTGCTACAAATCTATCATCATCGCCACCACCCCTAACACCACCTCTTCCTCTCCTCCTCCTCCCCCCCCCCATGGCAAGTGGGGAATCCAATTCTTGCTTATATTCACATTCTCACCTCATCATGAAAAGTGATGTCCCTTCACTCCATATCATAATTTCCTACCTGGATTCTGGTCCAATAACGATCCCTCTGGGCAGAACCAGCCTTCCATGCATAAGCTCTCTGGCGAAGTTTGACCTTGGAGGGAACAGAACCAGCCAGCCACACACAGACGGCAATCTTGCACTGAGCTACCACCACGGTGGGCTAAAAAAGTGCCTACAAAAGGAAATGTGTTTGTTTAACAGGATGGCTGCCTTTCCTATTTCTAGCAGCCACCATCTTTCAGACTACTCTGTCTCAGGGCTCAAGAAAACAAACACACCAGGAACCAAGGTTCTAGTCTGCAGTCTTCTCCTTGACATTCTAGTTTTCTTTATGCAGGGAAAGTTTTCTTTGGGGATCATTCCAACATGGTAAAGTGACCATCACAAGGTAGATGGTCATAAGGAGAAGAAATGTAAAGGACGCTGTACACTGAAATGGATGATAGGAATGATATATAATAGTAGAAATAATAAAAAATATAAATAAATATTTATGTATAAATATTTCACCATCATTAGTATCTAAGCATGGAACTAGCCAGGTTCTAGCCAGGTTCTTTCTCCCAGCTTCCCACAGCTGCCCAAAGGAATCTCACCATGGAATCACTTTCTCAAAGCAACAGCAAATCGTGCTGAACCTATGAAGCAGTCTTAAGGCAGGGGTGAGCAGAAGGTAGATCTCCAGATGTTTGGGACGTCAACTCCCAGAAGCTCAGGCCAGCATGGCCAGTGATAAGGAATGCTGGGAGTTGAAGATGAAAACGTCTGGAGATATACTTTCTACTCACCTCAGTTAAAAGGAGTCCAATAGTCTGTATCTAGCACAGAATTGTCTGATCTGATTGGAAGTCTCTCTATAGTCTTAGGAAGCTAGGCTCTCCCAGCATATGTTATCTGGGATCCTTTTTCACTAGGGAGAAGTGTGACCTGCAACAAAATGTTGCACCATGCAGATAGTCATTCAGAGTTCCAGCCAGTCACCCATGCCCTCTGGCAAGATCCCATCCCCCACCCTCTAAATGGTTCTCCATCCCTCCAGGGCTGGCCCAAGACATTTTGCTGCCTGAGATGAAGGACAAGATGGCGCCCCCTCCATTCGATGTACAAAAGCCGGCTGGACTGGCAGATGAATCTGTCTTCCACACTAAAGATGGGACAACATTCCCCACTGAACTTGAAGGCAGCAGGCTAACTTAGGGGGCACAGAGTAGGTTGCAAGGCACACGGGAGCATGCTGCCTCCCTGCATCTGCCGCCTGAAGCGACTGCCTCACCCTGCCCAATGGTAGGGCCAGCCCTGTATCCCACCCCCTCTCAAGAGTCAGTCAGCATTCTGTGTCCACTGAGCACGCTCAATCCTCATTGGGCCGTTTTGGTTTTTCTCTTCCTAACCGTTTTTTTGTGCTTCTGCAAAACTCGGGGTTCCTCCAAGCCTGCTGTTAGCTCCCTCTTGCGGATGGGTGGTGGCGCTGTTTTGGCTTCCTGAGGATCCACACTGGGAGAACTGAGCTCACTCTTAATATACAGGAGGAGGAGGAGGAGGAAGATGGGGTCTGAACCTGAGATTTTTCTGCATGCATCGTATGTGCTCTGCTACGAAATCATGGTGAGATCACATGTGTTGATTTTGACGTCAGCAGAGCACTGAGATAGCTAATGTACTTAGGACACAATCCTATGCATGTTTAGACTGGAAAAAGTCCAACAGTTCCCAGCATTCCCCAGCCAGCCATGCTTTTTTCTGTCTAAACATGCATAGCATTGTGCCCTTAGACAGCTAAATTACTATTAGGCCTACCTGCAGGGCATGGAAAGGGAGAAGAGCTTCCCTGGGGGCAGACGTGGCCTCGAGGACAAATATCTCCCAGTGCCCCATCCGTTGGGTTGGCTAGCGTGGAGCCCCCAGTGCAGTAGAAGCCTGCGTCACAAGGGCCAGATGGAGCAGCCAGCTCTGAAGATGCGCAGTAAAAGCCTAAAGTGGGAGGGAGGGAAAGCATGTTCAGGATTTGTGCCTTTTTGAGTCTCCTCATCGGTACCTCCACTATCAATATAAGCCACCACAGGGTACATATTTATATATTTATTTACAACATTTGTATACTGCTCCACATCTAAAAGTTTCTGGAGTGGTGAACAACAAGAGATGAAATGAACAAGAGATAAAAAGAAGAATGAAACATGATATTCAAATTATTCTTTTAAAAACAGAGTGCCAATAACACTGAGGCCGGTTAACCAAGGAAAGCTTCCTAGAAAAGAGCTGATTTCCATACAGGGTTCCTCAACACGGGCCTAGTTTTGGGCTGCTAAAACCTTCCTGGTTCTGATATCTAAAATGAATTATGAGAATTCAGATGTGCTCACATGAATACACTTATTTTGGAAATAGGGCTTTGGGGAATTTTGGGGCCTGGATTAGATGTGTTTGAGCAGAGGAAAGAGCCAGGGGTGGAGAAGGAGTCTCCACAGGCAGGAAGAGGGTGGCAAGACAATGTATTTGCACAAACTTTTCTCTGGGAGATCCATGAGAGCTAGTAACATGGAGTGTTTACATATTTGTAAAATATTTACGTTTGATACCTTGCTGGTTTTACTAGCCACAGGAACATACCCTGTGGCTCGTAATGTGGACGGTGAAATCAAGCCCATCTCAGGAGACACCTACCTATGGTCTTCTGGTCTAGATAAAAGAACACGACATGGCAAGACTGCAGAAGACCAAAGGTTTGTTGTGCAAGTGAGGAAGAAATAAATTTACCTGGACTGCAAGGCACTGGAACAGAAGAACCCTCTGGACAAAATGTTCCTGCTTGACACATTCGGATTAAACCAGAAGCTTCGGCAGCAGATCCTGCTAAGGAAATGGAAAAGACAGTGCCTGAAAAGTTCAGAGCAGGCCTAGGTGAACTCTGTGCTACCAACATCCAAATTCTGCACCAAGAAAAGCTGAATTCCAGAACCTTTATAATTTATGCACATTTGCAACATTTCTCTCACATTGACTATTCTTCTATTATTATTATTTTTGGCAAGTTAAAATTTTCAGAGCAAAAAACTACGCCCCCTACAAAAATGACTCCTCCATCCCTCTTTTGGCTCAGCTTAATGCAGCCTTCTCCAACCTGGTGTCCAGCAAGGTAGGGATTATGGGAGTTGTAGTCCAACATGCCTGGAGGGCACCAAGTTGGGGAACGCTGCACTAGTTCTACAGTCTGTTTTTTTGGGGGGGTCATTTTTGGCCTGGGTGAAAAATCCACCCCTCCTCCCAGCAATACCATTGTGCAGTCAAATGTTCCCTTCAACTCCAGAGTGGTTACCTTGGAATGCTGGCTTGCCTGATGTTGACCCAGGTGGGCAGTACCATCCAGGCATGCAGGTGCCATCTGGGCTTATCAAGCCTGGCTTGGAGCAAAACTTTCCTGGGGGGCATGGCTGGCATTCAGAGACAGTCTTGAGGTTCAGAATCTCACTGTAGGTCCCCTGTGGACAAGGGAACTGAGTGGCAAACTTTGTATTCCGTGGGCAGTAATGTCCTAGATTGGAAAGGAGAGTGGTATTCATGACTAATTTAGCAGACTGGTTGAAAAACGCCTTTCTAAACGCGCAAGGCAATTGACATCAAACCAGAAAACAAAGACACACATACAAAAATGGATAATTGTACCAAAACGTACTTGGATTACATAACAATCCAAAAAAGTGATGTTAGAAAGGTTGCACAGAACATCAATAATGCCCAGGACAGGTTCCTACTTATCCATACAGTGAGATCACTGCCCTCCCCAAGGCCAGCTGAGGAGAAGAGGGGCTAGACACTTTACAGCTGTCCCCTCTTCTGGTTCTTCCCCCAACCTGATGGATCCTGGCAACCTTACCAGTCCACCCTCGGTGGTGCCGCTGCTGAATGCCAGGTCGGCCCAAAATAAAATCTCCCTCATCCATGATTTGATTGTGGATGAGGGGGCTGACCTGGTATGCATTACTGAGACCTGGGTGGGGGAACTGGGAGGGGTCACTCTCTCCCAGTTGTGCCCTCCTGGGTACTCAGTGCAGCACCAACACTGACTCGAGGGTCGGGGAGGGGGGGTTGCCGTGGTCTATAGGAATTCAACCTACCTCTCTAGGCTTCCTGCTCATTCGAGTGCAGATCTTGAGTGTTTGTATCTTGTGTTGGGTACCTGGGACAGATTAGGGATTCTGTTGGTGTACCGCCCACCCCGCTGCCCATCAAACTGCCTGCCTGAGCTGACAGAGGTGGTCTTGGACTTGGTGTTGAGGACCCCTAGGATGATGGTCCTGGGGGATCTCAACTTCCATGCTGAGGCTGCTGTATCCGGGGCGGCTCAGGACTTCATGGCCGCCATGACAACCATGGGGCTGTCCCAACATGTCATCGGCCCAACGCATATAAAAGGACACATGCTTGATCTGGTTTTCTTGACTGGGCAGGAGGATGGTGATCTGAAAGTGGAGGAATTAACATCTGTCCCTTTGTCATGGTCAGATCACTTCCTGCTGAGGTTTGGACTCCTGGCAGCCTTCCCTCTCTGCAAGCCTTCCCCCTATTAAAATGGTCCACCCCTGGAGGCTAATGGATTCCGATGGATTCCAGAGGGCTCTGGTGGATTTTCCTGCTGGTATGGCTGGTGCTCCTGTCGAAGCCCAGGTTGCTATGTGGCATGCAGAGATGACTCGGGCGGTTGACATGATCGCGCCCAAGCGCCCTCTCCCTCTGAGCAGAGCCCGGCCAGCTCCTTGGTATACACCTGAGCTGAGGGCAATGAAGCAAGAGGGGAGATGGCTAGAATGCAGGTGGAGGAAACTCATGCTGAGTCTGACCGAACACAGGTAAGAGCCCACTATCAAGCCTACTCTGTGGCGGTGAGGGTGGCAAAGAGACAGTTCTTTTCCACCAGCATTACATCTTCTCAGTGTCATCCAGTGGAGATTTTCTGAGTGGTTTGCGGCCTGTTACATTCTGGGCCAGAGAGATGGTGGAACCCTCGGTGGCATGCTGTGATAAGTTTGCAAGGCACTTTGAAGATAGAGTTGCTCAGATTCGTCATGAATTGGACACCACGATTAATGCAGTTCCATTGGTAGAGGCATTCAGAGCACCGTCTGGTCCAGTTTTATTGGATGAGTTACTGAGGCCTGAGGATGCGGACAAAGTGCTTGGCCAAGTCCGATTGACCACTTGTGTGCTTGACCCTTGCCCTTCATGGCTTATTAAATCAAACAAGGAGGGGATGTCCGGTTGGGTCCAGGAGGTTGTAAATTCCTCCTTGAGAGAGGGAGTGGTGCCTGCCACTTTAAAACAAGCGGTAATTAGACCACTCCTGAAAAAGCCTAACCTGGACCCAGAGGAAGTTAACAATTATAGGCCAGTGGCCAACATCCCCTTCCTGGGCAAGATCCTTGAGAGGGTGGTTGTAGGACAGCTCCAGGCACTGTTGAATGAAATGGATTATCTAGATCCATTTCAATTGGTCTTCAGGCCTGGTTTTGGAATGGAAACTGCCTTGGTCGCCCTGTGTGATGACCTCTGCCGGGAGAGAGACAGGGGGAGTGTGAGCCTGTTGACTTTCCTGGACTCTCAGCGGCTTTCTGGATAGGTTATCTGGGTTGGGAGTTGGAGGCACTGCACTGCAGTGGTTCTGCTCCTACTTGGAGGGCCGATTCCAGAAGGTGGTGCTGGGGGATTATTGCTCTGTGCCATGGCAATTGTGCCATGGGGTTCCACAGGGCTCTGTTTTATCCTCTATGCTGTTTAACATCTACATGAAACCGCTGGGGGAGGTTATCCGGAGGTGTGGGCTGAGGTGCCATCAATATGCAGATGACACCCAGCTCTACCTCTCTTTCTCATCAAACCCAGGTGAGGCAGTGGCTGTTCTGAATCAGTGCCTGGGCACGGTTATAGACTGGATGAGGGCTAATAAACTGAAACCCAATCCAGACAAGACGGAGGTACTGTTAGTGGGTGGTTCGTCTGCCCGGCTAGGTGATATTCAACCTGTTCTGGAGGGGGTTGCACTCCCCCTAAAGGATCATATTCATAGTTTGGAGGTGCTCTTGGATCCAGAACTGTCACTTGAGGCACAGGTGAACTCAGTGGCACGGAGCACTTTTTATTAGCTTAGGCTGGTATACCAACTACGCCCTTATCTGGACAGAGATAGCCTAGCTACAGTTATCCATGCTCTGATAACTTCTCGTCTGGATTACTGCAATGCGTTATACATGGGGCTGCCTTTGAAAATGGTCTGGAAACTTCAGCTGGTCCAAAATAGGGCAGCAAGATTGTTAACAGGGACTGGTCTGCGAGCTCATATTACGCCAGTAGTTTTCCAGCTGCACTGGCTGCCAGTCCATTTCTGGGCCTGATTCAAATTGCTGGTATTAACATTTAAAGCCCTTAACGGTTTGGGGCCAAGTTATCTGAAGGATTGCCTCCTCCCAAATGTGCCTGCCCGGACCTTAAGATCATCGTCAGCGGCCCTTGTCCGTGAGGCCCTGCCAAAGGAAGTGAGGCAGGTGGCTACTAGGAGGAGGGCTTTTTCTGCTGTGGCACCCCGGCTCTGGAATGAGCTCCCTAGTGAGGTTCGCCTGGGACCTACATTGTATTCCTTTCGGCACCAGGTGAAGACCTTTTTATTTTCCCAGGCATTTTAGCTTTCTAAACTTTTAGCTTTGCTGTTTTAAATCTGTATTTTAAACTCCTGTACTGCTGCTAGGTTTTATTGTGGTTGTATTGTTACATTGTGGTTTTAATGTTCTATATATTTTAAATTGTTTTATTGTGTGCTGTTTGATTTTGGTTTTTGTGAACCACCCAGAGAGCTTCGGCTATTGGGCAGTATAGAAATAAATAAATAAATAAATAAATAAATAAAATAAATCACTGCCCCCCCCCAGCTGAAATCTCACCCCCCCCACACACCAATCCATCAGGGGTGCAGTTAGGTAATTTTAGACTCTAGATATAATAATGTTAATAGACTCTACACTCTAGTCACAGGTTTGGTTTGTTTCTGATTGGTTCTGGCTCAGCTTATAAGTGGTATTGTAGCATACTCTTATATGTGAGCATGTTCATTTCACATGTAACATTTCACATGTTAAAATCTGTTTATATATGTATACAGTATGTGTGTGTGTGTATGTATGTTGTTGTTTATTTGGTCAGTCGCTTCCGACTCTTTGTGACTTCATGGACCAGCCCACACCAGAGCTTCCTGTCAGCTGTCACCACCCCCAGCTCCCCCAAGGTCGAGTCCGTCACCTCCAGAATATCATCCATCCACCTTGCCCTTGGTCGGCCCCTCTTCCTTTGGCCTTCCACTTTCCCTAGCATCAGCATCTTCTCCAGGGCATCCTGTCTTCTCATTATGTGGCCAAAGTACTTCAGTTTTGCCTTTCATATCATTCCATCAAGTGAGCAGTCTAGCTTTATTTCCTGGAGTATGGCCTGGTTGGATCTTCTTGCAGTCCAAGGCACTCTCAGAATTTTCCTCCAGCACCACAGTTCAAAAGCATCTATCTTCCTTCGCTCAGCCTTCCTTATGGTCCAGCTCTCGCAGCCATAGGTTACTATGGGGAATACCATTGCTTTAACTATGCGACACACACACACATATACACTTTTTTAAAAAATTAAATCTATAAATGTATAAACTGGATGTGCTTTTGGTGGTCATTTGTTTTGTTTTGGAGTGCTTAACAGTGTTACGGGTAGGAATGGACAGGCTCTTTAAATGGTAATGTGTATTACTTCACTTACTTTGAAATGTGATATGCCAGGTCTGCTGCATCTTGGGGTCCCTGGACTTTTGCCCCAGGGTCCTACCATGACAGCACCACTACAATCCGTGTCAGGTGGCTAGCTGATATGGGCTGCCTTTACACTAAAGAACCCCCCCCCCCAGTCCACCCATTCTGAAGCTTTTCTGCATTTATCCCAGGATCCCAGACAGTGGCCACATGATTGCTGAGAGGGGAAGCTTTTAATGTTCAATATTCCATAGACTTCAATAAAATAACGCCATCTAGCGGCTGTCTTAATCGCATTCCATTCTGAGTTTAAAAAATGGTTCATTAGTTCCGGATCTATTTGAGACTGAAAAACCAGGAAATACCTCTGGATGTACCGTGGAGGTTAACAATGTCATGAAAAGGACCCGCAAACTTCCATGTGAAAGAGCCTATGATGTGGAAGAGTGGCATTCAGTGGAAGAAATCAATTGCTTTCTATGAGATTAAAGTTCCTGTACAGCAGCTCTGGTGAAAGCAGGAGGGTTCTGAGCAATCAGAGGCAGCTCCATACATTCCAGCACAGCTGGCCTTGACCTCTCTGCAGATATTGAACCTGGAGCAATGTTTCCTGCACTGAGCAGGGGGTTGGACTCGATGGCCTTATAGGCCCCTTCTGGCCCTACAATTCTATGATTCTATGGAGCTTAAGCAATGATGACTCAGCCTTTCTACCACCACTGAGCACTGGTGGTAGGGAAACCAAACATGACCATCAGCAAATATTTCCTGCATGTCAATAGGCCAAGGAGATCACATAGTGAGGCTTGATTCATGTAAGAGCTTACTGGTCAAGTTTGTGCAACATTCTGAGCAACAGGGGGCTCTTCTGCTCCTTGCCACAGATCTGCCATGCTTTGCTATGCTTCATCACCTCCAGCCTTGCTCTCCTTCTGGATTGCTCCTTTGATTTGGTAGGGGCAGGGTCTAACACAATTAGGAATGTGTGAACCCACCCCTGTCTGGGTGCTCTGGGTGCCCCCCCAACCTCTGCACCCGGTCACTGGTCCCCAGACCATGCTTGAGCCCCTCCTGCACTTGGCAAGCAGCCCATACTCACCCCAGCAGCCTTGTTGAGCTCTGCGGGCACCATTTTTTTTAAAAAAAAATTGCAATCACAAAAATGCGCATAATTACATGTGTGCAAAATGCACAGTTTTGCAAAAAATGGCATTTTCACACACACACAAATATGCACATTCGCAAAATGCACATTTTCGCAAATACGAAATATGAGCATTTGCAAAGATGCACATTTTCGTGCATATGCAAATATGCGCATTTTTCCGATCACCATTTTATTTTTCAAAAAATGGCGACCACAGAGCTTGATGAGGCCATTGGGGTGAGTGCGGTCTGCTCACCGAGCATGGGCGGGGGAGAGCGGGGGGAGGGGCTCAGTGAGCAGGGCCTGGGGGTGCGGGCAGGGGGGGTTCCGCTGGATTCCTGGATGGAATCAGGTGCCCACACCATCCCTAAACACAATGTCAGGGAAAGTTTTGTTCATGCAGCAGCAAGAAGATGTATTCTGAGCTTTGCCAGGGTGCAGTGGATCATAGTAAGGACTAACTGTCCTGGAGCATAGCAGAACTTCAAGAAGCGTTGGTTCAGGCTTTAGGTCTCAGAGTAGTCTGGCCCATGCACAGCTAAGAAGCCTGTGGAAAACTAGAACACTCCAATTAAAAAGAAAGCTGGAAGGATAATTGTAGGGTTAAACTCACCTGCCAGACAGTTTGTCAAGTTAGCAGAACCAATGTCACAGTAAACACCTTCTGGGCATTCCAAACACTGCGCCAAGCCCCAGAAGGGGCTGTAGCTCCCTGCTGGGCACGGTTGTGGCCTGCCACTCCCCATCACACAGTGATAACCAGGCGGGCACTGGCCCCCTCTGCTTGTTGTCTGCAAATATAAGTGCACAACACCATTGAGGAAGATGTTGAAGCCCCCAGTGGGAATTAAAGTGGACAGACAAATTTATGAAAGATCCTACGTGACCCAAAGTCTAACACGTGGCAACTTTGGTTATCAGAATCCTGGACTGAAATCCCACAACAGCTCTGAAAAGTCACTGGGGAGTCGTAGGCCAGTTGTTACCTCTCAGCCAAACTACCCTAACAGGTGGTTGTGAGAATAAAACTGTGCTCTGAGCTCCTGGCAAGATTTGAGTGTAACATCTGTCTGTCTGATCATCTATCTATCTATCTATCTATCTATCCATCCATCCATCCATCCATCTATCTATCCATCATCTATCTATCATCTGTCTATCTGTCTATCTACAGTATCTATCTATCTATCTATCTATCTATCTATCTATCTATCTATCTCAAGCATCACTTCTGAATTCTTCTGGATCCATTCTGTTCATGAGTCACTGTTTGAAAAGCCACATAAGCAATGATCAAAGCCCAGCATGAAAAGAGGTGTGCAATACCCATTCATTTCAAGAAGTTAAGTGTAGTCTGTGTTTGGATGGTGACCACTGGATTTAGGGCATTTTATGGACGAGAAGGAAGGGACCCTGAGGACTTGCACTGGTAATTTCAGAAGAGGAACAAGCAGGAAGAAATTCAGACAGCCAGGTGGTTGCTTTTTGTTTTTCTTTTTTGGTGTGTGTGTGTGTGTGAGAGAGAGAGAGAGAGAGAGAGAGAGACTTCTCCCCTGACATCGTAGCATTTTGGCTTAGGGCTGATGTGGACTTGACAGTATAAATAACAAGGAGGCAGATAGAAAGTGGCTTCAGACTAGCAACGAGGCCACCTGATGCTTTCTGAGATCAACTGAGTGGGAACCAACAAACGAAGTGGAAAAGTCAAAATTAAATGTTTGTTCTACATTCCTCATTCCATCTCTAACATTCTCACAACATGAGCAATATATCAACATAGCTTACTGGTGCAGGTCTTGGGGAAACAGCTCCTCCACTGCAGTAGAACCCAGGATCACAGAGACCAGAAGGAGATGAAAGCCCGGTCCCATCACAAAAATATCCTGGAAGGAAACAAAAATATTAGAGAGCTTCTAAGACACTTGGCTGATGGGCATTAACAAATGAAACCAAATGAATCCGTACAAGTCAAAAGCGTGTTCTCTGCTGCCCCAGAGGCGGGAATAGATCTAGGGAGCTTAAGTTATAGGAGGGTAGATTTTGTTTGGACATTAGGAGAAACTTCTTGACACTAGGAATAGTTTGACAATGGAACCAATTAGCTGGTGGGTGGGCAGGAAGATGGGTTTCCCTCGCTGGGGGTCTTCAAGCAAAAGATGGGCCGCCATCTGTTTGGGATGTTCTAACTTTAGCTTTCCTGCATCAATCAGTTGAACGAAGTGGCCAACAAGGTCCCCTCCAATTCTATCATCCTATGATGTCAAGGAGCCTATTGCAGGGGGGCTGGAGAAGAAATTGCTATGAACATGAACATGCCATGAAACTACTTTATGCCAAATACCACTGATCCAACCATCCCAGTGCTGCTGTCTCCTCTGGCTAGCAGTATCTCACTCAGGTCTCAGGCAGAGAGGCCTTTTTGAAGGCTTGTTACCTGGAGTCCCTTTTTAACTGGAGATGCCAGGGATTCAACCTGGGACTAGGGATATACAAGAATTTCATATTTTCTCACAAAAAAATGCAAGTGTGCCTTGTTCGAAGCCCCAAACACAAGCATGAACACGTGTCTGCTGAAAATATTTGCAAATTGTCGAAGGTGTGCTCGTGATCATCTCTGTCAAGGGCTCCTTGGAGGCCTCTCTCAGTCTAATCCAGTAGCCAAGTCCAGACACAGACAAAGGGATTCCTTTCAAAGTTTTATTCTTCTTTTACAACATAACAACTCTACAGGTAGCAACTAGATCTGAGCAGCAGAGTACCTATGCCCTAAGTTGAAACAGTTGGTCCCCGTTTGAAAAGGAATTACTGTCAGACCCTTGAACTTAAGGACTAGGGAGAGTCCCTCCCCTTTTCCCTTGGATCCTTCGGGCGCAGCCTTTGTTTGCGCACCAACCGGGCACTACGCCTCCTTTCCACGCCCTCCATCTGGCGCCGCTCTCTGCGTCTGCGTCGCGCATCCACCAAGTCTGCTATCTGTGCTCGGTCACTCCCTGGACTGCTTTCTAATTTAGAAATGCTGGTGGGAGGAATCTCCGTCAGCTGTGGGCCCTGGGAAAGAGGAGCGCGCTCCTGTCCCAGGAGCGACTGCTCTTCCTCAGAATCAGAACTACTCTGGGATTCTATGGGCTCAGTGTCCACCCTGACAGTCTCATTTCTGATTCCTAGTTTCATTTGTGCAAATTTCCTAATTTGCACAAATTTACTGAGTAGATTGAATCAGCCCCCCTTTAGTTTATGGAGGAAATTGGCACAAATTAGGAAATTGGAGCAAATTTGGGGAGATTTGCACATATCTCCCATTCGATTGCTACTCGATTTGTGCAAGTTTCCCATTTGCGCAGAGTGAGCAGCAATCACGAATGGGAATCAGGAACAAGACAAGTGGCAAGTGGATGTTCGGAGAATCCCGGCAATCTCAAATATCACTTGTTTGCCCATCCCTACCTGTGACCTTCTGCGTGTGAAGCAAGTGCTCTGCCAAGGAGCTACAGCCCCTTCCCCTGTGAATAAAGTTATAGGCTCCTGCTGGCCCCTTTCCTAGAGCATATGCATGCTAAACAAGAGGAATCTTATCACCAAAAAACAGGCCAAATGAGCACTCCAATTGGCCTACATCTACATATGCAAATGGTATAAATTTAGAAATAATAACTATAATTTCAATAGAAACACAATACACCTCACCAGATGTACACAAGGCGACCTGTGTGCCTGCTCCATCTGCTGTCCAGGTGCTAAGGATGGATGGTCAACTTCAAGGCCTTTGCTGCTGTCCCTCCTTATGGTTCTTTGACTTTAAACCTGACTTGGATTTGACAGCCCATTAAATAGAGCACATCTTCAAATAGAGGACTGTCCTCTGCCAGCTCTCCAAAATAGAGGACCATCCTCTGTAAAATAGGACACCTGGCCACCCTTCTCCCCCAAGTTTGTGCTTTTCCCTTTCCCCATATCCAACTCTGAAAACCAACCAGATTTCAAAAATCCATTAGTATTCTGATTCTCCACCCTCCTCCCCATACCTGCATGACACAGGAGACAGTCTTCAATCTTGGTGTTTCCTGAAGAGTTGCTGTAGAGACCACGAGGGCAGGGCTGGGGCAAGGCAGAGCCTTTGGGACAGTAATGCCCCTTTGGGCAAACACTTCCAGCCAGATGGTTCGTAGGTGTCGGGGTGGAAGCCCCTGTGGTGCAGTAATATCCTGCTGAACAAGGGCCTGTGACATGAGACTGACCTGGCAGGGCACAGTAATGGCCTGGAAGATGCATTGGAACCCATTGTTGTTGATGTTGTAGTTGTTGTTATTGATTTAATAAAGTGATATTAAAAAGGAAAAAACATACAAAACAGAAAATAGTAATAGCATCACAAGTTCAGCAGATGAACATAAGAACATAAGAAGAGACCTGCTGGATCAGACCAAGGGTTCATCTATTCCAGCATTCTGTGAAATCCACAAGCAGGACACAAGTGCAACAGCACCCTCCCACCCATGTTCCCCAGCAACTGGTGTACATAGACTCACTGCCTCTGTTACTGGAGGTAGCATATAGCTATCAGGACTAGTAGGCACTGATAGCCTTTTCCTCCAGGAATTTGTCCAACCCCCTTTTAAAGCCATCCAAATTGGTGGCCATCACTACATCCTGTGGTAGCGAATTCCATAGTTTATCTATGCGCTGTGTGAAGAAGTCCTTTCTTTTATCTGGCCTGAATCTCACACCAATGAGCTTCCTGGGATGACCCCACTGGGTTCTAGTATTTTGAGAGAGGAAGAAAAATATCTCCCTACCCACATTCTCCACCCCATGCATAATTTTGTAGACCTCTATCATGTCTCCCCCCCTTCATGGTTCACTGCCTTGTTGTGGCGAAGGGGCTTGCGTAACTCAGTGAAGCCATAAGCTATGCCGTGCAGGGCCACCCAAGACGGACAGGTCATGGCAGAGAGTTCTGACAAAATGTGGTCCACTGGAGAAGGAAATGGCAACTCACTCCAGTATTTTTGCCAAGAAAACCCCATGGAACGTATCACAAGGCTAAAAGATATGACGCTCGAAGATGAGCCCCTCAGGTCGGAAGGTGTCCGATATACTACTGGGGAAGAACAGAGGGTATTTCCAAGTAGCACCAGAAAGAGTGAAGCGGCTGGGCCAAAGCCAAAAGGACATTCAGCTGTGGATGTGTCTGGTGGTGAAAAGAAAATCCGATGCTGTAAAGAACAATATTGTTTAGGAACCTGGAATGTAAGATCAATGAATCAAGGCAAGCTGGAGGTGGTCAAACATGAGATGGCAAGATTGAACATTGATGTCTTGGGAATCAGCGAATTAAAATGGACAAGCATGGGCAAATTTAATTCAGGTGACCATCATATCTACTACTGTGGGCAAGAATCCCTTAGAAGAAATGGAGTAGCACTCATAGTCACCAAAAGGGTGGGAAAAGCAGTACTGGGGTACAATCTTAAAAATGATAGAATGATCTCAGTACGAATCCAAGGCAAACCATTCAACATCACAGTAATTCAAGTCTATGCCCCAACCACTGATGCCAAAGAAGCTGAGGTTGATCGGTTCTATGAAGACCTACAACACCTTCTAGAACTAACACCCAAAAAAGATGTCCTCTTCATCATAGGGACTGGAATGCTACAGTAGGAAGTCAAGAAATCAGCAGAATAACAGGCAAGCATGGCCTTGGTGTACAAAATGAAGCAGGACAAAGGCTAATAGAGTTTTGCCAAGAGAACACGCTGATCATAGCAAACACTCTTTTCCAACAGCACAAGAGGCGACTCTACACATGGACATCACCAGATGGTCAATATCGAAATCAGATTGATTATGTCCTTTGCAGCCAAAGATGGAGAAGCTCTATACAGTCAGTAAAAACAAGACCTGGAGCTGACTGTGGCTCAGATCATGAGCTGCTTCTTGCAAAATTTCAGCTTAAATTGAAGAACGTCGGGAAAACCACTAAACCGTTCAGGTATGACCTAAATCATATCCCTGATGAATATACAGTGGAGGTGAGGAATAGATTTCAGGGATTAGACCTGATAGACAGAGTGCCTGAGGAACTATGGACAGAGGTCCATAACATTGTTCAGGAGGCAGCAACTAAATCCATCCCAAAGAAAAAGAAAGGCAAGAAAGCAAAGTGGCTGTCTGATGAGGCTTTACTAGTAGCGGAGGAAAGAAGGGAAGCGAAAAGCAAGGGAGAAAGGGGAAGATATATCCAACTGAATGCAGAGTTCCAGAGAATAGCAAGGAGAGAAAAGAAGGCCTTTTTAAATGAACAATGCAAAGAAATAGAAGAAAACAACAGAATGGGAAAGACTAGAGATCTCTTCAAGAAAATCGGAGATCTCAAGGGAACATTTTGTGCAAAGACGAGCATGATAAAGGACAAAGAAGGCAGGGACCTAACAGAAGCAGATGAGATTAAGAAGAGGTGGCAAGAATACACAGAAGAACTATACAGGAAAGATCTTAATGTCCCTGATAGCCACAGTGTGGTCACTGATAGTGTGGTCACTGAATTTGAGCCAGACATCCTAGAGAGTGAAGTCAAGTGGGCCTTAGGAAGCATTAGTAACAACAAAGCTAGCGGAGATGACAGTATTCCAGCTGAGCTATTTAAAATCCTCAAAGATGATGCTGTTAAAGTGCTGCACTCAATATGCCAACAAATTTGGAACACTCAGCAGTGGCCACAAGACTGGAAAAGGTCAGTTTACATTCCAATTCCAAAAAAGGGCAACGCCAAAGAGTGTTCAAACTACCGTACAATTGTGCTCATTTCACATGCCAGCAAGGTGATGCTCAAAATCCTACAAGCTAGGCTTCAGCAGTATGCGAACCGAGAGCTACCAGAAGTACAGACTGGGTTCCGAAGAGGCAGAGGAACTAGAGATCAAATCGCCTACATTCGCTGGATCATGGAGAAAGCACGAGAATTCCAGAAAAACGTCTATTTCTGCTTCACTGACTACGCTAAAGCCTTTGATTGTGTGGATCACAACAAACTATGGCAAATTCTTAAAGAGATGGGGGTACCAGACCACCTTACCTGTCTCCTGAGAAACCTGTACAAGGGTCAAGAAGCAACAGTAAGAACCAGACATGGAACAACCGATTGGTTCAAAATTGGGAAAGGAGTACGACAAGGCTGCATATTGTCGCCCTCCTTATTTAACTTATATGCAGAGTACATCATGAGAAACGCTGGGTTGGATGAATCACAGGTCGGAATTAAGATTGCTGGGAGAATTATCAACAACCTCAGATACGCAGATGATACCACCCTAATGGCAGAAAGCGAAGAGGATCTAAAGAGCCTCTTGTTGAAGGTGAAAGAGGAGAGTGCAAAAGCTGGTTTGAAACTCAACATTAAAAAAACTAAGATCATGGCATCTGGCCCCATCACTTCCTGGCATATGGAAGGGGAAGAAATGGAAGCAGTGACAGATTTTACTTTCTTGGGCTCCAAGATCACCGCAGACGGTGACTGTAGCCATGAAATTAAAAGACGCTTGCTCCTTGGGAGGAAAGCTATGGCAAACCTAGACAGCATAGTAAGAAGCAGAGATATCACCTTGCCGACAAAAGTCCGTCTAATTAAAGCTATGGTTTTCCCAGTAATAATGTATGGCTGTGAGAGCTGGATTATAAGGAAGGCTGAGCACCGAAGAATTGATGCTTTTGAACTGTGGTGCTGGAGAAGACTCTTACGAGTGCCCTGGACTGCAAGGAGGTCAAATCAGTCCATCCTAAAGGAAATCAACCCTGAGTGCTCATTGGAAGGACAGATACTGAAGCTGAAGCTCAAATATTTTGGCCACCTAATGCGAAGAGAAAACTCTCTGGAAAAGACCCTGATGCTGGGAAAGACTGAAGGCAAAAGGAGAAGGGGATGGCAGAGGATGAGATGGCTAGATAGCATCACTGATGCAATGAATATGAGCTTGAGCACGCTCCGGGAGAGAGCGCAGGACAGGAAGGCCTGGCGTGCTATGGTCCATGGGGTCACAAAGAGTCGGACACGACTGAACGACTGAAGAACAACAACATCATGTCTCCCTTTCCTCCTTTTTTCCATGCTAAACAATCCCAGCTGTTGTAACCTTCTCTCATAGGGGAGATGCTCCAGCCCCTTGATCATTTTAGTTGCCTTTTCTGCATTAAACATTAAAGAAAGAGTAGTCTAAGTACTTGTTAACAATACCCAAATTTGCTTTGTTGCATGAAGTGTGGCCATCCCATCAAAATTAAATATACGATCATAGCTTAGATTCAAAACATTATAGAGTCATGAATCTGACACTAAAAATTATCTTAACAATCCCAGATCATAGACCAGGTTGGGGAAACTTTTTTGGCCCAAGGGCTGGATAGCTACCTGGGGAAACCTCCCAGGGCCATGTGGCGGCAGCAGGCATGACTGGAGCCCAAAGTGGTTGTGCTCATCCCACTCTCTCACACGTACCATTTATACATGCACACCCCATCATACACCCCCCCCCCATTCACACACATATACACATGCAATGCACACACGGGCAGAGTAGCTTCCTCTGTGCTGCTGCCGTCTTAGTTTTCTTTAATAATAGCACCAGTTCAGAGTATTTTCTGGTTCAATATGTTGATCAGTGGCCATTTTCTCTGGGGGTCTTTCCAGCAGATTTGAAAAACAACCCCCCGCCCCGATTTCCTCTTTACAATGACATACGCACTAGCTCTGGTCTAGTGTCAGTAATATAAGGACTACGTTAACCTTGAATCCAATTAATTGCATCCCACGTTAGTCTAACTTAAGCCCCATTCATTTCAATGAATCTACTCCAAGTAAGACTAACGGTTGATGCAACCCAGAGGAAACAATCCTATGGCCACTAGTGAGTGGCTAGATGGCCATAGGATACGTGGTTTTCTGGGAACCAACCTCAGAGTTCCCAGAGAACCGACCTCCCCCCCTTCCGCACTGCCTCGCAGGCAGCGTGGAAAAGCCCCATGATCCGCATTCTGAAGAGGAGGGTGGAGCGGCCAAAACGGGGCATACCAGGGGGTGTTCCGGGGCGAGGAAGGCGGAAATGATGGTACGACACATCCTATGTGTCATCCAGCAGCCTCCCCCCCCCCCGCTCCGCTTTCCCGCGGCTAGATAGCCGAAATCGGCTGTCTAGCTGCAAATGCAAATGCAGGATCCCCTCCGTGCTTCTCTTGCCCTGCATTGGATAGGCATTTGCCTCTGAGTTCGGAGGCAGCCAGCCACCTATCCCCGAAGGATTGTGCCCTAACACTGCAATCCTAAGTATGCTTACTTAGAAGCAAGTCTGAGTTAAACAAGTCTTTTCCCTGTGGTAAGTGTTTTTAGGATTGCAGCCTAAATGTTGCAAAGAAAAAGCAACCAGTTTACAAAATGGGGGTCAGCAGCTGCAAGTGCAGAGGGAAGTCTTCTCAACGGTGCTGACTGACACGTGCTTCTCCGCTCCCCCAGACAGGGTCTCCTTCGCTCTGATACTCACCTGGTTCACATGGCATGCAGAGCGACACATTGCCTCTCCCTGTGTTTGTGTTGTAAGTCCCTTGGGGGCACGGAAACTGAGTTTCGGACACAGTGCCAGGAGGGCAGTAGTGGCCAACTGGGCATTTGCTCCCAACCAAGGAGGAGGAATTCTTAGGGCAAAAGTACCTGCATCCAGAAAAGGAAATGGCAAGAAGATGGTCCTGTGTTAGCGCACTGAGATTTCAGTGTTTAGCATGCCAAGGCATCATATAGATGAGAGGGTGGGAGATTTATTTATTCATTAACCATATTTGTATATGTCCTCCCTCTCCAAATAACTGACATTCTAAAGAAGGTTCTCAAAATTACCCCGAATTCTGCTGCAGGCAATTTGAAAGGCCATCTCACACAGTGAATACCCTCCACCAAACTTACAGAACTAAACAAGACAATACAACACTCTGGGCAGCTCACAATAAAATAGAAAACTGTAAAGTTTAAAACAAGAAAAAAAATCAAAATAGAATAAAACAACTGCAGTGTAAATTAAATAAATAAAGCCACCACCAGCAAAACATTAATACAGCAAAACTAAAGGCATTAAACAGCCTCAGCATTAAAATACCGGGGGTGGGGAGGGTCTTCACCTGGCACTAAAAAGAATGTAACATGGGTGCCTAGTGAGCCTCTTTGGACAGGGGCATTCTATAACTGGTATGCCACCACTGAAGAGGCTTTCTCTCTAGTATTATTTATTATTTATCTATTGCATTTATATCCCGCCTTTTTTCCTCTTGCAAGGAACCCAAGGTGGCTTACATTATCCTCCTCCTCCTCTCCATTTTATCCTCACAACAACAGCCCTGTAAGGTAGGCTGGGCTGAGAGTCTGTGACTGGCCCAGAGTCACCCAGTGAGCTTCCATGGCCGAGTGGGGACTAGAACCCGGATCTCCCGGCTCCCAGTCCAAGACTCTCACCACTACACCAAACTGGCTGGTGTAGCCATGCAGTGCATCTCATTTGGTGGGAGAACCCAAAGAAAGCCCCTGAAGATGACCTTAAGGTCTGGCTAAGTATATGTGGCAGGAAGCGACTGCCCTCATTTAAAAAAAGAAGTGTAAAAGCTTTTAATGGGGGTGGGGGAGATCAGGGTGGCAATGCTGGGAGAGGAAGATTTCAACCCTCCTTCCCCCACTGTCTTCCCGATCTAAATTGACCCCTCAAATGGCAGTTCTTGCCCCACAGGTACCTATGTGGTGTTTACACCTCAAAGAGTCATACAGGAAAGCACACGGTGAGAGCAGCAGTGGAATTGTAAACACGTCACTAGTGTTCAAGACAAAATCAGCAGCCACAGGCTCGAGTCAAGAGGTTAGGTTTTGCATGTCTATAAAAAGTCAGCAAAAAGAGTGCCAGGCAAACATCTCTTGGAAAGATCCCACCTCTGTCCTCGTTGCCATTTCGTAGATGCAGCCATTTATTGTCCCCCTGTCCCACCCCACTGGCTGCTATTGTTAACATAATTCCCCCCTCCCCTTTGCACCACAATTACGAAAGATAAATTAATTCATTTTCTTACCCTCCAGGGCAAGGGAGGCAGCTGGCTTGGCCCTGTAAAGGATTATATGATCCTGCTGGGCAAGCCAGTGGAGCAGCTGTACCTCGAGGGCAAAAATAACCTGAAGGAGAAGAGAAGCCAAAGATTAAAACCAGCGGGGCCTTCTCGACATCCAGAAAAGAAAGCACACTAGCAAAGCATAAGCCCCCTCTCTAGCTCTAGCTCTAGCTGGGCTGCTTCCAGAAAGACAGCTCTTAACACTACCAATCTGCTGAAAATATTTGCAAATTCTTGAAACATGCTTGATTCCCAGTTTGATTTGTGCAAATTGCCTAATTTGCACAAATTTTCTCAGTTGACTGAATCAGCTCCACTTCAGTCTCTGGAGGAAATTTGCGTGAATTTGGGGAGATTTGCGCAAATCCCCCATTTGATCACTGCTCGATTTACACAAGTTTCCCATTCATACAGAGCAAACAATTATCTTAAATGGGAATCAGGCACAAGACCAACGATGAGATGCTGTTTGAAGAACCTAGCGAACTCTAATATCTATCGTTCATCCATCCCTAGTCTCCACACACTGCCACAAATCTTGAGAGAAATCTGGCCAGGCTGAATCAATATGCCAGTGGGGAGGAGTTGGAGCAAGGCTGGAGGCTGAGAGGACAGCACTGTTCTCTGAAAAGTGAGGGCATTCACCACAGGGCAACCAGTGCACTGCTAAGCTTCACCCCCCTCCCCGCCGCCCTTCTCCAAGTGGTGTCATGTTCCAGGGTTCAGTTTCCTTTGGCAGGAGGTCACTGGAGGCTTACAGCATGTTGTAATATTTGAGTTTATTTAGAACAGGGGTAGGCAACATGTCCCCCCCTCCCCGGCCTTGAATGCAGCACCCACCACCCCTGCTTCTGCCCACGCACTGCTGTGGCAGCAGGAAAAAGAGTGTTGGTTTGCGGCCAATGTTCAATGGCAAACTGCTAGGGAGACTCAAAAGTGCCAAATTTACCTTGTTTTCAAACTAAATGTGCCCCTTTGGAGTCTACCGTGGTTTGCCACCAATGTTTCTGCTATTGCAGGCAGTGGGGTGACAGGAGTGCAGCCCCTAGGAGAGTCTGGGGCTGGAAATTGCCCTCCAGACCACCCAAAGTTGCCCACCCCCAATTTAGAAATATATAGGTTGAGCTAGGGGTGGGGGCAGAGGACAGGGTTCATTGCACCTTTGACAGTTGTGTAGAAGAGGGGATTTCGGCAGGTAGAGCCAGCTGTCACATGGAATAGAGGAGAGGTGTTTGTTGCTGGATTGTATCCAGCAGCATCTTCAGGAAGTAAAGCGTCCCCAAACAGAAAGAAGCTGCGCTTTCTGGAACCCCTGTAATTCCAACTTGGGGAAAGATGAAAGCTACCTTTGGGGCAGGGGCCTCCACTCTGGCCCACCAGTGGTATGTTGGGAACTGCAGAGCCCAAGATGCAGTAGAACCCTTCTTCACACATTCCTGTTGGGGCCGCCAGACCAGGAGTATTGCAGTAGTGACCTGGCACACAGGGGGAACACTCAGCCTGCAAGAGATTAATTAGGTCAGTGATCCCTCTCTGAAACAAGAACTGTAGGGCAGTGTGTGTGTGTTTGAGTGTATTGGAGCCCATATCCTCTTACCTGGAATCTCAGGTGGTTGGGAGCAGGCTATGGTTAGAGCAGTGAAGGAAATATCTTCTGAGAATTCTCTTCATCATAGATCTTGGTTAAAATCTGGTTGATAACTACTTGCTAGAGAGGATATGTGCATTTATGTGCATGTGTTTGTGTGTGCAAAGCCAGCGTCAATGGTATGCATGGTCAGGCACCAGCCAAGGGGCCTCTGCCAAGAGTCCCTTGGACTTGTTCGTCCTCTTCACCATTGCTTGTTCACTTGCTTCGTGCTCTGGCCCAGACAATGGTGGTGCTGGTGAGGATAAGGAGGAGCAGTAGATGCCACAGCCTACATGCTCCCTGGCTCTCCAGTAGCACTGAGGGCAAAGACAATGTGGATCAAGAGCAACTGGTGACAATGGTGGTGCAAAGGTACTCATTGAGGAAGAGGGCTCATTGAGGGTCTCGTGCCCAACGGCCCTCAAAAGCCAGGAGCCAGCACTGTGTGTGCATGCATGTGTGTGGGTGCGTGCATGTGCCCTTAGAATCATAGATCATAGAATCATAGAATAGTAGGGTTGGAAGGGGCCTACAAGGTCATTGAGTCCAACCCCCTGCTCAGTGCAGGAATCCAAGTCAGCTCTTACCTCCGAGCTTAGCTTGGTCCTAGCAGCAAAGGTCCCTGCAGGGCACTGCTTGGGAGTGGCTGTGCCCCTTGGGCAGTAGTGGCCAGAAGGGCATGGGCCACCATGACCTGTGATCAAAAGGAGGAGAATGTTTAGGTCACAAAAAGGACAGAGAATAATGCTACTAATAAAACAATAGCAACAAAAAGAAGGGAGTAATAAAAGTGAGGTCCTGGTTATTTATTTAGTATTTTTTCCTCCCTGAGGACCCCAAGGTGGCATACATAATCCTCCTCCTCCTCCTCCTCCTCCTCCCCCCCTCCCCCTCTCCATTTTATCCTCACAACAACAACCCTGTGAGGTGGGTTGGGCTGAGAGTGTGTGACTGGCCCAAAGTCACCCAGTGAGCTTCCATGGCCGAGTGGGGACTAGAACCTGAATCTCCCAGCTCCTAGTCCAACACTCTCGCCACTACACAGTAACCAAGTATATTGTTGTTGTTCAGTCATTCAGTCGTGTCCGACTCTCCGTGACCCCAAACCAAGTATATAGGGCAGTGATTTTATTAGGAAAGGGGTAGGGAACCTTCTTGGTTCTGGGAGGCAGATTTCACCCCAGCTCCTCACAGCCCAGTTGACATTGGGGCACAGAGCCCCATCAGTGGTGTCAGGGACATTGCCCTGCCCCTGATGTCACTGTGTCCCTGGCCAAAGTGCTGGCTGGATGGAGCACCCCCAGCCAGCACCTCAGTCAGGAGGCCTCCTTCACTCCATACAAGCTTTACCTGGCTGGGGAAGGCCCAGATGGAGTGAAGCCAGCAGCCAGAGCAAGGCACCAGCTTGGGGACTGCTCCTCCAGCCAGTGCCTTGGATGGGCAGCTGGCTTCACTTTGCCTGAGTTTTCCCCAGCTAGGGGAAGCCCAGGTAGAGTGAAACCCACGAAGGCACTGGCTTTGTCCCTTCATCGCCTTCCCTGCATGGAGACAGCGGGGGAGGAACGAAGCAGACTCAAGACAGCTTCATATCTATGTTGCCTTCCCTGTGCAGGGAAAGCAAGGAAGGAGGAACTGACACTCAACGTGATGTGTGGCTACTGAGCATGCGCAGTCCTCATTGGGCTCCATCCTTATTTGTCTCTTGAGGTTTTCAGGATTATGGTGTGTGTGTGTGTGTAGTGCACGTGTGCGCGCGCACACACACACTTTAGCAAACCTTGGCGTTCCACTGAGCATGCTGATACCTCTGCTCATTTCTCGGTGGCCCCACTTTGGCTCTATTTCTGTTGGCACTCACCACCTGACTTCATTATTAGAAGGACTGATTTATATGTGGGTGCAAGTATTACCCTTTTTGTTGATGGTGCAGAGTAAAGGTATTGTAGGCCATTCAAGACAAAAAGGACACTGATCTGGTTCACACAACATGACAGTCCATCATGGCTTAATTTCCCTGTGGGGGCTGTCATGTTGTGCCAGGTGCCCATGTGGGCACCCAGCTTGCTGTGGCTTGTCATGTCATGCGGACCCAGGTGGCAGGGATTGTTTGAAGGCTGGACAGCCCTCAAAAAACCCATGGCTTGTTTTAGGGTTATTTAAGGGATGTCTAACCCTCAAACAACCCCTGCCTCCTGGGTTCAGATGACATGACAAGCCACAGCAAGCTGGGTAACTTTGGGCACTATGCAAAAATGGTGCCCATGGGAGGCTGGCGCAACACAACAGCCCCCACGAGTAAATGAAGTCAAGGTGGGCTGTCATGATGTGCGAACAGGTCCAGTGAGTTGTTGTGACTCAGTGAGTCTAATGTATTGTCAGAAGAATTCACTTCTAACTTTGAAAGAGTCAAGACAGGGAAAGGAAAACCAGAGTTTGTTTTAAAATGTCAACGGAGAACTTAACTGTGGGGATGTTGCGAGAGTCTGAGATGGGGGTGGAGTCCAGTGGACTCTCCCCCATTCAGCTTCCCAGACCCTGCTCACTGAGCTGCTGTGCTTATGGGACTCACTGGCCAAGCCACCATGCGGTCTGCGAGAGCCCGGCAGCTGCCTGTTCCCTCAGCAAGTCGCCATTTTGCAAAAAATAAAAATAAAAATGACAGCACATTTTTTTCCGTAAATGTAATGTTATGTAATAGTAATGTATGGCTGTGAGAGCTGGACTATAAGGAAGGCTGAGCGCCGAAGAATTGATGCTTTCCAACTGTGGTGCTGGAGAAGACTCTTACGAGTCCCCTGGACTGCAAGGAGGTCAAATCAGTCCATCCTAAAGGAAATCAACCCTGACTGCTCATTGGAAGGACAGATACTGAAGCTGAAGCTCAAATATTTTGGCCACCTAATGCAAAGAGAAAACTCTCTGGAAAAGACCCTGATGCTGGTAAAGACTGAAGGCAAAAGGAGAAGGGGACGGCAGAGGATGAGATGGCTAGACAGCATCACTGATGCAATGAACATGAACCTGAGCACACTCCGGGAGAGAGCGGAGGACAGGAAGGCCTGGCGCGCTACAGTCCACGGGGTCACGAAGAGTCGGACATGACTTAATGGCTGAATTAATGGCTGAACAACAACAACAACGTTATGTAAATGGCAGCCATAAAGGGGACATTTACGCAACATTACAGGTGTAAATGGCCCCTTTATGGCTGCCACTTACCCAACATTACGTTTCCGGAAAAGCCCAAGCTGCCATTCGCAAAGAAATGGTGGCGAGCTGCAGAGACGGCCAGCTGGCAGGGGTTTGGTGGATGGGTGGTGGCGCGGATGGAGATGAGTCATCCATCCCTACTCAGCTGTGGTCATTACGGGGGCTACAGATGCATGTAGTTTTCTTCAGGCAAGGAGTTCTTCTATATGGGGAAGCAAACCCATACTGCCTGCAGTCTGAAGTGGTATAGTCCAGCATCAGTGTTACCCTGCAATTTTATTTATTTATTTATTTCTACCATTCCTTTCTATCAAAGAATGGCACTCGAGGCATGTGATCTGCTGTCTGCATTGACAACCTGACATAAATGAGAGGGTTGGAAGCAGTGGATAGCTGTGGTACAACTGGCATGCCTGAGGTGGAGGTGAGGCACAGGTGGGTGACGTGCAGCCTGCAGGTTGCATGTAGTCCCCACGACCCCACAAAATCCAGGGGATCCCCCCAAGTTTTTTTTTTAAAGAATTTCCCAAACAAAATGGTGTATGGAGCTGCTACAGAGCACTTAAAGGGTCAAAGTTGGGGGGTTTTGTGAGCTAATTTTGACCCTTTGAGGACTCTGTAGCAGCTATGTAGCAGCTAATTTTGGTCCTTCTGGTGCTCTGTAGCAGCTCCAGATACCATTTGGTTTATATTTTATTTCTTTAAAAAGTCCCCTGTTGTTGGCACCCGCAACGGGTGTGTGTGTGTACATATGCAGCCTACTGGGTGGATCAAGGGGGCAAAAATAGCTTCTGAACTTCCTGAAGTTGCCCACCTCTGCTGCAGGGAAAAGAACCTTAGGGCACAATCCTATGCATGCTCAGACAGAAAAAAGTCCTACAACTCCCAGCTGGCTGGGAGTTCCTGGGAGTTGTAGACTTTCTTCTGTCTAAACATGAATGAATTTGCACACCATTAGGAACACCAGAAAGGATAAGTAGAAGAAAAATCAACCGATTGAAAGAGCCATTACCACTGAGCTGGGTCTCAGGATTGGGCCGATCTGATCCTTGGTTGCAGTAATACCCTTCCCAACAGTGTCCCGTGACATCAGTTGCATTGCGGTGCAGACAGAATTTCCCTCCATCACACACTCTGCAGTCAGCATGACTCCCTATTCCTTGGTTAGGATTGTAAGTTCCCGGGGGACACGGCTGCCAGTTGAAGCCTGTTCCTTCAGGGCAGTAAAAGCCTGGGAGAGAGAGAAAGTCACATCAGTTGTAAATGGGAAGCTATATAAAGACAAAGAAAGACATGAAGTGATCGATCGACGTCTCCCATGTATTCAGATGCTGGACAGATAGATAACGGAGAGACAAAAGTGATGCCAGGACATGGCCTGAAGGCACATGATACACAGCAATTATGCTGAAGCTAAGCAGGTCTGGATCTGTTGGGAGCTAAGCAGGTCTGGATGGGAGGCTACTTGGACGCTCTATGTGTTACATATGAACCACGGCTCTTTTCTGGGTGCCACAATGGTGTGACGGGTGGCTACCATGGTGAGCCTTCTCTGTAATGGCCCCTCGTCTGTGGAATATCCTTCCCGGGGAGGTACATCTGATGTCTTCACTATATATATTTAGATGCCAGCTCAAGAACTTCCTGTCCTAGCAGGAATTTAAGCTTTTGCTCTGATTGTTATCTTTACTGCTGGCTCTTTAATATTTTAATACTTTAATATTTTGATATTGTCATTGCTGCATTTATGATTTCGGTTGCAATTTTATTGTTGTTTTTTGGGGGGGTTTCAATGCTTGTAACTGCCCGGAGGTCATCTGCAAGTTGGGTGGTATATAAATAAAATAAATAAAATAACTGTAAGCCTCTTTGGGCAAACACAACAGGGTGCTTATGGCATGTGGACTGAAAGAACTGGGCATTTTTAGCCTTGAGAAGACTGAGGGGAGATATGATAGCGCTCTTCAAGTACTTGAAAGGTTGTCACAGAGAAGAAGGCCAGGATCTCTTCTTGGTCATCCCAGAGTGCAGGTCACGGAAGAATGGGCTCAAGTTGCAGGAAGCCAGATTCTGGCTAAACATCAGGAAAAACTTCCTGACTGTTAGAGCAATAGGACAACAGAACCTAGGGAGGTGGTGGGCTCTCCCACACTGGAGGCCTTCAAGACGAGGCTGGACAGCCATCTGTCAGGGATGCTTTGACTTGTATTCCTGCACTGAGCAGGGGGTTGGACTCAATGGTCTTATAGGCTCCTTCCAACCCTACTATTCTATGATTCTATGTTTATTAGTGGTATCACCTTTGCAAGCAGGAGCCTGTCTCATCAGATCTGAAAGACCTGATTTTGTCCAGCATTCCAAGGTTTTTGAGAATGTTGCATAACTTAGAAGATACAATACTTTAGGATTTTGTTTCCACTTATTTGTTAAGTAAGGTTCTGCACAAGAATATTTCAGGTGCCCATCTCATTTCATACCACTCCTAAAGAATCTTGATTTTATTTATGTTGCTTTCTTTGCAGTGTTGTATCATCATGTACATGCGCCTCAGTATTATAGTGAGGAAAGGAGATGTAGATGAACTGAAAGCTGCAGCAAACTGGACAAGCACCTGTTCCACATTTAATTTTTGGCGTGCCGTTCTCCCAGTAAACCCAGAATTCAGGCCAAGTGGAACACAGGACAGCATAAACCCATGGAACAATAAAGGTGTGGAACATGGGAAAGCTACTCATCCCTATATCATAATCATGAGGACTAGAAACTTGCACTTTTATTTATTATTGATTGTATTTATATCCCATTTTTTCCCTCTTGCAAGGAACCCAAAGTGGCTTACATTATCCTCTTCCTCTCCATTTCATCCTCACAACAACAACCCTGTTAGGTGGGTTGGGCTGAGAGTCTGTGACTGGCCCAAAGTCACCCAGTGAGTTTCCATGGCTGAATGGGGACTAGAACCCGGATCTCCCAGCTCCCAGTCCAACACTGTAGCCACTGCACCACACTGGTTCTCACACCACACTGGGGGCATTTCTACACCAGCCTAAAATCCTGCATTTAAAAAGGGATTTTTGGCTTCCGTGTTAAATGCAGGGTCACACTGACTGCCTTTGCACTCCCCCCCTTCTCCCCTCCTTCTCCCGGTAGCTTAACTTCTGCTGTACTGTTTTCTTGCAGCCCCAATCCTGGGCACTTACTTGGGAGTAAGCCACATTGAACTCAATGGGACTTACTTCTGAGTAGACATAAGATCACCCTGTATGTCTGCATCCCTTGGCACAGTTACTTGGGAGTAAGCCCCATTTAATATAATAGGATGCTCTGAAACAACAGAGGACATTACTTCTGAACTTGGTGGGGTAGGGGATCAGATGTGTCTCCCTTCATTGCAGGGACGCATTTTATCCTCTTCTCTCTCCAACTGAGAAATGCAGAGGCAGGAGACACAATCGGCAGGCAATTCTTGCCCTCGTGCCTGTCAAATCGGCTCGCGTCTCCTTCTGTGCATCCCCGCTCCCATCCTCAATGCCTTCCTCATCCTGACTGCACCCTCAGCTACCGAAAACAAACACCCACAGCAGGCAGACAGAGCGGTTTCTTCCTCTATGGGAGAATTTCATGTGGAGGTCATGCCGCTCCTGTTCTGTGGGCTGGAAAAAATACCCCCATTTTTTTCCGTTTGAGGAAAACACGGGATAGGTGGGAGGAAATAGTGGGATAATGACTGGACAACAACGATGTTGTGTAATGGACCTGCACAATTCAGTGAGTGTCGTGAGCAACCATGAACATGCAATAAACTTGTGGTATAGAGATCCCCTGGCTCTCACACCACACTGGCTCTTTTAAAATGAAAGCAAAGATCAGATAGGCGATTATGTAGGATACTCTGCAATTGAAGAATTCTGAAAGGTAAAACAACATTGTGGAAGCCAGAGACTCACCTTTGGGACACAGCTGTGGCAAGTGGCCAGGGATACAATACTTCCCCTCTGGACAGGTGTGGCACCATTCTTGTCCATGTGTCTCAGCCATGTAAGAGCCAGGGGGGCAGGGGATAGGGTTCTCACTGCCCAAGGGACAGAAGTGGCCTACAGGACAGGAAGCACCTGAAATCCCATCTGTGGGTGTTGGTGTGATAGACCCTGCAATGCAATAAAACCTACCGAAATTGGCAAGAGAAATACAGTTTTGTTAACAAGGAAGGAGGCTGAGATACTGGCAATAATTCAACAAAGCAGAGAACCTGACCACAGGTGAAGGTAACAATGAAACATGGCTTTCTAAGGTGAGTCCAGACATGTACACACACCACTCTATGACTGCAACATCACTTGAGTGATGATTGGCCAGTGTGAAATATTCATGACTGATCAGACCCAGAGATGGCGTTCTTGCATTACCGGACTGCATGTCAGATACAATACTTCTCAAGGAAGGCTGTTTACCCATTTAGTTTTGAATCTTTAAGGGACGAGATACAGAACAACACACATGCATGTATGAATCAGTTCTAGACTTATACCTAAGGACGGGGCCTTTTCAGTGGTTGCACCCAGACTCTGGAACTCCCGGCCCCTGGGAAGCTCACCTGGCCATCTCCCTTCTTGCCTTCTGGTGATTTGTGAACAACTTAGTTCACAATGCATTCAAGGTGGAGGGGGGACAGTTTAGCCTCCTAATGTGTTCTTTTCTGCCTCTTTTGGTTCTTCTGTATTTAAGATATATCCACATCTACATCCATATCTATATCCATATCATCTATATCTATATTAGCAGAAACAAGATCTTAAATACTAAAGAACCAAGAAGAGGCAGATCTGTCTGCTCATCTATATATGGTTTTGTTGCTATTTTATGTAAATGTATCATAACAGTGCAATCTTAATATAACAGAGGAGTGAATGGAAGGAATGACTGATGGCTGAGACCAGAAATGAACCTTGGGTGGAGCTACCGGCAGTTGGGGAAAGTCAGATAGGGAGGCAGCTAGAGAGGTCAGGGAAGCAGTGAGTGGGAGTTCTGAAGGAGAGATAGTGAGAGGAGTTAGAGGCCAGAGGCATACAGGGAACCCCCTATTTATGTCACAATGGCAAAATGGTGGGATTTGAATTTGTGAGATTAAATTTTGGGGGGACAATGTAGGATTGAATCACCCCAAGTGCTGATGACCAGAACTTCAAGGTCACAGAACAATTGCAGTCAAGTTTTTTTTTTTTGTTTTAAAATTTGGTTTAGTTAAAGACCAAATATGAGAGAACGCCTTTAAGAACGTATCCAAGATAAAGAGAGGGCAAAAATTCAGAAATGAATCCTGACTCCCCTCCTGACTCTCTAACTGTCCTTGTCCTTCTTCTAACTGACTTTCCCCAGCTGCCTCTAATTCCACCCAAGTTTCCATTCTGGTCTCAACTGTTATTCCTTCCTTCCACTCACTCATCTGTCAAACCTACATTTGCTGGAGGGAGTTCTGACTTTGGTGGTTCTGTTTTCCATCCCTGGGGTTTTGTTTGTTTGCAACCAATGGGAGGAAATTAATATACTTCAGCTTCATGGCGGGGATAGATCTGTTATTACTTGGGGTTGGGGGCAGGTCTGGGGACTGGGAGAGCTGTGGATCCACAGCCTTCTAAGGCACCCCCCAACACCCCTCTGGCATGCCTCCCCCACACTCCCTCCAAGAATGTTGGAGTTCTTACACTGGAGATGAACTGGCTGTGGAGATTTCCATCACAGTGGGGAGTGGGGCTCTGAGTTTGTATCTCCCCTAGACCTCTCTCTCTCCACTCTTGGAGGGAAGACCTGATATATCCTATGGGCTCCTGGAATTCCCTTCTGGGGACTGTAGGATTGCACTGTGCTTCTGTTAAAGCAAAAGGGCAGCGTAAAAATGTTTTTAAATGACTGGATGGATGAACATATTTTTTTCTTGGAGGTTCAGAGGGAAGTATCCATAAGTCATTAATTCTGGGATCCTATTTACTAAAGACTATTGCTGGGCAAACACAACTTCCCACTTATTGGAGTGTGTGTGGACAAGACACATTTCAGAGTTTGCATCATCCATGATAGACACTAGAAATGGTGCTAGTACAAAAAGTCCATGCCAGTGCCAAGCATATCCTGGATGCTTAAGGGGGTGACACAGCCTCTGCTTAGCAGACCATACAAGAGGAACGAGACTGGGATAGGGGAAGAGTCAGGAACTAGTGGGGCACAGGGAGGGGAATGTCAAATTCTAACAAAGGGCAGTGGACAAAATGCAGTTGGGGGTAATTCAGGGCACATTTTGTGAAAGAAGTGAAGAATGAGGGAGGAGGAAGAGGCAGCATCAGGCAACAGAATGACAGAAAGCAAGGGAACAGAGAAAGAGGAGAGCAAAAGGAATGAGGAAGTGTATAAGAAGAAATAAGACAGATTAGAAAGAGGTGGAGCAGAAATGGAGAGCTTCAGAGTACTAGCACCTTGAAATGCATGCAAAGCTTGATAGGGAGTCTGTAATTCAGTGAATATCGTGACCTCTGATTAGGCAAATCAAAAGACAAATTCTGGCAGTGCAATTTGTATTTGCATGTGAAAGGGCTGATATCTCCAAAGATAATAAGTATATCTTGCGGGAGGTGAATGGGTATTTTGCACGTACCCTGCTGCACAGCGTCCCGATGGGGTCACAAGACCAGTGCCATTGCAATAATATCCCCCAGGGCAGGACTGGCAACTCTGGAGGTTTTGATTCCCTTCATCACTAGACCATGTTCCACGAGGGCAGGCAGATGGAGCAAGAGTTCCTGAAAAGCAGTAAAAGCAGTGGAAGGCTTTTCAGAGTCATTCAGAGCTTTTCTACATGAGGTATTTATTGTGTGCTTGTCATTCTCTACTCATGGTTATTTATGGGTTCTTTAGATGACATGGTGACCCTCCAGTTTTGCTTCTGGTTCTAAACAGTACTTTCACATGTGTTTATTTAGAGAAGGGAAAATGGGGTATTATTTCTGATGGTGAAAGAAAGCATGATTTCCTCTTTTGAATTTGCATTGTTCTGCTGTACCACAGTGCCACCTAGAGGTTATGTAGCAGAAAAGCAGGGAAGGAAATGCTCCTTGAGTAGTGCTTGGATCTCAACACTGTGAGTGACAAAATCAGAAAAAGATGCAGCGGCAGTGTCCTATACAAAAGCCTTCAGGGGAGTAAAAACAGTGACAAACATACCTGAGAGGCAGTAATGCCCACGAGGGCAAGGAAGTCCAGACATACCATCTGTCGGGTTCAGGATCCAAGCACCTCCCTTGCACCAAAATCCAGCAGAGCAATCTCCTAAAAAGGAAAGAGGGTCTTGGCCACTTCACTGGCTCAGATTCCGAAACCGAGACAGACCAGCTATCCCAGAGCTTATCTCTGTGTGTGCTTTAGGTGTATAAAGCCATTTTAAATGTCTGAGCACTGCAGTCAGCCGCCCAGCATTATGCAATCAATCTGTAAAGAAGCTCCACTGTCAAGTCTGTGGCTGGTGCTCAAGCATTTCAGTAAATGAATGACCCCCTCCTTGCAATGCAACAAATGCACGCTGGTAAAAATAGCGAAGTAATTTACTTTGCCCCAGGCTCCAACTTCAGATTGCTCCATGGTGGCAGAATGCTCCCCATGAAGCACAGTGCTCCCTGGCAGAAAACAAATTCAGTGGCAAGAGGGGGATTAGCACATCAGTAAAGAAGGATATGATGCAAATAGTCATCTTATGGCACTTGTAATATAATACATTTTGGGCGCAATCCTATGGGGATAGGTGGCTGCCTCCGAACTCCACGGCGACCCTGATCCAATGCAGGGCAGGAGAAGCACAGAGGGGATCCCTCTGTGCTTCTCCTGCCCTGCATTTGCAGCTATTTGCAGCCAGCCGGTTTCAGCTGTCTAGCTGCGGGAAGGCGGAGCGGGGGAAGAGGATGCCGGATGACACATAGGATGTGTCATACCGGCATTTCTGCCTTCCTCACCCCGGAATACCCACCGGAATGGCCCATTTTGGCCGCTCCGCATTCCTCTTCCAAGTGTGGAGTGCAGGGCTGTTCTGCGCAGCCTGTGAGGCAGCGCGGAAGGGGGGGAAGGTCAGTTCTCTGGGAACAGGGCTCCGAGGTCGGCTCCTGGAAAACCACATATCCTATGGCCATCTAGCCGCTGACTAGCGGCCATAGGATTGCTCCCTCCATTATGTAAATATAACGTTAAATATCTGTATTAAATACTATCTCAGAAAGCAATACAAAATACGTGGGAAACTATCACAGAGAATATTTCTGAATGGGACTAATAATGTCCATACAAGATTGCTGTTCTTGGAAAAAGATAAAAGTGCTGATTCCCAAACCACTAAACTGAGCCTTAGCTGAATTAGAGTCAATTCTGTTCAAACAAGGTATTCATATTTGAATGATCCTTGCTTGGCCAGCTTGTAAATCAGTGCCGTAAGGTGCCATTGATTTGACTAGGAAACCTATTTATTTATTTATGTGTTATTTATTTACAATATTTATATACCACTCCACATCAAAAGATTTCGGAGCAGTGAACAACGAAGGTAAAATAATAAAACACCAGGTTAAAACAGTTAAAACATTTTTTAAAAACACAAATTCCAATAAGGTGACAGTTGAATGTAATAAACTGTGGCTGGTCTCGAAATAGCAATGTCTTCAGGAGGCTACAGAAGAAACACAACACTGGTGGTGCTTGCCTGACTTCCAAGGCAGGGAATTCCACAGGAAGGGGGCCACCATACTGAAGGCTCTTTTCCTGGTGGACTCCAACCAGGCCATGGGTCCATGTGGAACCATGTGGAACCTCTGATGACCTCAGTGACCGGGCAGGTGGGTAAAGAAGGAGGCACTCTCTTGAAATGGTTGAAATGATTCTAAATGTCAGTTTGAAATGGTTCCAAATGTCATTTTATCAATTTTGAGTACATGTCTCAATTATACATTCAACAGTAAACATATTGGAACCCTTTGGCTACAATCCTATGCACACTTAACTGGAAATATGCTCCATCAAACACTGTGGAATGTACATCTGAGTAAACACACAGAGCAGGGGTGTTGAACCTCTTTCCATCTAAGGGCCAAATTCAATTTTGGAAAAGCTCCAGGAGCCATGGTCCAGTGGTGGGAGGGGTGGGAGGCAAAAGGGTGGGTCAAAGAGAAGGGGGAAAATGCCCCCAATACCAGCATATACCAGTTACTGCCAATAACTAAGCCTTAGGAGAGACATTTCTACTTTTTAGAATGCGGGAAAACTGAGGTTCAACACCCCTGACAAAGAAGATGCACTGATAAGGTATAACATTTGCTCCCTAAAACATTTATAATTGCTATCTGAATTCATTGTAGACTCAACATTTCCCCCTGCCCCGCCATCTCAGGTGTTCTAGCCTGCAGAAGCAACCCACCTGATGGAGCAGCCAGCCCAGGAGATGAACAAAATTTTCCTGGTGGGCAGCTTTGACATTCCTGGATATTCTTTAGCTTCTGTTTGGGTCCAAATGTCCCTGAGGGGCAACTGTACTGCCTAGACCACAGTGTGCCTGGTGGGCAGTAATAGCCTTGTGGGCAAGGGTAGAGGGTGAAGTCACTGATAGGTCCCAGGTTGTTGTCACAGTAATAGCCTGAAGGGGTAGAGAATGGGGGGCGGGGAATGACCCAGATTTAATACAATGGGAAAGAGTTCACAATAGTTCCTTTGCAATAGATGGGGATATCAGATGTCTCTCAGGGATGTGCAAATCAGCAAAATTCGAGCTCACCAAAGTTCTTCAAATTCCATCTCGAGGCTCATTCCATCTTGAATCCAGATCAGATTGTGAGCTTTTTTTTCTTTTCACATGAAAATCTGGGCATATTTCTGTGTGTATTTTTCAAAATGTACACATTAATTGTGCGCATTCGTGAAACGTATGCATTTTTGGAATGTACTCATTTTGAAATGTATGCATTTTTGAACTGTACGCATGCTGCTGAATGCTTTTCTTTTTATCCATGATCACATTGCAAGCTTGGAAATGTACAGACTTTGACTGCAGATTGCATCTGAGCCCATGTTTGGTCTGGAAGGTGTGACCTGGGTAACATCCGGATCCAAAACAACACATTTCTCATGCATCCCTACTCTCAAGATGACCCACAAACGTATCAGGTTTATATAAATTTGACTGTCATAGCTTCTCCCAAAGAATCCTTGGAATTGTAGTTTAGTGAGGGTCACAAGAGGTTTAGTGAGGGCATTGAGCATTCTCTAGTCCCTGCTCCCAGAGAACTACAATATCCAGCATTCTCAGAGGAGAGGGAGCATCTTCTAAACTGGTCCACAGTATAGTTGTGTCCTTAGGTTTCAACATTAAGTGAGTCACACTATAGCCAGCGAATGCTTCCTATGAAGTTGTATGCTCTTTAGTAGGTAACACGTTAAGTAGCAAGCAGGGCATCAGTACAACAGAAGCCATCTTGAATCCATTTATCCCTGACATCCAACAACTTAAATATTTATGCCAACTAGATAAAATGCTTCACTAAGGGAGCAAGGAAAGGTTCTAAAACCAAGCCACCAGCCAACCAAGGAAGTGACCATCATGAGTTTTGTCCTGTCATCTATTTCATACCCGAGGCTGGGAAAGTGGGAGTTATTGTGCAGCTGCCTCATAGCCTCTTTGAATAAGCTTTATGTCTGCTGTTCCCTTGTGAAAATACATCCCCTTTGCCTCCAAATCCACAGATGTTGGGACTAACTCAAGACTAAAACAGATCAGCCTTCCCCAACCTACTGCCCTTCAGATGTGTTGGGACTAAAATCAGAGCCACCAGACTCCACCGACTAAAACTCTCCTCATCTCCAACCAATATGACCAATGTGTTAGCTGTGGATAATGGGTATTTTAGTCCAACAGGTTGGGGAAGCCTGCTGTAAATGTTCCCTCCATCTCATCCCTGCTCCCCCTACTGGTGGACAAAGGAGGCTTACCTTCCCAGCATTCTCCACTGGGGGTCTTCAGTCCAGATCCTTCACAATAAAACCCAGAGGGACAGAGCTGGCAGTCAGAAACCATACTTTGCCCTAACAGGTTCGAGAAGGTGCCAGGTGGGCAGAGGCTTGGTGCTTGAGACCCTGCAGCTGTGGGGGTGGAGGGAAGGGAAAGAAAAGAATATAGGGAACACAGTGTTGGATAGCTGCTAAGCAGGAGGAACACAAGTACCTTCTATCTCTCAAACAGCTCATTCTAAATATCCCTGTTCACTTCACGTGAGGTTAAAAAAAAAAGCCAGATGAATTAGAGCAATATGACAATGGAACCAATTACCTAGGGAGGCGGTGGGCTCTCCCACACTGGAGGCATTCAAGACGAGGCTGGACAGCCATCTGTCAGGGATGCTCTGACTTCGATTCCTGCATTGAGCAGGGGGTTGGACTCGATGGTCTTGTAGGCCCCTTCCAACCCTACTATTCTATGATTCTATGAATTGCATTTATCTATTATGTTTATATCCTTCCCTTCCTTCATTTACTGAGAATTCAGCTGGAGGTTCAGATCCTAAGTGAGCTCCCAGAACCAATTAAGGCAGATCTCCATTTAGGCAATTTTAAGGCAATTGTCCTATCAGACATATCAAAGAGGCCTAGTTAAAAAGGCTGTCTGAACCAAAGTTTGCTTTTAACCTATTACTGGAAGGCAGCTTGACCTGGGCAAAACAGAACATTATGAAAAAAACAATCTTGATCAGTAAGGTTCATGCTCCAGACAGGCCTAAACCACAGGCAACAAGCTGGGGATTTTTATATATATAGAGAGAGAACTGCAGAAGTAAAAGCAAGACATCAGCAAATATGAATAAGTATGAAAAGGTGGGGTTAAAAGGGTACATTAGCCAATCAATGTATGGTAAGCAATCACATCACATATGTTCAAGTGTAAAACTATAAAAGTAAAGGGGAGATACTGGCTGGGGTTGCTCCTGGCAGGGGTAAGCTTTGCTGGCAGAAAGCTGTGTTGTTAATGCACTATACTTTGCCTTCTTCGCTTTCCCTGTTTTAACCTTTATCAACAAATGCCATGGTATCAATTTCTTTGTACAATTGTCTTAGATATAATTGCTTGTTGTTAATAAATGTTTTCAAATATAGTCTATGAGTATCTATTTATAAAGGTAACTGTGTTGTCCGTGAACAACTCAGTCCTTCTCGGCATCACAAAAGCCATATCGTTCTGAACCCAGATATAGACAGGAAGTAAGAGCCCGTCACAAGAAAACAGGAGGTTTGCTTAATTAGATGTATTATCCATAAATTATTTCCTCCTAAATTCATACACAGCAGAATGAGGTGGTAGAAAGGACTGTACCAACTCAGACTGCAGGTAGGCAAAGTATTTACTGCAAAACATAATCACTGGTGCTTGGACAACTGAGATTGCTATCAGTATATATGATGATTATAAGTGGAGAAATCCTTGATGCAGGCAAGATGTGCTGCCAGATACTCACGGCAGTAAGTCCCTTCAGGGCAGATCTTGCCTGTAACTCCATCAACTGGCTTTGGAGAAGATGCTCCACCTGCACAAAAAAACCCAGCAGCACATTTCCCACTTGGAGCAGACAGACCTGTAGAAAAATGGGAACCAAGAAACATAAACCCGGAGACATTCTTAGCATATGTTAACGTTGTCCTACATTTTTGTTATTTATAGGCATTTAAATAACAAATGTAGGACTAGAAGCTTAAATTAGCAGAGAAATCAGCTAACCCTTTAGCTGATGAATTGTGGGGGTGGGGATTTAATCTGTAGGGTTGTAAATTAAGGGTATAGTTGACATAGGTAGTGTGTTTTGTGACCAAGATAGAAAAAGAATAAAACATTAACACTATTATTTCCATCTACCAATAACAGGTAGCTCCCTTTCCTTTAAATATTAAGTTATCTTACAGTTCCTTCAATATCTCAACAAGACATCCATATTGATGTTTTGATAATATGCACATGCATTTAAGCATAATCTATTATTGAATTATTGCCGGCTGGTTGCTCTACTAAAATGACAGGATGAGTGACTTCAGAAGCTGTATCTTTGAATATCCAGAACAATAAATTGGGAAAGCACTCATAGCAAATCTTGCTGAATCATTTCAAGTATTCCCCATATCTATATCCTGTGTTAAGTTCAATGAGTAAAGAGACTACTCATTGCTAAGTCTGGATGCTTACTCAGTAGGTTTCACAAAATCACACAGATTTCATGCAAGAACACCATCTTTATAATAAGTGTAAGCTTATGGACAAAATGCACTTGTACATTTTGGCATCTACTCCAGTACAGTTTTGATTCTCGTGTGTGAATAAAGGGTTACCTTTGTCCATTCCTTCTGGGGTTCTCCTAGGGGCTAAGTTCAGGGCCTGAGGCAGGGGTGGGGGAAAGAGAGGCCCTCCAGATGTTGTAGGACTGCAACTTCCATCATCCCTCACCACCAGCTATGATGACTAGTGCTGAGTTGAAGTCCAACAACATCTGGAGGACCACACATTCCCCATCCCTGGTCTAAAGCCATACCCCAAATGGTCTGCCTCTCTTAGGGTAGAACGACACAAAAGTTTTGCAGCAACCCCCTTTCCTTCATACTACTGAATCACTGTTGTCAGACACAACTGCCATATTTCCCCCTTTTACCTGGTGCATTGCAGTAAAACCCTGGAGGACACAGAATGGGTTCAGGGCTGCCTTCTGGGCAGAAGGACCCAAGGGGACATTTTGCTCCCGTGGCTGTGGCTGGGCAAAGACAGTTGCCATTTGTGTAGTTATCCAGATCAAAGGGCTGGGGGGTCCAGGCAGCTGAAATGCAGAACCAGCCTAAGAGAACAAACAAAAACCACAAGAAGATGAGCAAAGCACAAATCACAGGAGAAGGGGTCAATATTTCAATGTGTGCAGGCCACACTTCTTTATCTTTGGTTTTGCCCAACAGAGTAGGTCAGGAGGATCAGGGACCATACAGGGATTGTTTGCATTATGCGTGAATATTCTGTGTGAATATAGCCAAAACACATAAAAGCAATAAACAGAACCCAAAAGACTTGCAAGAGCTGAGCTGCCATCTCCTTTCCAAGTTAAAGGTGAGCTTTGAAAGAGGTCAGCCACACACCACCACATACTAAAACTACAGTGTTATAATAACACAGTCCTTTGTGATCCCATCTCACTCTTGCCCTCTTTAAATCCCACCTCAAAACACACATTTTCCATGAAGCCTTTAGCACAACCCACTATTTCTTATTTCCCACTGAAACTAAACGGAGGTGTAACAGTTACACTGTAATTGAATTGAATTCAGTTTATATTCAGTACAAATTCTTCTGCAGTTTCCTTGCTTCCATCTTGTTCCAAATTTCCATCTCCCTCCTCTCCCTCTGTTCTTTCCCTATATCAAATTTTAGATTGTATGCTCCATGGTGCTGGGGTATAATATGAAAAACAATATACTCTCTGGCTTAAAAAAAAAAAAGGCAAACCTGTCGAAATGTTTATATTTTGAATGCAAATTTTGGAACATAATCTGAATTTAACTGAACTGTTGTAGCCAGGCTGAGGATCTCAAACATTGTTATTATTTGTTTGTTTGTTTGTTTATTTGTTTATTTCATTTATGTCCCACCCTTTTTCCTCTTTGAGGAACCCAAGGAGGTGTACATTATCCTCCTCCTCTCCATTTTAGCCTCACAACAACAACCCTGTGAGGTAGGTTGGGCTGAGAGTCTGTGACTGGCCCAAAGTCACCCAGTGGGCTTCCATGGCCCAGTGGGGAATAGAACTCAGATCTCCTGGCTCCCAGTCCAACACCCTAGCCACTACACCACACTGGCTGTAAACATTACATACTGTTTTGTCATTTGTATGCAGAACAAAGGGGAAAATTCCTCTTGTATATCATTCCCCAGTTTCTTAGCAAGTATCCTCCTATATTATAATGGAACTTCTTTGTGATGATCAACCCGTTGTTAGTTACAGAGTAGCCTTATTTGCTATGACTGCAAGGAAATTATGCAGCTGTTTTGTGAAGAATAGGTGTTTAGCTTAACCTGTTTATTTTATTTTGCACTTTTATTGTGATTTTATTGTGATGGCTTATAAATACAAATTAACTGCTACCTATCAAGGTCTGAGGAAGATGAGGCAGGCATTGATTCCTCAGTCAGGGTGAGGAACCCAGATGCATTTTTGTTGGTTTTAGAAATATCAGGTAGGGTTGTACAAGAATTTTGTTTCTACTTGCAAAACATGTGAGCCTACTCTGTTTGCAACCCTGAACGTGAGCATGAAAACACGTCTGCCAAAAATGTTTGCAAATTAGTCAACCTATGTTTGTATTCAATTTGTGCAGCTTTCCCTGTTCAATTTGTGCAAGTTTCTACATTTATGCAAATTTCTAAATCAGCCCTGCTTTAGTCTACGGGGAAAAATTTGCACAACTTTGGAAACCTGCACAAATTGAGGGATTCTTGCACAACTTCCTTGTTCGATTGCTGTTCAGTTTGCACAATTTTCCCATTTGCACAAAACGAGCAGCAAACGCAAACATGAATGTAAATCGGGCATGAGACAAACAGTGAGCTGATGTTCGGAGAGTCTTGGTGAGACTGAACATCGCTCCTTCGCCGATCGTAAGACACAGCACATTTCTCCATAGATAACCCAGCCTCACCTGCATCACACTTTCCTGACACAGTGGTTAAATTTTCCTTCCCGCAGTAGTGTCCTGAGGGGCAGGGCAAGCAGCTATCCAAGCTCTGGGTCATGGGGTCTGGGTTATAATAGCCACGAGGGCAGGGAAAGTCCGTCGCCGACCTGGTTCCTTAGAGGCACAACAAAACAGAAATGGTAGAAACCAAAACATTCAGCAGATGTACAATTCTTGTGATGTGTTTTTGGCCTAGTTCTCATGGAGGTGATAAACCTGGTGTCTGGGATGCAAGGAGGAAGTCATGGGTTCAAATGCTTCTCTGTACAGAAATAATAATACTCCCTGCACATAGAAAAGTAGCATGCCAGGCAGAAGGCTAGGCTAGAACTGTTCTCCCTGACATGCTCGTTTTCTAGGTAGAATGGCTTTTGTTCATTTGTTTGTTTGTCTGGAGGAGCATTCTTATGTGTAAACTCCCATTTGCAGTTTGAAGTGGCACATCCTAAAATTGGGTTTACCACCTCCATGAGAATTAAAACAAGGGGTAGGGTGTGGGAATGGGGAATGGAACATCATGGGAGAGCACATGGCTGGTTATATACTGCTTCACCGGTTGCACACAAAAGCGACTTAGAAGTTATAATGAAAAGAAACAGACGAAACAAATCACATCAAGAAAATCCAGTCATCAAACTAAGCAGCCACTGAAGGCTTTAACCAAAAGCCAAACGTCAAACAGTAAGGCTTGAAGCCATTCTGAAAAAGAAAGCAGAGAGGTGGTTCTCCTCCAACCTTCTGGAAGGAGGTTCTGGAGCTTTGGAGAGGGCACCGTGGAAGCCCCCCCCCCAGTTTCTGTTCTTACTTGCCACAAAAATGGGACTGGTAATAAAGGCAGCTGACTCAACAGGGGGAGTATGCTTCCCAAAGGTATCTGGCTGGCCTTGTGGGAAGCAGATGACTGGACTGGATGGCACTTTGGTCTGAACCAGCAGGGCTCTCCTTATGTCCCTGTGTCCCTCACAGCACCTCACTCTTCCCAACCCACGAGATGAGCTGCTCCACTGAACAGCTTGCCAAATGATAACCCCCCATGGTGGACAGTTGCAAATGGCTGCCTCCTGCATGGAGGTTGTAACAAGGATGGCCGCTGACTGATGCATTGCCAAAAAAGAAGAACTGCATCACCCAAAAAGAGGACAAAGGAGGACATCAATTTAAATAACATTTGCCTGTGCACATTTATATTTATAGGTGCAAGCATAGAGATAATCATTGCACTTCAATTAGAAGTACAATACATCTCACCCTAGCTGGAAAGGCAGACCAGGTGACTGGCCTGCCTGCTCGGTCTGCTCTCCAGTTGCTAACTGTGGAAAGGCAACCTCAAGGCCCCTGCTCTCCCTCCTTGAGGTTCTTTGGCTTTATGGGCACAGTCCTATGCATGTTCAGGCAGAAAAAAACCCTACAACTCCCAGCATTCCCAGCCAGCCATGTTTGCTGGGGAATGCTGGGAGTTGTAGGACTTTTTTTTCTGTCTAAACATGCATAGGATTGCACCCTAAACCAGACTTGGACTGGAGAGCCCATCAGATAGAGGACACCTTCAAACAGCGGATTGTCCTCTGTCCATTAGGACACTGGGCCACTGGCTGCATTCCAGGTGCTGCCTCAGACCCAATCCAAGTCTGCACTCGTTGCTGAAATGGATGGAAAAGGGACTTCAGGTGCAGATAACTGAACTCCCAGCTTGTATGTCTTGTTTCTGGTATCTTGCAGGATTATGCTGCTATCAGCAGATGGAGCTAATGGATCTAGATTTGTTTTGAAGCTCTGCAAATTTGCTCATTTATCTCCCTTTGGAAATAAAGTTCAGCTCTTACACACACACGCGCGCAAAAACACTTCTCCAGGTAGCTTTAAAACCTGTGTCCTCCAAGGTATCTGAGCAGTCAGATATGACATTTAAGCACATTTTGATTTCTGGACCACAAACGTCAGTCACACTAACATCCTGTTCATGACAGCAACGGTACATCTTACCTTCAGGACAGTAGAAGCCAGGTGGACAGGTGAATCCACTGTAGTTGGTGGTATTTTCAGGGCAGTAGTAACCAGATGGGCACGGGAAGCAAGCAGGTTGCCTAGTAAGATTGTTATAAGTTCCTGCTAGACAGGGAAGTGGCTGGCTGGTCCCCGCTGGACAGTAGTGGCCCACAGGGCAAGGACCTCCCTGTTCTGGAAATTCTGTAAGAAAGAATGTTGAAAATCTAGGATTATGTTTCTAGTCCTCAAGAGTTCAGCAGAAAGAAAGAAAGAAAGAAAGAAAGAAAGAAAACACCTTGAAAGCAGAAACCAGCAGGTATATATGAGCCAGTTCCTTTTGTTAAAAATTAGCATTTTAAAACAAGCTCACAATCCGAGGGGCCGCCAGACACAACAGGTTTTGACCACATTGGTAATAGAAAATACTCAGAGGTTGGGCAGTGAATTGCCAAGGGGAAAGCCAGAACCCACACTGCATTTTCTTCTCCTCTCTCTTGATTCGGGAAGTGCAAATGTGGTAGGTTCTTCTTATCAAAATGCAAACTGAACAAAATTCTCCCCCACCTCTCAAACAAGAGGTATTCTCTACTGGCTGAAAATGAAGGGAGGGGACGCATTCTCTAAGATACTACTTGCTCTCTGCTGTTTTTATTAGTACTTACATTAAAAGAATGGATCTTAAAAAGAAAGTGATTGCCTGATTAATCAGAATGCCTTCTTAGTCAATGAAAGAGGGGCTGTAATTCATTAACCTAACCGATTAAGGGCTGCAGCCCTGGAAAGGACAAGATATAAATGCAGATAAAAGAACATGCATACACAGGTTAGCTCCAACCATGCTGGCCATACCTTGGAAGGAGGGAAGCGGAGTCCACAACCAGCCTCCCAAAGAGATGATGGTTAGCTCAATATAGCCAATAGCTCCAGTCGTCTGTTCGGAGGGGCAGACTGGGTTCATATCTCACCCTTCCTTGGCAAGGGCATGCAGGGAATCAAGTGGCACACTCACCTGCAGGGGAAGGTGAGGTGGCTCCAGGCAGGCAGTAGTAGCCGGCAGAGCAGGGTCCAGAGGGGGCTGAGAGCCCATCAGACAGACAGTAATGGCCAGGTGGGCATGGAATGCAGCTGGTCTCAAGGGAAAGATACAGTCTGAGGAGATACAATTGTCAGGTGATCTCAGGGCTGTGGGCAGCCACGGCTGCATCCCGTCCCTGACAAACCACGTTCTCGGTGGCTTGAGCTGGAGACTGCAGAAAGCCCAGTGCTCTGTTGACCAGGCAAAGTGGAATTCCTCCTTCTACCCAACTCAGCTGATCCAGGGGCTCTGTCATGCCTGCCACTCCCCTCTCTACCTGAGGAGGGCACTGTGCCTGTGTACACACAGTCCTTGAGGTCCATACCTGTCTGCGAAGGTGCCAGCCGGGCATGGCAGGGGGATTCTGGTGCCAGCTGGGCAAAAGTGCCCCGGTGGGCAAGGGCCTCCGGCACTCATGTTGGTGGCTCCATCAGGGTTTGGAACACTGGAGCCTGAACAGAAACAGCAAGCCAAGCCAAGGGATGTCAGAACAGCGTAACTGGGACAGCCCAGTGGTCCCACCCACTCCCATCCAGCCCAACAGTGGAGGCTGGTGGCTCTGATGTCAGTGGGGCAGTACATCCACTCTGGGTTTCAGTCAGAACCCTAAGGGAGCTGTCCAAGGTGTGGAACCTTTTGCTTCAGCACCTTGGATAGCTGATTGATTGATTGCATTTATACCCCGCCTTTTTTCCTCTTGCAAGGAACCCAAGGCGGCTTACATTATCCTCCTCCTCTCCATTTTATCCTCACAACAACAACCCTGTTAGGTGGGTTGGGCTGAGAGTCTGTGACTGGCCCAAAGTCACCTAGTGAGCTTCCATGGCCGAGTGGGGACTAGAACACAGATCTCCCAGCTCCCAGTCCAACACTCTTGCCACTACACCACGCTGGCTCTCTTTAGGTTTCTGACTGGTTCGGACTGAAACCCAGAGCAGATTCACCACCCCATGGCATTAGAAACACCAGCCTCCACTGCAGCCCAGAACTCTCACCCAGCCCCGAGATACTTTGGGGAAATGTTACAATAGCTTAATGGTAAAGCACTTGTTCTGCATACAGGAAGTCCCAGGTTATCAGAAAGACTGAGACCTCCAATCAGAATAGACAATACTAGACTAGATTAATACATAGTCTGGCTTGGTGTAAGACTGCTTCCTATCATCCTTACCATTATTTCCAAATGCTTGGAGAAAGAATATTCAAGTCTCTGTTATTCCTTTCAAGACTTCTAATATTTAAGCCCCCCTCATCATGGGGATCATGTTCCAATATTTTTAATGTGTGGCCAGTTTTGCAGTTAACTGCTACCACTAACCATGGAGGTCATTCAAATTCTTCAGTCAGTTTTCACTGCTTCTAGACAGCCAGACATGGGAACGCATAATACAATGAGCTGGTTTAAAACTTGAAGAAGATTGGCACTCCACCACCATGTTTTTGCAATAGAGTGTTTGGCATATGCAGTCCAAAGCAATTATGTAATCAGGGTAGGATGTCTTAGGAAACACCTACACTGCAAGATTATTTATGTATTTTAAACTTATTTATGTAGTTTACATTTAAATTTTATACTGTGCTTCCTTCCAGGTGCTCAGAGCAGTATACGTGGTTCTCTCTCCTCTGTCATTTTATCCTCACAACAACCTTGTGAGGGAGGTTGAGCTGATATGTATTTATTCATTTACAAATATTTGTATACCTTCTCTCCATCCAAAATTGATTCAAGGGCACTTCACAATAATAAAGCAATAAGAAACAACAACGAGTCCCAATACAACCATAAACACAAGAGGTAAAAACAACAACCAAAATAAAGGCTTACAGATGTGTCAGGGGGAACCCTGATATGATGTATCATATTTTTAAAGCTTTAAAAGCTTAAGAAGGAGATAGTGATCAGCCCAAGATCATTTAATGGGCTTCATGCCTAAATAGAGATTTGAACTCAGGTCTCCCCAGTTTAAATCCGACTCTATAGTCCAGGGATGCGAAACCTGCAGCTTTTCAGATGTTGTGGGACTCCAGCTCCTAGCAGCCACAGCCAGAATGGCCAATGGTCAAGGATGATGGGAACTGTAGTCCAGCAACATCTGGAAGGAGACAGGTTCCCTATCCCTGTTCTAGGGATGTCCGTTGCTCGGAAATCCAGTTCCTTTTTTGGCTTGATGGAGTTCTGTGGCACGTAGAACTCACTTTGCATCTGTGGATGAGCTGCAGGCTCTTCCCCAAGCTCCAGAAACTTTTTTGTGCATTTATGGGGAGTGGGGTGGGAAGGTGCTGCCATTTGCACAAATTTCTGAGCAATTTGTGCAAATTATGGACAAATTTGCAGAAACTACAGTCAGATTTGCACAAATTCATCTGTAATTTGCATAAATCACTCAGAAATTTTTGCCAATGGCAGCACCTTAAAAAAATGCACAAAATTCCCAGAAAATCCACAAAGTGGCCTGACTCGTTGCAAATCAAGTCAGGCACTGCAGTGGGAACCAAAACAAAGTTCAGCGGGCCAAGCCTAGGAATACTCATCCAACTCCACCGCCCAAAAGGATTTCTCCACCATCCCTACCTTGCTCTAGCCACTAGACTGAACTGGCTGTCTCAAATAGCATTAATAGTCACTCTGTCTCCCCAGTGAGCTATGGTAACAGCTTTTGAGAGAGGTGTATGAGAAGAATTTCTAGCACAGAATTCTCAGCTACACATCAACCAAACTACATTTTATAGGATTCTTGGGTGAAGCGGCAATGGTTAAAAATGGTATAAAACCAGTCTGTTTGTAATGCGAACAACATACCCTTAGGGAGGTTCACCTCCTTTGGATGAATACAAGGTAGTGAACTGTGCAAGAGGAATGATAACAACCAGGGATAGACAGATACAGATAGAACTGTTGATACCTGAACTGCAGAAGAACCCCGGCAAACAGGGGCCAGTGGGAGAGGGTAACCCCCATTCGCCACAAAACATCCCTGGGTGGAAAAACACAAGCAATCAGATATCAAATAGCGAATGGCTTGCTATCAAGACACACAGCCACATGGGTAAAGATAGCATTGATCCCATCACTGCAACAGAGAAGTATGTTGTGTCTTGGTTGTGACATCCAGCAAGGCAATTCTTATGTTCTTTAAGAAATTGTGTTGGCCAGGGCTGGTTTCAGTTTTTTTTAGAGCTCTTGGGCAAGACTCCCTCCACGGGCCCCCTCCTTCAGTGAGTCTACCTTCTCACCGCCATTGTCAACAGCTGCTGTTGCTCCTTATCCTGATTCTCATCACTGCGGCCACTTGCTTGTTTGCCAGACAGAGACCAGGTGGGCAGTGGCATCCACTGCTCCTCCTTCTCACCACCCCCATTGCCTAGGGCACAGCAAAGGGCAGGTGAAGAAGCAATGGTGAAGAAGCAGAGCAACTCCAGGGGGATCTTGTCAGTGGGCCTCTGCTAGTGTGTGGATCCTCAGCAAATGTCCAACCATAGCTACCCTTGATGTAGAGGACCTTTGCAAAGGCATTGTGCTGAACGAAACAGATGCAACATTTATTTTTTAACATGGTTGCTTACCTGCAGGGCACAGCTGACATCTATGAACTTGGTCGATACCAGGGGATGGGTTATAAGTCCCAGGAGGGCAGGGATAAAGGGAAACTCCAGTCTTTGGTGGGCAGTAAAAGCCAGGTGGACAGAGGTATCTTACCCCATTTTTACAATAAAGGCCAGCTGGGCATGGAAAGCATTCTTCTTGACCTGGGGGAAGAAAAAACAACAATCCTGAGCTAAGTCATTGTTCTCTCCTCTTCCTAATTCTGTCCTTGGAGATGATCCAAAATATTACATCCCCCAAAAATGTATTTTTGGATTAAGACAGTACCAAAATGACAGGAAGGCCAACAGGCAGTGATGCTACTGAGAATTGTAGTTCTGAGCTCAAAAATATGAGTCTTGGGAGCTCAAATATGAGGCAAGTATTGAGAAAAACACAAATACTTCTCTGGCTCAGATCCAAATATCAGTAGCCTTAGGAAAATCACACTTCCCAGAGCTACTTGTGGCCAGGTGCTGGAGAAGGGAGAGAGCTTTCTCCCTTGTTTCCTCCTCATTGCTATGGCTTGTTGCTAGTAGGGATGTCAGAGAATTCCGCCACGGATCTCAGTGAGGCTGAATGCCAGTGCATTCGGCCCCCCAAACTCCGTGGCGGAATGGCCTGCCGCCCCCCCGCGGATCCCCCCCGGGACGAGACTCACCTGGGGCAGATCTTCTGGGCGGCAGCGGCTCCGGCAGCGGCTGCGGCGGCCGGTCTTCCGACTGGCTGCCACCGCCGCCATTTCCAGGCTTGTGTGTAAAAAAAAAAAAAGATGTGATAGGCTACGTAAAGATTTACGTAGCCTATCATGGCTAGGTTTAAAAAAAAAGAAAAAAAAAGACGTGATAGGCTACGTAAATCTTTACATAGCCTATCATGGTTGGGTGGGTTTAAAAAAATAACAACCACGTATGCAAATGGTGGCAGCTACGACCGCTGCCACTTGCGTTCCTTCTTTTTACCGTCTTAATCTACACAAATATTTATGTAGACTATGACGGCAAAAATCAAGGGGAACACAAATAGCGTAGCGGGCGCTATTTGTGTCCCCTTTTGATTCGCTGTTTTAGCCTACGTAAAGATTTACGTAGGCTAAAACAGTGAATGAAAAAGGGACGCAAATAGCGCCCGCTACGCTATTTGTGTTCCCCTTTATTTTCGCCGTCATAGTCTACGTAAATATTTACATAGATTAAGACGGCCAAAAAGAAGGAATGCAAATGGCGGTGGCCGTAGCTGCCGCCATTTGCATACGCGGTTGGTTGTTGTTGTTGTTTTTCACCCAGAGCCCTCCGCGGCCGGAAATCTGGCTGCGGACAGCTCTGGTCGGGCCTGGCCGGCTGCTCCGTGGAGCTGCTGCGGAGCACAGCCGGCTGTTTGAGGATGCCGGGGGGAGGAACGGAGCACCTCCCCCCTGGCCAGGATTCCGGGGGGAGGGACGGAACGCCTCCCCCCCCATCAACATAATCCGCGAAAGGTAAGTTACTTTCGTACATCCCTGCACACTGGTGCTGGAACCTGGTAAACTGGATTAGGGGTGAAGGGGGGAGGATTTGGGGGGGATTAGTGGATTGGAGGACAGGAGCTTGGGATGGGGTAGGCTGAATTTGGATTGGCTCAAAAATAAGCAGTTCTTGGGGAAATAGCTTGGTTTGATTGATTCTGAGCCAATCCAATCCAAATTGACTCCTGCTAGGCATGCTGGAGATGCCCTCCCACTCCTGACCTGTTATTGCACTGTACTCCCCATCTTGGCATGGAGATGGCACTGCTGAGCCTGCAGGGCAGAAGTGGCCATTGGGACACACATCTCCAGTTACCCTGTCCACTGGCCTGGCTGTTCGTGTTCCTCCCCTGCAGAAAAAGCCTGAAAGCAGAGAGCAAGTGGATGATTCTCAAACCACATCTTGTTGCAGAAGAGGAATTGTCCAGGAAGTACCAAGCACACAATATTTTAGGGTTTGCCACTAAAGGTCAGTTCACACACCCATGTTCTTCACTGGTTGACTGTAACACCAACTTAGGGATGTAAGAACTCACCCTAGCTCAGTTTCTCCAGGCACTCGCTGAAGCGGTATAATCTCTCTAATATTGCATTTATTTAGCTTTCCCACCTCCAAACTGCACATATTTAAATATGCGCATTTTTTAACTTCCTGTTTTACATAGCAATCAAAGGTGCAAAAAGGGCAAGTGCTCACCGAATGGGATCGCAGTGAGTCCTGGAAAGCACGAGTGGGCATGAGTGGGCACAAGGGGGGGACAGCAAGGACAGTGTCTCAGCGGGTGCAGTGCAGGGGTCACAGACAGGGGGAGCCCGACGAACTCCCGGACCCAGTTGGGCACCCGCAACATCCCTACACCATCTATTCAGTTGTTTATCACTGAATTACTCATGCCTATTGGGCACTACAATACAGGGAAGGGAAAAGATGGTAGGGACTTTGCCTAAAGTATATACCATACAAAAATTTAAACACAAATCCTGCTATAGTATTTACAATGGAAGGGAAAAGAACCCCAAATAATGAAATGGTTAGATGTTAAGGTAGTCATGTGTCCTATTTTATGGAGGGCAGTCCTCTGTAAAGGACTATATAGAGGACACTTTCAAATAAAGTGTCCTCTATCTGAATGGTTGTCCAGCCCAAGTCCAGGTTATTTATTTACTTACTTACAATATTTATATACCGCTCCACATCAAAAGATTTTGGAGCAGTGAACAGCAAAGATAAATGAATAAAACATCATGTTAAAACAATTAAAACATTTTAAAAGAAATAAGTTCCAATAAGACCAAATTTACTAAACCATGGTTAATCACTCAAGGAAGGCTTCCCAAAATAACAATGTCTTCATGAGGTGCCAGAAGGAACACAATGTTGGCACCTGTCTGACCTCCAAAGGCAGGGAGTTCCACAGGAAGGGGGCCACCATGTTGAAGGCTCTTTCCCTGGTGGACCCCAACTGGGTGATGGGTGCATGTGAAACCACCAGGAACATGCCCTCTGATGAGCTCAGGTTAAAGAAAAAGAACCCTAAGAAGGGAGAACAATGGTGGGCAACCTAATTTAAGGGAGTGGGGGAGATAAAGCTTTTTGTGATTGCTAGTATTATACAATTGGGAATCAGAATCCCTTGCCAAACTACTAGAAATCATCCAGACATCTATCAGTACATCCTGATCTACCTCTTGTCCAGCCCTGCACTATACCACAGTGGCTAATATCATGAAGATATTACATATGAATACATTGAAATGAAACAACAAGCATATGCACATATCCAAGCAATCATTTTTGGCTTTCCTTCTAGGGAAGGAGCATCATTTTTAGACTTCCCCTTCAAGCTGCAAGTCAAAGACAATTCCCAGATGAATCCCCCCCCCACACAAAAAAATTATATCCTCTCACCTGGAGCACATGGACCTGTTGGGGAAACACGGCCTGGACTGCTGCAGAAGAATCCAGGTGGGCAAGGCAAGCACCAGCTTGAATCCCGGCCTCCTTTCTGCTCATTCCATGTCCCAACTGGGCAGGGCATTTCCCTGGGCTGCTTTGTGCCAGCTGGGCAGTAATGTCCCGCAGGACAAGGTCCACCAAAAGGGAGTCCAGCCTCCAAAAAGAGAAAGAGGGCAATGTATGCATAAGAGCCCCGTTATCATGTGGAGCCTGTTAAGATGTAGGGGGACCACTTAGGTGTTAAATTAGGGATGACCCAACTCTGGAGTAAGACTGACTACAGTCTTGCTTAGCCAACTGCAGCCAAGTGCCTGGACACAGATAAAAACACGCACAAGCAAACATCATCTCTAGGAGCAACTGACTGGAAAAAGCCTAGCTGCATTCTCATTGGCTTAGAGGCCTTTATGAAGTCACTGTTTTGTTCCAGAATTTGTACTAAGCAACTAGATGTCTTCTCAGCCTTTGTATTCTCTAAGCTTTTCTACACAACACATTTATAGTGTGCTCATTATTCCCTAGTCATGGTTGCTTACAATGACCCTCCAGTTTAGCTTCTGTTTTTAAACTGCACTTTCGGCAAGTTTTATTAGAGTAGTGAAAATGCAGTCTTATTTGTGAAAGCAAAAGGAAATCATTCTTCTACGTCTGCAGTTGTGCAATTCCACTATACCGTAGTAAACAGAAGGTGGAGAGCATCCAAAGCAGATCACAAAGAAGAGAAATGGGTGTTCAGGATGCAAAAATGAATTTATTTTTGGCCAGTAGATTGACACAGGAGACAATCCTTTGCTGAAAAAAAATCTGCAGACTTTTTTCTTTACCCCCTGAAGAAGGCCTAAAAATAAGGGGGGAAAGGCCCAAATGCATTGGGCTTCCTATAATAAATTCATTTTTGCATCCTGAGAACCCATTTTTCTTCTTTGTAATCCAGTATACCACAGTGCCACCTAGAGGTCATGTAGTGGAAAAGCAGGAAATGAAATACTCTTTGTGTACTGCTCGGACCTCCGTTTTGCAACAAAACTGAAAATAGGTACAGCAGATTAACAGCCACATGTAGAAAAGCTCTCTATTGTTCCCTGCTTTGTATGTTCTCTACATCCCCCAAGCAAATCCCAATAATCTGGATCTGGTCCCTTCTAGAAAATAAGGATTTTGACCTGATCTTCTGGTACTTGGACCTGTGTGGCCTCTAATGACAACTTTGACTCGTGCTTCACCTTTGACTCCTCCATCACATCTCTCTCACCGTTAAGTTATTGGCTTGGCCAGAGCTAAACACTTTGACCTCAGGACAAGATATGTGTGGATTGACCCACCTGGGTCTCTCAGCCCTGAAGTCTGACAGAGACAGGGCTACCCTCTTAAAGAAGGGTTGCAGTCTTGACTGGAATAGTGGGAGAGGGGACACCAGCGCTGGACTTACTGGAGAGGAACCGCTGCTTCCTTGGAGACAATAATATCCTGGTTGACAAAATCCTTCAGGTGCCACCAGCCCAGATTTGCTGCAGTACATGCCTGCCGGACATAGCTTACAGTTGCCCATTCCAGTGCCGCCCAAGATGTCTGAGTAAGTGCCCTGAATAAAATGGGGGGAAATATGTCAATGGCCAAGGGAAACTCTTGGCACACACAAGTGGGTTTTCTTTCTTTCACTCTATCTAGAACTCTATCAAAGCTTTTCCACAATCAGATTTTCAACACAATCCTGTGCGTGTTTAACTTTGTGCCTTTGAACAGCTGACTCCCCACCCCTTTCATGCCTAGGGATGTATGAGAAATTCGTTTCAGTCCTTTTTGATGAGAATTTACCCAGTTCATGCCTTCTGGACCAAACATGGACTCGGACACAATCTGTGGTTGAAATCCATACATTTCTGAGCTTGCACTGTGATTTCCAGATTCCCCTCCCCCATTTGACAACATGCATACATTTGAAAAATGCACATGAAAAAAATGCGTACTTCTGAAAAATGCCCACAAATACACTTCCAACAATGGGAGAAGAATGTGTACATTTCAAAGATGCACACATACATTTGGGAAAATATGCACAGAAATGCACATGGATTTTCATGCCAAAAAAAGAAAGAAAAAAAGATCACAATCTGATATGGATTTGGGTCAGAACAAGCTTCGAGATGGAATCCAGAGAATTTTGGCAAGCTTAAGTTTTGCTGGTTCACACATCCCTACCCATGTCAGATCACACAAGTCTTTTGAAACCACCTTCTGTTTCCAAAGCAGTTTTGCTTTTGGGGTGTGTGTGGAAGTAGCTGCATGATTCTCTGGATCCTGGCAGGGAAAAAGAATTAGAATGCTTCAGCAGCTGATATGAAGACTACGTTCTTAATCTCTGGGAAATACAATACTAAGCAATTTGTTTTGAGATTTTTGGCCAAATTTTCTTCAAGGTGGGAAACCTGGGTCTCGGCTGTACTTCAGAGTGCTGGTGTGTGTGTGTGTGTGTGACCTCAATAAGAACTAGATGGCAATTATTGCTGGATATGATGCCAAAAAATGCTATTTACAGTTTAAATGATAACTCCTAGAAATGTAGCTAAGCAGTAAGATTGACAATGTATGTTTTCCTGTTCTGGTGAACAGCACTTTAAAGAACTGTATCGGCTGCTAAATGCCACGTTTTCCATACAGGAGGAACGCAGCACTGAGACTCTTCTGGGTTCATGTGGCTTCTCCCACACCTGGAAATAATTGGCATGGCATTTCTTGGAGCACAAAAATGTTAACACATGAACACACATAGTGAGGATCAGTATATCATGTAGATGCCAGCAATTAAAAAAAACTGTCTTCATCTCATGAAAGCAGTCTTACTATTTGCTCCAGGAATCTGTTGACATTTCTGAGTCCTAAAAACTCAGGATTTTTGAGATTTGAATGTCAGCTTTAAAATCTATCCATAGGCTGTGGCCAGGATTTAAAAGATGTGAACACGGACAGGAGAGAGCTTGAGGAGTTGTCCTTGCTGCCGCTGAAGGCATCAGCTCCTGTCCAATTTTACAAGTAGCTTGTCTCTAAAGCAGTGGGAACTGCTGCAGTGTAAGCAGGAAGCAAAACTGTACCTCCACATGTAGTTCACTTCTATATGGATGCCCCTTCGTTTTTGGGATTCTTCTGGCCATACAAAGTGTGTGTGTGTGTGTGTGTGTGTGTGTGAGAGAGAGAGAGAGAGAGAGAGCTGGTTCACATGTTCATCGCAGTCCACTGGGTTGCAGCATCTGCAGGTGCCAAGTTGCCGATTCAAGCCCCGCACCGCAGTTTCTCATTTCATCTGACCCTGGCAAGGGTGGCTTGTTGGGCTGGTTAACAAGCCACCTCACAACCCTACAACAGGCCATGGGTTCCGGGTGGTTTCTTAACCACCCCAACGAGCTATCCTCATTGGGTTCAGATGACATAAAAAGCTGCATCCGGCAAGAGTAATTATGTAAATTGGGCCAGCATGTGACTGGCACATGCAGGGTGGTTAACAAGTAGGGATGTAAGGACTGTGTAAAATCTGCTCCGTCTGCGTTTCATGGATTGTCAGGTGCCTTTTGTTCCATTGTCTGCCCACAGGCAGAGGCAAATATTTTTTTCTCGTCATGTGGAAAAATATACAATTACTTAAGTATTTCATAATTTACTGTAGTATGTAACATTTAGCGTATTGTCCCCCATTCCATCCAACTTTTCCTTAGCAGAATCATATGTATTTTCCTATGAATTTATATGCATAAATTTTGGGAAAGTAAAAAATATCATCCAGAAGTCCATGGACTCTGCGTGGCCTGAGGGGGTCGCTCCACAGCAGATTCCTCAGGTTGGATTCTTAGAAATCTGAGCTCATTTTAGACCATCATGAATTTCTCCAGCATCCCTATTAACAAACCACTATGGCTTGTTAACCACCCTTGGGTTGTGCGAACCAGCCCAGAGAGATTGAAAGAGAGAGAGAGAGAGACTCCACTTTGGATTTTCAGCAACAGCAGCAACAACAATTTCTTAGACACCTTTCTAAAAAAGAGACACCTGGGGCTCAGTCCTATCCAGATAGTTGGCAGCATCTGATGTCAGAGGCTGCCGAGTATCCAATGCAGGGCGGGAGGAGAGCAGCAGCCCCGCGATCCAGCTGCCCAGCATTTCTGCTAGATGGGTGCTTTTGCCTGTCTAGCAGTGGTATCTCAGAGAGGAAGGGAAGGAGGCTGGGGTGGCCATAGGAGATGGCGTAACGCAGCCCCCCGGTCTCCTCCCCTCCCCTCCTCATCTAAACACACAATCCTATGCGTGTTTAGGCAGAGAAAGTCCTACAACTCCCAACATTCCCCAACCAGCATGGCTGGCTGGGGAATGGGAGTTGTAGGACATTTTTCTGTCTAAGCATGCATAGGGTTGTGTCCTTACAAATTTACAAATTAAAACAGACAAAAATTTGAAATAAGTTAAAACAGCCAAAAGGAATTATTAATAAAAGACCATGACACCCTAAGACAACTAATAAAACACCAGTAGCAACCATAAACAATTCAATGGATGCATCAGATGCCTGGAAATAGAGGAAAGTCTTAACTTGATGGCAATGTATTCACTGTAGCCCTGGAATCAAAGATGAAATGTTGATATTAGAATGAAGCTCCTAAATTTCCTATGTCCGTAGTAGGGCAGTACCTTTATTAGGCCAACCAAAATCACCATAATAAAAATATTGCTCTAGCATGCAGTTTGGAATCTTTCTTGTCAGCCATCATGGTTATCTTTGCCTTTTGTGGATTACCCATGGGTTTCTTCAACTTGAGAAAGTTGTTACATCTCTAGAACATCTTACCACTGGGCAAAGTAGAGGCAGAATACTCCGGGCTGGGCAGTAATATCCTTTGGGACAAACCAAGGGTTCCACAAGGCCGGTGTGATTGCAAAACATCCCTGCTGGGCATTCAGTGCAGGCAGACTGTGCTAGACTCTAGAAAGATGATGAGAGATTGTGGGAAAGGTCATACTCAGGCTTCAGATGAAAATGAGAGAAAGAAAGCCTAATACATCCATCCCCCACCCCTCACTGCCAACCCAAGGCTCCAGGGATCTTTAGTAGGGTGGAAGAGACGAAACAGGTATGTGTTGTGTCTCTTGTGTTGATTGATTTGGCTCACGTCACACTTGAAGATTTTGTTTGGCCCACATTTTGCAGTGAATCCACTTGATTCACACCTTCTGGATGAATATGTGGATCAGATCACACACAGTTATTCTTCAAATTTTGCACTCCTGCAAATTTTGTGATGCAGTCCTTAGCTTAAAAAAAAGTACAAAAATGTATATAAAATGCTTTTTTCAAATGATAAAATTCTTTTAGAAGAGCATACATTGAGAATACACACACACACACACATGTGGGGGGGGCAGGGTAACGCATTCAAAATACAGATTAAAGTACAAATGTTCATGTAGATTTTTTTTTAAAAAAAGTTAATGCAGAAATGGGATGGAATAGATTTATGAATGAGCTTATGTGAAACTGACAAGGACTAGAGAATAGACTGATCCATCCATCCCTACTTGCAGCCAACTAGCCTATCATGAGATACCCTATAGACTACTCTGTCAGGGAGACATGCATGAGGAGTTGGTGGCAGAGAGTAAAGGGCACACTGGGAAAAAGATCAGGACTGTCAGCCAATTACAGAATTTTTAATTGATCAGTCATCTCCCTTGTAAGCAATTGATCACTGATGAAAAATACATCAGCGTCTGAATACAGGTGCCGCTATTTGACATAAGCATGAGCCAACTTACAATCTAGTAATAAAATAATCTACCACCACTAACTGTCAAGGCATCTTTACTATGTTGTTTTCCATTCCTCATTAGAGCAACATACCAGAACAGTCTGAAAAACGAACAACTTTGCCCTAATTTTCCACTCTCGCTGGTTAAAAGCTGCCTCTGCCTATTAATCAACTAAAGCTTTGGTTGATTAATTTACTGATTAAACTAATTAAAGCTTGGTGCTCTTAAAAGACAAACAGCAAAGACATGCATCATGCTTTTAGGTGCCTGGTTCTGTATGCATCTGGTTTGATAGTAAATTTATCTGAAAGCAATTTTGGCCGCATTATTTATCTGTAGGGCAGAAACACTCTGTTGACTCTGCTTACCGGCTGGAAACTACCTGGAGGGCAGAGCTCTGGCTGGACAGCCCCTTCCAGTGTATAATGCCCTTCCTTTGCCATCATCTGGGTGGCTGTTTTGGCAGCACCAGTACAGAAATAGCCAGGTTTGCAAGGTCCGGTGGGAGCGTGTGTATTAGTCCCATCACAGTAAAGCCTAGTATTAGAGGGGAAAAGGTTTAAGGTTTTGGTACTAGTGTACAAAGCCCTAAACAACTTGGGACCAGAATACCTGAGAGAGTGCATTCTCCCTTAGCAACCTGACTGATCACTAAGGTCATCAAAGGGCATGCTCCTGCTGGTTTCATATGGACCTATGGCCCAACTGGAGTCCACCTGGAGAAGAGCCTTCACTGTGGTGGCTCCCTTTCTTTGGAACTCCCTGCCCCTGGAGGTCAGGCAGGTGGCAACATTGTGCTGCTTTTGGTGCCTCCTGAAAACAGCTCTTTTCCAGGAAGCATTCTTTAACTAACCAGCCAGTTTTTATTGGCGTACTGTTTTTAAAAGAACAATTGTAATAAAGGTGTTTTAATTCATTTTATCTTTTTCCTTTTTTACTTCTTATGTTCACCACTCCAGAATCTTAGATATGGGGTGGTATACAAATGCTGTAAAATTAATTAAGTAAGTAAGTAAGTAAGTAAGTAAGTAAGTAATATCCTTTATTGGGAAACACTCTTATTCACAATGCACTGAGATCTGCAGAGGTCCATCTTTCAGCATTTCCCCCATCTGAAGTGGGGATGAGGGAGAGAGTCATCTTTTTGGTGGGGCCCTGCTTATGAAATTCTCTCCCCAGGCACCAGCTCTGTTGTCCTTCTAGCGACAGGCAAAGGTCTTTTCATTCTCATGGGCCTTTACAGGTTTTTAATGTCCTGAGACTGAGGAATTTGTTTTAACTGCTGCGTTTTAAAACTGTGATCTTGTTTTATTCTGTATCAGGAGGAGGGAGATCCCCTATGAAGCCAGTCTTCAGTGGGGTTAGGATTGCTTGATAAGTCAGTCAGTCAATACATAAAACCAATCTATCATCAAAATAGACCATATCCCAAACTGAGAAACTGATTGGATGGAATTCCATGGTATCACAGATCAATCTTCAAGACCATATATGTCCATGGAAAAAAATAAAATGTATAGGCACAATTTGGATGCCTTCCAAAAAAGATGGAATATATCCATGGTGGACCAGTTTGTCAACCCGTAGTAGCCACAGTGGCTACATGGAGGCAGTATACAATGCCTTGCCTAAGTATTCACCCCCCCTTGACTTTTTCACATTTTGTTGTGTTGTTCCCAGTACCCAGTATTTATTTTGTTGTCCCTAGTACCCAATCTCTAAGTATTGGGTACTGGGGAGACACAGCAAAAGGGGAGTTGCATACCCTAAGGCTCTGGTTGTGAATGTTCCATGTGGGTGGCAGGCTAAAATAAAATACTGGACTAGACAGACTAGTAAGGCTTCTCTTTTTTATATTCTTAATCCAGACAAAGCTAAGCACTTTTCAGACTTTTTGATTTCATTGGGGGAGTTAAGTGTGGCTCTTAATTCTCCAGTTCCATTAACTTTTAAAAACCACTTTGGAACACAGAATAGGAGAATAAATACGTCTCATAGCTTATGTGAGTGAATCTACTCCCCTTGGAAGGCTGCACAAGGAATATATGCTGGCATTATGCACCTGGAATATTTCAGTTCCCACAGGTACTGAGGTATACACCTAGCTGGAAGTATTTCTGTGGTGCATATCCATGAGCCATTCATGTGATGTGTGCCACCAAAGATTCAACCTGGCTGGGTGTCTCTAGCCTTTGCAGTTCGCTGTGTTACAGTGCAGCTGAGAGACACTCTCCTGCAGAATGAAAAAGAAAAACAAACTCACCCAGGTGGACAGTCTAAACATTGATTCTGTTTTTTCAATCCACTGATGTTGCTGTAGGTTCCCGGAGGGCAGAGGATGGGTATAGGAGATCCAGGTGGGCAGTATGCTCCAGGTGGGCAAATATTCCCAGTGACTCCATCTGTGGGCAGCTGAATTTGGGGAAGGGATAGATCTCAGCAGAGGGAAGAATCCAAGGTTACTCTAAATCAGTGGTGCAGGGGGGCCGGTCTGGGGTTCTGCAGAAGGCAACACTCTCTTCCACGGACTCCAGCCCCTTTTGAAAACCACCAATCGTTGGTGCATTTTTTCCCCAGTCTAAAAGGTTGAAATGCTTCTCCTAAGGTGCAGTTACTGGCAATTTGGATATTTGGCCCCACCCCTTTTTCTTCAGCCCCACCCACCACTGGAACATGGCTGTCGAATGCCAGGCTTCCGGTCATCTTTCTGGTCACGCAATGAAGATGAAGTCTTAGTAATTAGCTTTCATTCTGCAAGCCAGAGCCAGATCAGCCACACTTCAGGTTACAGAGGTAATCCACATAAAGCAAGACAGAGCTAAATTCTCTGGTCAGTTTTGCAGAATACTGATTAGACTACAAGAAGCTACATTTGATGAATACACTATGTTAGGATGCTGCCACAAAACTGGCACCAGCCAACAGTATGAAACCAGAGTATTTTTTCCAGTCCCATCCTTCTGGAGGGTCTTCCCCTAGGGACCCCTTTTGAGTGGCCAACCTTTTAGAATGGCTCATGTCCTGAAGTTGCTTCTCCCTCCTCACCTGACATCTGATTCTTAGGTCCATCACTCCCAACTCCTCCCCTGCCATGAGATCTTGGATTCCCATGGATAGAAAGGTCTTTGGGTGGCTTTGATCCAACTGATTAGCCAGCATCTTGAAAGACCCGTCCTCTCTGACACTGTTTCCCTGCCCTATCTCCTGCCACCTTGGTATTTCCACCACACCTGACTTCCCCCTCATCTGACTCTGAATCTGTTCCCATGCCTTCTTGGAATGTTTCTGCAGAAATATTGGGCCCAGTCCTTACAGCAGCCCCCAAGAGCTTCTCCAAAAATGGAATTTGGTCCTTGGGCTGAAAGAGCTTCAGCACCCCTGCTCTAAATCTATGAATGTCCCAAAGCACATAGAAATGGAACAAAGGTAGATACACTGCTATCACTCTTCAGGAAGGCAGCATGGGAGGAACGCACACCCATGTCATGTGTCAATGAACAAAACAGAGACATCCATGCAAGAGACTTACCGGTGACACTGCTCTGCTCCAGCAGTAGAACCCAGACTCACACCGACCACTTGGGGCTGTCTGTCCATGAGCAGCACAGTAAAAGCCTGCTCTGCATGGATTACAATCTCGCTGGGCTATCAACCCCCTCCTGTTGCCATAGGTGCCCTCTGGACAAGGTTCGGGCCGGGAGCTGCCACTGGCACAGTAAGACCCCTGAAAAGCAAAGACAACCCCTTATGCCTATAGGGCACCAAGATGCTGCATATCCTAATGCATTTCATTTCATTTCATTTATTATATTTCTATACTGTCCCACAGCCGAAGCTCTCTGGGAGTTTCACAAAGATTAAAAACCATTAAAAAAATATGAAATCCAAACCATTTACATAAAAAAATCTAAACAGACAACACATATCTAAAAACCATTTTTGAACTATAAACCATAGACAATTCAGGACCTGATTTAACAACTCATTATATGCTGCCAAATGCCTGAGAGAAGATGGCAGTTTTAACCTGGCACCAAAAAGATAACAATGTTGGAGCCAGGCGGGTCTTGTCAGGTAGTTAATTCCATAGTTGGGGGGGGGCACCACCAAGAAGGCCCTCTCCCATGTTGCCACCTTCCAAGCTTCCCTTGCAGGAGGCACTGCGGGAGGGCCTTGGATGCTGAATGTGATTAATGCAGCATCTAATAGCAAACTCATTCTCCAAATGTGGATCCTTATGTAGGCAAAATGGTACCATCCATGCACAAGCAGGAAGTATTGGCAGACTGGGGGGGGGGACCCCAAGGTTTGCAGAAGTAGGGGGAAAAAAAGTTTAAGAAAAAAAGAAACTCCAGGGTGGGGAGACCAAATAGGCCAATGATGCCTGAGCTGATCAACTGCTGGAGGAAAGACAACAACGAACAAACAGACCAGAAAAAAAGGGAGATGGGGATGGAATGGAATATCATGGAAGAGGACATGGGTGAGTGGAACTCTGAACATACTGGTGCAGCTAAGGCTGAATCTTGGGCCCTGCAGCCTAGTCAGGGGCGGGGGGGGGGGAGGTAAAAGACTATCCTGAGAACAGCAGCAGAAGCAAACTGCATTTTATTCCTGTAGTCATGATGGTGCTATGATTTAAGTGAGTTTATAGTGAAAAATTGCACATGTTCGGAGTATATTTTTTCATGTTGGCAAATAGTGTTGTTATTATTCTACCCTATTGGGAATATAGAAGCAGCATGCAACAGTGGTCAAGGGGAGAAGAGAAATGTGAGTTGTGCGTTTCACAAGTGAAGTAATATATATGGCCATCTAAAGCCTCTCCCCCCAATAAGACCATTGAATACAAGGTCTAAAATTACCGAGTGGTACCATTATCTGAACAAGAGGAGCAGTATCCAACTGTGTCATTCTGGTAGCACAAGTGATGTTGCGCTAGCAGAAACTAGGTTCTGAACTATGGGAAAGAGAAGAATCCAACTAAAGTTACATTTGCGCAAGCATGGTGGAGCGAGCCATTGTGCATTATGCTTGTGCAACCTGTTGTGTGCATAATTCGTGTGCAACACATTGTGCATCCTGTTGTGCAACTGCTTGTGCAAGCATAACGGGCAACTGCTTGTGCAATGGGAAAGTTTAGCAGCAGGCTGCTAGGGCTGTTTGAGTTTGTGGGATGGCACTGTTGGAAACCACCTGAGGATTCCACACGGTAACATTTTGTTGAAGGTCCCACTTGCCTGATAACAATGACGACCCCACATTCCTTTCTTCCCCAACAACTTACCAGTGGGCATACTTTGGGTTGGGTCATTGCAACAGAATCACAGTAGAACCCAGCTGGACATGGTTTGCATGTATCTCCTCCATCCATTGTGGAATTATCCCAGTAGGAGCCAGGCAGACATGGAAAAGAGAAAGGGAACCCAGTCCCTGGCGGACATTTATATCCAGTGGGGCAATCACCAGTCTAAGAAGAAAACATGCACACACAAGTCTACATATATGGGCTGTTAACGGTGCAATGCTCTTCAGGACAGGGATGGAAGAATCCAGCCAGCCACACATTGAGCAAGACAATGGCAAGATCAGACGTGAGAAGCAGTTCTTTTTTTAAAGCATAAAAATTCAAGAAGGAGTGGAAGGGTGTGCTTAAGGAGGAGACAGGAGGAGAGTACTCACTGGCTGAGATATTCCTTGAGGTACTCGCCCTTCTCTGTAGCAGTACTTGCCCATGGGGCATAGCAAGCATTGGTCAGCTCTGCCGAGCCCCCTTTGAACACTGTACGTCCCATTAGGGCATGGCCTAGCATGTGAATGCTGGAGGCAAAAAGAACAGAAGCTGTTTCTTAAAGCTAATAACAACAACATTTTATACAGCACTTTAGAGTGTTCAGAGCACCACATACATTCTCAATAGATTTGATTCTATTTGTTTAGGTCTGAATCAAGACAATGGTTTCCTCTTCCACTACAGGTGTCAAATTAAAACAGCAAAGCTAAGAAGAGTGTGCTGTTAGTTTATCTATTATTACTGTTGTGAACAATCACTGTGACTAGCTTGTATACTGTTGAGCTCTGGAATTTCACAGGCTGAAATGTTTGCATTTCACAGCCATTTGGCCCCACTGTGAACATCTTCCCCTCCTTAACCCTATATATCTGCTAACAGAGGATAATACTTCATGCATCTGATGAAGCAGGGTCTAGACCACGCAAGCTTATGCCAAAATACATCAGTTAGTCTTTAAAGCTACTTCAAGACAATTTGTGATACATTGTCTCAGCAATCCTCCTAACAACAGCTCTGTAGAGTAGATCAATGATCACTGCAGTTAAAGACCATATGGTCATTTGGGTTCCATAGAAAGTTTTTGTGTTTTGGAGCTCAGATCCCACTGTCTTGTACTCATGTCCTTGAGCAAATTACTTCTCTTTTTGTCTCACCCATTTGCCTTCTGGGAAATGAGCATTTTGTGACTAGCCATGCCCACCACGACAGCCATTGTAGGAATGGGCAAGACCATAGCAGCCATTTAGTGAGAGTGCCCCTGACAGTCTCTCAAATTTCCAAATATACCCAACGAACCCCAAAGTTTGGGGACCCTTGCACTATGCTTCAGTAGCTTTTCTGCTGCACATTCTGCGGCATTCCAGCACAGTGAGTCAGAAGGGGATAAAAGTGAATGACAACAGTCAAAACAAGAGTACTTACAACATCACCCGGTGGACAATAGTAGCCTCTTGGGCAGGCATGGCCACCAACATTTGGAGCAGCTGCCAGTCCTTCAGGGCAAAGCATACCTGCTGGACACACCATCATAAGCACCATGGCCTCCCTGCTGGTGTTCATGGCTGCGCAGTAGTGCCCGACAAGGCAAGGTGGGCAGGAGGTGGATCCAGGGTCCTGAACAACAGAAGGAGGAAACATTCTCATCACAGCCTTCTTTCTAGGGATGTACGAAATGTACTTACCTTTCTGTGGATTATGTTTATGGTGGGGGGGAGGCGTTCCGTCCCTCCCCCCAGAATCCTCGACGCGGGGGGAGGTGCTCCATTCCTCCCCCCCGGAATCCTCGATGGCTGGCTGTGCTCAGTGGTGGATCCACGGAGCAGCTGGCCAGGCCCAGGCCAGAGCCGTCCGCAGCTGGATTTCCAGCCATGGAGAGCTCTGGGTAAAACAAAAAAACCCCCAAAAATGCGTACGCAAATGGCGGCAGCTACGGCCACCGCCATTTGCGTTCCTTATTTTTGGCCGTCTTAGTCTATGTAAATATTTACATAGACTATGACGGCAAAAATAAAGGGGAACACAAATAGCATAGAGGGCGCTATTTGCATCCCTTTTTGATTCACCGTTTTAGCCTACATAAAAGTTTACGTAGGCTAAAACGGCGAATCAAAAAGGGACGCAAATCGCGCCCGCTACACTATTTGCGTTCCCCTTATTTTTGCCATCTTAGTCTACGTAAATATTTATGTAGACTAAGACACCAAAAATAAGGAACGCAAATGGCGGCGACCATAGCTGCCACCATTTGCGTACACGTTTTTTTTTTTTTAACCCAGCCATGATAGGCTACGTAAATCTTTACGTAGCCTATCACATCTTGAAAAAAACAGAACAAACCACAAGTCTGCAAATAGCGGCAGCCGGTCAGAAGACCAGCTGCCACCGCCGCTGCCACCGGAGCTGCCGCCGGAGCCACCGCCGCCGCCCAGAACATCTGCCCCAGGTAAGTCTCGTCCCAGGGGGGATCCACGGGGGTGGCAGGCCGTTCCGCCACAGATTTCGGGGGGCTGAATGCACTGGCATTCGGCCTCACCGAGATCTGTGGCGGAATTCTCTGCCATCCCTACTTCTTTCAAGAAGCACGGAGTTGGAACAGGGTGGACAGAGCAGTACAGGGCAGCTACAAAAATAACAGGACCTATGGAAATGTGGCCCAATTCAATTACCAAGTGCCACACGCCATGCAATACCAGTAATAAAATTCAGATTCAGTGGGGTTAAAGACCATAAGGGCCTCCTGTCAATGGACTGTCTTCACAACTGCACTGCATCTAGTTCTTTTGCTTGCAGGCTGTGGGAAATCAGAGAAAGGCTGGGTTTTTTTCACTGAGGCAGCGCCTCAGTATCTTTTCCCTCACTTCTCTCTTGCTGATATGGAACAGGGCACAGATGGCTTCAGACACCATCATCCTAGGACTCAGTCTCCCAAAAGCTCTTGCAAAAGGAAGCAACAAGAAGCTGCTGCTTTTCCCCCGAATCTTCCTTGTTTGGACCATCCCCCCCCCAAGCCTTGGGTTCTGCTTGCTGTTTATCTGCTGTGATATTTTCCCATAAGCTTGTTGCTTGCCTCCATCTTGCTTCTTTGTTGCCTGTCAAACCATGTTTGTTTGCCAGCTTTTGTATCCTGAAACAAATCTAGTTTTGCTTCCACCCTAGATATGACCCTTCTAAGATTTACCTACTTAGCTCTCAACCCAGTCCGCCTAGATAGAACAAGGATGACACAATTTATGCATATTTGTCATGGCACATTAAAAAAAAAGGATAGCTACACTGGTCCACGGGGTGGGGGTGGGGATCCTAAATCCACAGTTGGACATTACCTTTGTTAAGACTAACCAAAATGCCACAAAAGTTTGTGCAAGCTTTTGAGTTCTCCAGAACTCTTCACCAGGCTAGGTGGTTCATCAACTCGCCTTTATGTTTTCAGAAATGTGGGTTTGCCATTGCTTCTTTGTCGCAGAATGCTAAGTATAATCTGATACCTAAATACCCACCATGAGTAATACAGTAAGAGAGCAATCCTATGGCCGCTAGACAGCAGCTAGATGGCCATAGGATATGGTGTTTTCCGGGAACTGACCTCAGAGCCTGTGCTCCAAGGTTGGTTCCCATGCTCAAAGGTCAGTTCCCAAAGAACCGACCTCCCCCCCCACTTCACACTGCCTCAGAGGCAGCGTGGAACATCCCCGTCCTCTGTGCTCATAAGAGGAGCATGGAGTAGCTGGAAAGGGGCGTGGCTGCGGGCGTTCTGGGGCGGGGAGGATGGAAATGCCTGTACAACTCATCTAAGGTGTCATACAGCAGCCTCCTTTCCCACTCTGTGCTCCCACAGCTCGATAGCTGCAATTGGCTGTCTAGCCGAAAAAGCAGGGCAGGAGAAGCGTGGAGAGAACAATCCCCTCCGTGCTTCTCCTGCCCTGCTTTGGATAGGTGGTCACCTCCAAGTTTTGAGGCAGCCCCCTAGCTAGATAGGACTGCGCCCTAAGGGCACAATATTATGCATGTTTAGACACACACACACAAACTTCCACAGGGCTTACAACTTCCAGCATTCCCCAGCCAGCTTCTGATCTAATTGTTGGACTTTTCTCTTCTTCCCCTATTCCCCCCATTTTTCTTACCACTTAGCCTGATGAAAAGTTCTGGAGAACTTGAATTCTAGCACAATCTTTTCTGGCATTTAAGTTGGTCTCAGTAAAGTACTACCCAACTATGGATTTTGGATATTTGTTGTGGGTCTCTATTCATCATTCATGCCATATCTCCAAGGATAACACATGGTTCTAAATGATATATTGCCGAAATCAGAAAGGTACAGAAAACCAGACTGGATGGAAACAACAGTACAAACATGAGAGCAATAATGTTTCCTTTTTGTCCTCCATCAATATGGAAATGTTGATCATTAGCACTTAAACATTATTCATCCCAAGTTAGCCACAGATGAGTAGGACACAGGGTTTGGCATTTGTTTGTCAGAATAACCATGCTGCCATCTCCTCTTTTGTGGCTCTAACAACACATCATTTTACCTTTGATGGCAAAAGGAACATTCAATTTCTTTGCAATTTGTACTCCCCTGAGAGCCAGTCTGAAACACTAATAACCACTTCCTTCTTTTCCACAGCTTCGTTTTGACAATGAGGAGGAGAAAATCATCTAAATTACACATTTCTTCAAAATGGCTAGTGGCCAGCTGGGTAGCCACCAGACCCCATTAAAATGGCAGCAATTTCCATGTCAATTGGAATGTGTCTCTAAAACTCCTATGATTCGCATTAATGATCACTGAAGGAAGACCATCATACAGTCAAATCTGTGTGGTGGGTCTGTCTGCTAAATTTGCAGTTTTCAAGAGCATCATTATTGCAAAAAATGCATCCAGAGATGGTTGCTTTTCATCTGTTCCCATGAGACAGTACTACAAATTAAACAAAGGTCCTTGATATGGCTTGGCTACAGTTGACCAAAGGCAAAACTACTCATTTACTTGACCTTCCTGACCCCAGTGCCAGTGTAGTGTGGTGTAGTGGTTAAAGAGTTGGATTATGAGTGGAGAGACCCAGGTTGAAATTCCCACTCAGGAATGAAGCCCACTGGGTGATGTTGGGCCACTCACTGTCTCTCAGTCTAACCAACCTCACAGGATTGTCATGAGGTTAAAGGGGGGAGAACCATACATTGCTTCAAGCTCACTGGAGAAAAAGGTCGGTTATACATATTTTTTTTAAAAAAACAAAATGGTGGCCAACATGTGACTGTAAACCTTTGGTTCTTCTCTACTGCAGAAATATATTGTTAGAAGATGATTTATGTGGGAGAAGCAATGGACAGTTGGAGAGGTGTTTAACCCTTCTGAAACCTGCTACTTCCCCCCCTGCAACCAGCAGAGACTCCCCTCCCCCGCAATTTGATGCAGTAGACCTTTATTTCAAGTTTGCAACCCCAAGCTTTTAGGGGCTGGCAGGGGGAAGTTTGCAGGAGGAAATGGAAATGGCAAGCCAGGAAGAGCGAAAGGGTTAGCATAATTTGGCTTACAGGCTGTTGAGTTACTAAGGTTATATCCCCATCTCACTGGCAGGCCCAAAGGCCATCAACAGTACAGCTAGCCTACTGGGCAATCATCTGATGGCACTTACTGAAAATTTGCCAGCACCACATGTCTGAGGGGTGATGGTGCCCATTTCAGGGCAGTGATACCCTCCAGGGCAGGGTATGCAGTCTCTGGTGGATTTTGCTCCTTGCTCTGAAGAATATGTTCCCCTGTATAAGGAGAGAGCAGAAGATGAAGGATTGTTTACCATTTAAATCAGTGGAGGGGAAACAATGCATTAATACTATCTGGTTGTGTAAGGGGACTCTCTGTTTATTGCTTTCATGGGCTTTCTGTTCTCTCTTTCCCCCATCTCTGTGGGGTTGCCTAGTTTCCTTCATTAACCCCACACTGAGCTCTGCAATTATTGCAATTCAGAAAGTTGTGAAGCAACTAGCAACCAGGATTCCTTGGAGGGGGGGAGAAAGGGGCATGAAAATGGAGTTTGTACCAGAGACATACTCTAAAGGAAACTATCTAAGAAATAAGAACATAAGACGAGCCGTGCTGGATCAGACCAAGGGTCCATCTAGTCAAGCATTTTGTTCACACAGTGGCCAAACCGCTGCCCAGAGGGCACTCATGTCCTATTTGTAAGTCCCCTCTTGCTTGTGTTCTCCCAGCAACTTATATAAACAGGCTGACTGGCTCCGATACTGGAGGTAGCATAAAGCCATTGTGACTAGTAGCCATCACAATGTATCCTTATTATCCATGAATTTGGCTAATCCTCTTTTAAAGCCATCCAAATTGGTGGCCATCACTATGTCATGCAGTAGCAAATTCCACAGTTTAACTCTATGCAGTGTGAAGAAGTTCTTCCTTTTATCTGTCCTGAATCTCCCACCAATCAGCTTCATGGGATAACTTCATTGGGTTCTGGGTTCTAGCATTATGCCAGAGGGAGAAAATAACTTACTTTCCACTTTCTTCACACCATGCATAATTTTGTACACCTCTATCATATTTCCTCTTAATCACTTATTTTTCTAAGCTAAACAGGCCCAGACATTGTAACCTGTCCTCATGATGGAGTTGCTCCCTTCCCTTGATCATTTTAGTTGCTCCTTTCTGCACTTTTTCTAACTCTACGATATCATTTTTTAGTTGTGGTGACCAGAACTGTACAGAGTATTTTAAGTGTAGTCACACCATAGATTTGTATACAGGCACATTTATTTCTGATTCCTTTCTTAATTACACCTAACACAAAATTTGTAGGGATGTACGGAAGTCACTTACCTTTTCGAAGGGTGACATTCGCGGTGGGGCTACGGCGGCCACCGTTTGCGTTCCCTTTTTTTTTGCCGTGATAGGCTATGTAAATATTTACATAGCTTATTACGGCAAAAGAGATGGGCGCAAATGGAGGCCACTACGCCATTTGCACCCCTCTCTTTTGCCGTAATAGGCTACGTAAATATTTACATAGCCTATCATGGCCAAAAAAAAGGGGAACGCAAATGGCAGCCGCTGTAGCCGCCGCCATTTGCGTTCCCTTTTTGTTGTTGTTGCTGTGATTGGCTACGTAAATACTTACGCAGCCTATCACGGCTTCTGCAAGGACGCAAATGGCATCCCTGCGTTAGCCGTGATAGGCTAAGTAAGTATTTACGTAGCCTACCACAGCTATAATGAAGAAGCTATAATGAAGAAGGCAGCAGGTAGGTGTCCCATTTCGCGTGCCTTTCACGGGGTGGGGGGGCGGGCAGAGCTTTGTTCCACCATGGATTTCGGGGGGCCGAATGCACTGGCATTTGGCCTCACCGAGATCCGTGGCAGAATTCTCTGACATCTCTAAGGATTTGCCTTTTTCACAGCAGTCACTCACTGGGTTGACGTTTTCATTGAGCTGTCCACCACAGCTTTAAGATTTCTTTCTTTGTCAGTCACCACTAGCTCAGGTCTCATCAGTGTATATATGAAGTTGAGATTTTCCCACCAATATACATCACTTTACACTGGCTTACATTGAACTGCATTTGCCATTTTGATGCCTGTTCTCTCAGTTTGGAGAGATCCTTTTGGAGCTCTTTGTGATCCCTTTTCCCAGAAATTCACCGATATGTAGCTCCTCATAGCAGGGTGGGACCATACACCATAGCTTCCCAAACATAATGGTGAATCCAGTGTTAGAATCTACTGTCATGATTCATGTTATACTATCCAAGTTTAATGTCACAGTGTGACGTTTTTGACTCACGGTGGGCAGAGAGCTGGCTTGGCGGTTCCTTCCGGGCAGTAGGCTCCACTGGGGCAAGCAATGCAATCATCCATTTTACCATTTCCAAGCCTGGTGCTATAGGTTCCAGCTGGGCAAGGGAACTGTGTGCTTGTCTGAGTACCTTTTTCAAAGAGACAAAGGGGACAGAATGAACCCAACCGTAGTCATAGGCAAAAGAATAAAGACATACTCTTCCCAGCCTTGAATGGAGTAGACAAGAAGGCTAGTTCATAAACAGAAACAGATGATGATCATCAATCATATTTATGTCACCTGTCTTCCATGGAAATTAAGGCAGCATGCATTGAGTTCCTAAGTGGCCTCCCATCCAGGCACTGACCAGACCCAATCCTGCTTAGCTTCAGCAAGCTAGCTACATCAAGTGTCCCCAGGCCAGGCCTCAAGATTATTATTTCCACAGTATTAGATATGCTACTGGGAAATACAGTTAGGGCCTGCAACAAAATGTACCTGTTCAGGGTTGTGCCTGGTAGCCATGCCCTTTTCCAGGATACTCTATCCCCCCGCCCCAATAGACACTGAGTATACTCAGTTCTCATTGGGATGTTTTGGATTCCCCACCTTTGGGATTTTTTTCCCTAAAGGTTCCCCCCGCCCCTAATTCTGCAGATCTTGGGCTTCCCCCAACCCCACTGATACTTCCCCTCTTGTGTGTGGATGGTGCTGTTTACACAAGGATCAGCACTTGGAGAATGAGTTTGCTGTTAGTAAATAGGATAACAGAGAGGTGCATACTGATAAAGGAAGAAGGTAGGAAATCCCAGGTTCAATTTCAGTCACAGGGTGTCACAATTCCCTTGGGCCCCTCTTTCCTTAAGCACTCACACACACACACACACACAATGAGAGGCTTCAGTCTCACGCCTTTAATTCATTATTCACAGGTTCATTACAGATGCAAACCTTTGAAGACTCTCTGGCTACAAAGGAATGCCTCCAGGGGATTCAAATGGGATCACCGAAAGTTGCCCATAGTTTGAAAGGGAGGCTATCTGCTTGGCTAACTTAGGGAGGGAGGCCCCACCCCTTGTGTGATGATTCCCTGCGTAGCTTCTCATGCATCGCTAACCAGTTCGACCGTCTGAGCTCTGCCCCTGATGTTTCCCTCTTAGCTCTGAGCTGCGGCTTCACATCTCTTAGGTCACAGTCCTTGAGCCCCTCCTCCTCTTGCTTGCTGCTTCTCACAGAGGGGGATAAGGAGGAAGCTTCATGCCTGGCCATCTGGGAGTTGGTAACCTGAGAAGCACGCCTACCCATATCTGAACTGGCCTGTGAAAATGCCTCCCCCAGTTCTGGCTGCTCCTCTTCTGAATCTGAACTTCTATCTCCCTGCATTCAGAACCAATCCTGACACAGGGTCAGCATCAAGGGTAGGCATGGTGGGAAACCTGCCAAGGGTCCAGACCAGGCAGGAGCCCATTGCTTAGTGCCCCATGGAGTTGCTCCTCCTCTTGACAATTGCAGTCTGCTTGTTCACCTGCCTCTCGCTCTGGCCAAGACAATGGTGGTGGTGGTGTGAAGGAGGAGTAGGGATTTCCATCGCTGGGAAATCCAGTTCTTTTTTTTGGCTCAAAGGAGTTCCATGCCATGTATGACTTGCTTTGCATCTGTGAGCTAAGCTGTGGGCTGTTCCCCAAACTCCAGGAACTTTTTTGTAATTTTTTGGGGGGATGATTCCACAATCTGTGCAAATTACTGCCAAATTTGGGCAAATTACAGCCAAATTTGCACAAATTATGCACGTTTGCCTGTACTTTGAGTAACTTTCACAAATTTGGCCATGATCAGCGTGAATTGCTAAGAAATTTGCTCAAATTGCAGAACTCTCTCCCCAATGAGTAAAATTCTCAGAAAATCTGTGAACTGGCCCGACTCACTGAAGATTGAGTTGAGCATTGCAGCAGGAACTGAAAAAAGTTGGGGAGAGGGGGGCTGAGCCTAGGAAAACTCATTGAACTCCACCCCCGAATGGATTTCTCCAACATCCCTAAGGAGGAGTGGGAGATGCCCCTGCCTACTTGCTCACTGGTTCTCTCCCTGTCAAGCAAGCCACTGGTAGCAATGAGAAGAAACAGGATAAGGAGCAATAGCAGCTGGTGGCAATGGGTGAGAAGGTAGATTCACCAATGGAGGGAGCCCATTAAGGGTGTGTTGCCCAAGGACCCTCAAAAACCTGGAGCTGGCTCTGCAGTTCTTGGGCAGCTGGCTAGGAAGGCCCCAGCCTGAGATCTTGAGAGCTGCTGCCACTTAGCAAGTCAATCCTGGGATAGATATCTCAATCAAAAATCTGATTCACTATAAGGCATCTCCTTATATTAAGACTTCCAGAAACTGCATCACAGCATATTGCTTTGCTCCTTACTAGGGATGTACGAAAGTCACTTACCTTTTTGGGGTGACATTTGTGGTGGGGGGCAGGTGTTCCGTCCCTCCCCCCGAAAATCTGTCGGTCCGGCTCCGCTCTGCGGAGATTCCGCAGAGCCACCAGCTGGGGCCGCCTGCAGCTGGACATCCAGCCGCTGGGCAGCCTGCAGGGATGCAAATGGTTGCTGCTGTAGCCGCCGTTTGCATCCCTGTATTTGCCGTGATAGGCGTCGTAAATATTTATGTAGCCTATCACGGCAAGCAAAAACAACAACAACAGCGGACGCAAATAGCGGCAGCTACGGCGGCCGCCATTTGCGTTCCCTTTTTTTCGCCGTTTTAGCCTACGTAAATATTTACGTAGGCTATTATGGTGAAAAAAAAGGGGAACACAAATAGCGCCCACTATGCCATTTGTGTTCCCCTTTCCCCCCCCCTCCATAATAGCCTACATAAATATTTACGTAAGCTAAAACGGCAAAAAAAGGGAACGCAAATGACGGCCGCTGTAGCCACCACCATTTGTGTCCGCTGTTTTGTTTTGCTTGCCATGGTAGGCTATGTAAATACTTACGTAGCCTATCATGGCCTCCGCAGGGACACAAATGGCATCCCTGTGTTAGCTGTGATAGGCTACGTAATTATTTACGTAGCCTATCCCGGCTATGATGAGGAAGCAAATGGCGGCCGCAGACATGGCCTCCATTCGCAAGTCAGTGCGGAAGGCAGCAGGTAAGTGCTTTGTTTCGCGCGTCTTTCGTGGGTTGGGGGGGTGGGGGCTTCGTTCTGCCATGGATTTCGGGGGCCTGAATGCACTGGCATTCGGCCTCACTGAGATCCATGGTGGAATTCTCTGACATCCCTACTCCTTACTCATTTCCTGTTATGGCTTTTCTTGAAAATCAAGACATTCAGCTAGACACAACATTGGTCTGATACAGTGAGACAGCTCTTGTGTCCTTATGGGTATATTAACTGAAGCAGCAGGCTAGAATTCTGGAAGACGTTTTGAATCATGATGGTTCATGCCAGATAAACCTAGTCTTCATTTCCATGTGCATTTGAAACTCTGTGGGTGAAAAATGGCATCCGCAGGTTTCTTGGGCTTTTGTTCTTGAGAATCCTGATCTCCATGAACTCATGACCTCCCAGGGCCCCTGATCTTGCCAAGTCCTGCCCTGATCCTGACTTAAGAGGTTGAAAAAAATACACTGGAAGAACTCCAATAGCGAACAATGCATGGGAAATGAGCTCAGCCTAGTTGCCTTCTCCTTACCCTCTGGGCAGAAATGGCCTGCACTGCAACTTCCCGAAGGGGCCTGAGCACCCGCCATGCAAAACCATCCTGCTGGACACAGCACACACTCCTTTTCTGCCGCTAGTCCTGTCCTGTTGCTCCATGTGCCAGGAGCACACCTGTACTCCATCGGGTGCTTGGTGCCTGGTGGGCAGTAGTGACCAGCTGGGCATGGGGCAGGTGGTTTCTGCTTCCCCCCTGAACCTGTGAATGCAATGATGGACAGTCAGCATTGAAGCCCAGCCTAGACAGGAAATCAAGCAGAACTTTGCACAAATGGCCTCTTGATATTCTCCTCTCTGTAGGTAGAGAAATTGGGGGGACCATTTCACCAAATTTCCCCATGGGGAAGAGAAATTCTCCAGCAGTTTCTAAGGGGTGGGGTTCATCATTAGCAGTCAGACTATCACAGTTCCTTCTGTTTTTCCTAAGTTTCTTCTCCCCTTGTTGTTTGGCAGCCTGGCTACCATTCTGCATCCTCCACAATGCCCCAGCATTTCCTAGGGTGTTTTGGACGGGAAAAGGTGGCTGCCACACAAAAGATAAAAACATATTGTGGAGAATATCCATAGAAAATGCTGTGATGTGGCATTCTTTTCCTAAGGGTGTGAGAAAGAGAACATTCTCAGAAAAGTTCTCAGAAAAAAAAATGTCTTCTGAGAAATTTTGTCTCAGCCTTACAATCAAGGGCATGTCATGTTCAGCAGGCAGAGGTGAAGTTGAGATCCAAAGGAAAAGTTAGTGAAAGACCAGGGTAGCTGGTGGTTGAAACAGGGGGCCAGGGGAGAAGAACTAGGCAAAGCCATGTTGGGACTCATATTGCCACCTTCTGCTGAGTCAGAAATTTGTCCCATTTAGTCCTGTTTTGTCTCTTCTGAGGGCCTAACTGTATGTCACATTAAATGCATAGTGTTGTCTGTAGGTTTAAAAAATTAACAGTAGGTGTGTGCCCCACTTGATTTGCATTTGGATTAGGGATGTATGGAAAATTTGTTTCAGTTCAGTTTTGACCAGGATTATACCCAGTTCACACACCTCCTGAACCAACACAACCTCAGACACCATCTGCAGTCAAAGTCCATACATTTCCAAGCTTGCAGTGTGATTTGTGGACCCCCTCCCCAAAAAAGTGTTCAACAGCAGGCATACATTTTAAAAATGTCTACATTTCAAAATGTGTCCATTTCAAAAATGTGCACAAATACACCGTAATCCTGGGAGAAAAATGAGTACATTTAAAAAATGCATACATTTCAAAATACCATGCAAAATGAGCGCATTTCAAAAGGTGTACATTTCAAAAATGTGGATGTGTGCATTTGGAAAAATACACATGGAAATACATGGAGATTTTGATGCAAAACAAAAAACAAAAACAAACAAACACAAACAAAGCTCACAATCTGATACAGATTTGAGTTGGAACAAGCTTCCAGGTGGAATTCAGAGAACATTGGTGAGCCTGAGTTTTGTTGATTCACACATCCCTTATTGGCACCAGAGTGTACAAGGCATGGAGGTCTAACCCTTCCCTCCCCAGCTGTTCTCCTCACACGCTGTGGTGCTGATGCAAATTGCCCCCCACGCATATTATCACTTTATTTTTTTTTAACAATGCAGACAACGCTGCACTCTATGCATTCAGTGAAACGTGTACTTGGGCCCTGACTTGCACCAGCATTCCAAGATCTCAGACAGAAAAAAGCCTTTCTCAGGTTTTCTGTCTGATATTATTTCACTGGAGATGTCGAGGACTAAACTTGGGGTCTTCTGCATGCAAAACATGTGCTCTGTTGCTGAGCTATCGACCCTTCCCATAAAGGTTCAGCCACCCAATCTCCCTGGGGATAGCCTGTCTAGGATTTGAACCTGGGACCTCTCGCAACCCGAGATAGAAGCATATTCCTAGATGAACAAGCCAGCAGGCCAGCCTATTTATTTAGAAAAGTTTGTACCCACCATTCTAAGACATCCACAGCGGGCCTGGTATCAAAGGTCAGCATCGTTGGGCACCTGCTAGGGCAACACCCCAGCAGGGGGGGCACCGCTGACTCCAGAGCCCCCTGCTTCCGCTCCTGCTCCTCTTCCTTCCTGTTGCTGCCTGTTCCCCTGCACTCTCCAAGCATGCAAATGGCGACAAATGCAAATAGAAGGAACAGCAGCCTCCATTCGCTTTGCCACCTTCTTCTGGGCAGTAGTATGGACTGGGCTTGAAGTGGGGCAAGCAAATGGGAGGTGGAGACAATAGTAAGGAGGTGGACTCCACAGGGACCCTCGCTTATGGCATCTTGCCCAAGTCACGCTCCAGTCTGGAGCTGACCTGACACTATCTTCTTCAGTTGTTGCTGACTGTTGCCGTTCCTTTAGGGGGCCTCCTTTAAACAACTATTCATCAAGCCCTAGCAGTTACAATGGAAATACGGATGGCTAGGGATATATGAGAAGTTTGTTTCAGTTCACTTTTGACCAGAGTTCACCCAGTTTGCATCTCCCAGACCTGAACGTGGGCCTGAACACAATGCACGTTCAAATTCCGTACATTTCCAAGCTTGCGATGCGATTTGTACAGCAAAAAAAAAAGCATTCAAAAAATGCAGACATTTGAAAAATGTGCATGATCAAATGAGTATATCTGAAAAATGTGCACCAACACTCTTTAATCAATGGGAGAAAAATGTGTCCATTTCAAAAATGTGTGCATTTCAAAATTGATGCATATATTTGGAAAAGTGTGCTCAGAAGTATGCAAGATTTTTCATGCAAAACCATAACAATAATACTTGCAATGTGATATAGACACTTGTACAGAATGAGCTTCAAGGTGGAATTTGGAGATCATTGATGCATTCAAGTTTTGCTGATGTGCATATCCTGATTGATTCTGAGATGGGAGGGCTGCAGAATCAGGGCCACTGTGAAACATCTGGCAAGTGGACAGAATGGGGCTGAGTACATCTCTTCCTAATGCCGCCACTCCTGGCAATACTCTCATTCATCAGCCCAGGTTTGCTTCTTGGATGGCAACTGATGCTTGCTCAGCTTATCAACATTTTGCTTACCAAAATGCTTATCAACGTTTTGTATATAACTAAGTATGGAGCAACATACCTTTTGTACAGACAAATCTCTCTGGGCAGGTTTCACACTGTGTTTTATCGAAGAGGCCAGAGTGGTTGCCGAATGTCCCTGGAGGGCAAGCATTGCTGGGGGCGTGAGGACTGGATGAACCAACTGGGCAAACATATCTGAGAATGAAGCAATACTCAGGTCATAACACTTAGGCCTCTTGAAACAAGAGAGATGGCTTCCCAGTGCTCAAGCCTCTGTACTCTCCCAGTAGGAACACCTGCTCCTCAGCATCTCCATTGCTATTGTTGTGTGGGATAACGGGTTTGTCAGAGAAGCCATTGTATGACATCACTAGTGATGGGTGACACAACTCCTACTTCCCATCTATCCGCATCATTTTGTGGCCATGTGAAAGTTTCATTTATTTCTTTATTTAAAGTATTTTCATTTGCTTTTTAGGGTGACACCCTCACCAAGCGATGTACAAAAACCAGAGCAGCATTAGCCAAATGTACGGAGTATAATGAGCAGCTGTTCTGAAATTGCAAAGCTAATTGCAACCTCAGTTGAAGGTGGCATTGAAATGGGAGATCCCTAAGGCTCACCTGGACACCTGGAGAGAAGGGGCAAGTCATTAGGAAGGGAATCCCACCTTGTGGCCACCACCAAGAAGGCCACATCTCTTGTGCCCACCGGCCTGACCGATCTTAATGGTAGACACATGAGAAGTGACCCCTGAGGCTGACCTTAACGCTCAGACAGAACTGTATTTTAAGAGGTTGAGCATGTGGAATTTGCTGCCAAAAGATGATGGGCTGGCCACTAGAAAATTTTTTGGAGGAGGAGGGAGGTCTTATCAATAGCTGCTACCCATGATGGCTATATATGGAACATTCAACCTCAGAGATGATTGTTTGCTGGGGAGAAACAGCAGGGGAAGGCTAACGCTTTCAACTCCCACTAGAAGTCTTCTCAGAGGCATCCAGTTGGCCACTCTGGGAAAGAGGATGTTAGACTAAAAGGACTTTATCCTGCAGGGGACTGTTTTGATGTATTTATACCATTTATTGTGATACTCCAGTCAGGGAGCACTTCATCAACATTCTTTTTCTTTTTAAATACTGAGATCAGAAAGGCTACCCCCTTCCCCTGTGGCAATGAACCCTTTGCTTTTAAACATGTCTTTTATTCACTTATGCTTGTGCACTTACTCACTCCAGTTCATGTGTCTTGATTAGGGATGCTGGAGAAATCTGTTCAGGGTGTGTGTGTGTGTGTGTGTGTGTGTAGAGATCAACAAGCTTTCCTTGGTTCAGACCCCTGGACTTCAGTCTGTTTTCTGCTGTAGAGCCTAACTTGGTCTGCAGCAAGTTGGGCCCATCTGTGTATTTTCCTTATTTTTTAATTTGCACAAATTATGGCTGGCTTTTGCACAAACATGCACAAACTTCAGCCATGATTTGCACAGATCTCCATTTGTGCAAATTATGGCTGAACATATACACAAAAATACACAAAATGTTCCTGGAGTTCAGGGAAAAAGAGCCACTGCTTGGCCCGCAAATGCAAACTCAGTTGGACATGCCACGGAACTCGACTGACCCCCAAAAGAAACAGATTTCCCAGTGGCAGACATCCCTAGTCTTGATAGACATCCTTTACATGAGCAAGAAGGTGCTATTGCACTCTTGTCCTGCTTGTGGGTTCCCTGTGAGCAGCTGGTTGCTGGTCACTGTGTGAACAGTATGCTGGACTAGATGGAGCCTTGGTCTCATCCAGCATGGGTCTTCTTATGTTCTTATGATTAGGAAAAAGCTACCCACCCCTGAAGAAAGTTAACCCCATGCCTCCTCATTCACCACCTAGGGACAGAGTCAGCAATGCATGTTTATATATGATGTGTCATTTAGCCATAGCACAATGTGTAGGGAAGCAGAAATACTTTTGCAGATGAAGAGTTCCCCTTTCTAAAGCAGCCTTCCCCAATCTGGTGCCCTTCTGATGTGTTGGATTGTAACTCCCATCATTCTGAACCAGTATGGCTGGTAATGATGGGAGTTGTAGTCCAACACAGAAGAAGTGCACCAGATTGGGGAAGGCTCTTCTAAGGTGTGCCCTTTTAGTCCTATTTCTGGCACACTACAGTCTCTACTTCCCTTGTGCCCTGAATTTGCTCCTTAGGCTTCCCTGAAAGATGGCAGCTTCAAGGAGAGATATAAAGGAGGCTGGACAGCCAAAACTTACCCTGGCATGCATTCTGAGTCTGGCTTGGCCAAGCCAGCTTGGGTGCAAGCTCTCCCGGCAAGGCATGTTCTACAGTCTGTAGATTCATCTTGTCCCTGAAGTGGATTGTAGGTCCCCGAGGGGCATGGATTTGGGTAACTTGTTCCATTAGGGCAGAAATATCCTGCAGGGCACTTCAGGCACTGTTTGATTCCTGGATGAGGAGGGTAGAAAAAAATAAAAGTATCACATGGCTGGGGCATGCTGGAGGTTGTAGGACTGTTTTTCTGTCTAATCATGCATAGGATGTCAGCCTTAGCCGCTTTATGTTCACAAAGCACTTGGATGCATTTTCAAGGTAACGAAGTTGATGACAGAAAGCAAAGGGGAGTCTCGTTGGCTTTTGTTGGGGCATGAGGAGACTGGGTGTGGCCTGTTGGGAGAACTTGCAGGCCAGACTGAGAGGCCTGTTGGGCCAAAGGTGGCCTATAGCCTGGAGGTTCCCCACTGTCGCTGTAGACAATACTGGGTTAGATGGACCAGTGCTCTGACATCATGCAGTTTTGTATGCACACCAGCCTTGTGCCTGACTGGAAGAGTGCATTCAGCCAATTTTTAGGAGTTTCTCTATTCACACTTCTGAAAATGTGGGTAGGGAAAGGTAATGACTGCTGTGGATGGGGTATGGCCACAGTCAGAGTGTTTGCTTGGGAAGCAAAAGTCCCAAGCTACAATCCTTGGCATCTCCAGTTAAAAGGGTCAAGTAGCAGATGATGGCAAAGTCCTCTGCCAGTCAAGGCAGAGTCGGGTAGATGGACAAAGAGTTCAACTTAGTATAAGGTGGTTTTCGGTGTTCTTAAATGTGATGAAGAGTCCAGAATCCAGGGCCAGCAGGTGGTGCTATTGGACTAGCCGAGCTTTAATATTATCAGTCTGGTTTTATTTGGTGTTTTTAAAATTAAAAATCTTGGAAGGGATAAAAAGCAGTAGGGATTGTTCACAGCTGATCATATGACAAAGAGAAACATTAAACCGCGAATAAAAATATCAGCCTATGAACATGCATGGGTGCAGGTTCACCATGAACTCTTTTAAATGTAGTTAAGCAAGAGCACCTGTGGCCGGGTCTTTGAATAGCCGGGGCTCTATTGCAAAAAGCTGAGTCCACATTTGTATTCTGAATGGAGAACGCTGAATAGGTTTCACAGACTGGTGATAGACTCAGCGCAAACACTGGCATACCTGCATGAATGACAAACATCCCAAATGTGCGGCAGGGCTTGGGAACTGTGGACCTTAAACAACGGAGCTGCCTCATTGTGGGCATAGAAAGGGGGGCACCATTGAGATGAGAAGGGGGAGAAAATAAATGATGCCTGGTTGGAGCTAATCTCACCAGCCACATATTCTCATAGCACATTTCCATCTGGCAGGGGAAGCACACACAAACACTAAAAACAATGCACAAAACTTTTGCATCGTGAACTTAAGAACATAAGAAGAGCCATGCTGGATCAGAAACAGGGTCCATCTGGTCCAGCATTCTGTTCATACAGTGACCAACCAGCTGTCGACCAGGAACCCACAAGTAGGGCATGAATGCAACAGCACCCTCCCACCCATGTTCCCCAGCAACTGGTGTAAATAGGCTCACTGACTCTGATATTGGAGGTAGCACATAGCCATCAAGAAGACTAGTAACCATTGATAGCCTTTTCCTCCAGCAATTTGTCCAACTCCCTTTTAAAGGCATCCAAAATTGGTGGCCATCACTACATCCTGTGGTAGCAAATTCCCTAGTTTAACTATGTGCTGTGTGAAGAGGACTTTCTTTTATCTGTCCTGAATCTCCCACCAATTGGCTTCATAGGATGCCCCCACTGGGTTCTAATATTTTGAGAGAGGGAGAAAAATGTCTCTCTATCCACATTCTCCACACCATGCATAATTTTGTACACCTCTATCATGTCTCCCCTTGCCCTCCTTTTTTCCAAGCTAAACAATCCCAGCTGTTGTAACCTTCTTTCATAGGGGAGATGCTCCAGCCTCTTGATAATTTTAGTTGCACTTTTCTGCACTTTTTCCAACTCTACAATATCTTTTTTTAGGTGTGGTGTCCAGAACTGTACACATTATTCCAAGTGTGGTCACACCATTGATTTGTATAGGGGCAGTATGATATTGGCCATTTTATTCTCAATTCCTTTTCTAATTATGCGTAACATGGAGTTCGCCTTTTTTATAATGGCCTCATGCTGGGCTGACATCTTCATTGAGCTGTTCACCCAAGATCTCTTTCCTGGTTGGTCACCAACATCTGCAGCACCTCTGAGAGAGAGAAAGCTTGGCAAAAGAAAGGAGGTATCTACCCCACAGATGGGTTTAATGGCCATTCTCTCTCCCTAGGGAACTGTAGTTCTGGAAGAGAAACCAGAGATCCATAACAGATTCTCAGCACCCTCCTCTCAAAGCACAACTCCCTCTAGGGGAAGCTCAAAGTGCCTTTCAGAATCTGGTGCTCTCCAGGGGTTTTCAAATACAGGTCCTATCAGCCCCAGCCAGCTGTTGGCCAATGGCCAGGGACTAGGTTGCAGTCCAACAAAATCTGGAGGACACAATGTTGTGGAAGCCTGTCTTAAGCCAATGCAAGTTTGCAGTATAGATCTGTCCTTATGCAGCACAGTAGGACCTGCCACAAAAACCAAACAAACATCCACCCCGCAAATATAAATCTGCTAAACCGTCTGGAACTGGCCAGAATGTGGTAACGTAAGAAGCTGCCTTACACCAAACCAACCCTGATTGGTCTATCTAGCTTGATATTGATTACCCTCACTGACAACAACTCTGCATGGTCGCAGGGTAGAGAAAGGTGTTTTCCATCTCTTGCCACTTTATCCTTTTAACTGTAAATGCCCAGGATTAAAGTATAAGAATACAAATCATAACAACAGAAGAAGCTGCTTTATACTGATTCAGACCATTGGTCCATCTAGCCCAGGATTGTCAACACTGACCAGGGTTTCAGGCAGGAGTTTTCCCAGCAGTACCTGGAGATGCCAGGAATCGAACCTGGGTCCTTCTGCACACAAAACATATGCTCTACAGCTAAGGGCCAGCTGTACCTGCATGTGCTCTAACCACAGAGCTAAAACTCTCCCATGTATGCTGTTCTGAGTTCCTTATTTTAGCAAAGTCAGGGGGATCTGTTCTGCCCTGGACATCCTTTTGGTTTTCATGCTTGTAGCAAAAAGCGGAAAGAATGCAACATCTTTAGCTTCCCATGTAACAGAAGAACAAAGGCACATAGGCCATGTTATATTAGTTTTGCTTGTGATAGAGATATATGGTGCACCCTCTTTCCATTTCTGTAGCTCAGCCTTCCCCAATCTGGTGCCCTCGAGATATGTTGGACTACAACTCACAGCATCCCCAGCCAGCATCAATGGGAATTGTTGTTCAACACATCTGGAGGGCACCAGATCAGGGAAGGCAGGGCTAGCTTTATGACAGCCATTTGCACCTGGGAAGGTTGCCTTCTCTAGAGCTACCCAAGGAGCAGAGGGGTCAGCGTTGAGCCCTAGACAGCCAGCCAGGCAGTGAGGTGACATGTAGGTCCTCCTCCCTGGCAGCGACCCAAGATGGATGAAGTCCTGAGACCATAGGAAGGTTAATCCAGAGGTGGAGTGGATTGGCAGCAATCCAGCGACATAGGTGATCTGAATGGGGAGCTGGGATTAGTATTTTTTAATACTCATTTGATACCCAGTTCCTTACCCAAAACAAAACAAAACCCTGGAGCAGCTTACATGCAGCCAGTAAAACAAGACAGTCTCTGCCCACAAGCTTACAATCTCAAGCAACATGACACACAAGGAAAAAAGGATGAGGAGAGAAGGGGGAAAATTAAGTTGTCTTTCCGCATGGCTAGTGGAATGGCCCAGCTGCTTCCCCTCTGATCTCACTCTGTACAGCCTGCTGGAATGAGGATGCAGGGAGACAGAAAGGACAGGCCAGTGGGTAAGGAAGTAGACAGATTGGGAGAGCTTGTGGTGGTGGGAAACGAAGGCAGAGGGGTAACAGACAGGCTGTGTGTCAAGGCTGAGCTGTTGGCAGCTGTCAGAGGTGAGCCAGGAGCTGAGTCAGGGAGTCAGAGACAAAGAATGCACAGGACCTCACCAGAGCCAGGAAGACCACTGTTACTCAGGCAAGGTCTCGGCCCAAACAGGAAGCCTTGTACAAGTCTTTCTGTCCAGAAGGGCCCCATGGCCAGCCTGGGTGGGTGGGGCCAGTCCAGAGACTGAGAAGACTTCACTGCCCTAGAACAGGGGTAGGCAGAAAGTAGCTCCTTGGGTTGGTCCTGGGCTGAAAGAGATTCAATACCCCTTCCCTGTGTGGATCAGCACAATGGGTTACCAAGAAATTAACCCATGGAACTCGCTACCACAGGATGTAGTGATGGCCACCAATTTGGATGGCTTTAAAAGGGGGTTAGACAAATTCCTGGAGGAAAAGGCTATCAAAGGCTACTAGTCTTGATGGCTATGTGCTACCTCCAGTATCAGAGGAAATGAGCCTACGAACACCAGTTGCTGGGGAACATGGTTGGGAGGTTGCTGTTGCACTCATGCCCTACTTGTGGGTTCCTGGTCGACAGCTGGCTGGCCACTGTGTGAACAGAATGCTGGACCAGATGGACCCTTTTTCTGATCCAGCAGGGCTCTTCTTATGTTCTTAAAGTCATAGTTCAAATCCTGCCACGGATGTCTATGACGTTTGGTCAACTCATGCAAGAAACTTGGAAAATGGCCATGAAATCCTTCAGTCAACCTCCTCACAATGACACTTCTATTTGTTACCATTCAGATACAGAGCTGATAATCAGAGCAACAATGTGTTGACGGAGAGAAGGTCACAGAAGCACCCCTGTAGTACTTAGATACTATTCGCCTCACAGGAAAAAGCCATATTTCATTCCACTCACTAGTGTGCCAGGGGAAAAAATAATAATAATTAAAGACAAATGGCAATTATCAAAATAAATGAAGCGAGTGCAGTTTGTGATGTGCCATCATTGGATTATTATTATTTTTAATTGAGTTTGCCCAATTTACTTGTTAATTTGCAAAACTCATTCACACTGAACAGGTTGTTTCCCCACTCATTATAGGATGACTTCTAAAAATTATACAGTAAGGATAATAACTAATAATCCAGAAGGTAAGTAAAAAAAGAAAGGGAGAGCCCAAATGCTTAAGGGAAATAAATAGCTGCAATCCGTTTAAAAACAAAACAAAAAGATCTGATGAGTTTGGCAGTTTCTGTTGCTGTAAATGAAAGCCTTATGAGAGGTATTTCCACGTTGCTTTGCTTTTCCTGTAAGAAATGATATACCAGCAGTAGGAAATGAGTGGCTGTTTCAGCCCACTCTTGATGAAGTCACTATGACAGAGGTGGCAACTGTGACATTGTAGTACTGACATTGTATAGAGCAGGGGTAGTCATCCACTGGCAGTCTTGGCACTGAATCTGGCCCCAAGGGCAATTATGTCTGGCGGCTGTTGGTGCTACCAAATTTTAATCACATTACAGTGAAACAGTTGCTCACAAATTCACTAGGAAGTGTGTGTGTGTGTGTGTGTGTGTGTGTGTTAAATGGCAAGAAATGGAGGTGGTCCACACCATGTTCCTCCTCCTCCTTTTCTTCTTCTTCTTCTTCTTCTTCTTCTTCTTCTTCTTCTTCTGCTTCTGCTTCTGCTTCTGCTTCTGCTTCTGCTTCTGCTTCTGCTTCTGCTTCTTCTAGTTTATATGTAACATGCCTGATGCAATATGTAAAACTACAGATCTGCAGATAATGCTATTATGCCTGAGCACCTTTGCTCCATCACATCTTATTATCTAGCAATAGCTTGTCACTTTCCTTCCCAAACAGATTTTGGAACCAGTTAACAGAGAATGTGGGGTTTCTGCCCAAGGAATGCTTGATTTTAAGTCGTCCCGACTTTTGTGAAAGTTGAGGGCATTTTTCACCTTGTCAACATATATTTGAAAATGAAGATACTGGATCTAATTAGTTTCCTCCTGTGCTGGGATTCTATTTAGCTTTGCATATACTGAGAAGTATAATTTTCTGCATCCTACATTCCTTTAAGTACTGGATAATGATAATGACAAGTTATACTTACAGATGCCAATTAACTGGCACCATTGTTAATATCCAACAAGATCTGCACAGATCAAGCATGTGGGATACTTATTCAGGAAGGTGCCCTCTGCTTTAGAGGAGGCTGTTCATGCAGTCGCTTGCTTCCATTAAAAATAGGTTTATTTCACTTACAGGTATCATCCATTATGCCAAATGCCATGACAAAGGCCATTGGCCAAGCCATCCATCTCCTGTCCTAATGGATGTCAATTGTAAGTAAAATAAACCTGTACGTTAATGGAATGGACTCCATCAGTTACCTAATCTCTCTACAATAGGTTTCCCATGGGAATCTGCTGGCATCACAGCATGGAGAAGCATTAAATGTTGAGAGGCAAATGGGAGGAAGAGTGCAGTGCCTATCTCCCTGCTTCCCTGTTTCCATCACAGTCTGCCAGTTTCCTGTATGTCAGATTCCCATGGGAGCTCTATCATAGAGAGATTAAGTAGCTGATGGAGACTCATCCTTCCAGCCCTCTGTTGGTCAGACTTCTCAGCTTAGATCCTAGCTTGCGACTGACTGATCCAGAAGAGGGATCCTTCTGAGGTTCTGCCCCAGAACTCCACCCAGTCCCAAATCCTCCGAGACTCACACTTCACCTCCCTACTTACAGTCCAGTCCTGATTGCTTATGCCTGCATGTTCAAAAGTAGGGATGTATGAGAATTCTGTTTTTGCTCGCAAAACATGCAAGCATGCCCTGTTCGGAGCCCTGAACATGAGCGTGCGTCTGCCGAAAATATTCACAAATTGTCAAAGACGTGCTTCATTTCATTTCTGATTCCCAGTTTGATTTGCACAAATTTCCCTTTCAATCGCTACTCGATTTCGGCAAGTTTCCTGTTCACACAGAGCAAGCAGTGATCACAAATGCAAATGGGAATCAGGCACAAGATGAGTGGTGAGACAATGTTCAGAGAATCCTGGTGATCTTGAACATCACTCATTCACCCATTCCTGTTCAAAAGATGGAGAGTGTTCCTAATGACATTGGACAATCAAGGTACTCACCATACCCCCCCAAATGGAAAGCAGTTATTTTGTGTGCAGTCTGGGGAGGATCTCATTAGGTGTGATTACAAGCAACAGAATCAGCCTAACTAACCAGTGGGCATGCCAAGATGACATTTTGCAAGGGATGGCATTGGGTGACGTCTGGCTAGGTAGCTAAGTGGCTTTAGGATTGTGTATTCCCCTAACAGTGAATGTGCTGTAGAAGAACAATGAACCATTTCTTTGATGGTGAAATGGTGACATTCCTCCTGTATGGCAAGTGATAAAGCCTCGAAATAGCAATCTTGGCCCTTCCATCCTGGGTTCAGATCCTCTACCTATGGCTCATCCAATGATCCAAAACAAATGATTAGATCAGATTTTAGAAGCTTTGGGTTATCTAGTACCTTTCACCCATCCACATGGAATCTACTCCACATTTTTACTGAAATACCAGTGAATTCCAAGAAACCTATAGCCCAACTTTATATCTTACCTAAAACAATAACAACAACCCCCCCCCCCCAACTAATAATTCTCAAAAGCCTCCATGTACAAATTTCTAGGAAATTTCCTTGGTGTCTAACTTGCCTTGCTTTATGCCAGAGGGTAGTAAATAAGCACTATAACTGTCAGGGACTGTAGAAGAGCCTAATTAGTAGTGTGATTTAGAGCTGAAATGGCTTTCCCCATTGTGCAAAGTAGAGATAATATAAGACACGAACCTGGAAAGTATGAAGAAGAGCCATTGCCGGGCCTTGCAAAACGCTCTCTGGACTCAAAGCTTCCTGCTGGGCATGGTGCTGTAGTGAGCTCATCAGCTCGGAAGTGACCTGCCAGATGAGATACACCAATATATTTGTTGTGATGCAGCCTTCAGGTTCCTCCAAAAGCAATCCCTCTGATAATGGCCTCAAGCTGGGATCATCACCCCAGGAGATGATCACATAGAGAGCCTACTCAGAAACAGGATATTCATGGGTAGACTTGACCACAAGTAGGGCATTTGAGGAACACCCAGTCATGCAATTCTCCACCTGCAGTCTGAAGTGGTTCATGTTTGCATAAACCAGTTAATTGTGGTATTTGGTCAAAATCACAGAGGTTTGGCTGGGCATGTGGGCAGAAGGTGAAGGGTCAGAGCAGGTAACCAACAGCTAGGAACTAAGCTGCAGGGAGAGCATAGGAAGTCAGACAGAGCAACCAATCAGACACAGGGTTTCATTAGAATCTAGGGCAACCATTCAGACAGAAAGAGCAACCAATCAGACACAGGGATTAACTAGAATCTGGAGCAACCAATCAGAGGAACCACCCAGACAAACAGAGCAACCAGTCAGACACAGGGATTCACTAGGCTCTAGAAAGTGAACAATTTGCTCCAACAAGCTTCAGAGCACAACTATTTCTGAGCATTAATTTGAGGGTCAGAGCTGGTATTGCAGACCTCCAGCAGAGAAAGTGAGATACTGGGTGTGATGCACCTCATGACAGCAAAAACTTCCATTTCACTTTTGACACTCAGGCTGTCCAGGAGCATGGGCCCAAGGGATGGGTGGACACAGGAGCAGTTGAATGGTGCCAACAGGAGGACAGTAATGTCCTGAAAAACCAAGCAAACCAGATGGAGCAACATATGACATGTGTTATTGTGGGGTCTGCATGATTTTAATGCAGCCAGTGAAAACCAACAGAGGGCAAGAACATGAGAACATAAGAAGAGCCCTGCTGGATCATAACAAGGGTCCATCTAGTCCAGCATTCTGTTCACACAGCAGCCAACTATGTAGCTGTTGACCAGGAACTCACAAGCAGGGCATGAGTGCAACAGTGCCCTCCTACCCATTTTTCCCAGAAACTGGTGTACATAGGCTCACTGCCTCTGGTTCTGGAGGTAGCACATACCCATCAAGGCTAGCAGCCATTGATAGCCTTCTCCTCCAGGAATTTGTCCAATCCCCTATTAAAGTCATCCACATTGGTAGCCATGAATACAACTTATGGAAGTGAATTCCATAGTTTAACTATGCACTGTGTGAAGAAGTACTTCCTTTTATGGTGTCCATATTGATGCATTATTGATAGGTACAGCACATTATTTGTAGAGATTGGCAGGCTGGCTAAGTTAAGTGCACTATCCCATTCTCCTTAGGTCTCTGATAACTTGTACTTCAAATGTTGTTTAAAAAAAAAGGGAAAAAGAGAGAGCTAATGACCATGAGATGCGAGATTAACTTAAGACAAGGAATGGCATCACACTACCCTGAACGCCAGTAAATCATACTGACAGAGCACAGAGAACAAGGGAAGCAAAGTGATATTAGAGGTCAGAGACCTCCCCCACTCAACATCTCTTATATCTTTCCCTCTTTAGCAATACTTCTTAAAGTAGGAGATGAGGGGGTGAAGAGAAATGCCTTAGGATCAGGTCATGATGGCATTCACTCTTCCGTAACACTGCTCCCTCCAGCTTGCTTTAGCAAAGCATTGAAATGTATTTTGCAATGTTCAAACTGAAACCAGGATTAGTTTGGAATTCAGTTTCACACCCTAGGCAGATGTGGCTTCCAAACTGTCAGGGGGGCTGAGCTGTAGACAGCTACTGAGCAGAAGCCGGGCATACTGACAGCCAGGAGCCATGCAAGGGGTGACAGCGAAGGAAGTTGAGCTGGGCAGTCAGGACAAGCTAGGGACAGGAAGTACTATCATTGTTCAGGCAAAGTCCCAGCCTGAACAGGGAGTCTTCAGTCAATAGCTAGACTCAGTGGGTGGAACCATTGCAGTATCTCCGAACCCTTGCCTAAGGCAGGGGTGAACAACTTATGGCCTTCTAGATGCTTTGGCCTACAACTCCCATCATCCTTCACCACTGGCTATGCTGGCTTTAAAAGGGAATTAGAGAAATTTATGGCTAGCAATGGCTACTAGTCATGACTAATGATGGGAAAATTTACCCTCAAGTTAGTTCATTATTTCCTCAGAAAGTAACTAATGAATCCATGTGATCTCAGACAAGAGTTCTTTAATATGAGATCTTGTTCCACATATATGAGTTTTTGCATATGCATAATATCAAAGTTCATCTTGGGAGCTGTAGTTTGGAATTGTATAGTGCAGCATGAGGCCATGCATCACCACATTATGTACCCCTCCTTCCTGATTGGTTGTTTTTGCATGCCTTACACGTGTGATGTTCAGAGAAGAACAGAGTCTTCCCCACAGAGCCAGAGCTGCAGTGGTGGCAACAATGAGGGAAGCAGTGGATGCAAGACCAGATCATTCAAGGATTAAACCAAGAACTCAGTGCATGGACACAAATGATGTTGTCTATATGCAAACTGCACATGTTCCAAAGCTTGCAATCAATCCCAAACTTAATAGTGAATTTGTAATACATTGATCCAGGTTTGCTACAAAGGTGAGCATTTACAACAGATGAGTTTTGACTAAGGATCCACCTAATTATGAACTTGGTGTCATCACTGGTCATCACTGGCTATATGCTCTCTCAAATACCAGAGGCAGTATGTCTATGTTTACCAGTTGCTGAGGAACACAAGAGGAAGGGTACTATTGAACACTCATGTTCTGCTTGTGAATTTCCCATAGGCAGCTGGTTGGCCACTGTGGGAACAGAATGCTGGACTGGGTAGGTCTTTGGTCTGACACAGCACAGCTCTTCTTATGTTCTGACTAAGGCTGACAGGAGTTGTAGGCAAAAAGTTGTGGTTGGCCACTAGTTGTCCACTGTTGGCCCATGGAGATGCTCCAACCTTTTTCTTGCCTGGTCACAGCCTGATCTTGCCCCAGAGCTGGGCCACAGGGCAAATAATAGCCCAAACACCCCAATGTTGAGCTCTAGCCAAAGCCTATATTATTTGCATATTTATTGAAATCTTTATAAGCCTTGAATAAGATTGTCAATAAAAATAGACCAGTTTGCAAATTTTCCATTGTGTCCAAAACTGCTTTTTTTGGGGGGGGGGGGGGTAGGCAACAAATACCATATGTCTCATTCTGCCAGAACTGCTAGACTGAAATTGCAATATTCCGCACTGACCCCCAAGCATTGCCTCAGTGCCAGCACACAGTCTCCTAACTCTGTATTTCACACAATGGACACTCCCAGGAGAAGTCTGCCCTCTATTCAGCATGTGCTAATACTAGACGCTGAAAGCCTAGAAACCTAAGACCCAACGTTATCTAATTTCCATAATAGTGAATTACAGACCACTGCTGGATGTGAACCATGGGGTTTTTCATGGAGCATCAGCCATTCCATTTTGCCTTTTATCAGTTGACATCAAGGCAACCGGAATACAGGAACACTTCATTATTTAATTAAGAGGATCCTCATTACAGACATCAGAATCAGGTTACTGAGTACAGTGGCACAGCTGGAGATAGCTAGGCATGTTCATTAAATACTTTGGCTTCCAATGGAGCAATGGGTCTCAAAGAAGAGGAGCATCTGGCACTCACTGGGAGATGGAACTTTGGACCCAAAATGTCACCAGGCACTTGCTTGTCTTGGGTATTGAACCTGCAGAGACACTCCTTAAGGAGCTGTCCAGTACTGAAGACTCGGCAGGCTGATACATTGTGATGCAGGATGCTTGAGGAATTTGATCTTTGTGAATTCTGAAACAAGCTGACCTGATCAGCAATGCCTGGACTAATGTGAGGATTGGGACACAGCTATCCATCAGATTTTTATTTATTATTTTATTCATTTTATTTACTACATTTCTATTCTGCCCAATAGCCGAAGCTCTCTAGGTGGTTCACAAACGTTAACACCTCAAAATGCAACATGATAAAATATGAAACTTGTAAAAGTTTAAAACAGAGTAATACCAAAGTAAAAACCATAGCAAAAGCCAGCAGCAGACTAAAGGTCTAAAACACAACAGCATATTATATTTAAAAACAAAACGGAAGGACTAAATAGCCTGGGGAAATGAAATAGTCTTCACCTAGCAGCGAGAAGATAATGATGTAGGTGCCAGGTCAGCCTCTCTGGGCATTTCCCCAAATGTTATGCACAAGTTTTTTTAAATCAGGAAACATACAAAAATACATCAACAATGCATATTTTAAAACAAGGTGTGTTTAGGACTGTATATTTTAAGAGAAAATATGTTTAGAAATGTATATTTGAGAGAAAATATGTTTTAAATGCCTATTTAAATATGTATTTAATGCCATTTTCCATGCATATTTAAAATTCATAGAGTAATGTGGAATTGGAATTGAAAGGACATGTTTGTAGCATTTGGAATGAACATGAATGGAATGCCATGAATGGGTAAACACATGCAAAAGTGATATGGACTGAAAAAATAGAGTGATCCCTCGCCCTCTAATTATGGCAAGTGAAGAGGTAATTAAATCTGTTATGAACACTGTTTCCTGATTGGCTGAGGGCTGGTTTACACACGCATGCACATCTTCCTTTGATAAATGCAAAAGTACAGGTAGTGCTTTGCATGTGTGTATTGACCAACAGAGACCTAACACTACAGAGAATGCTTTCATATCACAATGCTTTTGGGTGGAGTCAGTTCTTGCCTCCAGCTGCTAAGTCATTATATGTGGCTGAATCACACGCAGAGAAATAAAGTGATGTCTATGCATGTGTGAGCTAGTTCTGACTATGACCTGAATATTGATTAGGGATATATCATAAATTCATTTCAATTTGTTTTTGATCAGGCTATGCCCAGTTTGGACATTCTGGATGGACCATGGACTTGAACTCAATCTACAGTCCATGTCCATATGTTTCCAAGCTTGCAATGTGATTTGCAGACCAGAACGACTGCATTCAACAGTATGCGTATTTTTGCAAAATATGTACTGCTGAAAAGGTGTACAAACATGCCTTAATCAATGGGAGAAGAATGCATGCATTTCAAAGACATGCATAATTGATGTGAACATTTGGAAAAAAGCATACAAAAATATGCATGCATTTTCAGGTGAACAGAAAAACAACAACAACAACCCCAAGATCCCAACCTGATACAGACAAGAGATGGAACAAGCTTTGAGGTGGAATTTGGAGAAATTTGACAAACACAAGTTTTTCTTGTACGCACATCTCTAATCTTGATTCCCTGTTGTTGTTGTTGTTTTTTTCTGGGCCCTTTGGTAGGTAGGGATGTATGGTTGGTGTAAAACCCACTCTGTCTGTGTCTTGTGGATTGTCAGACACCTTTTGTTCCATCATCTGTTCAGACAGATTCATTTTTTCCCATTATGTGGACAAATACGCAAATAATTCCGTAAGAGGGTTCACAACAATTTACATATTGTAGTATGTAATATTTAGCATATTGCCCCCTGTTCCATTCAACTTTTCCATTCAGTCTCAGCAGAAACATGCATATTTTCCTCACAAATAACTTTGTGCAAATTTCAGGAAAGTAAAAAAAGAAAAGAAAGGAAAGGAAAGGAAAGGAAGAAAAAAGGTCAGAAAGTCCATGGACTCAGCACAGCCCGAGGAGGTTGGTCCACAGTGGATTCCACTGGTTTCTTAGAAATCTGAGCTTATTTTAGTCCATCTCAAATTTCTCCAGCATCCCTATTTGTAGGTCCGTGCATATTCAATGAATCATTCACTGTACTTAGTGTTTAACCCTGTGTGTTTTCCCCTGTCTCAGTTGTTTCTATTGCCTCTCTGGAATTCAGGTATCTACTTTAGGGTCTATCCCTGCCTCCCCATTCCTGGTTAGTAGGCTGGCCCTGGTATTGCAGAACTTACCACACACTTTGAGTATGATCCAGCATACACATCTTGGACTTAATCACAGAAGTATGGTGTTGGGTCTTTCCTTGGTCTTGCAAAAACCCACCCCCAAACCCTGGTGCTTGCTTGCTTTTATGCTTCTGTAAATTCACATGTATTCTTTCAGCCTAAAGAGAATGTCCGCGTTGTTGTTCAGTAGTTCAGTCGTGTCCGACTCTTCATGACCCCATGGACCATAGCACACCAGGCCTTCCTGTCCTGCTCTCTCTCCCGGAGTGTGCTCAAGTCCATATTCATTGCATCAGTGATGCTATCTAGCCATCTCATCCTCTGCTGTCCCCTTCTCCTTTTGCCTTCAATCTTTCCCAGCATCAGGGTCTTTTCCAGGGAGTTTTCTCTCCGCATTAGGTGGCCAAAATATTTGAGCTTCAGCTTCAGTATCTGTCCTTCCAATGAGCAGTCAGGGTTGATTTCCTTTAGGATGGACTGATTTGACCTCCTTGCAGTCCAGGGGACTCGTAAGAGTCTTCCCCAGCACCACAGTTCAAAAGCATCCATTCTTCGGCACTCAGCCTTCCTTATAGTCCAGCTCTCACAGCCATACGTTACTACTGGGAAAACCATAGCTTTGATTAGACGAACTCTTGTCGGCAAGATGATGTCTCTGCTTCTTATTATGCTGTCTAGGTTTGCCATAGCTTTCCTCCCAAGGAGCAAGCGTCTTTTAATTTCATGGCTACAGTCACCGTCTGCGGTGATCTTGGAGCCCAAGAAAATAAAATCTGTCACTGTTTCCATTTCTTCCTCTTCTATATGCCAGGAAGTGATGGGGCCAGATGCCAAGATCTTAGTTTTTTTAATGTTGAGTTTCAAACCAGCTTTTGCACTCTCCACTTTCACCCTCAATTAGAGGCTCTTTAGATCCTCTCCACTTTCTGCCATTGGGTGGTATCATCTGCGTATCTAAGGTTGTTGATAATTCTCCCGGCAATCTTAATTCTGACCTGTGATTCATCCAACCTGGCATTTCTCATGATGTACTCTGCATATACATTAAATAAGCAGGGCAACAATATGCAGCCTTGTCATACTCCTTTCCCAATTTTGAACCAATCGGTTGTTCTATGTCCAGTTCTTACTGTTGCTTCTTGACCCTCATACAGGTTTCTCAGGAGACAGGTAAAGAGGTCTGGTACTCCCATCTCTTTAAGAATTTGCCAGAGTTTGTTGTGATCCACACAATCAAAGGCTTTAGCGTAGTCAATGAAGCAGAAATAGACTTTTTCTGGAATTCTCTTGCTTTCTCCATGATCCAGCGTAAGTTGGCAATTTGATCTCTAGTTCCTCTGCCTCTTCAGAACCCAGCTTGTACTTCTGGTAGTTCTTGGTTCACATAATGCTGAAGCCTAGCTTGTAGGATTTTGAGCATAACCTTGCTGGCATGTGAAATGAGCGCAATTGTATGGTAGTTTGAACACTCTTTGGCATTGCCCTTTTTTGGAATTGGAATGTAAACTGACCTTTTCCAGTCTTGTGGTCATTGTTGAGTGTTCCAAATTTGTTGGCATATTGGGTGCAGCACTTTAACAGCATTATCTTTTAGGATTTTAAATAGCTCAGCTGGAATACTGTCATCTCCTCTAGCTTTGTTGTTACTAATGCTTCCTAAGGCCCACTTGACTTCACTCTCGAGGTTGTCTGGCTCAAGTTCAGTGACCGCACTATCATGGCTATCAGGGATATTCAGATCTTTCCTGTATAGTTCTTCTGTGTATTCTTGCCACCTCTTCTTAATCTCATCTGCTTCTGTTAGGTCCCTGCCTTCTTTGTCTTTTATCATGCCTGTCTTTGCACAAAACGTTCCCTTGAGATCTCCAATTTTCTTGAAGAGATCTCTAGTCTTTCCCATTCTGTTGTTTTCCTCGATTTCTTTGCATTGTTCATTTAAGAAGGCCTTCTTGTCTCTCCTTGCTATTCTCTGGAACTCTGCATTCAGTTGGGTATATCTTCCCCTTTCTCCCTTGCTTTTCGCTTCCCTTCTTTCCTCAGCTACTTGTAAAGCCTCATCAGACAGCCACTTTGCTTTCTTGTCTTTCTTTTTCTTTGGGATGGATTGAGTTGCTGCCTCCTGAACAACGTTACGGACCACCGTCCATAGTTCCTCAGGCACTCTGTCTATCAGGTCTAATCCCTGAAATCTATTCCTCACCTCCACTGTATATTCATAAGGGATATGATTTAGGTCATACCGGAATGGTTTAGTGGTTTTCCCTACATTCTTCAATTTAAGCTGAAATTTTGCAAGAAGCAGCTCATGATCTGAGCCACAGTCAGCTCCAGGTCTTGTTTTGACTGACTGTATGGAGCTTCTCCATCTTTGGCTGCAAAGGACATAATCAATCTGATTTCGATATTGACCATCTGGTGATGTCCATGTGTAGAGTCGCCTCTTGTGCTGTTGTAAAAGAGTGTTTGCTTATGATCAGTGTGTTCTCTTGGCAAAACTCTATTAGCCTTTGCCCTTCTTCATTTTGTACACCAAGGCCATGCTTGCCTGTTATCCCGGTGATTTCTTGACTTCCTACTTTAGCATTCCAATCCCCTATGATGAAGAGGACATCTTTTTTTGGTGTTAGTTCTAGAAGGTGTTGTAGGTCTTCATAGAACCGATCAACCTCAGCTTCTTTGGCATCAGTGGTTGGGGCATAGACTTGAATTACTGTGATGTTGAATGGTTATAAAAACAGGAAGTGCAAGTGTCTAGGGAGTATTTGGCCAACCCACATTGACAGGAATGCCAAAGAAGCCACCGTTGATGTCAGAATGAATGTCCCTGAAAATCTTTGCATGTTGCCAATACTCAAATCGCACTGTAGGCATGTTCAGAATATAGCAAAAGAAGCCCTTCCTATGTAGGAATGTATGAGAATTTCATTCACATTGAAGCAGTGATGAAAATGCACCACTCAAACCCCCAAATGAGAGGCCAATTTTTGGAAAAAAAGCTTGCTTGCACATTCATGAGCTTGTGATTGCATTTACAAAAGGGATCCTTTTTGAAAAATGCACACTTTAAAATGTGCACTTTAAAGAACGGGAAGCATTTTCATGCTTTAATTAATGGCAGGAAAGTATGCATTTGAGTGTATCTGCTTCTGCTTGGAAAAGTGTGCATTTTCCCTTTTCAAAAATTTGCAGTGTCCCTGTTCAGAACCACACTGCCACCACTACCAACACACACACACACACACACACACACACACACTTGCAAGAACAAGGTACAACAAGCATTGGGGTGGAAAAAGGAGAGCCCGCAAATTGTTCGTTCACCCATCCCTATGTAAACATGGAGGAATAATGTGGCTTAATTCAAGATAAGTTCCACAGTCTCTCTCTCTCTCTCTCTCTCTGTATGTGTGTGTGTGTGTGTGTGTGTGTGTCTGTCTGTCTGTCTGTCTGTCTGTAGGGTTGTGTGTGTGTGTGTATGAAAAAAGCAACCTCACAAGGGAAAATTGCATTTATTCCCCTCCTACCTTCTCACCTTAAAAAACACATTGGCAATTTTCAGATAGCTCCCCTCTCAGATGTTTCCCATTTTCAGAGAACTAGCTGAGGGAAATAAATTCCCACCATGAATTATTTCAGATATTTGATTCCCTTCCAACCCAATTTTAATGTGAGAGCCATTGTGCACTAGGAAGAGCCCTGTGGTGTTGGCTGGTTGTCTTTCTCTGTAATTTTCTGAGCCATTTCAGCCAATTAATCATCTCTAATAACACATTCTACGCTTTCATAATTCTCAAAGGCAATTGTTTCTTTTTTTTTAAACAAAGGTCTGAGTCCCCCCCCCCCCCCGCCCATCCTCCTGTCATACTTGGTTTGGCACTAATGTCACAGTGATGAATTCGCAACACCCCTATCATTCCCACAATGATAGGCTGGTGATATCCTGAGGATGGGATTATCAAGACCTCTCTGGAATATCAAGCAGAAGGAGGCACATCGCAGTTAAGAGAGAGTAGTTTTTTAAAAGGCTTATGGAGGACAATTGAGAATTTACTTATTTACTGGTGGAGCACATCTAATCTCCAGGCTTTACTTCTAGGTTTTTCAAAGACTTAAATGTTGATCCTGCCAAGTTGCTTTGAGTCACAGACATGTAGGACTGTAAAGGACTTGAAAGTCATTCAGTCCAGCCCCCCCCCCCGCCACCCTGTAGGATCCTCTCTCTCCCCCACCCCCAATACTCCCAAACTGACATTGTTATTACAAATCATTAAGTTGGGGTTACAGAATTCCACTTCAGTTTCTCCTGGAGACGCAGAGGGACACGAAATTGTGCCATGAAAGATCTTTCACCCAGAACGCTTACCATTTTGATGTCAAACATCTGAAAGCTTTTAAAATTGGACAACTCCCAAGATAGGTATCTGACTGCAAAAATGGCGGCCTCTCATTTCTGCATTGCAAAGTGCTGTAATTGTGCCCAAATCTGGGGTCTCAGATCAGAGCACTCGAAGTTACCAAATGATTATGGCATATCAAATTGGGGTGGATTCACATGTACTTTTAATACACTTTTAATAAGTACTTTTAAAGTACACTCATTCTTAATACACATCCCTCTCTGTGTTACTAGAAATTACCCTCTCAGATTATATGGCTGTATGCATGGTGCAAGGCCCCATTCCCAAGAAAAACCATGGACTTTAGCATGTGTGATCTGATAGACCCCAAGTAGACTTCATGTGTAGCCTCCTAACCAATAGGGGATATACAGACAGTGATCGAAAGAAGAGCCATGCTGGATCAGACCAAGGATCCATCTCTTCCAGCATTCTGTTCACAGTCCCAATCACCTGCCTGTGGGAAACCCACATGTAGGACATGAGTGCAATAGCATCCTCCTGCTCATGTTCCTCAGCTATGGGTAGATGGGCTCACCTGCACCTACTGAGCATGGATGCTCACTGAGTTGCCACAGCTGCCCACCTTCACTCACCAGGCTGCATGAACCCTGGTCTGGAGGGCTTCGTGAGTAGACCGGGAGTGCCCTGCAACCACCTGCTCCTTGCTGCAAGCAACCTTTTCTATGCAAGATCGAGGCTCTGTAATTTCTGCATATTTGATGTTGCGCAAAATGGTGGCTACACAGGGCCATTTCTGCACCATTAGAGGTTCAAAGGGCCCCTTCACTCCTCTCATGTTGCAGGGATGGCCCTGTACAGCTGCCATTTTGCACAATACTAAATATACAGAAATTACAGAGCCCCGGTCTTGCGTAAAAATGGTGGCTCCCAGCGAGAAGCGGGCAGCTTCGGGGCGCTCTTGGACCACATGGAGCTCGGTGAGTGCATCCACAAGTGCTCTGGGGCTTGGTGAGTGGTGTCCAGAGGGCCGAGCAGGGTTGCTCTCAGACCACGTGGCTGTCGGGCACTCACAACATCCCTATCCTTAGCAACTAGCATGCAGAGGCATACTGCCTCCAATACTGGAGGTAGTATATAGCTGTCATGACTTGTGGACGTTGATAGCCTCATCCTTTCTAACCTCTTTTAAAGCCATTCAAACTGGTGTCCAGAACAACATCTTTCTTGTGGCATTTTCTGGTAGTGAATTCCATAGTGTAACTATGTGTGGTGCGAGGATGTGCTTTTCTCTCATTTTGCAGCACCTGTTCCTAAGAAGCAGGAAAGGAAGATTAATCCCTGCCACGTCCTATCGTGTCATTCTCCTAGGATAGAACCCAAGTCACTACTATAACACCCTCAAAACTCTCACCCCAGAGTTGTAGATTATCTTTTTCTCAACCACTGCTTTAATCAGAAATACTTCAAGGGTTTAGAAGCAGAGAAGAAGCACTGCTGTTGATGCAGGGAGCCAAAGAGATGGCTTCCATGTGTCTCATCCCAGGTGGCTTGGGATGGTCCCAGATGCGTGACCTACCTGCTGGGCAGAGCTGGCATCCTGGAGTCCCCTCGGTAGAAAAAAACCCAGGAAGACAGGTGACACAAAATGTGCGGCTGGGGTTGGGCTCCTGGCCACCTAGGCAATGCTAAAGAGAGGAGACAGAGCAGAGCTTCGTATTTGTGTGTCTGTCTGTGTTTATCTCCCAAACACAACATTCGCTAAATTCCCTGCCTTCACAATAAACGGCCAAGAGGCAGAATGAAAGCTTTGGCAGCAGAGCTTGACATTTCAGTGGCCAGCGAAAGTGGGCCATGGAAATGCAGGTGTTATTGCTCTGATTTTGTACTCTTGCCCCATTTTCTCCACCCCAGAGAAATTAGACTTTGAGCTTCAAAGTTTGGATATTTCATCTGAGATATCTGGCTGGAGGCATGCAAAAGAATTGATGCCAGCTCTGGTTCCACAATGTTCACTTTAGCCAAAATAATGAACACGTTTCCTTCACTCTTCCAAAAACTGTTTCCCCCCATTCTCCTCACCTGTACATCTGCATGGCATCTAGGCAGGAGCTCCCTTAATTCCTCTCACTTAATCAACATATGTTATATCAACAATGCCTGCCATAGCCAATAGAAACATCTGGTTTAGGATGAGTTGGAGTCTGTCTTCCAGGATGAGCTAACATATTCTCTCTCCCTCCACCCGATCAAGAAACCTCACTCTGCAGTGTGAATTCCCTGTAATTTGTCTATGTTTTATTAGTATTACCTACGTGCCTCCCCATAGCGAAAAAGAGAGAACCAAAAGAAAGAGATGGAAGAAGAAATTGTTTGATTTTCTGGGAAGGAAACCTCCATCTCTTTCACCACCTGGGGGCAAATTTAAAAGAGTAAGAGTGCAATCCTATGCAGGTCTAGGCAGAAAAAAGGCCTACAACACCCAGCATTCCCCAGCCAGCATGGCTGGCTGGGGAATGCTGGAAATTGTAGGCCTTTTTTCTGTCTAAACCTGCATAGGACTGAGCCCCTAAGGCTGAAATCCTAAACCTAGTTCCCTGGGAGTAAACCTTCTCCCCGACGTCCCAGTCTGCCACCTAAGGTCCTCCGAGGGCTCTCTGCTGCGGCTGCCTAATGTGAGATTGGCAGCCACATGCAAGAGGACCTTTTCCCTTGCTGCCCCTCAGTTGTGGTCTTGTGGAATCACCTGCCGGTTGAAATGCACCTGCTGATCTCACTGAAGGCTTTTAAGCAGGAATTAAAGACTCTGTTATTCTGGCAGGCCTTCCCTTTTTAGAACTCTCGTGCCTTTTGCTGGCTCTTGATGTGTGCTGCTTTATTGGTGGATTATCATTATTTTTAGTTCAAAGTTGTTTTGAGTTAGATGTTGTTTGTCTGTCTGCTTTTATGTAAATGGCTTTTACACTTTGTATATTGTATTTCAATGTTTTAACTTTTGTAAACTGCCCAGAGAGCTTCGATTATGGGGTGGTATAGAAATGTAATAAATAAAATAATACATAATAAGCCCCATTGAAATCAATGGAATTTACTTTTGAGTGGGTATGTATAAGATTATGCTTGTATGTAAACATGGGACACTTGCAGAAATGTCTCTGAAGGCTGGGAATCCTGGGATGTCTTCTGAAAATAATGTTTGCATAAAATCACACTCAACAGGCATCAGGTGCTATACTGTACCCATCTCTCCTGTCCATTTGGGCAGACATATCCTTTGGGACATTCCTGACACTCCATCTCGCCTTCAGGTGAATAATGACCAGGGAGGCAATGTCTCTGCAGACCCCTCTGTGCATCACACCAGTAGCCATCTGGACATGCCCGGCATCCGGATCTGCTTTTCATGCTGATGTAACCATCTGGGCAAGCCTGTCAAGGAGTTTTTGAACCATTACCAGGTGACCTTATTGAGTGGGATGGTGACACAAAGAGTTGTGAAGGCCAAGGTTTTCAAACTGCTGAGCTGACATTCATGGGTGTATTCCCAATTTGCCAGCACTTGGAAGTTGAAGATCTCCTTAATTCCCACAATGAAGGACTTTTCACTAGCAGCAAAACATTTGAGAATGTGATGGCCAATTTCATGACCAAACATTGCCTCTGTAAGAAAATAAACATCAGAATTTCTGCTTCCCCCTCTTGGCTTCTTCTTGAGACAGTGAACAGATCTGTTGGCAGACTCCTTGTTGGACCCAACTCACAAGTTAGATGGGCAGCAGATGGGAGATTGACTGATGATAGAAGAGTCCCATCATGTTCTCATGACCCATTTCAACCAAAGAAGATAGGCATCCATAACATCATGAAGGTGGGCTGTAGGCCATCAGAGAACTGGCAGGATGGGAGCAGAAGGCATATTTTCCTAGGACTGGGGCATGATTGTAATTCACTGGGCAGGAGAATAAGAGCCAATGATAGCAACCAGACACCCAGGAAAAGGCTAAACCTGATTTTGAAACTTTCATAGCTTTACCAAAAGATTGCCAGGTAGAGTCAAGCTTGAAGCTGGGACAGCATCACTGCCCTAGGAACTCCTTTATAACAAGGGACAGCAGAGTGCAGATAAAAAACTTGTCAGTTCCAGCCCAAGTACATACAAAAGTAGAAAGGAGAAGGGTCCCTAAAGGTAATCTTGTCTGATGCAGGACATCCTATCCCCTGTGATTAATTATTAATTAGTTTTAATAAAAATATAAACAATTAAATAACAACACAATAGAGAGGGTCAAATTGTTGGGATTTGTTGCACTCTCAAGAAGTGAGCTTTACACCTGAGAGAAGAATAAACATAGCAAGCTTCCCTCCCGCCCCAAACCCCATTCCTTAGTTTTATTCTAGTGATGGATGGAAGCAAAGGTGAATGTATGTGCTTACTAGAGACCAAGGTTTTAAAGAAAGAAAAGGAATCAAAAGCAGAACCAATGCTCACATTTTGCAAAGCTGAAGCAAAAGACTGGATTTCAGGAACAGCCCAAATTTTGCATCAAAATCCCTTGCTATTTTTTGGCCTCAAATCAGTTATTAGCAGCTGCTGAAAGGGTAATTTCTCTTAAATGTTAGTCACTGGATTTGGAAACAGACCACATGTTTTTGCTCAGGGAGAGATAACAACTGAACATATGACTGTAATTCAGCACACCCAGTCTTGAGTGCTTTGGAACACAGGTGATGGGGGCTGTTTTTTTCTTAACAGAAATACCTCTATCGTTCCAAACACATTTAGATGAGAACTGAGGACGGATTCAGGCAGGAACCGGGGAACCAGCCCCTGCATTTAAAGAAATCTCCAGATGGCTTTAGCGGTTCTCAGCTTCCACGGTGGCTACAACCACCTACAGAGTCACATTCTTGCCTCCTTAGCAGTGCTGCAGTCACTCATTCATTTGCACCCACGCTCATTCACCTCTTGTTTGCTGCAGTTATGAGTTGATACATCTGAAGGATCTCTCACACATGTTTACTCAGGAGTAAGTCCCACTGAGTTCATTGGAAATTACACTCACATAAGCTAGGGATGTTGGAGGAATCTGTCCAGGGGGTAAAGTTCACTGAGCTTTTAGAAGCTCGGCCCTCCAGACTTCGATTTGCTTACCTGCAAGCTGTCCTGACTTGATGCAGATCAAGTTGGGCCAGCTTGTGGATTTTTGCTTGTTGTTTTTTTTAAGCAACATTTATGCAAATTGTGGTTGCACAAATTAAGCCCGTGATTTTCTGCAAATTGCAGGTGCAATTTGTTCAAATTAAGCATATTGCAGATGCAATTTGCGCAAATTACACAAGTTATGACTGGAATTTGTTATATTGTGGTTTTAGTTATATTGTGGTTTTAATGTTCTATATATTTTAAATTGTTTTATTGTGTGTTGTTTGGTTTTAATTATTGTGAACCGCCCAGAGAGCTTCGGCTATTGGGCGGTATAGAAATGAAATAAATAAATAAACAAACAAATTTGCCCAAGCTGAGCAAATTGGAGCCACAATTTACATAAATGTCACTTTAAGGGGAAAAAAAATCTGAGAAAAGTTCCCAGAGTCTACACTACTGCTTTACAGTGGTATTGAAATGTACTGATAACTGTTGGGGCACATTACAGATTCAATATATTGCTTTTGTAGTGTTATTTCCTGCCTTTTATTCCCCATTATCCAAAAATACTGCATCAAAATGTCATTGTGTGTCCTATGAGGGATAAATATGCAAGAGGGATATAGCATTACCACGATGGGATCATTATGATATGACACAAGGTATAGATCTGGCCTGGGAAAAAGCCCATGGCTTGGCTCACAAATGCAAGGTGAGCCAAGGGATCCTGGGAAATCCACTGAGCTTAAAAAGGGCCAGATTTCCCCATGATGGCCATCCCTAAAATGAGCATGCATGGGAGTACCACTTCGCAGAATTCGCCTATGTATTTCCCTTTCTCTTTGTCCTACCAAAATCTGATGTGACTTTGAGAAAGGGCCTTCTTTATGGCTGTGCCCAAACTTTTGAGCTCCCTACCAAGGGAAGCTTGTCTAACCCCTCATGTATGACCTTCTGCCAGCAGCAAAACCCTTTTTATTCCAGCCTTCCCCAACCTGGTGCCCTCCAGATATTTTGGACTTCAACTCCCATCAGGCCCAGCCAGCAAGCCCAATAGTCATGAATCCTGGGAGTTGTAGTCCAAAACATCTTGGAGCTCCCATGTTGGGGAAGGTTAACATTTGGCCTAGAGAACTGATCTGTTTTCTCTGCAGCTCCTTGTTTTAACTTGTGTTCGAATTTAATGATGTTTTAACTGGCTGCTTTTCTTGCATACTCTATTTGTTTTAGATGGTTTTGTATGAGTCTCATGTTACTTTTTAATATTCTGGGTTTTACTGTCATAAGCTATCTTAGATGTATTTTTGGGGGGAAGGCAGGGTACAAATGTAAAAAAAAAAAAAATTCTCAGAAGAAAGTCCATTGTGTTCAATGGGACATACTCCCAGGAAAGTGTGCATAAGACTGTAGCCTCTCCCTTATTATTCAACTGTATGAAATTTGGGGAAAACAGATTTCATGCCAGCTGTAAAAATTACACTGCACAACTCTGATTCCCAGATGGTGTTTAGAATTCCCAAGCAAACAGTAGAAAAAGAAAAACAGCGAGGAGGGGGTTACTTTGTGGTTGGGCCCCTTGCCATAAAAAACAAGGGGCTATTTTAATTTTAGAAAAATAAAACAGAGACAGATGAGGAGGGGAATGTAGCAGAGGCTTATAATATTATAAAATTACACATACTATTTATAAAATTACAGATAATGTGGTGAAAGTGGATAGAGATGAGACAATATTTTAAAATCTGTAGCTATTAGCCAGGATGGCTTCTGTATGGGTCCTCCATGGTCAGGGGCACTATACCTCTGAGTATCAGCTACAAGAGAGCAACAGCAGGGGAGGGCTATTGCACTCATGCCCTGATTGGGTGCTTTCCAGAGGCATCTGGCTGGCCATTGGAAGATGCGTGATGCAGGACAAGATGGATATTTGGTCTGTTCCAGAAGGGCTCTTTGTTTTTATGTTTTTCTTCACCCCATCTGTGTGTTTTTAAAATGTAACACTTAGTTCAGCCTTCCCCAACCTGGCACCCTCCAGATTTGTTGAACTACAATTCCCATCATCCACCACATGGATGGTGGGAGTTGTAGTCCAACACATTGCTGTGGGCCGAAGCTCAAGGGAGGCTGCTTTCAGTGAATAGGCTGATTTTACTTTTGAAATCCACCCTCTAGGCCAAGGATGTTGAGTTTCTTTTGGCCCAAGGGCCAAATTCAACTTTGGGAAAAAGTTTTGGTGGGGGTTGGAGAAGCTTTTGGGGCTGAAGCCAAAAGGGGCAAGCTAGAATACCAAAAATGCCAGCATATTTTAGCTTGAAGTTCTTACTTCTGGTAACTAAGCCTCAGGAGAGACATTTCAATTAGTGCTGTGCTGAAAATTTCTCCCACATTTTTTTTGACCAGTTCATAGAAGAGAAATTGCTTCTGAAAGTGAAAAGAAATTCAATAGAAAAGAAATGTTGGAGAAATTCTCATGGGTTGCGGTTGGGTTTCTTGGGCTTATCTTACTTAGGAGGTGGCTGAGAAGTGAGCACAAGCGTCCTGTCTTTCATTGTATGATCACCTCTTTGGCAGCCTGTAGCCTCCTCAGCTTCCTACACTTCAAGTAAAGCCCATTTTAAGGCACTATGAGGAAATTCCTCCCATGGGGCTTTTGCAGATCAGGACGTGCAGGCAGCCTGGGAGGCTGGCTCTGGTTAGGTATGCTCAAAATCACCACAAAAATAAATTATAAAACATCCTGAATGAGGCATAACAATGGACGGCTCTTTCACGGGGGTGGTGGGGGGAGAAAACTTTCAGGAAATTGGAGGACAGCTTTTGGCACAGCACTAACTCCACCTCATCCCTGGCGTTATATGCAACACTGCCCCCACCTGCATTGCAGTGGATGGAAACTGGAGACTGGCCTGCCAAGAGAGCTGATGGAGTTGCAACCTGAAAACCCCCAAAACCTTTAGAAAACAAGAAATAAGCTGAACTACAAGCCCTGCCAATGGAGACCCCTACCTGGGAGAAACAGTTGATAATTCCTCTTCCTCCTGGAGAAATTCGGTGAAATTGTCTCCCAAATTTCTCTGCCCACAGGTCAGGTGGAGGCTATTTGCGCACAGCTCTAATTTCAAACTTTAAGAATGGGTTGTGGGTGGGGTGGGGAACTTCAGAAAAGCCAAGGAATGACCAAATGATTGGCAGTTGAGGGGGAAAAAGGTGGGCCCATGGGAAAGGGGCATGGCCATCTGAGGAACCCTGGAGGGCTGGATTGAAACCCAAGGAGGGCTAGGTAGATTTGGCCTGTAGGTCTGAGGTTCAGCATCCCCTGCTGTAAGCCATGCTAAACTGAACGGGCTGTACCCCTAGCTTCACTCTTCGGCACACTTTCGTCTCTTCCTCTCCAGCCCCCACCCAATTACAAGCTTTTTAAAAAATTTCAAAAGTTGGCAATCTTAGTGACGGACCCTGGGGTGGACTGCGGGTGTCTTTCCTATAATTTGAGCAAAGAAAAAGGATCACAGCATTGGAATAGCTTTTTAGCACAGACAGAAAGCACAGCAACAATCCTCTGCCCCCTATGGTCCCCTTCAACCTCTCCTTCCTCCCACTGTGTTTCTTTTACCTGGCAGGAAGCGATATCTGACTGAGCTGTGAGTTGATTGTATGTCCCTACTGGACACCACTGTGGAGCCATCTGACCTCCTGGGCAGCTGCAATTGAGAACATAAGAAGGAAAGAACATAAGAAGAGTCCTGCTGGATCAGACCAAGGGCCCATCTTGTCCAGCATTCTGTTCACACAGCGGCCAACCAGCTACCCACAGGAAACTCTCAAGGAGGACATGAGTGCAACAGCATCCTCCCACCCATGTTTCCCAGCAACTGGTGTACACAGGTGTACTGCCTCTGATGCTGGAGCCATTAGGACTAGTAGCCATTGATAGCCTTCTCCTCCAGGAATTTGTCCAATCCCCTTTTAAACTCATCCAAGTTGGTAGCCATCAATACATCTTATGGAAGTGAATTCCGTAATGTAACTATGTGCTGTGTGAAGAGGTACTATCAGTCCTGAATCTCCCACCAATCATTTTCATGGGATGATTCTTGATTCTACTAGTAAGAGAGAAGGAGAAAAATGTCTCCCTATTCACTTTTCCCCCCCCGCACCATGCATGATTTTGTACACCTCAATCATTTCTCCCCTTACTTCCCTCTTTTCAAAGCTAAACAGTCTCAGATGTTGTAACCTTTCCTCATAGGGGAGTTGATTCAGCCCTTTGATCATTTTGGTTGCCCTTTAGTGCACTTTTCCCAACTCTATAATTGTCAGGGTGGAAACTGAGCCAATAGGACCCCAGAGCAGTTCTGATTCTGAGGAGGAACAGCAATCCATGGGAAAGGAGCTCGCTCATCTCTCACAAGCACAGCAGCTGGCAGAGATTCCTCCTGCCAGCATTCCTGGGATAGATAGTGACCCTGGCAGCGACAGAGTGCTGGAGGGGGCTTGCTGGATGCTCGGCACCAACACAGGGAGCAACGACAGATGGAGGGCGCGGAAAGGAGGTGTAGCGCTCTTTTGGTGCGCAAGCAACGGTCGCGTCCCGAGGACCCAAGGGAAAGAGGGAGGATCTCTCCCTAGCACATAAGTTCAGGGTCTTCCCGTGATTCTCCTCCACATGGGGACCAACTGCCTAACCTGGAGCTTAGGCTACTCTGCTCTCTTTTCCCAGGGCTGTTCCTTGCTTAGTTGCTGGTGATTAGCATCTGAAAGAGTCATTAAGTTGTAAAAGGAATAAAGCCTTGAAAAGAATCCTTTTCATTTGTGTCTTGAGTTGGCTATTGGAGGTGACTCTAAGAGGCAGCTAGGGCGCTCCTGACAATAATATCCTTTTTTTAAGTGTGGTGACCAGAACTGTACACAGTATTCTAACCGTAGTCAAACCATAGGTTTGTATAAGGGCAGTATGTTATTGGCAGTTTTATTTTCAATTCCTTTCCTCATTATACCTAACATGCATTTGTTTTGCATTTTTTTTCACAGCAGCCACACACTGGGTCAACATTTTCATTGAGCAATAAAGATTTGGTTGAAGATGGGCACCACTGATCTCCATTTTCTTGTGATTTTTCCACAGCTGGGCCCCAGCTGGGCCTCACCCTCCACAGCTACCCCTTACTATGGGGACTCAACTGAAGATTTTCCTCCAATTCACCCTCAGGGAGGGAGATGTTACTACTTATCAGGCCATGCCCTATTTGCATGGCAGAACAAGCAGAAATAATGTAGAATGGAAGAATGTATTAGTAGCTGACAGCAAGCATTTTAACTATTAAGAATTGGGGAACATGAAGAATGGAATAATATGGGAATGGCCTAACTCACCCTTCAAGATTTGGGAGGTGCCCAGAGCTGTATGACTTTGCTCTCCCAGATTCTCCTAAAATATTTCAGTATTTACTTAACATCTGCTATCTGTCACATGATATTTGATAGACTGTTGCATGTCAGCCAACATACAATTAAAGTTTTGACTGTATCTGACAGTCAACATGCAATACTATTATTTTGTGACTGCTTTTGTGCAATGGTATTCAGCATCTTTCGACATGTCATAGATAACTTGCAGTGGTATTTGACCTTTGACAGCTTATGACATGTAGATTTGATGTTGTCAAGAATCAAAGCAATCAAGAAATGCTGCCAAGAAGACACATTTCAGGAGGGAAAGTCATATTCAGTTTTGTTTTTTTAAACTGCCCTGGAAATATAATTTGAAGGGCAGAATAAATGTAATCACAACAACAACACATTGAAAATGTAGATGCAAAAAAAATTGGAAAGTGGGTGAATTTCAAGCAGTTGCAAATGCTTATTTCAGTTGTAATCCCCTTCCAGTGTGTGTGTGTGTGTGTGTGAGAGAGAGAGAGAGAGAGAGAGAGAGAGAGAGAGAGTGCACTTTAAAAGTTACCTAGCTCAGCCTTCCTAAACCTGGTGCCCTCCAGATGTGCTGGATTACAACTCCCATAACCCCAGCTGGCATGGCCATGGAGAGCCCCTTTTCATCTGTGCCTCACATAGCAAGTCATTTCCATTGTCCCATAGAACTCTGTGGAAGCCACTGAGAGTCAAATGAACCCCAAACACATCCATAGACCCATCTTGGTTGTTCTGTTTCTTGGTCACACTTAAGTGTGATGGAGATGTTGGGAGAGTAGTACAGGATAAGGAAATTACCTCTGAAGTATAAACACTTTAGGAAATTCTCCTGAAAGGCAGATATTAGTGCCTGAAATAATTGGGTTTTTTTTTTTTTTAAGTATTCATGAATTACCCTATATGCAAAGAGACATTTTGGCTTGAACCCCTGGAGGTTAAAAATTAAATGCACAAGTACACCAGATGGCCTATGCATGATGCACAACATGAAAATGGATAAAGGAAACAACAACAGCAACAACAACATGTTGAAATGTCAGATGTAAACTGACTGAGGCAGAGACCTCTTTTTTGCTTGCATTACTCTGTAAAGTGCCATCTAAATTGATGGTGCTATATAAATAATATTCCTTTCCATTTTGGTGTGTGCTGGGGAATGCATGTCTCCTCATGTACCTCTTCTGTGCAGGAAGAAAAAAAAACAAAACACAGCAGGCCTTGGATCTCTTTATGTTTTATATTCTAATTGTGCAAAATATCAGTGGGAAAAGGTGCTTCCTTACAAGAATCCAACTGGGCACTCCAGGCAATTGCCAGATGTGTAGTAGTGTCCCTCTGAGCAGTTAATGAGGCACCGGCTCTTGCAGTCGATGTCTTCATGGTTTGAGGAGAGAGAGACGGTTCCTGCAAATAAGATGGAAATGGTGCCTGGAGGGAAGCAGGACCGAGATAAGGAATCTAGCTTTTTCAACACAAGCAGGGCCAGGGAGCCACTTGTCTTCATAAGAGGGATGTTGGAGAAATTGTTTTTTTTTGAGGGGGGGGTGTTCAACAAGTTTTCCTAGGTTCAGCCCCCTGGGTTTCATTTCAGTTCCCACTGTGGCACCTGACCTGATCTGCAGAAAGTCAGGCCAGTTCAAAGATTTTCTGGGGATTTTGTGCACCCCCCCAGGTTCCGCAATTTCCGCAAATTTGAGCAATGTACATGAATTTCTGAGCAATTCATGCAAATCCGGCTGTGATTTGTGCAAATTCAGCCATAATTTGCTCAGTTTGCTCAGAAATTTGCACAAATTGCAGAGCCTGCACAACCGACGTGCAAAAACTGTTCCCAGAGTTTTGGGGAAAGCCCACAGCTTGGCTTGTAAACACAAATCAAGCCATACACGCTGCAAAACTCAGTTGAGTCAAAAGAAGCACTGGATTTCCCAGAAACAGACATCCCTACTTCATCCATAATTGGTCCAGAAGGTGCTGGTTTGGAAGAGAGGTGCTGGGACTCACTACCTGCAAGCTATGCCTTTGACCTGGAAGATTTGCCACTACTCCTGGCAGTGTGAGGGTTAGCAGTGGGACTTACTTGAAAGGCACTCTGCATATGTTCAGAGGCACTTTATCATGTCTCTCAGTGCTCAACCTTGCCACTGAGGTCAGATTCTGGAGGTGAGTCCCCAGAAAGTCCTGGCACAAATCAAGCCCTGTCTAGCAGCAAGATCAGCAGCCAACTGAGAGCCGCCCGTGGTGTAGTGGATCCAGGGCTCATGAGGCTGAAGTGCTGTGACTTTTTGATTACCGGGGCCAATGATGTGATCTGCCTCTCTGCTCAGGCTTCCCTGAGTTTAGCTGCAATCCTCACAGTAGCTGAGGGGGGGATTCTAGCAACAATAGCTTGTTATAAGCTATCCCTGTCGTAATGCAAAGTATTTTGTGGTGGCTTCGTCTAGAATGGACAATTAAGTCCCATTGACTTTATCAAAGACCTGCCCCTGGCGAGGATGCAAACTCGCTAGAATGTGTGTGTGTGTGTGTGTGCGTGTGTGTCTGTGTGTGGAGGGTCTGGTTTCTTGGAACTGATCTCGGAGTGCTGGCTCTGAGCTCGGTTCCCAGAAAATGAAAAATCCTATGGCCGTCTAGATGCTGTCTAACAGCCATAGGATTGTGCCCTTAAGGGCTCAATCCTAGGCAGACAGAAAAAAAAAGTCTTACAACTCCTGGGAGTCCAAACACACATAGGATTGGCGTGAAGTACAGGATCTAAAGCTCCCTAGCTGCACCACTCAATATATATTTTTGAATTGTATAGTTTTTAAGTTATAAACCACCTTGGGAAGATGCTGGTCTCGAAAGCTGGCTAAGAAATGGATTAGATAATTCATCATCATCATCTATGCATATACATGAGAAAGAGAGAGAGAGATCATGTCAATGATTTCAGTGTTCCAGCATATATAATGAAATAGTTTGGTGCTATAAAAGAGCCATCTTTTTTTCTTTTTCTTTTTAACTGCTGAAACAAAGCTGTTCGACTTCAAACATCCAGAAAAATGTTCAGCATATTTTGAAATGTATATTTTCACATAAAAATTTAAATGTGGGTGAGAATCCTTTTAAAGAAAGTTCCTTTCGGCTCGAATTTGAATAGTCAAGTACTTAGTAACAGGCACCTAAATAACATCTCTCCTTCTCTATTCCTCATGGAGAAGAAAGGTTTAAAACATAATGTACACTGCTGGGAATGTGTGTGTTTAAGAGCAGAGCTGATATTTGAGTTTCAAAAACTCCTGGGAAGTTTTTTGTTTTGCAGGGTGGGGGAGGTGGCAGGACGACCAAGAGAAGGGTCCCCCCCCAATACAACCCTGTGAGCCTTTCTAAAGCTGTTTCTGTTGTGTGTGAATGTGATTAATCTGGGGCTGGAAAGCGGTTTTCATTCTAGGGGCCAGGATACTGAGTTTCCTCCCAAGTTCCCCTCCCCCCTGCAGCCTCTTGTCCTGCTAGAAATTTACTGTGGAGCTGGAGGGCTGAAGGACCCTTTGGAACAGTGGAGGGAGCTTCAGGGGGATGAGGTATTAGAAAACAATTGGGGAAAATTTTGGGGATCCTGCTCAGGCAAACCATCAGAGAAACATTAAAAGATGCTTAAGAAGAAGCAAAAAGTTTTCGTCTCTGTGGGGTATCTAAATTTAAAAAGTAAAACCACACATATAAGGAAAGGAGAAATATATATATATATATGTATGTATATACATACCAGTTGAGAAGCAAGCAAGGGCAGAAATCAAAATAAAGTGGCACCAGAGTTCAGCCATCAGACCACAGGCAGACCAGTTCTGGCACAGAAACCCAAAACACGTGAAAAAACTGCCAGGTGTCTTTCTGCCCCAGCGACCAAAGTTTCCTTTGCTGGAGCCAAACATGTAACCAAATCTCTCCCAGGTAATCACTTTCCAAAACAGCCTGAAGTGAAATGAACACCAAGCAATGGAAAAAGGATGACAGCCTCCAAGAGGTCACAGAAAATCATATAACGATGACTGTGGAATTTCAAAAAAAGCAAAGTACAGGTGGCAGCAAAATTCAGGGCACTTTGTTTGAACATAACCCCCAGCTTCTGACAGCACTGTGTTGTTTGGTTTGGTTTTAAAATTCCCAGCATCAGCAAGTTGCTAAATTTGATGAATCTACAGAAGGCAGACCCACCGAAGGCTATTATCGTACTTGATCATTGCAACCAGAACCTCCATATTCAGAAGAAGTATATCTGATTAAACGGTGGTAGACACAACCACCATGCCCTAAATGTCAGCTCCTCCTGTCACATCCATCCGGCTGCTGTTAAAAGTGCCAAGCAGCACAATTCAATTCAAAGAAGCACAAAGCTCCTATGCATTCATTTACCTGTTGTGAAAGACAGAAAGAGACAATGTTCGGACAGGTACGGGGGTATGTAAGCAGACACCGAATTGCTCTCTGTTTGGCACAATAGCAACACAGTCTTAGCTAGAGTGTGCAAAGCAGCCACAGACATTGTAGGAAGAGCATTTCAGTTAGGGAATTTTGTTTGGTCCATGTTTTAAGCGACTCAGCCTAATTTGCATGCCCATCCTAATACATAGATTAAAATGCAGTTATCCTTTGTACTCTGCACATTTCTGAATTTTACGATGCAGTTCATGGCTCAAAAAATGTGTACAAAAATGCAGATTTTGGAGAAAAAATGCTTGGAAACACGCATATTTTAGAGGGAAATGCATGTTTTAGGGGACATTGTTACAATTCAAATGTGAATGTTTGTGCATTTGATTTGCCACGTAGACTTGCCTCAGTGTTTGAAACAGCCCAGGCAAAACCTGGGAACCCTTTAGGTCTGTGCATAGCTTCCCCATGTGGTGAGAGTTCAGAACTGTAACTTGGGATATCTTCTGAGTAGTAAGAATTTTTAGGATCTGGATTGGCCGTGCCCACCCCACTCAGTCTGGCTATTGGAGGAAAAGGGCTATAAAAGGCTTCCTGTTTGGGGCAGGGCCTTGTCTGAGCATCAAGGCCTTCCTGGTTCTGGTGTGTTTCTGTGTGTTCCTCAACTCTGACACTAAGAGCCAAATTACACGTTACACTAATTGTGTAGCTGAGGCATGTAAGTTTTTTTACTTGAGTAGAAGCATGTGTAACCCCAATTAGGATCAGGACCACCACACACTGGGATGGGAGGATTACACCTCCACCCACCATGTTTTCCTGAAATCCCCCAACAGGGCAGGGGGTGTAAAAAAGTAGAAGAAGAAAAAGCCTCTATTGATGACCATGGAGATTTTTTTTAATTTTCTAGAACCCACACCCCCAGGGAGGGTGGTATTTTTTTTTTTGGGGGGGGGGAATGATAGGGAAGGTTTAATCCTCCCCTCCCAGTGCGTGGTGGTTAGGGATGTGAGAACCCACCCCAGCTTGGGTTCTCTGGGTGCCTGCTGCAGAGCCGCCCCCCGCTTGCAAGTCCAACCTGCACTTGGGCCACCCATGAGCTCGGTGAGTTGCCCAGACTCACCGTGATCCTGTCATGTGAGCACCTGCCATTTTCCCGCCTTTGTTTTCTGCGTTAAAAAAGGAAGTTAAAAAAAAGGTGCATGTTTAAATATGCGCAGTTAGGGGCCAGGAAAGCTTAATATGTGCAATATTAGAGGCATTCTACCTCTAATATTGGGCACATTAAGCTTTCCCGGCCCCAAATGGCGCATATTTAAACATGCACATTTTTTTTAACTTCCTTTTATAAGCAGAAAACAAAGGCGGGAAAATGGTGGGTGCTCACCGGATGGGATTGCGGCGAGTCTGGGAGGGCGCAAGCGGGCGCGAGCAAGGGGAGAGTGAGAACAGTATCTCAGCAGGTGCCTCTGACATCCCAAGTGGTGGCCCCAATCTGCATTGGGGCCACATATGCTTACACAAGAGTAAATTAAAAAAAAACTAACCATCATGCTATACCGGGGCATGCAACAATGTGCCCCTGAATACTTTTCTTGGCACCCACCAATGTGCCCTACTCCTCCTGCTTTTTTTAAATTAACACATTTGCTTGCCAGCAGCTAAGATTGCTATGAAATGGGCTTCTGCTCATGCTGAAAACTGTGGGTTCAAAGGATTTGTTTAGTGTGTTGGAGCTCAGAGCCCACCTCTGCCTTATACTGTCTTTTGGGCAGGCTACTTGTCTCTTGCCACACCTCCCATGGTGGCCATTTTGTGGAGATGCCCAAGACAGTTTATCAGATTCCCAAATGTGCCCACAGCCCCAAAAGGTTGCCTAGCTTGCCTTACGTGCTTAGCTTAAAGTGTAGTTTGGCTCCAACGTATAGCCCTACAAATTCATGTGTAGAATTGTCCTTTTTTCCATTTCTGAAATGCTGGAGCGTGTGCTGTGGATAATCAATTAACAATGCCTGCTTTAGCACCCCATGTAAGAACAGCAGGCAGAGAAGATCCTTCAGCAATACGAGCAAACCGGATCTGAGCCTCATCCTTGATATGAAAACGGCTTTACTACACCTACACAAGAGTATGCCTGTTTTCATCTGTGAAGAGTTGGAGGCTATGAATATGAAATACAGACATGCCAACAGAACAGAGGCATCTGAAGGGAGCACATTCAAACAGCAGGGAAGAGTTGCCTCCTTCAAGTCACTGAGATGCCACCCAAAGCCTCCGCCTCCTGCCCCTTTAGCTAGCAAGATGCCATCTGTTGCACTTTTATAAAGTCTTTAATTAAACTCTTCCAATACATCTCAGATGCATCTGTTTCCTTCCACTCTATAAACAATTCCTGGGAATATCTGCAATTATCTTACATTACAGACAAGAATTGCCAATTAAATCTTTATCAACACAGTGTTAAAGAGAGGCAGCCAGCCAAATTCAGTGATATAGGTTTTTTTTTTCTCCCCCAGCTAGCTGGCAGTCTGAGAACACCTGTGGATTTTATAGGGTGGGAGTGTAAGTTTGCCAGCCAGTCAGTATATTTTACTGATTGAATCAGTAAAGCTGAGTTAGTTCCACTAGATAACCACTCACAGAGTTTGAAGAGCCTGTAAACTCTGGATTCTAAAATGCTTTCCTCCTGATGCACCTGGTTCTGCCAGGCCACATCCATAATATGTCAGGTTCCACTTTGGTGTTGATAGATTCACCAGATCCTATCTCACCTTAACTCTGTCCCAGACTATCCTTCCTGATTTCTCTAAAGTCTAAATCAGGAATGGGGAACCTCTGGGCTGTGGTACCTAGTTGGGTAATGCCCTTCCCTAGAGCACCTCCCCTCCTCAAAGCCCTGCCCCCTGAAGCATAGCAGGGATGGGATCCCCACTGTTATCTCTGATTGGAGATAAGAATGGAGATTCCCTTTGGCCAACAGCTCCCTCTTCCAATTGGACAAGTATTTGTTCTACCAAGGGACAAGTAGTTTTGAAATCAAATGTTGGCCACCCTATGGGAAAAGGCAAGAGAAAGCAAAAACAAGGACCTTTAGATGACATCTGTAATAACAACTTAGTCCATTGTGCTGTATCTTTCCAGATGTGAATTTCTAACAGTGGATAGTGGAGGTCTTTGGAGGATCAGCTGGGAGTATAGGGCAGGAGCTGGTTCAAACTGCTATCTCAGATCACTTAGACTGAGGGAGGTACTGGCAAACCAGATATGAAGTTCTGGAGCCTAGTAAGAAATATTCCTCCCTTCTCTCTCCCTGATTACGTTCTGTGAAACAGGTTAAACATTCTCTTATCCTGGAACAACAACCCCGAGCTCACTTCTATTGTTTACCACATCTTTGTTTACAGATCCAGATGTAACTGCGCAACCAGAAGTCAATGTGAATTGAAAGAATGGGCCCTGTACACATGAACCGTCTGCCCTCTATTCATGATGTGAATTGTGTGAATGGGGTCTATGCAGTGGAGGCTGGTGGTTCCGATGTCAGTGGGGCAGCGAATCCACTCTGGGTTTCAGTCAGAACTCAGAAGGAGCTATTGAAGGTGCAGCTCCTTGGATAGCTCCTTTAGAGTTCTGACTGGTTCTGACTGAAAACCGGAGCGGTTTCTGGGCCCCACTGACATTGGAGCCACCAAACTCCACTGGGCCTATGCATGCAAGTACTTCCTCACATAGGCTCCAATTCATGCTAGAGGGTCTTACATGCTCCAACTGTTTCTATTTGGCAGGGACAGACATTTTGGGGGTCCCTCTGGTAGATCATTGTCTCTCTTTTTTCCTTTGTTTTGGGATGCCTTGCTGAATTTTTATCAGTGTGAGTTGTTAGAGTTGTCATTCATCAGGCATCAACTCCTTCCCCAGTGCTGTGAGGAGTTAAACCTCGGAGGGTGGCAACAACAGATGTCTCTAATGCAACATGCATGTCAGCATGCATGCATGAACCATAAAAGTTCCATGTAAGACACAGCCTGTCATTTCTCATGCTGGCTGAGTTCGTTTTGAACCATGGATAACAGAGCATAGAATTCTTTATGCTTTCCCTGCATAGCTTCAAGTGGAAGAACTAACACCTTTTTGGCTCTTAAAATAGTGCAGGACAGGCTGTTGCACAGCAAAGGCATGAAGCATATAACAGATGGAGTCATATTTTTTGGAAAAGGGCAGTGGATTTGTGCACTAATCCTTAGTATGAACACAGGGGTATTCATATTATAAGTGTCTCTTCTTTTCCATCTGTGAAATGTTGGAGGGTTTGGGTTCTACATACAGCAAGAGAGTAGACACAGCAATGTGAGATCCATTCCTGCTCTCTTCCACATGTCTGACTCCCCCACACGGGTGCAGGTGCAGCATGATGTGGGACTGCATTTCTGGAACATGGCATATTTATTAATTAAAGCCATTCCTCACTTTTCCTACAAATAGCTCTGAGTGGCTAACATCTGATTCTCAGGTACGCTCTCATCCAGGCAGTGTATATAAGGTGTCCAGGTATCCTCTTTTACAGAAGACAGTCCTCTAATTGAAGGGCTGCCAGAGGAGTGTCTTCTGTTTTGAAGTGATCCTCTTTTTGAAGGGCTGTTAAGTCCAAGTCTGGTTGAAAGATAAAGAACCATAAGAAGGGAGAGCAAAAGGGCTTTGAAGTTGCCCATCAGCAGCACCTGGACAGCAGACTGAGCAAGGCCATACAGGTCACCTGGTCACAGTCTTCCATTGCTATAGAGAGATGTATTTCCTTCGAAATAATAATAATAATAATAATAATAATAATAATAATAATTTGTATCTACATATACAATCATAGAATCATAGAATAGTAGGGATGGAAGAGGCCGATAAGACCATTGAGTCCAACTCCCCGCTCAGTGCAGGAATCCAGTTTATACCAATCAGTGTTGTCTTTTGTTCTCTTTTTGAGCAGGTGACAAATGGCCACCCTAAGCATACAGGGGCAGACCTACGTAGCTATAGTGGAAATATGGAAGACCCTTGTATATTTAGGAGTCAGCAGCAGCGCATCAGTTTCACCACCCATGTCTAGAGTGCCTGTTGGTTGAGCTGATGGGGGGTAGCTATGCTGATTACCAGGGCTAAGGCTGTTGACGCTGTGCTTGAGGCTGATAGATAAGGCCTTTTGGCATGATCTCAAGGCCAGCTGAGAGTGGAGACGGGATCTATCTGTGTTGGGCTGCCTGCCTGATAATGTTGAAGTTGGTTGTTAGGGATAGTGAGGACCCGGCATCCCTAACAAATCCAATCCACAAGATTCAAAAGGAGAAGCAGCAAAACCAGAAACAAAATCCAATAAGGCAACCATAGAAATACTGCCCAGCCCCAAAACTGAAATAACCACACCTTGGCCTAGCACTTCAAGGCAAGGAATTCCAGAAAGTGGGTGGGACCACTGAAAAGGCCCTGTCTTGCATACTAACCCACCATGTCTCAATGAGCAGTTGGACAGACCGTAGAACCTCTGCTGAAAATCTAAGTGTGCAACTGGACTGATCGAAGGCTGTGGTTATGAGATAGTACCTTGTCTAGGGCCACCTAATGAGTTCATGGCTATGGGGAGATTTGAACCCAACATATCTTGGTGCATAGCTCAGTCATTTAGTCACCATATTACTTTAGCTTTCAGTGTAGTATGTAGCCCCAAAGAGGGTGTCTTTTTCTTCCTGAACACCCCTCCCCTGTCAATTTTTTGTTTTGTTATTATTCATGTAGTGTTGTTTGGAAGGCTGTGTCTTAAAAAAGCAGGGTTGAATGAGAATTTAGTTTTTGCTCACAAAACATGCAAGCATGCCATGTTTGAAGCCCTGAACATGAATGTGAACATGTGTCTACTGAAAATGTTCACAAATTATTGGACATGTGCTCGCATTAGATTTGCACAATTTTCCCAGTTTGATTTTGTGCAAATTTTTCCCGCAGACTGAAAGCCCTGCTTTACTCTATGAAGGAAATTTGAGCAAATTAGGAAATGTGTGCCAAGATGGGTGAATGTATGCAAATTTCACATTTGATTACTGCTCAATTTGTGCAATTTTCCTGTTCGCTCAGAGTGATCAGTGTTCAGAACAGAAATGTGAACAGGAATCAGGCACAAGACTAGCAGTGAGATGAGATTCATAGAATCATACAGTCACAGAATAGTAGGGTTTGAAGCGGCCTACAAGACCATAGAGTCCAACCCTCTGCTCAGTGCAGGAGTCCAAGTCAGAGCATCCCTGACAGATGGCTGTCCAGCTTCATCTTGAATGCCTCCAGTGTGGCAGAGCCCACCACCTCCCAAGGTAATTGGTTTCATTGTCACATTGCTCTAACAGTCAGGAAGTTTTTCCTGATGTTCAGCCGGAATCTGGCCTCCTGTAACTTGAGCCCATTATTCCAAGTCCTGCACTCTGGGATGATTAGGGATGGGCAGATCACTTATCCCGTTCCAGTTGGGGGGGTCCGCAGGGGGGGGAGGTGATCCGTCCCTCCCCCGGAATCTGTCTGGGCTGGCTCAGCTCTGCGGTGATCCTACGGAACCAGCTGTCGACTCTGCATTGCTGGCGATATAGCCAGCCACCATTGCCATGCGGTATCGCTGTGCTCAGTCTGGATGCAAATGGCATCCACTACGCCATTTGCATCCCTGTTTTCACGTGATAGGCTATGCAAATTAGATTTACATAGATATTTGCGTAGCCTATCACATAAAAAACAGGGAGGCAAATGGCGTAGTGGGTGCCATTTGAGGCCATAAAGCTGTTAGATTAACCTAAATGCAGCCATAAATGGTTGCATTTAGGCTAATCTAACAGCTTTACAGCTGCAAATGGTACCCACTATGCCATTTGTATATGGACTGAACACAGCGATATGGCACAGCAATGGCGGCTGGTTGTATCACCAGCGATGTGGAGCCAGTGGCCAGCTCCGCAGGATCACTGTGTGGAGGAGCTGACCCAGACGGATTCCGGAGGGGCACGGAGGTGAGTGCTCCATTCTGTCACGGGCTCCAATGGGGCTGGATTCTTGGAATCCAGCCTTGTTGGGGTCTGTGGTAGAATTCTCCAACATCCCTAGGGATGATCGAGAAGTGATCCTGGCCTTCCTCTCCATGACAGCCTTTCAAGGACTTCAATATCCCCCACCCCAGTCCTTTCCTCTCAAGGCTATACATGCCCAGTTCTTTCAGTCTCTCCTCATAGGGCCTTGTTTCCAGTCCCCTGATCATCTTTGTTGCCCTCCTCTATCTGAACCCCTCGTCAGCCAACTGAATGTATCTTTGTGGAGGTTCTGCTCCCCTATGTCTAAGGATGTCCTGCTGAGCCAGTCAGCTTGGACGTTCAGCACACGTTTTAGGTACTCTGCCATGATGGAACGGAGATGTTTTGGGGCCCACCTGAATAGCATCATGGCCTCCTCCTGAATAGATTTAGACTGAGTGCCTCGTTGAACACCTTTGTTACCATGCTGTCTGTTCTAGGGATGGCAGAGAATTCCGCCATGGACTCCAGGGGGCCGGATTCTTGGAATCCACCCCCCCCCCGGAGTCTGTGGCGGAATGGACCACTGCACCCCGCAAAGTCCAACCCAACCAGATCCTACCTGGCACTGCCAGGTCTGGGTCCAGCGGGGTCCATCCGTGGCCGTTCTTCGGACGCGAACGGCGTCCTGCCTAGCGGACGCCATTTGCTTCTCTTCCCCTTCCCATGATAGGCTACGTAAATCTTTACATAGCCTATCACGGTAAAGGCCAGGGACACAAATGGCGTGCGCTATGCCATTTGCTTCCCATCCCTTCCCCTTACTGTGATAGGTAAGACTTACGTAGCCTATCACGGTAAGGGGAAGGGTTGCAAATGGTGTCTGCTAGGCTGGACGCCATTTATGTCCGAAGACCGGCTGTGGCCGGAAGTCCGGCTGCGGCTGGCCCTGGCCGGCGGCTCCATGGAGTTGCCGCGGAGAGGAGCTGGCCGGGGAGGATTCCGGGTGGGAGGACCGGATCGACTCCCCCCCACACAGAACCCCCAGCAGACTCCAGGTAAGGGGGTTTTATACACCTCTAGTCTGTTCTGACTAGGACATTCTGCGACTCTAGCTGTGGGGCTAGGTGCCACAAAGCCAGGTGAATGGCCCTCAGTTCCAGTAGGTTGATGCTGAGGTGAGATTCCTCCTTGGTCCACAAGCCCTGGGTGTGGTGGTTCCTTCAGAGAGCACCCCGTCCTGTGAGGCAAGCATCCATGTTAGGGTGGTAAATGTCCCAGCAATCTTCAGCATCACTCATTTGCCCATCCGTATAAAGCATATACACCTTCAAACATTAAAATCCCACCTCTGGCGTAGCAAAGGCAATGCTGTTTCAGTTCTTCCCTCCTCTGACCTCCCCACCTGCACCCTGGGGAGCAAAAGGCAATCTGTGCTAGGCAATCCCTTCTGAGGCAAGATGGAAATAATTTGCATCTTTCACATCATCTTGTGATTGGTGCCATACCCTGTAATTCTAGCCTTCCAAAGAGATGTTAACACCTCAGGAAGAAGGTAGCTCTGACAAGATAATGACACCTCCCTGACAATGATGCCTCAGACAGATTTGTGGAAAGGCACAACAGCACAGATGCTATTTTAGCACTATTCAGCTTTGGAACGAACCTCATGTTAGAGACAAGGATGGTGGGGTGCAAGCTGAAGGCAATAGAAGACTGCGACGTGACCAATTGCATCCATGCGGGCAAACAGCATGCTGGCCTGGTCCACGCAATTCACACTCAGCCTCTGTTGCAGCAAAATGAGATCTGCATTCTTCTTTACCATTCCCCCCTCCCCCGTTATATTGCTCCCTTGCTGTGTGAGAAATGATTGCTAAAAAGTACTGAACACCTTCGATTTCTTCTGAACACCATTTTAGCATGCTAATTCTCAACCTAAAGAACTTGACAGTGTTAAACTAACAGGTTTTGGACTCGACTGCATATTTTTCTGGAGTATGTGAATGTGATCATGGAGCCCAGTCATTTTTTAAGTTTATAGATGGCATGCAGCTAGAATCACAATGGCAAGGGGTGGCAGGATAGCTATTGTTACCCAAAGACACAATTCTCTGAGCAGTGAGAGGTTCCCAGGCGTGCAGTGTTAACCCAGGATTTGTTCTCTTTGGGAAGGAGGTCACTGGAGGCTGACTGTTAGGGATGGCAAAGGAGTCTGAGGAGGGGGTGGATTCCGATGGACTCCCCCCTGTCTGGCCTGCCGGACCCTGCTCACCAAGCCGTGAGGTGCTGATGGACCCAGCCACCAAGTGCCCTGGAGCTTGGTGAGTAGCTGGGAGCACTGCCGAGGACCTGTCCTGCCTCCGCCGGATGTCAAGGAAGCCCTTGACAACCAGTGTGGGCAGGAGGGGCCTTGTTGATGCCAAAGCACTTGAGCCCTGTCTTCCTCCAGAGGACAGGGCTAGACTGCTGGGGGGTGGCCATGCAGGGACCCTTCCTGCCTCCACCAGCTGTCAAGGAAACCCCTGACCACCAGTGCAGGCAGGAAGGGCCTTGGTGGCACCCCAGTGCTCTAGCTTGTGGGGTGCATCATGCCAAGGACTCTAGCAGTCAAGCCCTTGTGCGCACAGAGCACAAGGGCTTGACTGCCAGAGTCCTTGGCACAGAGGAGGGGCGGCTTGCATGGCTCGGCAGGTGGGCGGGGCAAGCAGGGAGTCTCCCCCATGCCCCGGATGGAGATGGGTCCGTCCATCTCTACTTACTTGTGTTTTGTAATATTTGCATGTATTTACAAATGTACAGGTTGAGCATAGGTGGAGGCACAGCTTAAACACTCCAAAAGATAGCCAGACTCCAATGTTTCCACATCGGATCTTGGAGGAAACAGCCAGTACCCCAAGGTGCTCACAGAGCTCCAATTCATCTCTCGGTGTCTCTCGTCACACACAAACACCTAGGTCATACTGTCCTTCGCTGGGGTGAGTGGGGGAGAAGTATTCCCCTTGCAGGTGTTTCCTAACCATATAGTACAGGGGGGGCAACATGCACCCTGCCCATGGCCATCTTTGCAAGGAGGGACTGCCCAACCGCCACCAAATTCAACACCATGGTGGTGGTGGCAGTAGAGGCAAAAAAGCATATATTATTTTAAGAAAACAAGGCATGCAGGGAGTGCATGCCTTGTTTGGAAAGCAGAATCAGGAGTGTGATTCTGTTTATAAACAAGATACACTCTCCCTGAGCACAGCTTGTTTTCTTGAACAATCACTGCTTTTTTTTGCCACTGCCACAGCAATTTCAGCAGCGATGGAAATTATGGCACCAGTGGGGGGGGGGGTTATGTGGCCCCTGGTGGGTTCTGGGGGAGGCAATTCAAACCCCATATGTTGCCCAGCCCTGCTTTAGAAGGCCAATTTTTGAGAGCAATCATCAGCTAGTTTCCCTAACAAAAGAAAGATACTTGGCCGCTGTGCTAGGATTATCGAGGCAGTTTCCGGTAGCACTTCTGGCTCCATTGATCTTCATCTGTTCAAATATCCCATCTTGCAAAGTTAAGTTCTACACTGGCTGTCACTGTCAAGGTTCCCCTTATGACCTAGACCTGCTGAGCAACTCCTTAAGGATCTCTTCCCTCCTTAATAGACCCACCTTCCTTCTTTTAAACTTCCCCTTCCCAGTAATGTGGGGTTTAGGTTGTAGATGTGGGGTGACTGACACTCTAGACACAGGGTTTAACCACAACAGTTTACTTAGCAGATTTAAAACAAGCTATTTACAACTAAAGGTATTTACACAATAGAGCTGAGCAATGCAAAAGGCATTTAAATAAAATGATATATGCAAAGCGCAAGTTCCTTTACTGTAGTTGTACTTAGACTTCTCCAGGCTGCTTCTTCCTGCTCACTCTTCAAACTCTGCTCTCACTTCAGGCCCTGGCTATCTCTTCAGGCTCTTCTCTTGCTGCTGCCTGGTCTTCCTCTGACCATTACTCTCTCTCTCTCTCTCTTTCCTTATATACCCACCTCCCTCAAAACTGAAAGTACTGCTTCAAACCTGAAGAAACAAAACTTATGTGGAGAAATGAAACTACTCCTCTCAGGGTTACCCCAACAGAAAACTTTCCCCCCTTTGCCTCTGTAGGCCTCAAACCTCCACAGTCACCTGGTGCCATAATAGTGCATCCTAGGAGATCAGCAGATGTAAATATTCTAGTTGGTGGTGGGGAAGGATCAGTCACAGAACGTTGACCATCAGTGCAGCTGTGGAACGGGGAAGCAGAAGCTCAGTTTGGCTCAGGGAAAACCATCCTTTCCTTACATCACCCTTGCATCCCTGTAGTTCTTACTAACCATCCCCTGTGCCTACAACCTGTGGTGAGACATGGGGAATTGGAAAGGCAAAATAATATCCTGTTTGTGGTTATGCATCAATTAAGACCTAACTATCAGGTATTCTATGTGCACCAGCACCTGGGATAAACAGAGACAAAATAGCTATGTGTGTCTATTAAATAGGTGCTTCTGTAAGGCATGTTTCAAGTGTCATGGTTCTCTCTGGTCCCTCTTTCCTTTGTTCAAAGTATTTGGTGTGCAGCTAAGACAGATGAGCAGAAGTCCCAGGTTGATGTACCTGTTACCAGGCTGTGCCATTTCAATCTGATGTGAAGGGAGGGCTTCATGTTTGAAGATGCCTGCCAGCTTTAATGAAAAAATAAAGAATCCCACACATTCAAAACTAGTGTATCAGGGAAAAGACCTTCTTAGAACCTTCTCACTAACATCCTAGTTTTCATGTGCAGGAACCAGGAAGTATTTTATGGGTGTTTTTTTTCAAACATTCGACTCCTCCCCCCCCCACATGTGAATTTTAACAGTACACCATAGCAGCTGGTATATGTCACATGAAACTTCTGCATGTTTGTTAAGATGTCCACTAAGAGTGACACGATTTAAACAAAAATCAGTTGCTTAAATGATTGCAACAGCAGCACAAGTAATGGGAAACATTGTACTCTGATGAAAGCATCTCAGCTGAGGCAGCACTGAATGTACATCTGTTTGAATTTTTGAGACAAAGCTAGCAATCCTTGTGGAGTGAAAATCCTTCAGAAACCAGTTTGAATGTGTGAATATTTCCTTCCTTCCTTAAGAGATTTTAACCCTCCTTTCAGGGTATCTACCCCCACAAGGTGGTTTGCAACCTCAAATATAATATCACATAACAAAGATACAATATTACAAACTTCCTGATTATTAAAATAACATTATACCATTGAGATGGCATTAAAAGATAGCAGCAACAGATAGATAGATGATAGATAGATGATAGATAGATGATAGATAGATAGATAGATAGATAGATAGATAGACAGAACATAGCACCATAAAGTTATCCAAATATGGTATGGAATAATAAAAGTAAATAAAGCTGTCTTGAAGGCCAGCAGAGAAGAGGCCAAAATTATTTCCCTGGGGAGAGCATTCCAGAGAAGTGGGATCACGATCACCACAGAAAATGCCCCATCTCTGGTACTCACTAAATGGACAGCTCACACAAGTGGACTACAAAACACGGCCTCTGATGCCAGTCTTAAAGTTTGGGCAGATTCATATGGGTGTATGGGTCCTGATAACCTGGTCTCAAACAGTTTGGGGCTTTAGAGGTTAATATTAGCACTATAAATTGGGTCTGGAAACAAACAGACAGCCAATGTAACTGGCAAAGACTATGATCTGAATGTCTAGCTCTCAGACGTGTTCCAGCTGCCACAACTGCAATTTCTAAACTGCTTCCCTTGTGTCCCCTGGCAGTTTCTTTCTCATCATTCCTTGAGCAATCACAAGGCTGATCCATCCTAGTCAAGGACCACATAGTAAATGGAATATCATCACAATGCTATGTAGCAAATCAGATATGACTATAGCATATTTCATTTGAGAGGGCTAGTGAGGGCAACTAAGAGCAAGCCTGAGAACTATTTAAGAGGATATGTGCCAAATAATTGTTTACTTTTTGTAAAAAGTTGGGTCACAAATCAATGTAATCACCATAATAGCAATAAAAAAGAGCATATCATCTAAAAGACAGAAGGAGTTGTTTTAGCTCTGCCTTAGCATTCTGTAAACACACTGTGACTAAGAGAGGTTGTAAAGGCCAAATACCTCTTACTGGCTCCCTGACAGGCTCCCTGACAGGCTATCTGCCAGTGCTATTTCTAGGATCCATTGCATGCCTTGTTAGAGTTAGCATTTTTTTCCACATGGGTTTTGGTGTGAGTGCACTTCTGCCTGCCTACACAACCTGAAGTGAAATCACGAACAGATCATATTGACTTGCAAAGAGTCTGCTGTGGGCAGTGTCAAAGGAAAGTCCAGGGGGATAAGGCAGGGAATTGCGTTTTGTGCATTGCTCAGGAGCTAATAAAGACATGAAAAGCCATGCAGTCAGGGTCTTTGGCTTGGTGCTACTGCTGGGTGTCTCACCACGATGATTACACTGGAGATTCTGTTAATCAGAGCACACACTTCTGGAAAAGAACGCAGAAGAATTGGGGTTAGTGCAAAGAATTTACGCCAATATGATGCAGTTGGAATTCATTATAGAAAGCTGGAAGGATGTAAGGTGAAGATGCCAGAACAAAACAAAAAAAAATGAAGGAAAATTAACATCAGGAGATACAGACATCTGACTATGTAGTGGATGTTTGAGGTAGGAAGAAGAGTGTGCTGGGAGTGAAATGATTTAAATAGAGTTGTAGTTTATAGCTGTTGTTTTAATTCAGTGTGGATTTATGCAAGAGTTTTAAATGGTTGTACTTGGAACCCAACTTAAGCCTATGGGAAGGGTACATAACCAAACTCCTGATTCATACCCATGCTCCATCTGGTCAAGCATCTTGTTTCTGACATTAGCCAGGTACATACTTGTGGGAAGCTCTCAAGGAGCAGGACAAGAGGGCAATGGATCTCTCCTGTTGCTGGTTCCAAATGCTGGACACTCAGAAGTCCACTGCCTGCAAACATGGAAGTTCCACTTAACTATCATGGCTAAGAGATGTCAAGAGACTGATCCTCCACAAAATTATTTAATCCTTTCGAAGAGGCAGCTAAGCTAGTGGCCGATGCCTCATCTTGTAGTAGTGAATTTCACCCGTGAAATATGCAGTGTTTCCTTTAAGATCAGAGTTGAATGTCATTCCATTCAAATAATTTTAGGCCACAATCCTGCACATGTTTAGTCAGGGAAAAAAAATCCAGCTGCTGGGAGTCGTAGGACTTTTTTCTGTCTAAATATGAATAGGAGTGCACCTTTATTCAGGTGGGAATAGAAAGATATAGCTATGAATGTGAGGGGCAGAATATCTGGGTTGGAATGTCAAGGAGATCAATCTGTTCTCTGTCCAGTGGTTAGCCAGGTGTAGAGCTTCGCACATTCCCAGTCACTCCAGCCTCCCTTTGGTCCAGCACCTATCTTGTTGCTGTTGAGCTAAGTTAGTTGAACTTAGGTCCCACTGAACGAAGTTCAACTAACTCAGGCCAGCTCTACACCTTGTGTCACATCATTACGATCCCATCATGGCAATGCTGTATCCCTCTTGTGCATTTAAACCTCGTAGGACACACAGTTATGTTTGTTATGATATATTGGATAATGTGGAATAAAAAGAAGGAAATAACACCATGGTAGCGGTATATACAAAGTGTCATGTGCCCCAACAGTTATCAGTGCACTTCAATGCCACGATAAAGCAGTAGTGTAGATCTAGCCTGTGTCTGGATCCCACTTCTTCCTCTTCCTCCCCTTTTCCTCTCCTCCTCCTCCTCTTCATATCCTTCTTTCCCGCCTCCTCTTAGTTGCTGACAGCAAGATCCTTCAGCTAAAATATGCTGGTATTTTTGGCCCTATTGGCTTCAGTCCTGCCCACCACTGGAATGCAGCCCCTCAAGATCTTTTCCAAAACAAAATTCAGCCCCTGGGCTGACAGAGGTTCAACAGCCCTGTCCTAGCCCCTGCCCTGAGGAGCAGTCTAACATTCAACCTAGGGGTGATAAGACTATATGCATTTCTTTCATATACTTAATAGTGCTGTGCCAAAAATTCTCTTACGTTTTTTTCTGACTGTTCTCATTCAATTTGATAGAAGAGAAATTGCTTCCAAAAAGAAATTCAGTGGTGAAGAAATTTTTGGAGAAATTCTCATGGGTTGGGATTGGGTTTCTTGGGCTTCCCTTAGTTAGGAGGTGACTGAGAAGTGAGCACAAGTCTCCTGTTTTTCATTGTACGACCATCTCTCCAGCCGTCTGTCACCTCCTCAGCTTTCTACACTTCAGTTAAGCCCAGTGGAAGGCACCATGAGGAAATTTCTCCCAGAGGGCTTTTTTCAGATCAGGATGTGCAGGCAGCCTGGGAAGCTAGCTGTGATTAGGTAAGCTCAAAATCACCACAAAAAGAAATTATAAAACATCCTAAATGAGGCAGAACAACAGAAGCCTCTTTCACAGGGGGAGAAAACTTTCAGGAAATTGGAGGGCCAATTTTGGCAGAGCACTAACTCCACCTCATCTCTGGAGCTGGACACAACAGTGGATGCAACTGGGGGCTGGCCTGCCAAGACAGTTGATGCTGTTGCAGCAGGAAAAAGAGAAAGAAGCTGTGCTACAACTACTGCCAGTGGGGAGCCCTACCTGGGAGAAATGGTTGAGAATTTCTCCTTCCACTGGAGAAATGCCGTGAAATTGTCTCCCAAATTTATCTGCCCACAAGTAAGGTGGAGAATATCAAGAGGCCATTTGCACACAGCTCTAATACTTAAGCTGAAGGCAAACGGCTTCTGTCAAAGGCTTCACAGAAAAGGCAGAGGTTGAGGACATATTTGGAAGAAACAAGAGAGGAGGCATCATGCCAGTGTTCTGGGAAGCAGTTCCAAGCATAAGAGGCAGCAAGAGAGAATGGCCAGGTCCATGTGTTATCATGTGGAGACACAGCGGGAGCTGGGTATACCACACTCTCCTCTCCTTTTGCAAGCACCATCTAACAATGTCTCCACAAGGCACTGCATCTGAGCATCAGGGTGTTTGTATTTTATGGAAGCCCAGGTCTAGGACTGGTATGTGTGTGTGTGAATATGTGTGCTGGTTTATTATCTTTTTGATAAAAGATAAGGATGCACTAATGGCATGTAAGCTTAGCATCTGTTCAGTTGTTTGAAAGTCTCTGAGGCTGCAATCCTAAACACACTTACTAGGGAGTAAACACCAGTGAACACAGTGTGACTTACTTCTGTGTAAACATGCATAGGATTGCACTGCATGGCTAAACTCTGATGCACACTTACCAGGCAATAAGCCATATTGAACTTAGTGGGGCTTCCTTTGAGTAAATATGCATAGGACTGAATTGTAAAATAAAAAAAAGCAGAACTTGTGTTTATGGTTAGACATAAAATTAGAAGTCATGGAGGTGCTCAGAGACTTTGTCTACTATTTACTGGTACAGGAAGATTCTCCCCCCTGCCCATCCCATTTAGTTCCCATTTAGTAATGGAGCAATAAAACCTGCTGTATATAGGGGATTTATAATGGAAAATGTTGCCAGAGCCTTAACTAGTGCATTTTGGACAACACCCTTCAATAAACCCTGTTTCAAGCTGAATTATTCATAGCTAAATGGACAGAACTCTCTCAACAACAAGGTTAGGCCAATAACATGTATTGTATTCCCCAGCCTGGGAGGATTATACATTTTCTTTGAGTGTTCTAGACCTTGATAACGAAGTTGGTGAGCATATTAGAGGGATGGAACCATCAGTGAAGAATCTGGAGGGAATGGAGGTGCAGGGAGCTGGGGGCAAAACAGACAGATTTGTGTCAAGCTCCTGACCTGACAATGATGAAGGAGCAGGAAAGGGATTGCAGAAGTCATGTGGGGTTTTTGTTGCCTAGCAGACTGGTGAGTGGAGGTGGCAAGGAGGGATGGCGAATATAGGTCAAGAGTTTCCTCTTCCCAACACAAGTGAGAGGGAGGATTAGCAGTGCTGGGTTTTGTAATGTTGGAAGGTGCTGTTGTAAGCAGATATCAGCTATATGAACTCTCTCTCTCTCTCTCTCTCTCTCTGACTCATCATAGACAACAGATTGAATTTAGAAGATGGCTCATCCATCACCAAGACAGTAGTGGATTGGAATGCCAGAGGTCCACATTCCAAATGCAATGATTACTGTATGGACATCATTTTTAAAGGTCTCATCCATGGGGGGAGGTTTTAAAAGGGCACAAGAGTGGGATCCAGATGCAGGTGTTTTTTACTCTTTTGGTGACATGTTGTCTAGCAGCAGAAGAGAAACAGCGAAGACTGAGCACACGTGAAATACATGGTCAGAGGTATTTGCATTTAGAAGGTCCCAGGATCAACCCTGGAAACTCTAGTTAAAATAGTCTCAAGGGCCATTTGAAAAGACCACAGAGAGCTCCTGTGAGTCAGAGGAGAACGCATTGGGCTCAACGGAGAATCGTCAGATTCAGCCCTGGAGGTGCTGCACACATTCACATTGACATGTGCCCCATCCTGAGCATGGCACCCCCTCCCAACCATGGTACCCCAAGCAGCTCCAGCCCTGGGAGTCACTTCACACAATCACATTGAAGGCCAACAAGAGATGAGCTAGAAGGTGATCTATATCCATCTGTAACATAGCTGTCAGGATAAGGGAGCTCCTTGTATCCTATTATAAGTGGTGATGTTGCCAAATCTTGTAATTAGTCAGCTTGTTGGCTGAAACTCATCAGTTTGTAATGCTCACCTTTGCAGTGAGCCTGGATCGATGGATTATGAATTTGCTATTAAGTTTGGAATTGATTGCAAGCCTTGAAGCAAAGGCAGTAAAGTATTACACAGATCCCCCCTCCCTTTACATTTTCAGTCTTCCTACCACCTAGACTTACTTACTTGAGTGCACAATCCTATTCATGTTTAGACAGAAAAACAGCCCTACAACTCCCAGCATCTGAACCTGCATAGGATTGCACATTAAAGCAGTTTCTTTAGCTGCTTCCTCCATCGTCATCACCGCCACTGCCATAGATCTGGTTCCAAGGACAAGGACTCTGTGGGTCCATCTTCATACTGGCTATTGGCATTGGCAATACATGACATCATCGTGCAAGGAGACCATGTGACAACAACTGGTCAGAACGAGGGTGCATAATGTGGTGGTTCATGACCTCATGCCTCACCATGCACTTCCAAACTACCATTCCCAAGAAACACCTTGATAGTAAGCATGCACAAAAAACAACAACAAAAACCTTATACACAGAATGAAATTTCATATTAAAGGATAAGTCTCAGCCAAGCTCACATGAATTAATTCATTAATTTCCAAGTAAATCATACATTCACTTGGAGTACCTTTGCCCATCACTAGTTATGATGAGTGGTAGAAGGAGAGAGTGGTTTTGTGGATAGAAAAGAAGAATATACTTCTAGAAATATCTCTGGTTATATTTTGTTTGTTTTTAAATATAAAACAAATGATAGAACAGAACAGACTGAAGGGAAGAAGGAAAAGAAGTGCTTCCTGGAAAAGACATGAAAAAGATACGGAAGAATGATATCTATCCATGATGATGTTGGGCAGAGACAGTTCACAAAAATGCTGCAGGGTTACTGGTAGGGGAAGACAAACAAATTAATGGGAGCCTAGGAGAGAAACAGAATCACCATCATGAAGCAGGCTGCAGAGAGATATCTCCCCCTCCCTCAACTGTTGCCATCAGCAGCCATTTCACCAGGCTGTACAAGAAGCGATGAGAGGGAAGCGGGGCCATTCCACCAGCCCTGCTGAAAGGCTACTTAATTTTTTCCTCTTCCATTCCCATCCCCTTTCCCCTTGAGTGTCTTTTCTTGTTAAACTGTAAGCCTGAGGGCAGGGTCTGTCTTCTTTTACTGATTATATGTAAGCCATTCTGGGAGCCTTTTTGGCTGAGGAGCAGGATAAAAATACTTTAAATAAGTAAGTAAGGAAGGACATGATCCTATGAACATTTAGGCAGGAAAAAAAGCCCTACAACTCTCAGCATGCTGGGAATTGTGGGACTTTTTTTCTATCTCAACATCCATAGGATTGGATTCTTAGTAAGTAAAATGTAGTGAATGCATAGATAGACATCTCTCTGTAGGCAGCCACGTGTGATATCTATCCACCGCAATGTTGGGCAGAGAGCGTCAGTTCACAAAAATGCCACAGAGTTACTGTGTCCTTATACCACTGCTGTGGTGTAAGGACACCAATCGATTGGATTAGTCTACTGATCCAATAGATTGAGTAGGTCTGCTTTGGGGAAAGATGCTCCCTTTAGATGTCTTATATGTCAAACCAGCAGTGGTAATGACCAAGTCTTGGAAAAGTTCAGGCTGCGACTCCAAAACATGGTAGGAAATCAAGGGGCCTTCATTTACTGGGCACTAGGGGGGTACACGGATGGGGTGTCACGGGGGAGTGAGGGAAGATGGGACAGATGATTTATCAAAGGCTCCCAGAGTTACATGCAGCCCATCCGAGGTGCTCGGTAATGATTCCTCCATCCTTTTATCTTAAATCACCAATAAATTTGAAGCTCCTAATATCTGGATCTGAGGAACCCATTAAAACGATTTATAGCCTTGTCTCAGGCTCCGTTATTCACAGGACGGGATGAATGAAATGGATGTGTCCATTGAGCCAGGAGGCAAAACTTAAGACTGGACAGAGATCCCATCAGGAATCTAATTGAAAGATGGGAAGTATTTTATACACACACATGTGGCATGAAATACAACCTCTTCCATGCACTGCCCAGTTGTAGAACATGCTGTGGCAACAGGATTTAGTTGCAAGAGATAACCATGGCCTCATCATTACTCACAACCAGGTTCTTTTCTCTATACTGGAGCCTTCTATCTTGCATGTATAAATTGTAACTACTCCATACACTTCTTGGAGGTTTGATTCATGGACCGTCTCTTTCTCCACCCTTGCTCACTCCTCCCAATGGGCAAATAGAAGGAGAGAGTGGTTTTGTGGACAGAAAAGGAGAATATACTTCTACAAATATCTCTATTTGGTTATATTTTGTTTGTTTTAAAATTAAAAAAGAACAGAACAGACTGAAGGGAAGAAGGGGGGAAAAAGCTTCCCGGAGAAGACATGGAAAAGATAAGGAAGCATCCATCACAGTTATTTTAGCTATACAGTTCAGTAAGAACTATCAAATCCCAGGAGACACCAGAGGAGTAATAAATTCAAGTATTTAATAAATGAATCCTCTTATTTATACCCTGCCAGTCAGCCAAAGGCATTCAAGATGGCTAACAATCACTAAAATATGTATTAAATTCTGTAAGACAATTTAACACCCTATAAAACGTTAATGACCATTAAAAAATTGTCAACTCAAACACAGTGACAAAATTAGAGTACCAGCGCAAGCACTCATCCAAAAGCCTTCCTATGTATGAAGAAATCCACCACCTTGCTAAACATACCCAGTCAGGTGGCCATAAGAAATGAAATTCCTGCAACAAAGTGAAAGACACCACAGTGAAGGGCTTGTTCGTTATCACTTTAATTTGGAAGGACAGAGAAAGGACATTTGGAAGGACCTAGGATAGGGCCTCATCTGGTGATCTCAAAGCTTGAGCAGCAATATAGGAAAGAAAATGATCCTTCAGGTATCCTGGACCCAAACCACTGAAGACACAATCTTATGCAAGTTTAGACAAAAAAGAGTCCTACAACTTCCAACATTCCCCAGCCAGCCATGGCTAACTGGAAGCTGTAGGACTCTTTTCTCTCTAAACATGCATAGAGTTGTGCCCTTAGAGGCTCAAAGTTAGAGACGGGGGAGAACTTCCTTCAGTTTGCATTTTGATAAGAATTTACCAAATTCACCATTCCCGAATTAATATGCAAACAGGAACACAGTTATGTTCTGAATTCACACTTCTCAGAATTTTGTGATGCAGTTCTCGTAACAAAAAAATGCATGCAAAAATGTGTTATTAGGGGAACGTATACACAAAAATGCATATATTGGTGAAAAAAAGCATACAAAAGCATCATGTAATGGAAACCCACACTTGCAAAAATGTGCATATTAGGCAAAATTACATACGTACATGCATATATTAGAAATGCACACAAAACTGCATGCAGAGCTTTGTGAAGGCTTTGAAAAAAGAAGCCTCCCTCAACCCAATGTGGAAGCAGGACAGAATGAACTGAGGATTGGAAAAATAAGAAATGGAGAGAAGCTGAATTTGTCCATTTTATCCAGGTTAAAACAAGGCCATCAACTACCTGGTAACCAGGTTCTATGTATAAGTGTAATGTGTTCTCTTGTTCTGGATGTGTAATTTGGATTAGCTGTATCTGAACATGCTTCAATAAAAAAAAACCCATGTAGAGCACATTACAGTAATCTAATCCTGAAATGATCAAGGCATATGTCACAGCGACTGGTTTCTGCTTAAATCCAATAGGCCATATTGTGGGGCCATTCCAAATCTTATGAAGTTTATCTGTCTCAAACAGGGCACAACTGTTTTATATTTGTATGGTTTAAAAGACCACGCCCCTCCCTGCTCATCAAAACAGAACAAGAAGGGAGTACCGTGTTGTTTGACTGTGACTGTAAAACACTACACACTGGCGCACGCTTTTCTGATTTCTAGTAGTGTCTCAAATTTCAAGGATCCAGGTTAGGAATGTGTGCTCTTTCCCAAGTTGGTACCAGCATTACTTTGGCCATGGTTATCAGATAAATTATTAACTCATGATGGCTCAAATCCTGCTGTAGTCGCAGACATGACAATATGCATCTGACCTGCTCAATGAACTTCAGTCATGCTTGGAGGAACATCCTGACACAGGTGGAGATACGCTTCCAGCAGCGGCTACTTCCTGTATCAACATCAGTAACACATGCTATATTTCTGCAGATCTCTCTGCATGTGGAATCTCTAAAGTCTTATAAATATTTAACAAGATGGAAAGGACACAATCTTTTTTATTATTATTGAAAAATGCAGCAGTTCACCATTTGCAAACTTTGAATCCAGGTGTCTTTTCACTTTAAGAGTTGATGCATCCTCCACCTGACTTTGTGTCTCCTTAAATGGCAGGTGTGGTTCCAAACCAAGAAACTAGCTGTCAAATACCATAGTGCAGCTGATCGATCCTGCGATAAATAAGTGCTGTTATTGAGGGTTGTGGTTTCTTTTTAATGGTTGTGGGTACATATTGTTTCTTTAAGTTGCAGCTTTTTTTTCTTTTCATGACTCACTGATCTAACAAACCACTATACTCTTTCTTGTCATGTTTTCTTCTATCCTCCTGCTTTATTTTTTCTTGCCAGATTCCTACAGAGAATTTGCTCATATGGCTAGAAAAAAAGTTGTCTAAATCTTGTTACATTCTCTGCTATAAATGTGTAGAGCAGGTGAAACAAATATTTGCAAATAGTCCAAGCATGTGCTAGACTTTCCAATTTTTGTCATTCGGACTTTGAATATGAAAAATTCATACATAAAATTTGCATTTTGACTCTGGAATTCCACCTCACAATTTAAGCTCTTTGAATGTTAGCTCTTGCTTATTTTGGCATGTGTCAAATATGAAATCTTATAAGCATTTAGCTGTCAAATAACACCACTGCATGTCATCTGTCAAATACCATTGCATGTCAGTAATCAATTCTTGTCAAATATGAAGAAACTGCTGCTGTCAGATATCAAGTAATGAGATGAAACCTCATAGGATGTGAAGTGCAAATCAAATGTTTGGTGAATATTCAGCAAACATTTGAGTACTAAAGGGATATCTGGAAAGTTTTTTAAAACCCATATATGCAGACAAAAATTTCACAGACACTTTTTGGGAGCAAATACATTTTAGCTCTAGAGATTTATAATGAGAGAAGTCCAGTTCCCTGACAATCTCCAATTTGTTTTAATTTTTGAGTGCATCTTGGTCACAGTTCAAGTTAATTATGTTTTTTGTTTGTTCTGTTATCAAAGCTTGGGTTACAAACTGGCCCACACAAGGTTTCTTCTTCTTCTTCTTCTTCTTCTTCTTCTTCTTCTTCTTCTTCTTCTTCTTCTTCTTCTTCTTCTTCTTCTTCTTCTTCTTCTTCTTCTTCTTCTCCTCCTCCTCCTCCTCCTCCTCCTCCTCCTCCTCCTCCTCCTCCTCCCCCCCCCCGCTTAGTCTAGTGTGAATTTTTTTTCAGGTAACAATATTAATTCTACCCCAGCTTTCCTCCCCATTGCTGGATCATTCACAGTGTTTCAGGGAACACTCTTCTAAATGGTCACACCTCCCCCCCCCCCCGCTTATCAGAACTTCGATTACAGCTCTGTTGTATTCCAACCTGTACAATAGGAGAATGGCATATTGCTTCCACTGTCCCTTATGACTGTTCATATCTGCTTTATTTATTTCTTTATTTGTAAGTAACACAAAAGCGTATCTGAAACAAGATGGATGACATGACAAGGCTAGACACTGTTTGGTTTGGTGGCCAGGCAGGCTGGCTGGCTAGGAGGCAGTCCAGTGGTTTAACAGGCCTGGGAAGACTTTCCAGCCAGGTAGCCTGGGTGAGCACTCACACACAGGGCAGCTTAAGGGTTGCACGGACCGTGTAATCAGGAACAGGAGTCCAGATCACAAAGGGGAAAGGATATAATTCAGTTTTATTTGACAATGCAGTAACTACAAGTAAATCACCCACAATGTCATAGTAGACTACATTTGTCCACAGGGCTCCACTATAATGAATATGCCCAGCAGACCCCAAATGCAATAGTTCTGCCCACAAGATTCTAACCTCAACAGGGGAGAATTAACAAACCATCATGGGTCATTGCACACACTTGACCCAATGACCAGTTCCTTTGGTTTTCAGGTGGCAGTGAGACCCAGACCGTTTCCTGTCCATCTGGGGCAGGGTTGGACAACTAGTGGCCTTCTAGATGTTTCAGCCTACAGCTTCCATCATTCCTTACCATTGGGCATGCTGGCTAGAACTCATGGGAGTTGCAGTCCTCTAGATGCTTGGCCTACAATTCCCATCAGCCCTAGCTAGCATGGGCTATGGTGAGGAAGGATGGGATTTGTAAGCCAACAGAACTGGAGGGCCACAAGTTGCCCACCTCCGATCTAGGGCGAGGCTTGATGAATAGAATGAGCAGAGCACCCTGGATTCAGCCCACCAGGGCATCCTTTGTGAAAGCCTTCTGTGCTACCTTGTCTGAAATCAACACAGCTCAGCTGGTGGTGCTATTTGTATTAGATAGCCCTTGCCTGAAGGTTGGCTGTTCTTTTTTTACTCTTTTCAGCAAAGCCAGTAAACAGCAATCCAAGCCACTCACCATGCTAGCTTGCATTACTGAAGTCATCCAAACGTTGTAACGATATCAGCAGCAAACCAATCCAGTGGTGTCAGCAAACTAATACAGTTAAGTTCAGTAGAACAGTGTATGAATCCTAATGAATGAGTTCACAATAGTTCTGTAGCATGTGCCATGGCTGTAATTATATTTAGGTCTTAAGCAACACACTAAGTCCCTTAGTAATACCTTGTTCCACTTCCTCATAGACTATGTTCTTCAGGCCCTCTCTTCATGCTCCTATCTGTGGTGCTCTGCTGGTTGTTATGTATCGATACCTATCCATGTCATTGCATCAGCAAATGTTCATTCACATGCAAAACCTGATTCTCTGGCTGGCATTGGCAATGGCTTTTTAACACACAGTGTACAAAAAGGGCTTTTGCAAGACAGGACACCTCATCAGAGCTTGCCTCTTTTCAAACAGACCTCGGTGTTCTGCAGAGGACTAGGCTTTCACTCACAGTGAACAACAAATTGCTTTGACTAAGTGGCCAAGCCCCCCCCCCCAGTAATTATATAAGGCTACACAGGACCCTATTGGCTCCTCAGATCACCTGATCTGACTGGGCTTTGAAGTTGCAGTTCCCACTCTAGCCATTTGCAGCAGTGGTGATGCAGAGCAGAAGAGCTCGAGCCTGCAGCTACACCTGTATGCAAACTGTCACAGTGGTACAAGGACAGTAAGGCAGCCAGGCTATGCTGACAACATCCCTGGTTCAAGGTTCCTGATACCTTATAGGGATGTCGTAGAAATCCTCCACGGACCCCAATGAGACCGGATTCTATTGAAACCTCCCCCCGCCCCTGAAGTCCATGGAGGATCGGATCTCTTACCTCCACCTTCCCGCAAAGTCCTCGCCAGCCAGATCCCACCTGCCGCCGGCTCTGAAGCCCCAGCAATACGGCCGCCATTGCTGTATCACTGGCTGGACTGATGGACTGCAGACGCAAATGGCATCCGCTACGCCATTTGCGTCCCTGTTCTTTGACATGATAGGCTACGTAAATCTTTACGTAGCCTATTGCATGAAAAAACAGGGACACAAATGGCGTATTTGCATCCCTGTTCCTTCGTGTGATAGGCTGCGTAAAGATTTATGTAGCCTATCACATCAAAGAGCAGGGACACAAATGGCATCTGCTATGCTGGACGCCATTTGCGTCGGCAGTACATCAGTCCAGCCAGAGATACAACAATGGTGGCCGTATCGCTGGGGCTTCGGAGCTGGCCAGCGGTGCCGCAGAATCGCCGCAGAGCCGGATGGCGAGGATTCTGGGGGGAGGGATGGTGCCCCCCCCCCGTGGACCCCCCCCGGCCGGAACAGCAGGTGAGTAATTCATACATCCCTACTTATGCACAGCAAAAGATGTTGGCTCCTGTATACTCCTGATAGCTCTTGTATATTAGTGCATACATATTCGTGATTCTAGCTAACTTATAGTCCATATGTACGTTGATCAAGAAGCCCGTGCATTAAATACAGAACCTGAAACTGTGTTTGACATTCAGTGTGCACAACTTTGATAAGATCCAAAGAAAGTTCCTTGAAGGGGCCATTTCAGCTCTTCTAATTTCCCTCCTCAAACCAAATGAGGGACCTCCCTCCCATAAATATTAATTTTTATAAAGAAGAAATTAGCTCTCCCTATATAATAGCTTCAGTTTTGTGCACTTCTGTAGCTGAAGCCATAGAAACGAATCAGAGGTGGAGCGGAGCACAAATGAAGTAAGATCTTTCCCCGGATTGGATTGTGGTTTCGTTTCTTTCAAACTAAAGTTGCCTCCAGATTTTGCCCAGGGGAAAATGTTTAGGAACATCTGAAAATTCCTGCTTGGGGATAACATCCAAGAGATTTTGTGGGAATCAAACAGAGTGCCAATAAGAATGGCAATGTTTCTCAGGGTCTGTTCTCATATCCAAGTTCCTATATCACAAAAATCAAAATCTATGGATGTATGAGAAATCCATTTCAGAACATTTCAGACCAAAATTTACCCCGTTAGCATGTCCAGACCTAAATGCAGACTTGAACACAATCTACTGATTCATCCCTAGCAAAATCTTGCATTCAGAGTGGAAACTCCTGCTGGGAAGAAGCAGTTAACCAACATCAAGGGAAGCTGAGAGAGAATGTAGAGAAGACTGGCAAACATTTCTCCCCAACTTCCTGTTTCAAACATGGATAGGACATTACGTGTGAAAGATCAAGGATGTGTCAAGAAGATGCATTGCTTATCAAAGGTCAATGTGACAGATGCAACAACATTACAAAGGAAGCTGCCTTCTATCAGGTTGGGCTATTTCCCCATCTAGCCTAGTAGGCGTTTGCGTCAGGCGGGTGTTGGTCTCTTTCCCTATATTTGCTACCTCACCTTTGCCCAACCTGGTGCTCTTCAGAAGTTTTTGACTTCAACACCCATCAGCTCTAGCCAGCATGGCAAATGGTCAGACATTCTGGGAGTTGTAATCCAAAACATCTGAAAGGCACCAGTTTGGGGAAGGCTGTGCTACCTGGGGGACATGGCAGGGACTGAACCTAGAACCTTCTGCATACAAACAGGTGCTCTACCACTGCACTCAGGCAGCTCCCCAGAGACTGAAGTACAGAGAGATCTTATCCAATTACATTTCTCACTCAATAACTGCTCCCTTCAGCTGTTTTTGCTTGACGGGCATGAGTGCAACTTTTTTTTTTGTCCTTTCAAAGACATGGCAACTGTTCTTGCTGGCGCATGCAACTCACAGCTGGAAAGCTTGACTATGAATATTGCACAGCCATCCAAGTCTCACTCAGTTGATTTCACAGACTTGGTGAAGTGAATCTTATATCCTAGAGCAAATGGAGAATGCCTGCTTATCTGTGGACTTCGTCCAACCTTTCAGATGTCTGGTGCCGCAGAGAAAGGAAAACATGCCTGTTTCCAAAATGAAGTATTCATCAGCAACCTGCAGAGCCACTCATGAAAGAAGCCCCCTAAACTCTTCCGCAGTGCAGAAATGCAGAACTTCCAGTGGTTTGTTTCCCAAAGAAACCCTCTTCTGTCACCAAAAAGGCAATCCAACCGCCAGGTGCGGGGGGCCTGAGCCAGGAGTTCTGCAGGCCAGGCACAGATTTCTGACTCCCTGCACTGTCCAGGTAACCTCACAGTTAGGAAGGGGGACTGCAGATGTTCAAGTCAAGAAACACAACAGGCAGCACTGCTAATGAGAAACTCTCCTGTGGGCTGTGGCTGGGAGTCCAACGGTGCAAGAGACACCGACCCACTCTCCTGCCTCCACTGCCTGCTGCATTCCCTCTCTCTGAGCAACCTGTCATTCCAGACTGACACTCCTGGGCCAGCTGCTGCTGAGTCCCTGAGAATTGCTGTTTGCTTTTCAGCATTTTCCTCTTGAGGCAGCACAATACTCAAGGCAGCAACAGAATTCAAAATGATACACTTAAAACAAAATTTAAGCTGAAATTGCAATTAAAAGATCAATATCCATACAAACTAGCTGCACTCAGAAATTCAGTTTAAAACTAACAGCAATGGGTTCAATCCAGACTTAGTCATAATTACAGTAGACCCTCTAACATCTCCCATTGCTTCCAATGGGCCTATTCTAAGTGCAATTATGTCTGGATCTAAATCTGATCCAATACCTGAAAAAGCCACCTGAAAAAGACAGCTGCTCACCACAGGGCAAATGATAATTAGGCCAAGTGAACAACTCTCAGCAGGGTGTTGCAGTGCCAACACAGTGAAGACCCTATCCCTTCTACTCACCTGCTGTACTTAGATGGCAGAAGGATGCAGATGGACCAGGTCATTTCAAGGGCTGAGTAGATTCACATGGATGGAGGCAGTGCCTTAAGATAGTGCTGTGATCCCAGCTAGGGATGGACAAATCAATCTATTTCTGGCCTGTGTCATTTTCACATGTATTCAACTATATGTCTGCTCTACCTATTTTTTTAAAAAAACAGTCTGCAATATTTTTTTTAAAAAAGCACGCAAATTCACATTTATTTTTGCACACAATTTCCCCTTAACTTATACACTTGCACACAATTTTCCATAATATGCACACTTTTAACACTTTTTGAGTTTAGAACTGCATTGCAAAATTCAGCAGAGTGTGCGATCTGAATGATAACTGTGTTCTGATCTGCATATTAGTCCAGGAAGTGAGAATTATGATGGTCCGTCTCAAAATACAGAACAAATGAAATTCTCCCCTATCCATGGTCCCACACCACTGGGGGCTTCAAAAGTCAGAAACAAAAGGAAATGAAATAATGAGATGCACACAAATATAGTTTATTGGGCCCAATGTGCTTTAATTAAGATCTTTGTCAGGGACAATATAAAACAAACAAACAAACAAACAAACAACCCTTTGTCTTCTCTCAGTAGTCTGTTGCACGTATTCTGTGGCAAAGTGGTTCCGTGCTTCTTCCTCCATAACTAATAGCAGATCTGGAAAGGGATCTTGTCCACATCAGTGCATCAGTGTGGGGGAGAAAAGGTAAAGAAGGTGGTGCTGTGGGACTTCAGTTCCACTCCATGGCCATTTGCCTGTGGGGTGCCGCAAACTTCTATCTTGTCCCGCATTATGCTTTTTAACATCTACATGAAACTGCTGGGGGAAGTCATCAGGAGGTTTGGGCTGAAATGTCATCAGTATGTGGATGATACTCAGCTCTACCTCTGATTTCCATCTGCACATCCCACAGAGGCTGTGGAACTCTTGAACCAGCATCTGGAGGCTGTTTGGGGATGGATGAGGGTGAACAAGCTGAAACTTAATCCAGACAAGATGGAGGTACTGTGGGTTGGGAAACCAACTACTTCGGATGCAGGTTTACAACTGGTCTTAGATGGGGTTGCACTCCCCCTGAAAGACCAAGTTGTCAGGGTGGAAACTGAGCCCAGAGAGCCTCAGAGCAGTTCAGATTCTGAGGAGAAACAGCTAACTGTGGGAGAGGGGCCAGCTCCCCCCCCCATGTTTTCGCGTTTTATGAATGCCATCTTCCAAGACTATTTGAACACTTTCCTCATTGTGTATCTCGATGATTTACTTGTATTTTCTGAGGACCCCCACGCCCATCAGCACCATGTCTCTGCCATCCTCCAGCGCCTCCGCGAGAACCATCTTTATGCCAAGCTGGAGAAATGTGCATTTGACCTAACCTCTTTGGACTTTCTTGGCTACATTATCTCAGCTGACGGTATCAGGATGGATCCTACAAAGGTCCAGGCTGTCCTCTCCTGGCAGGCTCCATCCACCAAGAAGGACTTGCAACGTTTTCTGGGGTTTGCTTTCTTTTTACAGAAAGTTCCTGCCCAGCTTTGCTCGGCTGACATCTCCTCTCACAGACTTCCTTAAGGGCAGGAAATCTTTTTATTGGACGGCATCTGCCCAACAGGCTTTCAAGGAACTTAAGAAACTTTTTAGTTCTGAGCCGATCCTGTTGCATCCCGACCAGAGGAAGCCTTTTGTAGTGCAAACTGATGCCTCTGACTTTGCGGTGGGGTTGGTGCTTTTTCAGCCAAATCGGGTGGGCAGCGCTTTGTAGGGGTGGACGAAAGTCACTTACCTGTCGTTGAAGCTTGTTCGCGGTGGGGGGGAGGCGCTTCGCTGCTCCCCCCGCAAAGTTTAGGCTGGGGGGGGAGGCTTCCCGCCTCGCCCGGCCGAAATTCAGGCCGGGGGGGAGGCTTCCTGCCTCGCCCGGCCGAAATTCAGGCCGGGGAGGAGGCTTCCCGCCTCGCCCGGCCACGAACTCCAAAGTTTTTTTTTTAAAACGCCCCCGTGATAGGCTACGTGACGATTAACGTAGCCTATCACGGCTCACTTTGCAGATCTAGCCGTGATAGGCTACGTTAATCGTCACGTAGCCTATCACGGGGGCGTTTTTTTTTTCTTTTATTGGAATGGCGGCGGCGGCAGCCGGTTGAAAGACCGGCTGCCGCTCCTGCCCCGCACGAACACCCGCCAAACCGCCGGCCGGACCTGCCGCCGGGAGGGACATTCGGCAAAGGTAAGTCCCGTCCCGGGGGGGTGCGGGGTGTGTGGAGAATTTCTCCCCGAAACTTGTTCGGGGGGCCGAACACGTTGGCGCTTGGCCCCCCGAAGTTTCGGGGAGAAATTCTCCGCCATCCCTAGCGCTTTGCAACCCTGCGCCTACCACTCCAGAAAGCTGAACATGTCTGAGAGGAATTATACCATCTGGGAGAAGGAATTGTTGGCCATCAAGTCCACTTTGGAGACCTGGCGTCATCTGCTGGAGGGGGCACAGCACCCAGTTGAAGTTAGAACCAACCATCGCAACCTGGAACATCTTCAAACAGCCCGAGCCTTAAACCAGAGGCAGATTAGATGGTTGCTTTTTTCCCCCCAGTTCCACCTTAAGATTTGCTATGTGAAGGCCTCCGACAACCTACAAGCAGATGCTCTTTCTTGTAAGCCGGACTTCCAGCCAGGGGGTGAGGGGAATCCCCCCCCCGATTCTTCCCCCCCCCCAGAGCCTGGTGGCAGCTGCGGTGCCTCGCCCTTGGGAGGAGCTCCTTCACTCTGCACAGGCTCAGGATGATTTTGTTCACACAAAAGTGGAGGAATTTGGGCTAGCCTCTGCCCCCCCACTCTACCCCCTTCTCTTTGCGAGGTGGCCTGCTTTACCATTCCGGCCAGGTCTATGTGCCCTCTAGACCCCTCAGCGAGAAGGTTCTCCATCAGTGCCACGACTCCCCCACTGCTGGGCATTTTGGCTTTGCCAAGACCCTGCACAGAGTGACACGGGATTTTTGGTGGCCTCGTGTGTGTTGGGACATCAAGACCTATGTCGCCTCCTGCCCAACCTGCCAGTGGGCGAAGGCCCCCCCAGGCAAGCCCACAGGCTTGCTTCACTCCCTGCCTACCCCCTCAGGACCTTGGAAACTGCTCTCCCTTAACTTCATCACTGACTTGCCTCCCTCACACAGTAAGACCACCATTCTGGTGGTGGTGGATTTGTTTTGTAAGATGGCCCATTTCATCCCCTGCTCTGAGTGGCCCACAGCCAGGGAGATGGCAGAGCTGTTTTTGGCGCATGTTTTCCGGCTCCACGGATGGCCTGAGGGTCTCATTTCGGATAGGGGGCCCCAATTTACTGTCCGTTTCTGGAGGGAGCTACTTGCGTTGCTCCATGTGACGCTCCGTCTTTCCTCTGCCCACCATCCACAGACGGACGGTCAGACCGAGCACACCAATGCTACTCTGGAGCAATATTTGTGCTGTTGTGTCAGTTACCAGCAGGATGACTGGTTTTCCTTGCTGCCTCTCGCAGAATTTGCTTATAACAATGCCTGCCATGCTTCCACCCGCCAAACTCCATTTTTTGCCAATTTTGGTTACCACCCCAAGGCTTTCCCGTCCACCCTAGCTCCCTCTTCAGTGCCGGCGGCCCATGACTTTTTAGAGGAATTGCAAGCGGTACACCACCTCTTACGGGACTCCCTCGAGCAAGCCAAGAGAGCCTACAAGGCCTCTGCAAACCGGCGGCGCCAGCCAGGTCCATCTCTGAAACTGGGGGACTGGGTTTGGCTGTCCACCCAATACTTCCCCTCTCACTCGCCCGCAAGGAAGCTCGCGCCTCGCCGCACGGGGCCTTTCCAGATTATGGCCCAGATTAACCCTGTTGCTTTTTGCCTGGCTCTCCCCCCGTCTATGAAGATCCATCCTGTTTTTCATCAGTCCTTGCTGTCCCCCCTGGTTTCTGGTGACCCTCATCGCTCAGTCGGCTCCCCCCTGCTGCCAGTGCTAGTGGAGGGGAAGGAGGAGTTTGAGGTCATGGAGATTCTGGACTCCCGCCTTTCTCATGGCCGCCTGCAATATCTAGCGGACTGGAAGGGGTACGGGCCAGATGAGCGATCCTGGGAACCCGTGGAAAATGTTCATGCTCCATTGCTGCTGAGGCACTTCCACCAGCTGTACCCCCACAAACCTGGGGCCCCAGGGGAGGAGCATGAGGGGGGGCCTCATGGGAGCAGGGATGATGCCAGGGTGGAAACTGAGCCCAGAGAGCCTCAGAGCAGTTCGAATTCTGAGGAGGAACAGCTATCTGTGGGAGAGGGGCCAGCTCATCCCTCCCAGGCTCAGCACCTGGCAGAGATTCCTCCTGCCAGCATTCCTAAGATAGATAGCGACCCTGGCAGTGAGGGAATGTGGGAGGGGGGCTTCTTAGATGCTCGACGCAGACACAAAGAGTGACGAACGATGGAGGGCGCGGAAAGGAGGTGTAGCACCCGTTTGGTGTGCAAGCAATGGCTGCCTCCCATGTGCCGAAGGGAAAGAGGGAGGATCTCTCCCTAGCCCATAAGTTCTGGGTCTTCAAGTGACTCTCTTTCAAACAGGGATCAACTGTCTGCCTGAAGCTTAGGCCACGCTGCTGTTCCTTGCTTTAGCCACTGGTGATTAGCATCTGAAAGAGTCATTAAGTTGTAATGTAATGGGATTAAAGCTTTGAAAAGAAATCCTTTCATCTGTGTCTTGAGTTGGCTATTGGAATCTACTGGGAGAGGCTGCCAGAGTGCTCCTGACACAAGTGTGCAGTTTGGGGGTCCTCCTGGACTCTGAGCAAGCTGGGGAAGCCCGGGTGGCTGTGGTGTCCAGGAGTGCTTTTCACCAGCTTAGGCTGGTACGCCAACTGTGGCCCTATCTGGAGAGGACGGACCTTGCCTCAGTTATCCAAGCACTAGTCATGTCCAGGCTGGACTACTAGAATACATGGGGCTTCCTTTGACGAAGGATCAGAAACTTGAGCAGAATGCAGCCACCCGGGTATTGGTGCGGGCAAGGCAAAATGATCATATAATGCCTATACTGTGCCAGCTGCAGTGGTTATCGGTGTGTTTCCAAGCACAGTTAAAAAGTGCTGGTTTTGACCTTTAAAGCCTTAAATGGTTTGAGACCAAGTTACTTGAAGGACAGCCTACACCCATATCAGCCTGCCCACACTTTAAGATCAGAAAGAGAGGCCTTTCTCATTTGCCCACCCGCAAGAGCAGTCAGGTGGGTGAACACACATGAGGGGGCCTTTTCTGCAGTGGCCCCACACCTTTGGAACAAGCTTCCATTGGAGGTCCGCCATTGCTCCATCATTGCAGACTTTTAAAAAGACCTTGAAAACATATTATTTTGCCCTGGCCTTCTACTGATTTGATTGCTGCTGTTGCTGTTACTGCTGTTAACATCACTAATGGTTTTATTGTTGGTTTTGTTGTCTATATTGTTGGCTTTTATTGTTGTTTTTATTGTTTTTATGTTTTTATCACTTTAAACATTTTTACTGTTTTTATGTATTTTATTGTTGTAAGCTGCCTTGGGAGGGCTTCTGCCCTGAAAGAAGGCTAAGAAATATTTCAAATACATAAATAATAATTATGAAGTCCCTGCCCCCATGATATAGACCCAATCCAATTTGGGGCTCCCACAGCTTCTTTTAGCCACTCCTCAAATAATGTTGACAGATTCACACCTCTTCAGTGTCATGTCCAATTCATCTCTGTCCCATTTGGAGGCGACAGGACTCACCACATCCAGCATGTTCCATTATTTTCAAAGGAATTTAACCCTCACTTGAGGGAATGATATTAAAGGCAAAACTGAAGTACTTTGGCCACATCATGAGAAGACAGGATACCCTGGAGAAGATGCTGATGCTAGGGAAAGTGGAGGGCAAAAGGAAGGGGGGGCGACCAAGGGCAAGGTGGATGGATGATATTCTGGAGGTGACGGACTTGACCTTGGGGGAGGTGGGGGTGGCGATGGCCCACAGGAATCTCTGGCGTGGGCTGGTCCATGAAGTCACGAAGAGTTGGAAGTGACTGAATGAATAAACAACAGCAACTTTTATGTGCACCCCCCCCCCAGCCCCTAACTTTCACAGAGGAATGAAATATGAACATTCGAGCATGCAATGTTTTGTTGGGCTTGGCAGAGAGCAAAAAATTTATATAGACAGATGAAAACAACAAATTACTAGAAACTTCCTCAGAATAGATTCCAGCAAATGGGAAATGGGATTTTTATAATCTCTAAGCAATTTGTTATTTTGACCTTTGCATAGTTTTGCAAAGCTAAGGTTGGGTGCACAGTTGGAATACAGTGCAATGGGAGTGAGTGATAACGGATTACATGCCAGCAGGGAGCTTCTTCCACCCTAATGGCCAATTTCTATATGTTTTTTCTAAGATTTTTTTGGGAGTGTGTGTTTGTTTTGCAAAGGGTATTTTTTTTATTTTTTGGGAGAAAGTAAGTGTTCAGATTCACAGATTGTCTTTGGATAAAAGAAGACACATTAAATCTTGTGACATTTAAAAAGTGTTCTGTTTAGAAATGAATGTCAGTCTCTTACATTCTCATCGGAAAGCAGAATTGGCAAATTTTTTCATATACACAGTGAAGCACACCAAGTTTGACCAAGTTTCAGATAGGGATACAGGAACATCCCTTTGCTTGAAATGAGTCAAGCATTTGCAAACGATTGGTGTGAACAACTGTGAAAGCTCATGAAATTTAAATATTGTTGAGCCAGTTTGAAACAGTGACCACAGTACTATCAGATTTAATATATATTTAAGTGGAAAATTGCCCAAGAAGTCCAGCACAGTCACATTTGACTTTAAAAGAGAAAACATCTCTAAAATGAGGGAACTGGTGAAAATATGGCAGCGTAATGAGTCTCTGATTGTCTCTGGCTGATGGTTTTAAATTGTTTTAGATATATGTTGTTGTTGTTTGTGTTATTTGTTTTATGTCATTATGTGAATGGTTTTTATATTTTATATAATGTATTTTAATGGTTTTTAATTTTTGTGAACTGCCCAGAGAGCTTCAGCTATGGGGAAGTGTAGAAATATAAGAAATGCAATGAAATGAATGAAAAGGAAGTCAAAAGCAGGAGTCAAGAAGATTCCCTTCAAAATGCTTGGAGGTTACTCAAACCCACAATAATAGAAGCTCAGCTAAAATGTATACTACAGGTTAGGAAAGGTAGCACCAAGTCCAAGGGGTCTCCAGCATGGTTAATGAGCAGTGTTAAGGGGAGCTAGTATAGAAAAGAGAGCTTCTTTCAGAAACTGGAAGTCTTGCCCAAGTGAGGAAAACAAAAGGGAGCACGAGCTTGCACAAAGATGATGCAAGCAGACAATAAGAGATGCAAAAAAGCATTTTGAAGCGCATATAGCTACCAATGTCAAGGCCAACAATAAAGAATGATTTAAATATATCAGAAGGAGAAAAACAGCTAGGGAGGCAGTTGGACCACTGGATGATGATGATGGAGTTAAAGGAGTACTGAAGGAGGACAAGGATACTGCAGAGAAGCTGAATGAATTCTTTTCATCTCTCTTCACTCGAGAAGATATAGGACAGATACCTTTGCCTGAACTGATGTTTTCAGGAAGGGAGTCTGACTGAGGAACTGAGGCAAATAGTGGTGACAAAAGTTGAAGTTCTCAACCTTATTGATAAACTGAAAGCAAATAAATCACCAAGCCAAGAGGCTGTCCATCCTAGAGTTCTCAAAGAACTCAAATATGAAATTGCTGATCTTCTAACCAAAATATGCAACATGTCCTTAAGATCAGCCTCTATACTAGAGGACTGGAAGATGGTCAATGTAACATCAATTTTCAAAAAGGGATCCAGGGGGGAATCTGGGAAATTACAGGCCAGTTAGCTTAACATCTGTTCCAGGTAAATTGGTTGAAGGCATTATTAAAGATAAAATTAGTAAGGATATAGAAGGAAAATCCCTGCTGAAAAGGAATCAACATGGCTTCCACAAAAGTAAGTGCTGTCTCACTAACCTTTTAGAGTTCTTTGAGAGTGTGAAGAAAGATGTACACAGGGGTGATCTGGTAGACATTGTTTACTTGGACTTCCAAAAGACTTTTGACAGTCCCTCACCAAATACTCCTGAGCAAACTTAGCAGTCATGGAATAAGAGGACAGATCCTCTTATGGATCAGTAACTGGTTAAAGAACAGAAAGCAGAGAGTAGGAATGAATAGTAAATGCTCCCAATGGAGGGAAGTAAATAGTGGGGTCCCACAGGGACCTGTATTAGAACCACTGCTTTTCAACCTGTTCATAAATGAGCCTATGTACACCATTTGCTGGGGAACATGGGTGGGAGGCTGCTGTTGTGCTCATGCCCTGCTTGTGGGTTCCTGGTTGATAGCTGGTTGGCCACTGTGTGAACAGAATGATGGACTAGTTAGACCTTTGGTCTGATCCAGCATGGTTCTTCTGATGTTCTTACATTCTTATGGATTCCCCTGCACTACTCAGTTGGGGCTTGAAGGAGCCAGTCTTGCGAGCCCTGGCTGAGTCCCTTCTTGTGGGGCTCATGCCATGATTGGGACATGAGCAGTCCAGGAAGGAGGAGCCTGCCTGACTCAGGCAGGGCTCCTGCAAACTCTGGCCAAGCCCCTTCCTCCTTGCAGAGAGGCACAGAGCTCCTTTTCTCTGCACGCAGACCCAGAATGCAGACCTCTGCATGCAGACCCCCCAGAAAAGTGGGTGGGGTAGTCAGATGAGGTTATGGGAGGGGCAGAGCTTTGGGGTGGGGCCTTGCCCCTTTGACATCATCTGGTCCACCAGCTTAGTCCAGGGGGGAGGGTAATGTGGCCCCTGGACCAAAAGTGGTTGCCCTCCCCTGGCTTATGGCTAGAGAACAAGGATGGTCAAATACAGGGCTTTCAGGACCCTGAATAGATAACTGAGAAATGAGGTCTTGTTACTCATGACTAGGTCCGTCCTGTCCATATCTTAGTCCTGGTTGGTGCTTGAAGTCCAGGTCATAACACCTATGATTTCCCACAGACATACACTGCAGAGCCTCCATCCTATTTCATAGAAGGACTTTTAGTTGTCTGTGGTTGATGACCTTGACAGTATAAGTAAAGTGTAGCTATGTGGTCTTGTTCCTGAAGATTGGTGAGAAACCAGAACTCAACACAGCTAGGGATGGTGGGGAAGTCTGCCACGGACTCCAATGAGGCTGGATTCTTTAGATTCCAACCCCCTTGATTCCATGGCAGAACAGACTACTCCCCCCCCTGCCACCCCCTGAAATTCTCCTTGGATGGACCCTACCGGCTGCCAGCTGGTCCGGGTCCGTCCGCTGCCATCCGTCCACTGCCCCGGACTGTAGATGCAAATGGCATCCACCGTAGCTGATGCCATTTGCGTCCCTGCTCTTTTCGGTGATAGGCTACGTAAATATTTTGTGGAGCGGAGCCAGCCAGGGAGGATTCTGTGGGGAGGGCCGGATCACCTCCCCCCACCCCACAGACGCCCAAACCGGAATGGGGTGAGTATTTCGTACACCCCTAAACACAGCACTGAGCTGCTGGTGGGGAAAAACAGGCATTTTTGACTTGATTTTTCTCTATAAAGCTGATAATCTCTACAGAAGTGCTGCTAGCATCATGTTTGAGGGTCCTGGTAGAGCACAAACATTTAATCAATTAATTACACTAACCAATTGCAATTATTTGGATCAATTAACAATGTGACCTTGCTTAATAGCACAGCAGATTTTGGTAAAGCTGGGAAGGGTGAAGGTCCACCTTGGAAGAGGCACCCACCTCCTTCACTCTTCTACAGGAGAAAATGCCTCTTCTAAGAGGATGTAGGCAAAGTGCTTGGAGGGCTTTGGTCAAATGCTTATGTTCTTGACCCTTATCCTTCTTGGTTAATGATATCTAGCCATAGATAGGGATGGACAAATCTGTCAATTTCAGTTTCTCTTACTTTCTCATAAATAAATTCCATCCTGTTTCTGCATTAGTTCATGAATTTGTTAAAAAAAAAAACCTCCATAAAAATGTGTATGCATTTTTGAGTGCATTTCATACATTTTTGTATGCAGTTTTGCCTAACATGCATTATTTTTTTTTCAATATAATGCATTTTGTATGCGATTTTCACTAGTATGTGCATTTTTTTATTAATTTCCACCAGAAAATTAAGAGAAGCGATAACTTCATTGTGGTTTCCATATTGGTTTAGGAAGGGCAAAATAGATTAATTCATACTGAGATGCAAACTGGTTGAATTTCTCCCCAGTGCTTATCCTTAGGGGCTTGACTAGGTGGGTCTGGGAGGTTATGCATGTCTCCATGTGGGAGGAAGTGGTTTTCAGCTGCCTTTTAGGAGGCACTTGTGCAGCCAAGCCTTAAGAAATCCCGTGTGGACCTGGAAGATTGTAAATTATTGTTGCAACACTTCAGTCTGTGATCTTTTTGCATCCCAAAACTCACTTCTTACTTAACTACTCTCATACGGGTGGTGTCAATGTCCAGGATTGCCTTTGCCCAGCTTAGGTTGGTGCACCTGGGGAAGGTGGATCTGGCCACAGTGCTACATGCCATAATCACCTCACATTTAGATTACTGTAATGTGCTCTACATGGGGCTGCCCTTGAAGAGTGTCCTGAAACTTCAGCTAATGCAAAACATGGTAACCAAACTTCCCTCTGGTGTGCATTTTATAGAACATATCACACTGGTCTTGAAACAGCTGCACTGACTTAAAATTTGTTTCCTGGCTCAATTTAAAGTAGGGATGGGAAGATAAAGTTTGCATTTTAATGCAAGCTTAACTAATTTTTCACTTTTGAACCACTGTGTGAACTGAAAACACCATTATTCTTCAAAATTCAAATGTCTCCAAATTTGGAGTTGCATTCTCCCATCAGAAAATGCATACAGAAATGAGTATATTAGGGAAAATAACGTTCAGAAATGCATTATATTAATGCAAAAATGTCTAAAGTGGGCAAAAATGCATACAGAATGCATGTCTTTGGAGAAACGTGCACAGAAATGTTTACAAATTTTCATGAAAACTTCTTTTTAAATGTTTCTCAAATTTGGGAGAAACCAAACTTAAGACAGGAGAAATTCTCAAAATCTGAGACAAATCAAACTTAAGATAGGAAAAAAATTGAGAGGAACTGAAATTGTCAGTTTCATCCATCCCTAGTTCAAGGGTCTGCCTCTTACCTATAAAGCCCTAACACCTTGGTCCCAGAGTAACTGACAAACCACATTCTCCCAAATGAGCCTGTCCATAATTTGCACTCATCATTTCCACCACCACCCTATATTCCCCCCCCCCAGTTGGATCTTAACTGTATCCATCTCCTTTCATTCCCCCTTTGCCTTTCCATATTTGGATAGACTCACATACACATTATGAAATTGTGCAGCACATGCTATACTTCTCTGTTATCCATTACTTCACCTAAACCCACTGGGACCACTAACACATTCTTGAGCTTCTGTTATCCCAGTAATTAATTCTCAATATAAATGCAGCATATTATTCTCTGGAAATCCCTGTCTCTGACTTCCTAAATCCTCTAATACCAGGGTGTCCACTTATAAGTGGCTCACAGTGACTCAAGCTTGAAAGAACCGTTACGCATGTTTAGCATTACAGGCACAATGGCTGAGGCTACATGTGTGTTAGTTGGTACACAAAATAAATAGGTTGTTCTTCTGGAGCTCAATTTCTGGGTAGCCTTTTTGACAAGGCACTGAGGAGTGGTAGACCAGCCCATACCCCCATCCTCTTTCTCATTCTGTCATTCCTCCTTCCACTGAAATGTATGTTTCAGCAATAGAAATGAGACAGGCAACCTGGGTTGGTCAATGGCATTGGCAGCTTTATGGCAGAAGGGGCTGCATTTGACCCAGGGCTGCTAGTTAACTTTCTGAGAGCATTTGAGTCACAAGGCCCTCTAGCCACAAGACAGTGAATAATATTTACATCAGATGAAATATTACTACTTTGCATTGGGGTACATTTATCTCTTCCCACCCCCAAACAGAGAGTATGTCTACATCTCCAGATAAAAGAAAGAAATTTCAGCACAACAGTTGCATCTCCTCTTTCCATTATCTCTGCTTTGCCTGCTGCAATTGGAACACCGAGGGCTCAAAAGGATGCTGAATTCATGTGCAGGATTTTTCCAGTTCTCAGAGCCTCTTCCTTTTGTTTGATGTGAGGGAAAGCATTGTTAATTGGCAATGTAACACTACACAGGAAGGAGGAGGAGGAGGAGAGCAGCTGTGTGCACTTCTCAGTTTCTTTGAGTGGTTGCGATGGCAAGGCACTTCCAGCTTTTCAAACGTTTCCCTGGGCCAGGAAAAAAATAGCCCAGACAAACAAACACAGAGATATATGTTATTCATGTGGGGCAGCAAGAGAGTTGTTCCTGCCCACAAGTGGGATTTGATTTGCATCTTCCAGAAGAGGGATGCCTTGTCTCCAAGAATGGTCTCCATAAGCAATTAGCGAATGAAGTGGTGGAGGAAGAATAAGGGCTGGACTGCTGAAGGGAAGCAAAGTGAAACATAAGAGTGGGTCTTCAGCCTCCTGTGAAAATTAGGCACTTGTGTTCTTATTTCAGGCACTTTAGAAATAGTCATCCATGCTGATGAGGACCAGACTAGATGGCATACGACAGCAGAGCTGAGCCAAAAATTCCTCAGAGGATGTTTTCTGAGAATATTTCTGAGGTTCTACTTTTTGTCATCTCCCTAGGAAAGGAATAGAGAGGTCATTTTGCAGAATTTTCTCCAAATATTGTTCATCAACAATATTTGGCTGCCATCCTCCCTCCTAATGAACCAGAGCAGTATTAGGTTTGGGCACTGTGGACAATGAAAAGTGGTAGCTGGGCTGCCTACACAGTTGTTGTTGCTGCAACTTGTAGCCATAGCAACGGTCAGCTTGACCTCTGAGAAACTGATGGAGAATTTCTTCTCCCATAGGAGAACTTCAGAGAGTGGTCCTCCAAATTGCCCTCCCCACAAATACAGCAGATAATTTTGAGGGACCATTTACACACAGCTCTAAACAGCGGGGGGTTTTTCATACAAAACACTAGTGGGAGTCTGAGAGTTTGAGTGGAGAAGAGGCGGAGGGAAGGAGTGCTTAACCCACTCATGGTGGAGCATTTTTTTCCCCCAAATCAAAATTACCCTCACCCCGTTGTTTTCTATTCATGGGGGTTCAAGCATCCTCTCCAGTTCTTCTCCAATCAGTCTCACAGCCAATGGTGGCTGCTTTTCATTAACCCGCACCCCTCAGCAATTAGCAGGCAGCTGTTTTATGCATCTGCCAGGTAATATATAGTTTGTCCAAGAAACCCACTGCAGGAACGCCATTTTGCAGTTATGTTCCCCCATTTTTGAAAGATTTCCACATAAATCCTGGCTGCCAATGTAAATTTCCACAGATTCTGGCTGGTGGCTAATTCATGCAGCATCAATAGTTTGCAGGAATGAAATGCCTTGGATTTTCTTTTGCACATATGTGTTTCAGGTGCACACACCAGAAAGGACAAGAATGCCTTGGATAGGTTGCCAGCACAAGCTGTCCAAGTAAGAGAAGTCAGCCATTCTGAGATTTTTATATCATTCAGTGGCACTAGATTGGCCCTTGGTTGGCACCTGAGGCCAGAAGGTTTTTTGGCTGTGGTGTGAATATCTCAACTGGGGTTGCTTGCCATTTTCTATTCTGACTAGTAGCCTGGCCTGCTATGGCTCAATCAGACTCAGCATTAGAGCAAATTATGGGGAAATCCAAAAGACAAGGCAACAAAGCAAGCAAATTGTCATATACAAAAGCTCCAGTCCAGTATGGGATCAGGCAAAGGCAGGAGTCGTCCACATACAAGCAAGTTACCATACACAGTCCAGAAACAGTCAAATGGGAGTCCAAGGGTCAGTAGCACAAAAGGTCAATCACAAGGCAAGGTCCAGGAAGAAAGGCACAGGAGCTTATGAATGTTGTTCCAGCACGGGCAAGGCTAAAGGCGAAGGTTTATTTATTTATTATTTATTTATTGCATTTATATCCCACCTTTTTTCCTCCAAGTAACCCAAATCAGCATACGTAATCCTCCTCCTCTCCATTTTATCCTCACAACAACAACAATCCTGTGAGGTAGGTTGGGCTGACAGTCTGTGACTGGCCCAAAGCCACCCAGTGAGCTTATTTATTTATTTAATTAATTAATTAATTAATTAATCAATTAATCAATTTCTATACCGCCCAATAGCCGATCTTCCAAGTCCCAGTCCAGCACTCGAACCGCTGCACCACAATGGTTTATATTGCCAGAGTTTTCTGAGCCCCACCCAGGGCTTATCTGCAGTGCATTACAGCCCCTCTGGCAAAAGTCCTACTCTGGAGGAAGGCTTTGCTCCCGAGGAGTCCCTTTTTGTAACTGAGCACTCCTTCTCAAGGGAGCCCTATTGGCCTGCCTCTTGAGGTGGTGACACTCTTGGGCACTAGATGGTTGCCCAGCCTCGGCCTCAGAGGTGGAACTCCCTTCCTCCAGCAGGGATGGACTAGTGGCGATCTCCCCTGAGGGCCCAGGCACCCCAGATCTCCTGACATGGGCAGCTCCTTGGCATTGTCTGCCTCTGGGAGCTCTAGCTCCTCCTCAGAGAGGACGATTCCCCCCTGTAGAAGCATGAAATAACCCTAGAAGCCAGAGTCTGATGTGCTATGGGCATGTATTCTTCAGGCTGTGTAACGAGTCATTTATTTTCAAGTACAAATGTTTTCTCTACACTTTACTTTGTTGGTGAATCTGCATAGAAGTTGAGTAAACTAAAGTAATCATCTTCCTGGTACAAAACAAAATCTAAAGGCACTGTTTGCCCTTGAGAATTCTTCAGAAATTTCTTTATGCAATGTAATTACGGACAGTGCTGTTTATGTAAATATCCATTATATTCGTGTAAAAGCTGTTTAAAGTCTTAGGAATATTTTTTTTAATTTGTTCAGTCGTTCAGTCGTGTCTGACTCTTCGTGACCCCATGGACCATAGCATGCCAGGCCTTCCTGACCTGTCCTCCGCTCTCTCCCGGAGTGTGCTCAAGTTCATATTCATTGCATCGGTGATGCTATCTAGCCATCTCAGCCTCTGTCGTCCCTTTCTCCTTTTGCCTTCAGTCTTTCCCAGCATCAGGGTCTTTTCCAGAGAGTTTTCTCTTCGCATTAGGTGGCCAAAATATTTGAGCTTCAGCTTCAGTATCTGTCCTTCCAATGAGCAGTCAGGGTTGATTTCCTTTTGGATTGACTGACTTGAACTCCTTGCAGTCCAGGGGACTCGTAAGAGTCTTCTCCAGCACCACAGTTTGAAAGCATCAATTCTTCGGCGCTCAGCCTTCCTTATAGTCCAGCTCTCACAGCCATACATTACTACTGGGAAAACCATAGCTTTGATTAGACGGAGCTTTGTCTGCAAGGTGATGTCTCTGCTTCTTACTATGCTGTCTAGGTTGGCCATAGCTTTCCTCCCAAGGAGCAAGTGTCTTTTAATTTCATGGCTACAGTCAACGTCTGCGGTGATCTTGGAGCCCAAGAAAGTAAAATCTGTCACTGCTTCCATTTCTTCCCCTTCTATATGCCAGGAAGTGATGGGGCCAGATGCCATGATCTTAGTTTTTTTAATGTTGAGTTTCAAACCAGCTTTTGCACTCTCCTCTTTCACCCTCAACAAGAGGCTCTTTAGATCCTCTTCACTTTCTGCCATTAGGGTGGTATCGTCTGCATATCGGAGGTTGTTGATAATTCTCCCAGCAATCTTAATTCCGACCTGTGATTCATCCAACCCAGCGTTTCTCATGATGTACTCTGCATATAAGTTAAATAAGCAGGGTGACAATATGCAGCCTTGTCGTACTCCTTTCCCAATTTTGAACCACTCAGTTGTTCCATGTCTGGTTCTTACTGTTGCTTCTTGACCTTTGTACAGGTTTCTCAGGAGACAGGTAAGGTGGTCTGGTACTCCCATCACTTTAAGAATTTGCCACATTTTGTTGTGATCCACACAATCAATTTTTTTAATTACCAAAGAGTAATTATGGAAATAATAGTAGCCCATGTCCTTATGCAACAGCTTAGTTTTCCCACCTCCCTTTTCCTTTGTCCTTGAAATATGGGAAAGGATAAACAGACATGGCTGGCCTGACCTTCTCTTGTTCATTGCCATCTCCACTGCAGTCATCTCCACTCCAAACTCAATTGTCCTAATCTTTTTCATCTGTCCTCATATGGAACTCTCTCCATCCATGAGACCTCTAATTGCTTTTGTTGCCCTTATTTAGACTTCTCCCCTCCTTTCTTTTCACAGAGAAGGTGATGAATAAAAGCTGCACACAGGTGTTTGAGACTACAATGGGGAAACATCACAAAATAAATTGCTGGGGACTGGATGACTCAAGGTAACTGGTGATAAACAAGACACAGGCATAATTTCATTCCCTTTTGTGGCATACTATGGAGGAATATCAGTTAGGAGAATATAAATTGGAATGTTGGTAATACTAGTTTTATCTCATAAAGTTCAGTAGTTGAGCTCTGCATTGGATGCACCATTGGGCTAACTAACATTGAACTGGGATATGACAATAAGGATGTGCCATTGACTTCTGACATGTGCAGAATTGACCTTGCACATTTCCCTTGATGGGGAGGCATACATACAAGGTGTGCCCCTGCAGTGAGAGGTTCTTTATCTCCCCATTGTGTGTGAGGCACACCATTAATTTCTGATGGGATATTGTGAGCGGGTACCAAATACCTGAGCAGGTGTTTGGTACCTAGGGGTACTGAATGCATAACGGGGCTTCTGAGAATGTACCCAGGTAGCCCCGCCATATAGACTCTGATGAATGCATGGACCATAGCCTCAGGTTGACGTGAGACCAGAGACAGTCAGAAGGGGGCCTTACACACACATGGATGTACACGCATAGGGGTCTCTTCACAGGGATGCAGACCCTGATTGAACAGGGCTCATGTTCCTGTGGAGGGAGCCCTATACATATCCATCCATACACCAAATAATATCAATTGCATGATGACCTGGGGTGTGTGGCCAGCATCACATTGGGACCTAGCAGGCAGAACTCGTCAGGCACATCGTTGGAAGTTCCTTCACATGATCAGTACCTGCAGGTGCTGAAAGCCTGCACAGGGGTAAAGTATATGTCACTTTCACTTCCTGTCCTCTGTCTTTTAAGTCACATCTGAAATGTCTCTTATTGTGTAATTTCTAGAGGGATACTTGTCTTAGACCATTGCAGCAAAAAAGATGAGAGAATCTTGGGAACACATCTCATTTTCCCACCCATGAGAGCAGTTAGGTGGGTGAACACACACGAGGGGGCCTTCTCTGCAGTGCTCCCACACCTTTGGAACAAGTTGCCATCGGAAGTCCGTCATGTTCTGTCATTGTAGGCTTTTAAGAAGGCCTTGAAAACATATTATTTTACTGTGGCCTTCCCTTGATATGACTGCTGTTGTTGCTGTTATTGCCACTGCTGTTGCTGCTGCTGGATTAATTGCTGACTTTTATTGTTGTTTTTATTGCTATTTTATTGTGTTTATGTTTTTATTGCTTTTAATATTTTAACTGTTTTTATGCAATTTATTGTTGTAAGCCACCTTGGGAGGGCTTCTGCCCTGAAAGACAGCCAAGAAATATTTTAAATAAAAATAAATAAAATGTATTATGGTATAATTATAAGGGGGGATGTAAGCAGTGAGGTCAGATGGAAATAAAATGCAAAAAATACAGTCTGTAACAATTACATTAAAGCGGAAATGAATGTAAAATAAGCATAGAGTTAGGTCGCAATGCTATGCATGTTTACAGTACACAGAAAAAAAAGTCCTACAGCTCCCAGCATGCCCCAGCCAGCCATGCTGTCTGGGGAATGCTGGGAGCTGTAGGACTTTTTCCTGTCTAAACATGCATAGGATTGCAACCTTAATTGTGTTCACGCTGCTGGCAGCTTGTAGGGCAATAGTTAAAAGCTGGGAAACTACAGATGGGCTTTTTTGCCCATCTAGCAATGGTACTTTGGAGGGGGAAGAAAGGAGGCTGGAGAGGCCACACGATAGCTCATGTCCACCAAAACACCACCTTTCCTTCCTCTCTGAAGTTGATGTTTCAGCTTTGGAGGCCAGCTGGCAAGGTTCTTTCCATGTCAGCTGCAACAGGTCAGGAGAGGGGGGTTGGACCTCCAACTTCTCCTTCTGAGGTCAGAGTGCTGTTTCTGACCTCAGAAGGCGGATTCCCTAGTATCCTATTCCTATGGCCCTTCAGACAATGTCTAGGGGCCATAGGATTGCTCCCTTAAATGTACTACACTCTCTCAATAACTAGACTTACATTTGATGTGAATTCCTTTTTCGTTATTGTTTGTCTTTGTATTTGGAAAATTAAACTCTTAATTTAAAAAAGCAAAATTAAGCACAGTGACCACTCACAGCAGTAAACTCACCGTTCGTAACTGCTGCTCTCTCAAAGGGTCACTATGCTTATTTTGCATACATTTAAGCTGTTACATTTAATTTGCATCTGACCTTATGATTTATATTCTTCTCTGTACACCCACATGTGTATGTGTATGTATATGTGTGTGTGTGTACATATATAAATGAAAGATAGAAAAACTAACAGATATCTATCTATCTATATGTTTGTATATATGTATATGTATGTGTGTGTGTGTGTGTGTGTGTGTGTGTATATATACACACACACACACATACATACATACTATACTAAACTTTTCAGGTTCTGCCCTCATCAGTAGCTGTGCTGTTAACTGGGTATAAGGAGTGGCTGTTTGGAATGCCTGGAGATGAAAGTTCCTTAGGAGAAAAAACAGACGTATGATTAGGGATGTCAGAGAATTCCGCCACAGAACCATTGAGGCCGGATTCTTTAGAATCTGCCCCCCTGGAATACTTGGTGGAACGGCCTCCCTCCCCCGCCACCCTGCGGGATCCCCCCGGGACGGAGTGTACCTGGCGGTGGATGCAGAGGCTCCGGCGGCTCCAGCAGTGGCGGCGGAGGATGCAGCGGCAGTGGCGGCTCCAGCTGGTTTCCTGGCCACTGCTGGGCTGCTGCGGCTGCAAATGGTAGCCATTGTAGCGGCTGCCATTTGTGTGGCTGGCTTTGTTTGTGATAGGCTACATACGTAAATACTTACGTAGCCTATCACTTCAAAGAGCAGGGGTGCAAATGGCAGCCGCTATGCCATTTTTGCCCCTGATCTTTGCCGTGATAGGCTATGTAAGTATTCACGTAGCCTATCACGGCAAAAGGCAGCCATGCAAATGGCGTAGCGGCCGCCATTTGCATCCCCGCCTTTTGCCGTGATAGGCTATGTAAATACTTATGTAGCCTATCACGGCTTACTGGAAGGACGCAAACGGCAGCCGCTAAGATGGCCGCCATTTACGGCCGCAGCAGTCGGGCAGCAGCCGGAAGTCCGGCTGTGGCTGGCCCTGGCCGGCGGCTCTGTGGAGCCACCGCGGAGTGGAGCCAGCTGGGGAGGATTCCAGGGGGAGGGATGGAGCACCTCCCCACCACCACGGATTGCCTGGCACGGAGCCAGGTAGGGGTTTCGTACATCCCTACGTATGATTGGTATAATGCCTATGAATTGTCCTTCAGGTTAAGGCCATTGGGACTAAGAGTTCTCAGTCTATAGATCCAAAAATTCTCCCTTTTGTAAAAATAAACTTTTCATCTATCTATCTATCTATCTATCTATCTATCTATCTATCTATCTATCATCTATCTATCTATCTATCTATCTATCTATCTGCCAACCGAGGGTAACCTTTCATGCCTCTGATAAAATGGGTACTATTCCACAAAGCCTATGCCACAGCAGATTTGCAACCTCTATGAGGCTCACCCATCCCTCCATGAACTGTCACTTGGCAGCAGTCGCTCCATCAGGATGCAGGAGAGAGGGAGGTGAGAAGCTGGGCCATTCTGCTGGCTCCAGTGAGAGACCAGCAACGTTTGGCTTCTCTGCTCCGTGAACTGTGTATACTCCAGCTATTTGCTATAAAAACATTCTAAGTAAAAACTAATGCTTTTGTCCTCCTCCCTCCTACAACGCCCACTTCAGTTGTTTTCTTCCTTGGAGAAATTGTATTTCAGGCTGGAATTAGTCATGCTTGGATTCAATCAGAACTTAAGAAAAGGAAATCCTCCAAGCTAGCCATTCATTTCGATGAGCCATAAACTGAATGCAGGAGGGAAGGAAAGCATGCAGATGACTATGCATCCATAATGTCCTGTCGGACCCCCCCCCCAAAATGCCCCCCTTTATTGGGTGAATAAGTTCCAGTGTCAGAATGAAGGAAAGTTACCAAGGGAAATGTGCAGTAAAGGCCAATGAAATAGAACAAAGAAGGTGTGCATGTGCAAAGCAGACCGGAAAAGAAGTGAACCACAAAAAGCAGTAGATAGGTGGACTTTAGAAGAGGAAAACAATGGACAAGAGAGTTCCAAGATAAGCCTGGAGATGAAGGCAAAGGTAAAGTGGTGGTTGTTGGGACTTCTAAGAACCTTTGGTGTCTTTAGCACCAAACAGCAGAGTTTCCAGGAAAAAAGCCCAACCATGACCAGAACACATAGTCAACACATGTATTTTTCCACATCTTGCAAAGACTTGGGAGGAAGAGTATTTAGGATATGCCCTAAATAGGGGTGGATGGACTCACCTCTGTCCAGGGTCATTCGGTCATTCAGCAAGCTGTTGCCATACCACATGAGCTTCTCGACAGCTCAGCGAGTGACCGGCAAGTGCAGTGGGGCCACCCGCTCCTTCACTGAGCCACCATTTTGCATAGAAATGGCTGCTCGGGTCTTTCTAGAACAGCAATGTTGTGCAGATTGTGGCTGTGAAAGGGCAATCTACACAGCATTACAGGCATGAATGGCAGCTCAGGGAAAGAATGGGAGGCTGTTGGATGCTCATGGACCATGCGGTGTTCGTGGATGGGTATGGTGAGTGCTGCACAGTCTGAGAATGGGGGTCTGGGGGGCTGAGGGGGGGATTTCACCCCTATAGTGGGCACCCACAACATCCCTACCCCCAAATCTGCAGAACTCTGAGGAAGACCCGAACACCAAGAAGCGGCTGCCACTAGTGCACCTCTTGCTTCAGAGTATACAACCCGAAGGGCCATCAGGTTCTGTTGCTCCTACACTATCTGTGTGAATGGAGAATGTGTGACTGGATTGAACTGAACTGCATTCTATCTAAATAAAGGTATTCTAAAAACTCCATTTGGGTTTTCAGTCTCAGTATGTAGACTCACTTCGTAATTCCAGGTACATATTCCTAACAGCTGACAGACAGCTAGATTTGAACTGGGAGATACAGATTCAAACGCAGGATCAGCCATAAAGCTTACAAGGTGATAGTGATGTCAGAGAATTCCATCACAGATCTCGGTGAGGCTGAATGCCACTGCATTCGGCCCCCCGAAATCCATGGAGGAATGAAGCCCCCGCCCCCCCGCCCCGCGAAAGGCACACAAAACGGAGCACTTACCTGGTGCCGTTCACACTGCTTTGCGAATGGCGGCCGCATTTGCGGCCGCCATTCGCTTCCCTATTTTTGCTGTGATAGGCTATGTAAATACTTATGTAGCCTATCACGGCTGACGCAGGGACGCCATTTGTTTCCCTGTGGAGGCCGTGATAGGCTACGTAAATATTTACATAGCCTATCACGGCAAAAAAAGGGAACACAAATGGCGGCCGCCGTAGCCAGCAGCTCCGCGGAGTTGCTGCAGAGCTGAGCCAGCTGGGGAGAATTTTGGGGGGAGGGATGGAGTGCCTCCCGCCTCACTGCAAATGTCACCCTTCGAAAAGGTAAGTGACTTTCGTACATCCCTACAAGGTGATCTACGGCCGGGCCAGTCACCATCCCTCAGGCTTAATCCACCGCATATGGTAATTACGAAGATGCAAGGGGAAAACCCATTTATGCTGCACTGAGCTTCTTAAAGTGGAAAACTGTGGTGTGAATGTGATAAATATATAAACCTCCATATACAGAAGCATGTGACTTGGTCCTGGCTTGGCTGCAAATCTATTAAATCTTTCGCCTTAACAAAAGATTTGTGTGTGAACTGTGTGTGTTACCAGTTCGCACCTTACACTTCCCTGGGTACGACTGGAGGTCATGTTTTGAAGGTAGTATTGGATAGAACGTTCAAACTCAGGCAAGGGGCGGGGGCAAGGCCTGGGCCGCACACAGTCAGAAAACAAAAACACAAACTCCCCCCACCCCCTAAAGACTCTCAATCCTCAAATCCCACATGGTCTAATTAGCAGAGTTCGGAAGGAAGCTGGGCTGCCTTGCAACAAGCTGACTGATGGCCCAGTTAACCCCTTCCTGTGAAGAGCCAATAGCTTGGTGACTCAGTAAGTGTCCTGGCATATTGCCAGTTCCAGGACTTTGAAAGATGTTGCTCCTCCACTTTCCCTGAAAACAAGATCTCATCATTCATCCCATCTCCCCAGACTCCATTCTGAAGTCACTTCTGCTCCTCAGCTGCATTCCAAGCAAGGCTTCCCTTCAGGAACTAGCCTTGCAATGGTGATCTTCATCCAGATGCACATCTGGCTAATGGGCTAACATTTGTCATTATTATTACTGTTCTTATTGCTGCTCCTATAATTATCACTAAATTATTGTTATCATTAGGAGCGGCAGAAGTAATTGGCCTAGGGGTTTTGCAGTACACAGCAGTGAGACCCCCCCCCCAAAGCAAAATGATGAGTATTCCCTCATCCACCTCTCTCTCTCTCTCTCTCTCTCTCTCACACACACACACACACACACACTCACACACACACACCAACAGAGACAGAGAATTGTGCTTTATTACAGCAGGATAAGATTTTATTTTCTTGGGCTCCAAGATCACCACAGACGGTGACTGTAGCCATGAAATTAAAAGATGCTTGCTCCTTGGGAGGAAAGCTATGGCACACCTAGACAGCATAGTAAGAAGCAGAGACATCACCTTGCCGACAAAACTCCGTATCATCAAAGCTATGGTTTTCCTAGTAGCAACGTATGGCTGTGAGAGCTGGACTATAAGGAAGGCTGAGTGCCGAAGAATTGATGCTTTCCAACTGTGGTGCTGGAGAAGACTCTTACGAGTCCCCTGGACTGCAAGGAGGTCAAATCAGTCAATCCTAAAGGAAATGAACCCTGAGTGCTCATTGGAAAGACAGATACTGAAGCTGAAGCTCAAATATTTTGGCCACCTAATGCGAAGAGAAAACTCCCTGGAAAAGACCCTGATGCTGGGAAAGATTGAAGGCAAAAGGAGAAGGGGACGGCAGAGGCTGAGATGGCTAGATAGCATCACCGATGCAATGAATATGGACTTGAGCACACTCTGGGAGAGAGCGGAGGACAGGAAGGCCTGGCATGCTATGGTCCATGGGGTCACAAAGAGTCGGACACGACTTAATGACTGAACAACAACAACACAGCAGGATAACAGCATTCAGTGCCACACTGCTAGGATGCCTTGCCTGAAGGGATATCATTAGACTGGGTGATTTTCCTGTCTTTATGTTAGTGACTGTACTGTAGTGCTCTCATCAGATGCTAGCCCCTCCATCTTTCTGATTTTTCATGCTGCCCTATTCCCCCTGCAACTCATGCCAGTTCTCTTATCCCAAGTAGCTCAGTTGTCTGTATCATCCTACTAAGTAGCAAGGAGGATGTGACTCCATCGGGTGCAGAAATGTGGCAGATTGAACATCTGTATGGACACAAGAGCATCTGTAGCACCTTTTTGCTCATGAAATCCCTAATCCTACTGACACTGATGGTAAAGCTTGCATGGGTGGCATCATGGTTCTTCTAGATTGTACCTGAGACCAGAGTTTAGGATACATCAAATGGATGCAACATAGGTTGAAGAGATAGTTGCTTAGGTATTAACAGTAGGATGGCGACTTATCAGTCCCCTCAAAAAGGAAATGCACCACCAAAAAAAGAGGACATAAGTGGAAACCAGTTTCAGTAGAAATACAATACATCACACCATAATGTGAAAGACTGTGACTAGGTGACCTGTGTGCCTTGCTCGGTCTGCTGTCCAGGTGCTGTTGATTAGGTATGTACAAGAATTTTGTTCCTGTTTGTAACTCATGTGAAAACATCCCATTCACAACCCTGAATTTCAATGTGAGCAGGAAAACAGTTATCGGGAATTTTCCACAATTTCCCGAGGTTGTGTTCACATTTGGAAATGTGCACTTGTGCAAATGCACACATCTGCAAATGTGCATACAGTATGTGTACTTCTAAAAGTGCACAAATGTGCATTTTTGGAAGTGCACATTTCTGGAAATCCCCCCTCCCCGATCTGTATTTTCATGCTTTAGCCTATAGTGGAAAATACACATTTTTGCTCAGGAAAAATGTGTATTTTAAAAAATGCGTATTTTTTTCAATTGGGAGAAAATTGTGCACGTTTAAAACTGCACATTTTTTCTGATAAGGAACACTAGGAAAAAAAAGAAAAGAATGCAAACAAGGTGAAACAAGCTTTGAGAAAGAATTCAGAGAACCTCAACGAACTCAAACATCACATGTTTGCCTATCCCTATTATTGATAGCCCAGTTCTTCTTTCTGATGGTTCTTTACCTGTATGCTAGACTTACAGGACAGCCTGTAGGACAGCCCTTCAAATAGATCATGCCTTCAAAATAGAGGATGCTCCTCTTGCACCCCTTCTAATAGAGGACTGTCTTCTATAAAAGAGGACATCTCACCACCCAACTTAAAAGACAGACAACACTGTGAAGCCAAACTTTGGTTTTTCTGAGAAAAGCCAAAGGATTTACCATGCAGATTGCTTAAAGCAAGTTAGTTACCCTTGCAATTATTTGAAGTGTCTTACATTTGTCATCTCAGGATGCAGTTCAGAACTATTACCATTAATGAAAGTGATTAGGGATGCCCTGGATGACTCTGATTTTCTCTTCCAGAAGCAAAAAACACAGATTTCCTGTTGTAGGTAAGTGTCTAAAATTTGCTCCAATTTGCAAAAATGAATGGTGATGGTGGGGGGTGGGAAGCAGTAGCTTAATTGTGCAAGCTGTTGACCTGCAAGTGCAAGAAAGATTCAGATCCACATTAATTTATATCCCACTGTGCCTGCATTTTTAAATATGCAACTGCAGATAATACCCATATGATGTACAGCAATGGTTTGGATCCACCTTGCAAAATCCACGTATCTGTTTGTGTGGATAATTGTCCCAGACATGTGATGCCAACATACAGGATGGCAGAAATATCAACAATAAATAAAATTAAAGGAACAGTTGTCATACCTCCCTAGCCAGGATGCTGATTGATCCCTTAATCCCTTCAGTGTATAAATATTTCCAGTAAGACACCTCTTGATTGTGTCAGGAAGAATGCACGTAGTCGAAGCCAGAAAACCTATACTAAGGTAGTTTCATCTCCTGCCCCCTCCACGTCCTCGGAGTATATACATTGCGCTAAGCTCCCCTTAGACCTTATTATAGAACAAACAGGACTAACTGTAGCCTACATGCGCCTCTAAATTTGTGTCTTGCATCACTTTATCATTTCCTTTGAACCAATAATTGGCTGATTTGCGATGCATCCCAGATCATGCAGTTCTTCTAGTTTGTGCAATGAAGACAATAGATGAAGAGCTCAGATCCTGATGCAACTTAGTTTTCAGAACAGAGGAAAATCAAAAGATGCTCTGAGCCCAGAGTCTGTCTTTGGGCAGCCTTGTTATTGCTTCTCTTCTTGGTAGCATGTGCTTCTATTCTATAATCCAGTGATGTCTGGAAGGAGAAGCATATCCTATTATCTAGTCAAAGCCTCCTGGCACTTCAATAGAAAAGTATATTGGGTCCCACACATTTCCTGCTAACCCAGATAAATTAATTCCTGCAGAGGAGCTTCAAATCAATTGGGTCCCAAAGGGCCCCACGGCAACATTCCCCTTAATGAATGCCTCCTAATCAATTGAAATGGCACATGTCCAAAAGTAGGGTGCTCTTTTGCTTACGTGGGCTTTTAACTAATGCATCATCAACATTATTTTACTCATTTCATCCATCCATTTGTTGTACTTCTATACCGCCACATGGCAGAAGTTCTCTAGGTGGTTCATAAAAATTGAAAACCACTTAAAATGCATTATACAAAATACAAAACCATTTATATGAGAATAAATAAACAGATAGCACACACAGAGACAACATCTACCTAAAAATAATTTTTAAACAATCAACCAAAGACAATCCAGGACCTGAGTAAAAACTCATTGTATGCTGCTAGATGCCTGAGAGAAGAGGGTAGTTTTAACTTGGCTCCAAAATGATAGCAATGTTGGTGCAAGGAAGGCCTCACTGGGGAGATCATTCCACAATTGGGGAGGGGGCACCACTGAGAAGGCCCTCTCCCTTGCTGCCACACTCCTAGCCTCCCTTGGAGGAAGCACCTGGAAGAGGGCCTTACATGCTGAATGTAGTGTACTAGCTCATTCATGCTGGAACAGGCACTCCATCAGGATGAATGGTGATGACGATGACGATGATGATTTGTGCCCTGCATTTAGCTAAGTTTGGCTTCCAAGGCAGCTATAATCCTCAAGAATGTGCAATTTTAGCAATCTCTTCTGGGCTCTGGAAGTTGATTCCATAGTCCAGACTCCAGGCTTGTTCCCCAAAAAGAGAGGTAGTAGAAGGAGCTGCAGATAGATTCAGGGGGCTGGTTAGGTGGAGGCCAGTGGATGGTAGGGACAGGCAAACCCCCAACATCCAGTCCAAGGCAGGGGGTGGGGCGTCTGCTGCAGAGAAATCTGGGCTGCTTGAGGCCCCACAGATTCTCCAGAGCTCTGTCACTTCTGCCAGAGTCCACGGAGCGGCTCTCCAGCTTTCTAAAAAAAAGCCATAATAGGCGAATAGTGGCTGTCATTAGCCTATCACAAGAAAAGTATAGCCATACATGGCATATTTTACACCATTTGCAGCCATAATGCACTTACTTTTCCATAAATTGCAGATATTTACAGCTGTATTTACGTAAAAGTAAGTGCTTTATGGCTGCAAATGACATAAAATACTCCATTTATAGCCGTAATTTTCCCACGATAGGTTCGTGGCAGCTGCCGTTAGCCTATCGTGGCTTTTTGAAAGCTGAAAAGCTGCCCCTTGGGAAGTCTTGCAGATGTGGAGGTGAGTGCAGACGCAGAGGTGAGTGCAGCTGGTCCACTGCAGACTCCAGAGGTCAAATTCTTTGGAATCTGGCCTCATTTGAGTCTGCAGCGGATTTCTCCAGCATCCCTAATTGGGGGTGGATGGGGACCAAATCCAATAGTGAGCAGGGCTAAGGACATATACTCAACCTATTTACACATATCTATATGTCCACACACTCCCAGATTCACACACATCTCCGTCACCCCATTGTCACCCCATTCTTTCTCCGTCCCTCTTCCTGTTACTCCATTCTCCCCAGAGATTCAGGAGTGGGTTAGTAAATATGCTAGCCCACAGATACAGCAGGTAATGCAGAACTAATATTTGGTGTGGGGGTTGAATTCCCCCTCCCCCAAGCCATCATGGACAGGATGATGTCAGTGGGTGCGGTCATGGCCATTGGCATCACCTTGCCTGTTTTCACTTTCTCCATGCACAGAGAAAGGGACATAGCAAGTGCTCCTCCCAGCACTGTCTGAGATTCTAGCTTCATGCACAACTTGAAGTGGCTTGCAGCAAATTAAACTCACATTCTCATTCTCTTTCTCTCTCACCCCCCCCCCACACACCCAAATAAAATACTACAATGCAAGAGAAGCAGGCACAGCAGATTTAAAAACAACAACTTCTTTGAGGAATGGAGTTGCAGGACTTTTTCCTGTCTAAACATACATAGGATTGCATCCTAAATCATCAAGGCTGCATCCTACGAATGCTTACCTGGAAGTAAGTTTCACCGAACACAATGAGACTTACTTCTAAGTAGTCATGCGTAGAATTGCACAGTTCATGTCATAAAGCAAAGTTTATAAATTTACTTGGTCGACCAACCCACGAACTAGCTTACACTTCCTTTGGGGTACAATTCCATCCCTACTGGGGCAGAAATGAACACCACAAGGAACTGGTGATTTGAGCCAGGAGGTGCAAATGCTTCAGTCATCTTGTACCTTGTTTACAGCAGAGCAAATCTGCAGCCCTGTAATAGCTAATAAATGAATAGAATAGGTGTTTCAGACCCTTTCGGTTGGTTTTTTATTGAGTTGATGTGTATGAAATTACCTAGTCATGGAGAAAAGAGATTGTTCTTCCCCCTCTCCCATCCCTCAGAGATGTAATATCACACTCCATATATTGAAAAACCATTGTAATTTGATCAAAACTGTCACCTCCATCCCATAATTTTCTCCCGCCTAAATTAACCACCACAGAATAACAACAACAAAATCTTGATGTCTTGAACCTGATCTGCATGGATGTGTTGGGAAATGAATCTTGCAATATGAACAAGGGGAGGATGAAGTCACAGTTTACATGGGATGGGAGTAGGATGGTCAGATCAAAAGATGACAGGGCTCCTGCATTTATAATAACTGTGTAGAAGAGGGAATTTCAGCACCATGCTACATGCAAGGCACACAACTGGAGTGATGAATCAGACCATTTCTGGTCCATGTCGGTTTTTTATGTATTCTGTCCGAAGTCCGTTCCATCCAATTTCTGCAATCTTTTTTTTTAAACACCCTCCCATCACGTTTATTCTCATATGTGGCTTTCAATAACATATACATTTTGTAAACAGCTTTCTGTAATATATGTGTATTTTCTATGCAATTTTCCCTAATATGCACATTTCTGTATGCACTTTTTGAGCCAAGAACTGCATGGCAAAATTTGGAGAAGTATAATCCTGTATATTTTAGCATTTTAGCTTCCTAATCTTTTAGCTCTGGTAAAAGCTAAATAAAATCTGTATTTTAAATGTCTGCATTGCTGCTAGGTTTTATTCTGGTTGTACTGTTATATTGTGGTTTTAAGCTTTCATTTTTTATATTGTTTTATGCTGTGCTTTGTGGTTTGAATTTTTGTGAACTGCCCAGAGAGCTTCGGCTACTGGGTGGTATAGAAATGAAATGAATGAATGAATGAATGAATGAATGAATAATCCAAAGCATAAAAAAAAGGTAAAGGTGTCCCCAACCAGTCATGTCCGACTCTAGGGTGTGGTGCTCATTTCCATTTCTAAGCCGAAGAGCCAGCGCTGTCCAAAGATGCTTCCGTGGTCATGTGGCTGGCAGGACTGAACACCAAGGTGCACGGAACGCTGTTACCTTTCCCGCCAAAGCGGTACCTATTCATCTACTTGCAATTTCTTGCTTTCGAACTGCTAGGTTGGCAGGAGCTGGGATTGAAGACGGGAGCTCACTCCGTCATGCGGCACTCGGGTCTTGAACTGCCGTCCTGCCGACCTTCCGGTCTGCAGTTCAGCATCTTAACCACTAAGCACTGTGCTTAAATCACCACCCAATGTGGACCAAAGGAAATTTTCTTTTCCACACAGCTATTGCAGTTGCAATAGTCTTGTCCCTCTTTTGTATCTGGCCAATGTACATGGGAACTGGTTCGTTTTGATGTCTGCATCCAAGAAAGTTTTAAGATCATGCCTACTCTTAGGGATGTATAAGAATTTTGTTTCTGTCCCATTCACAATTCTGAACACAAACGCAAGCAACAGCAGGGTGTGTGTGTGTCTCAGTTTCCTGAATTTGCATTCATGTTTGAAAAATGTACACTTTTAAAAAAGCAAATCCCCCCCCCACTCACACACTTTCACACTTTATTCTATGGGGGGAAATTGTACATCAGGGTGCATTCTTCTTTAAAAATGCGAATTTTCCTCGTTTGAAATACATACTTTCCCCATTTGAATGAAATGAAAACTGAGCATGACAAGCATGAGAGCACAATCAAGCATGGGAAATGAGGTGAAGAGAGTTTCAAGGTGGCATTCAGAGAAACTTGGAAGATCATGAAAATTGCTTGCTCGCCCTTCCCTCCCTGCTATCACAGTCTAGTTCACTGGACTTTCCTCAGGAGCCCATCTTAATTTTGTAATGTTTTTTCTTACTGGAAAACAATGGCAGAAAGAAATGTTACAAAGACAGTCAGAGTAGGCCCAGAGAGTGGGAGGGGAGAATCCATATGGAGATCAGAGAATGGCTCCCCTCTCCTCCCTTATAACAAAGCAAATTGATCTAAGCTAACAAAAATAATACATTTGTTGACAGTTCCATGAGTTGAAGGAATGGCAGCCATTATGTGCTGCATGGTCTCATTAAAGTGAGCAGACAGAAGATCAATGACTACTAACCAAGGGAGAGCTTATTTTGTTTAAACTCTGCCATCTCATCTGCTACCCTTTTCTCCCTGCCTTTTATGGTGGTATGAAAATATGTGCACCAGATCCTCAGAAGACATAATGTGAGATGTGCAGGCCATATAGAGACCTTGCCAAATGATTTCTCTGAAGGCTGGTTGCTGTTTTCTTCCAAGCCTTCTAAATCAGCTGAAAATGAAAGAGCCAAATAAAATGGGTCCCTCAATGAAAAGAGAGCATTGATAACAAACATACTTTGCACAGGCTGCTCCCGCCGGAAGATCAGAAGGAGGAACCTGAATCTCCTGCGTTACTCTTCCTTGTTTTATACAGCAGTATCCATTACATGTCTGCTCAGATGGAATCCCCACTGAAGTCCATGGGCCTTACTCTCAGGTAAGTGAGTATAGGATTGCTGCCATTGATTGCAAATAGTCCCTTCTCTTTTACAGCCAAAACCAATTTGTTTCCCCAAATTACCATCTGTGATGTTTGATGTCAGCTGTTCTCCTGATCTTCTGGGAATATTTTTAGATAGTCATTGAACAGAGCTGAACTAGTGGGAGATTCACAGAATCTGCAGCGCATGGTTTTCCAGACTCCCAATATTGATTATCTGATAGAGTGGCCTTCCCTCAACATGGTGCCCTCCGGATGTTTTGAACAACTCCCAGCATTCATGGCCATTCACCAAGTTGGCTGGGGCTCTTGGGAGTTGAAGTACAAAACATCTGGAGGGCACCAGGAGAGGGAAGGCTCTGATAGAACATTGTTTATCAATAGGACCGGTAAAATCCTGGCTGATTGGCAACCTTAGCCTCCAGCCACTGATGGCAAAACTTGCTGTATTCCTTGACTCTGCCAAAGCCCTGTCCTCCTCCAATTTAAATGCCAAGATGGGTAAAGTTGTACTAGAAACACATACTTGTTATGAACAGTTCAAAACAGACCTCAGGAGCCACAGAGTGTGAAATAGCAAGCTGGGCACTGCATAGTGCCTTAGTGGTCATGTTCATGCACTTACTTACATGTGTGTTAGAGGGAACCATGCATCCCACCCTCTTGTCATGTTCTGGTTGGCCCAGACTTTGTAGCACTCAGGAGAGCTCCTAGTGAACAATTTACGAGAGTTTAGGAGAGCTTCGACATGGTCTGAAACCAAACTGAAGCCTTTTCTGCTATGAAAATGGATGCTTTCATGGGACAGATCTCTGACCTGGAGCCTAGCACCCCTCTGTCTCTCTAAGAGCTCATGCCTGGTGCACTGCTGATGTTGGCTCATCACCTCTGTGGGGATCTTGAAGAAGGGGTTGCTGGCCTGGCTTTGGGTTCTGCAGCAGTGCTCAGGCCTGGTGTTTCCTCTGTCAGCACCACTCATTCTTCAACCTCTGAGTCCATGTCCATGCCACTGCTGGACTCTTGGGTCATGGCTACCTCCACTCAGGGAATGAACTTCTGGAGACCCTGGGGAAGCAGCTGAACCCTGAAGAAGGACAACACTGAGAACTTGTACTAACCAGGTTTTAACAATATATTCCCCAAAGGCAAAAATAAGGACAAAATTTGGGGCTGTGAATTACAAAGAACAGGGGCCAGAAAATTCAGAGAGTACCTGGTACATAGGGACTGTTGGATCATATGCTATCCAGGGGTGGAGAACTTTCACATGTTGTTGGACTCCAACTCCCATCAGTCTCAGACAGCATGGCCCAGGGGAAGGTATGATGGAAATCCAACAACATCTAAAGTGTCACAGGAGGTTCCCCAGTCCCTGATATAAGCCCTTAACATGGTCCTCTGGTCGGACCCAAAGAGGCAACACTTAGGGCTTAGCATGGCTGGCTGGGGAATGCTAGGAGGTGTAAGACTTCTTTCTGTGTGTATAGGATTATGGCCTTATATTCTTAAGGGGTGTGGGAAGTGAAGCTATGGGAGGAACAGGTGACTCTGGAGTTGGAAGTGATTTCTTTATAAGCAGTAACTCTCCACTTTGCTCCTGTTAATAGGGATGTGTTTCAGTTCTGATCAGGATTAACTAGTGCTGTGCCGAAAATTATTCCTACATTTTTTTAACCATTCTCATTCAATTTGATAGAAAAGAAATGGCTTTCAAAAAGAAATTCAAATTGGGCAAGAATTCAGAGAAATTCTCATGGGCAGGGTTTGGGGTTCTTGTGCTTACCTTACTTATGCAATCGAGTGTGCAGGAGTGTCCTGTTCGTCACTGTACAGTAATCTCTGTGGCAGCCTGCAGCCTCCTTGGCTTCCCACACTTCAGTTAAAGACATGCTGAGGAAGACATCCTGAGGGAATTCCTCCCATGGCGCTTTTTCAGTTCAGGAAGTGCAGGTGGCCTGGGAGGCTGCAGGGCAATGGAAGGATGTGTAATAGAGAGAGAAAACACACACAGCACCCTCGGCCACCTCACAGGGATTAGGGAAGCTCAAAAATACCACCAAAGAAATTCAAAATTCTGCCTCAGAAGAGCGGAAGCCTCAACACAGTTGATGCTGTGCCTGTTGCCATTTGCAGGAGCAGTGCAAGAAAGCAAAAACCCTGTGGAAAAAAGAAGGAAGGTGTGCTACAACCCCTACCATATCTGTGAGATATTGTTGGAGAATTTCTCCTCCCCGGACTGCACTCGCCAAGACGCTCCTTCTTTGCCCCTCACTTGTACCCGCTCGTGCTCTCCAGGATTCACAGCGATGCCGTTTGGTGAGCGCCCGCCATTTTCGCGCCTTTGATTTCTACATAAAATAGGAAGTTAAAAAATGTGCATATTTAAATACGTGCAGTTTGGAGCTGGGAAAGCTAAATAAGCGCAATATTAGAGGGATTATACCTCTAATATTGCGCTTATTTAGCTTTCCCAGCTCCAAACTGCACATATTTAAATATGCACATTTTTTAACTTCCTGTTTTACATTGAAATCAAAGGTGCAAAAATGGTGGATGCTCACTGAACAGGATCGCAGTGAGCCCAGGGAACTCGCCAAGCTCATGGGCAGCCGGAGCACAGGTCTGGGGGGGGGGGGTGTGCGAGCAGGGGTGCTGCTTTGGTGAGTGCCCAGAGAAACTGAGCTAGGGGGAGTTCTTACATTCCTATTTGCAGCCCCCCCATGTGTTCAACAGCATGCACATTTCTGGAAAATGCACATGAATATGCTTCAATCAATGGGAGAAGGATGTGTACATTTCACAGATGTGCACAATTGAGGTGTACATTTGTGGAAATATGCATGGATTTTCAGGTGAAGAGAAAAAAACAAAGCTCGCAACCTGATACGGACTCGAGAGTCAGAACGAGCTTTAAGATGGAATTTGGAGGACTTCAGTGAGCTTGAGTTTTGCTGATTCACACATCCCTACCTGCTAAACAATCCTTAACATTCATATGCCACACCACCACACCCAATGAAGCTTGAGCTCTACATTTAAAAAAAGAGAAGCCTTCAACTTTTACAGTCATAACAGATTGTGTACATTAAGCAAATCTGTACACATCCAGAACTGAGATTGGCTGGGAGCTGCCACATGCTCACCTCAGCTGTTCAGGGGGTTGTAGAGGGAGCCTCTGCTGTTAAAATTGCTAATTATGCATTAAGAGCTGCAAACATAATTCTCAAGGCACGTTCATCTGCATGATAATTAAATTGTCTAGATTCATTTTCATGTTATCTTTTGAACTGTCTTCATTTTCTCAAGATAGAGATAAGGCTGATGAGATATACAGTGTGAGTTTTTAATAGGGTATAGATTGGCTGATTTTACCATATTTATTCCAATTGCAAGATCTGGAATTTTGGCACAGAAAATTGGTCATGGGAGGGGAGGGGGAGAGACAGTGGAGAATGGAGGGGAGTTGTGGGGGGGGTACACTGAATGCCACATGGGAAAGCATGCCCACTCACCACTGGATCTTCCTCCCTTTCTACCTTGAGAGTCTGTTAGCAGATATCTCCAAAAGTCTTCTAATCTATTTCCACACTACCATGAGGGCTGGGAGCTTCATTCATCAAAAAAAGGTTGCAAACGGCTTCCCAACATTCTGATTTCATATCCATCTGTAATATAATTGTGGGGGGGAGGCATGGATCTGGTGTATGTGCATGTGTTCTCCTGATCAAACTCTCCTCAACCTTGTCTGCCAAAGTCCATACTCCTTTGCCACCATGATTCTCAATGCCTGTACAACAAGGTCACTCACAAATGGAGTAACCATGGACTTAGCACTGTGTGCCACTCCTCTAGAAAGTGCTACTAGGAGTACATTCCCACTCCTTCTCAGACCCTGCAGTGGGTTTGACGGAGGCCTGGCTTTGTGGCCAGCTCTGGAGGAATGCAAGACATGTTCAGGACACAAGTGTCTTCTGCAGTGCATCTGCACAGGTGGTACTGGGTGGAGCTTAAGAGGATGTATTGGAGGCCATCACCTCCCTCCCCGGCCCAATCAGTTCACTCAGCATCAAGGACAGATGCCAAGAAGGGGCACTAGAGCCTGCAGAGTGGCAGGAAAGGTGTTGGTCCCTTGGGCTCGCCATTCGTGGCCTTATAAGCATTGTACCCCATGGGCTGGTATTTGAGAATTGGGGCTTGTTCACTGTCATATGAGTGGCAGCATTTGTTGCTCAGTGGGCCAGATCTTGTGGCCTGGTAGCCCTGTTTCTGTCACTTTAGCAGCAGAAATTAGGGGTGCTAACACTTGGGAAGGGCTTGGTGGGAGACAGAGGCTTGGATTTATGGCCACATGGCTAGACCTTAGAGCAGGAGTGGGGAGCTTATAGCAATCCAGATGTTTTGGTACACAACTAGGGAAGTCAGGGCAATCTGTCTGGGGGGTCAAGTTCACCTAATATTCAGCAACTTGGCCCCCCAGACTCCAGTTCATTTACCTGCAAGCTGGCCTGACTTGATCTGTATCGAGTCAGGCCATCTTGCAGATTTTGGGGTGGTCCCCTCACCCCGCTCAAAATTGGCATTTGTGCAATTTCCAGCCACAAATGGTGGGTGCAATTTCTGGCCACAAATGGTGGGTGCAATTTCCGGCCACAAATGGTGGGTGCAATTTCTGCAAGTTAAGCATATTTATGGCTGCAATTTATGCAAATTATAGCTGAAATTTGCATAAGTTACACAAATTGCAGCTCCAACTTGCATAAATGCTTATTTTAAGAAGAAGAAAAAAATATCAAAGTTCCCAAATTTCATGAAAAATTTGAGCAAGGCAATCCAGGGAAATCCAGGAAGCCCCCAAAGGGCCGGATTTCCTCACGACAGCCATCCTTATCTACAAATCCCATCATCCCTCACTATTGGCTATGCTGGCTAGGCCTGATGAAAAATGTTGCCCAACAGATGTTTTGGCCCAGAAGTTGCCCACCCCTGCCTTAGGGAATTAGACTGGACCCAAAGCATAGTGTAAGTTGATATGAATGGTGACTGCAACAGGGCACTTCCTCCCTCTCATGTTTATATACTCCTACTATTACTATTCAATCCTAAAGGAAATAATCCCTGAGTGCTCATTGGAAGGACAGATACTGAAGCTGAAGCTGAAATATTTTGGCCACGTAATGCGAAGAGAAAACTCCCTGGAAAAGACCCTGATGCTGGGAAAGATTGAAGGCAAAAGGAGAAGGGGACGGCAGAGGATGAGATGGCTAGATAGCATCACCGATGCAATGAATATGGACTTGAGCACGCTCCGGGAGAGAGCGCAGGACAGGAAGGCCTGGCGTGCTATGGTCCATGGGGTCACAAAGAGTCGGACACGACTTAATGACTAAACCACTACTACTATTACTACTGCTAGTAGAAATAATAATAATGATAATAACAATCATCATCATCATCGCACAATAACTAAATAGATGTATGCACAACTACTACTACTGAAAGAGAAATGGGAGGGCAGTAAGACCCAGTGAGAAGATGGCATCCAAAAAAGGGAAAGGAAGGGCTAAAAGTCCACCCCCTAAGTACCCCCTAATATCTTTTTCCTCCTCTGAGGAGAATGAGGGCCCAGGCTTACCTGCCCTGATGCCATGGGCAGAGGCTTTAGAGAGAGCAAAAGGGCCAACACCTGGAAAGCAGGGAGAACCAAACAACGAAGGGTGGCAAACTAAGGGTCCTGCAAAGACTAAAGCTTTTAGGGGGCTTGTGGTCTTTGAAGAGAGTGGCAAGGATGCAGGAGGTGCCATGCCCAGAGGGGGACTGGGGTGGGAGAGCAACCAGATCTAAAGCAGCTGGGCATGGACCAAGCTGCTGAACCAACTGCTCAAGGAGAGTGTAGCACTTTACTACACTTTGGGGGAGGACCAGGGTGGCCACAAATGGGCAGCTGGGGCTTACTAGGGGAAAAACACAGGTCAGTCCTGGCTATTGTCACTTGCACTGAGCATAGGACTATAGGGATGGAGTTATCTGTCTGGCCCCACTTTCAGCTGGGCCACCCATGTAGCAGACACACCAGGAAGGCCTCTCTCAGCACCAGGAAGATGTAGCCAAGGGAACAGAGACAGACAGTGCACCGTCTGTGGACTCAGGACCAGGTCAGACTCACTCTCATTTAGATAATAGGGAGAGAGGGCGTCACTTTCTGCCTTAAAGGCCCACAATGGTTGACCCATTGCAGATCTGCCTTGTTGTAGTTGTTAAAGTTGGGATCCTTGTCATCCCAGTATCAAATATTTCACCTGTTTATTTCCGGGTGTGGGGGCAAACATGTGCTCCAAACATTTCTCTTGTGTTTCCTTGGGGCTGGCAAAGGCAGAGGTGCAGGAAGGGAGGTATGGATGCTTAGAAGATGAACACATAGATTAGGACCCAGCCTGGAGAACATTTGAGGTGCCCGATGATCCTCATGCCATTTTACACAATCTGCACTGAAAGAGCTTTCCACAAATTGCAGCATCCCCCTTCAGCTGAGGAAGAGAAATAATAATGAATCTGGACAATTTAATTTGCATGCAGATGAAAGTGTCAGGAGGGTTACTTTTGTAGTGCTTAATGAGTAATTAGCAGTTTGAGCAGAAAAGACACCCCTCTGCAACCTCCAGTATGGCTGAGGCAAAGATGCAAAACTTTCCAGTCACTCCCAATTCTAAATGATCTGCCAATTCTCCCTCTTGTCCTCACTCCAGAAAGCAATTTGCATTCTTCACTCACTTTGGCATCTCTCTCTCTCTCTCGCTCTCTACACACACACACACACACACACACACACACACAATCAATCATAAGCTCCTGTTCTCTGCATCTTGGTCTCAGCAACTTTTCATTTGCCAGCTGTCATGGAAAAAAGAGCAAATATCAGCACAGATTTTTCCCTGGTCAAGGGCCCTTCTCTCACTGTAAAAATGAAAAACTGTTCAAAAGGAAAAGTGTCCATCAGCACTGGTGTATAAACCGAGAGGATGGAGACTGAGCACCTGAGACTGCTGTAGGGATGTTGGAGAATTCCGCCATGGACTCCAGTGAGGCCGGATTCTTTAGAATCCGACCCCCCAGAGTCCGTGGCGGAACGGCCTCCCTCCCCCCGCCACTCCGCGGGACAGAGCCTACCTAGAGGCGGATGTGGCGACGGTGGCGCATTCGGCAGTAGCAGCGGCTCCGGCTCGTCTTCTGGCCGCTGCCAGGCTGCAGCAGCTGCAAATGGAAGCCGTCGTAGCGGCTGCCATTTGCGTGGCTGCCTTTTGCCATGATAGGCTACATAAATACTTACGTAGCCTATCACAGCAAAGAGCAGGGGCGCAAATGGCAGCCGCTACACCATTTGCGCCCTGCTTTTTGCCATAATAGGCTACACAAGTATTTACGTAGCCTATCACAGCAAAAGGCAGCCATGCAAATGGCGTAGCAGCCACCATTTGCATCCTTGCCTTTTGCTGTGATAGGCTACGTAAATACTTAAGTAGCCTATCATGGCTTGGCATGGATGCAAATGGCGGCCGGCGTAGCGGCCGCCATTTGCGGCCACAGCAGCCCAGCAGTGGCCAGAAGTCTGGCTGCGGCCAGCCCTGGCTGGTGGCTCCGTGGAGTTGCCATGGAGCAGAGCTGGCCAGGGAGGATTCCGGGGGGGGGGACAGAATGCCTCCCCCCCACCGCAGATGCCCCAGAATGGAGCCACATATGGGATTCGTACATCCCTAGACTGCTAGGAGTATGGTGAGGTCAGTACTAGTGATGAGAGAGAAATTGCTTCACTTCAATGTGAATGTAGGCGAAGGGTGACCAGCCAGATGGGCGATTAATAAATGTAATAATAAATAAATTTACCTAGGATGCAATCCTATGGCCGCTAGACAGCATCTAGATGACCACAAGATTTTTAGTTTTCTGGGAACTGAGCTTGGAGCCAGCGCTCTGAGCTCAGTTACTAGAAAACCGACTCCCCACCCCCTCTTCCGCCACCTTGTAGGCGGTGTGGTTCATCCCCAGCTTTGTGCACATAAGAGCAGTGTGGAGAAGCCAAAAAGTGGGTGTTTATGGGGGCAGGGAGCAGAGGGGACAGTGGAAGCACCGTTACAATGCTTCCTATGCACCATCCAGCCTCCCCCCACCCACTCCAAGGTGCCCTGGCTAGACAGCTGAAATCATGTAGCCGCAAATGCAGTTTGGCCAGAGCAGAGGAGAGGATCCCCTCCACATTTTGCCTGCTCTGTATTGGATAGTTGGTCACGTCCGAGTTCAGAGGTAGCTGACTATCCCCATAGGATTCTGCCCCCGATTTCATGTACTTGAACCACTACGCAAACCAAAACTCGGTTATTCTTGGAGATTTTCACTTCTCTGAATGTTGCAATGGAGTTCTCTTATTTACAAAAATGGCTAGAAAAATTAGTATATTCGGGAAAATAACATTAAAAAATGCATTATATTAGGCAATTGCTTGCAAAAATGTGTCTGTTAGGCAAAAATGCAGAGAGAGAAAGAGAGAGAGAGAGAGAGAGAGAGAGAGAGAGAGAGAGATGTGCACACAAATGCTTTAACATTTTCATGCAAACTTATTAAAAAGTTTGCAAAGTTCAGGATAAACTGAACTTAATACTGGAGAAATTCTCGAAGTTTGAGACAAACTACACTTAAGATTGGAGAAATGAGAAATCAAGAGAAACCAGATTCGACAGATTCTTTCATCCCTAGTGGGGATCTGGGAGAAATTCATTTGGTTCACATTTTAATGCAAATGTACCTAATTTTAAACTTTTGAACCAATATGCAAACTGAAACTCTGTTATCCTTCAAAATTCACACTTCTCCAAATTCTGTAATGGAGTTCTCCAATTCAAAATTGTATACAGAAGTGCATATATGAGGGAAAACTGCATCAAAAATGTGTATCTAAGTGAAAACAACATTAAAATGTATTATATTATGGGAAAATTGCTTGCAAAAGTGCATATATTGGTCAAAGTTATGTATAAAAATGTATGTAAACTGCATATGATTTTTTTGCAAACTTAAAAAAAAAAAAACACTCAAAGTTTTGAATGAACCAAACTGAAGATTAGAAAAAATCTCAAACTTGAGAATGAACTGAAATTAAGACTGGAAAAATGAGAAACTGCAATTGACAGATTTACCCATCATTACACTGACAGAGGGCTCTCTCCACATGGTGGGACCCCTGCTTTTCAAGGGTTACTGGTCACACAGAAAGACCCTTCTCTTTGTGTACACCTATACCTGGATGGTGTCTCTATACCTATACACCTATACATGGCTCTGTCTCTACAGATATTGAAATGAAAGCTAATGTGGGGGCTCTACTGTGATATTGCTCCCTTCTTCCCATGTTCACGTGTTCTATACTGATCAAGCATCTGAAAAAGGCTCAATATACATTCTAAAGTGCCCTGAAAACCAAATGGCATGAATGTGTTTCGCAAACAGCTTGAACCACATATTAATGGGGTTGTGAATAGTTATGGTGGATGAATTTTCTTTTTTATTATGTTCTTTTTGTTGTTGTTTCTTGTTGCCTCCCTAGAGATGTTTGGATTTTATGAACTCCGTCCCATGTGTGTTTCGTGCATCGTGTTGTTCATTTTGGCGTCCATTCACAGATGGATTCAAATTGTTTTTCCTATTATGTGGAAAAACACACAAATAATTCCATATGAGGGTCTGCAACAATTTACATAATTTATGGTAGTACATAACATTTAGTGTTTTGTCCCCCGTTCTATTTAACTGTTCCCCGTTTATATTTTCCAGGATGGTGCATGTCTCAGCAGAAACGTATGTATTTTCCTATGAATAAATTTGCATAGATAGATAGATAGATAGATAGATAGATAGATAGATAGATAGATAGATCCAAAAGTCCATGGACTCTGCAGAGCCCGAGGAGACCAGTCCACAGCAGATCCCACAGGTTGGATTCTTAGAAATCCAAACTCATTTTAGTCCATCTCGAATTTCTCCACCATCCCTATGTCTCTCCCGCTTTCTTTTTGTTCTGCTATATTTGCAAATATTTTAAACATGCACACACACTAGAATGGATGCCCAGACACATTCTAGACAATCTTAGTGTGGACAGAATCAATGCATGAGTGTAGGTGTGTGTGGAGGATCAGGGTGACACCTGCTGACCCTGCCCTCATGTTAATTGGCTCTGTGTATGGGCATAGGCTCTATGTACACACAGGCGGTCAATGCATGGATGTCAGAGGCGTGGCCTGCTGCTGTGGCCCCAATCCCTCCCCCACACGTTGAGTGGAAGCGCAGAGGCAGCCTTGGCAAAGACCCTGCATTGACCTGGACGTATTTATAACCAGGCCAGGCTAGCAAGGACTAATATGCTGGTGGAGGCAGGACCGTATTGGAGTCTGAGAGGAGAATATTGGCTTCTTGTCTCCGGTTAAATGATATCAGATAGTAAGGTTGAGAAAGGCCTCAGCCAGTGATCCTGCCCATCAGAATAGATGGTGCTTGGCTACTGGTTGAATTTTAAATAAGGCAGTGCCTTATACCATAAAGCAGCCTTCCCCAAGCAGCCAGTGTGGTATAGTGGTTAGAGTGATGGACAGGAACCTGGGAGATCCAGGTTCTAGTTCCCACTCAGCCATGAAACTCACTAGGTGATTTAGGGCCAGTCACTGGCTCTCAGCCTAACCTACCTCACAGGATTGTTATGAGGATAAAATGGAGAGGAGGAGGATAAAATGGAGAGGAGCATGGCTGGCTGGGGCATGCTGGGAGTTGTAGGACATTTTTTCTACCTAAATAGAACACAGCTCAAGACCATGGTACCTGACAATGCCTCTCCCGGCATGAACCAGCCCATATGCTATGCTCTGCATCTAAAGCCCTCTGCTGGGAGCCTCCTCCAAGGGAGGCTCAGAGGGCGGCAACAAGGGAGAGGGCCTTTTTGGTGGTGGCTCCCCATTTATGGAATAATCTCCCTGATGAGGCCTGCCTGGCACCAACATTCTCATCTTTTCAGTGCCAGGTTAAAAACTGCCCTCTTCTCTCAGGCATTTGGCAGCATATAATGAGTCTCTTGATTGTCTCTGGCTGATTGTTGTTGTTTTTAGATATGTTGTTGTTGTATGTGTTATTTGCTTTATGTCATTATGTGAATAGTTTTTTGTACTTTATATAATGTATTTTAATTATTTTTAATTTTTGTGAACTGCCCAGAGAGCTTTGGCTATGGGGCGGCATAGAAATATAATAAATGAAATAAAATGAAAACGTGCATAGCATTGTTCTCTAAATAAATAAAATAATCATCAGTAAAACCTCACATTAACAGAGCAGAGATAAAAACACTGATGATCTTTACATGATCTTAAAGTGTGTGTATGTGTGGGAAAAGTCTTTGGTTGGAACTGAAACACTGAAATGTAGGTGCCAAATCATCTCCTGGGCATTCCAGATTTGGGGTGCCACCACAAAAGGCGCTTTCTTTGGTAACCACCCTCCATAATGTATTTGTCAGGAACATCCTGAGAAGGTCTCTGAAGAAGATCTTAGTATGTGGGCAGGTCGATGGAGGAAGAAGCAATCCTTCAGGTAGCTGGTGTCAAGCTATTTAGGGCTTTACAATTTAAAACCAGGACTTTGAAATGGGCCCAGAAATGGTCTGGCAGCACTGGCATGATATGACCAGGAAGGCCAGTCCCTGTTAGCAATCTTGAAGTCGTATTTTGGACCAGCTAAAGTTTTTGGACTATTTTCGAAGGCAGCCTCACCTATAACCCATTGCAGTAATCTGAAGGGGACGTTAACAGAGCATGGATAATGGCAGCAAGTCTCTCTCTCTGTCCAGATAGGGTCAAATCTGTTGACCTACATCCACCATTCTTACTGAAATCACAGGTAGTCCCAGTGGTCTTAACTTAAATATAAAAGACCAGTGAGACCACCTGTGCTTCCAGTAAGAATGGTGGATGTGGGAGTACCCTCAGACTGTGAACCTGGTCCTTTAGGGGCAGTAAAATCCCTTCCAGAACAGGTTGGAAACCATTCAGCTAGGTAGATTGAGTGACACATTGGCTACAACTTGTGTCATTTCAACCCAAACATAGCTGTGCCTGTGCCAGCCAAGTTCGTACGAAAGTAACCCTTTATACCAGATGGGAAAGATGTAAATTGTGCCTGTTATTATTATTACTCCTATCTCTCATGACTTTTATTTATTTGCTTCTCCTTGATTTATAGACCACATAAGTTTGCTCATGCTCTCGGCTCAGAGAACTGGCCAATTACTTAACATGACAAACCAAATATGGTTTAATCAGCTCCTTGCATCTATCACATGGATGCTCATACATATTCACACCTCGTTCATCACTGAATTTCAGAGCCAAAGTACACCGTCAGCAGGCTTCTAGGATACATCTGTTGCTGGACAGAGGGCAAATGGGGATACTGAAGTTTTGAATCGTCTCCCATAAATAAAATTCACAGTGCCTACAAAACTAGCATGTTTTGTAGAAGGCTCCTCTAGATCCTAACACCCAGACATGAGCATTTTTTTTACCACACAGGTTTTTTTTTAAAGAATGGGGCAGAATTCAAACATCCAACTCCCCTGTCCTTGGTTGAAGTAGCACAGTCCAAGAACAGATACAGTGCACGGACATGCTGATTATTCGTTCCAGCTTTTCTGCTACGAAGACATCTTGATGTTTATAAAAACTAAAAGCAATATAATCAAAACTACACAACAAGAGTACACAAATATCTAATATAACAAAATGGCAGCAATCAGATGACATATTAATTAAAAGGAAATGAATCCTTGAAAGCAGCAGATCATTAGACATCTGAAAGCAAGCGGAGTTGCTGCAGGTCTACGGGGAAGGCATTCCAAAAATGTTGGCACCACCACCATAAAGCCCCTGTCTCTTATACTTGTCTGTCTAACATCAAAAAATGATGGCAGAGAGCAGGGCCTCAGAGGCAAAGTTTAAAAATGTGAGCACGTTCATACAGGAGAAAGGAATTCTTGAAGTACACTGGTCTTAGGAGGGTAAGGGCTGTAAAGGTTAATACCAGCATGTTAACTGAGTTAGAAAACAAAAAGGTAATCAGTCTAGCTGGAAAAAAGCAGACATACACCTTCCAATTGCTGGGCCCCAGATAAGAATCTGAGGGCAGCATTGATATCTAAACCCAGCAGCAGAACCCTCTGCAAGCATAGAAGAAAAGAAGGATGTCAACACTGCCCCCTATGATTGGTTTTCAGTGTAAAGATGCTTCATTGGCTAGGATGGATAAATAAACTAGGATCTTGGTCAACAGAACAAAAACTCCTGTTTGAACTCTAGGCTCAGGCTCCTAATTTATTCTCCTGTAATTGACTGCAGGGACCTTGAGCTGGAGAACATACACTGTGTCTGATTTCTAGCATATATTCTGTTTAGGGATGTCACAGGCATCTGGTTGGGGCTCGAAGCTTGGTGATTTCTCTCTGGCTCAGCCCCCAGCCAGGCAAGTGTGAGGATCCCTGATCCCTTGCCGAGCTACCATTCTGTTTAAAAATGGCAGCTTGGCCTTTTACGGAAAGGCCATTTTTTTGTGCAAATGGCAGCCATAAAGAGCCCATTTATGCAGATTTACAGTCATAAATGGTCTATTTAGAACATTGACACCTGTAATTTTCTGTAAATGGGTCTCTTCCTGGCTGCCATTTGCGCAAAATCGGCTGTTCCATTAAAGGCAGAGCTGTCATTTTCACGCAAAATGATGGCTTGGCGAGGGAGTGGGAGGCCACGCACCACTTGCCGCATGTGGTGAATTCACCCATCCCTAATTCTGTTGATATTATTCTATTTGTCATGCTTGCCTATTTAACGAGAAAATGAGCCTGTGTACACATTTTTAAAAGTAAAAAGAGAGTGAGAGGCATTTTAATTATTGGATCTGAACCTGTCCAGATAATGTGAAAGGAAAATGAAAGATCTATAAAAGGAGCTTTTGTTCTAATATCCTCCAGTAAGCTGACAGGAAGATGATAGTCTTGCTACAAACATCAGTTTAGAATTGAAGGTGGTAGGTATCTGAATGCTCAGAGCTGCTACATCTCTGGAGTACTTAGCCGTTTTTATGTCTTTGATCAAAATCCCTTTCATCTGAAGGTCTCAAAGCCCTTTAGTTAAGCATTGCAGCTCTTATGTTGGTATCCAGAGGCAGGGCGGGGGGGTGGGAGAGAAATGTTGCCTCCTCATTTCATTGACAGGCAACCAATATCTGGATATACAGACAATGATTTACCAAGTAGTAATTTAGCATGGTGTGCACATAACCTCATACTGAATGGGTTATTTTTGTAGGCATGGGGGAGGATTTTGTATGGTAAATTCTTATCAAAAAGTGAACCAAATTCACACTTCATGAATCGGTCTGCAAACCAGAATTCAGTTATCTTGTGGTATTTGCATTTCTTGGAATGTTGCAGTGGAGTTTCCAGAATATTTGTATGCATTTCTTAAATGTTATTTTTTGGTGTAGAGAGTGGTAGTGAAGTTTGGGAAAGTATGAATTTTACCATATATCAGGGACAAATGTATGTCAAATTATAATCTGCCTAGGTTCTCTCTCTCTTTTAAAATATATTTTTATTTTATTTTTACAAATAAAATAAACACTACCAACAATATCATCAAAATCTTCTGTTTCCAACATTACAGTATTCTAACAAAAGAAAAGAAAGGGAGGATAGCAAAAGAAGGAAGAGGGGGGAAAAAGAAAAAAGAACAACAGAAAAAACAGAATTATATTAAACTTCAATAAAGACAAACCAAATATCCAAGCAGTCTTCTAGCACAGAAATATAAGTAAACAACCAATTTCCATGGGCCATAAATTACTATTCAGTTAACATGTATTAATAAACATTAAAGGTTTAACCAGCAAGGAACAGCAACAACAATAATCCCATAGTGATATTAATAGTGATAATACTAATAAAAAGGGGAATAAAGAGAAGTTTAAGAGAAAGACAAAAACAGAAACAAATCATTTGTATATTTTAAGTAGTATCATATCTAAAAATAGATTTATATGTGTACTCACACATACGCACACAAATATGCACTTAATTACAATATAACATGAAAAAAAGAGGAGAGAGAAGGAAAAAAATGCAAACATTTAACTTTGGCCTACTGCCTGACCAGTTATCAGCTAAAACCCAAACAACACTTCAAAAGAACAGTAAAAATAGCTAAGTTCCAACTCCAGAGGCTGAGAGAGTTGGTTCCTTGAATTTAATTTTAATACCAATTAAAAATGTTTTTGCAGCATCAGGATTCAAGAATCTCTTCATCTGATCTTCAAAAAGAACACAAAATGTAGCTGGATATTTAATATGATATTGCAGGTTAATTTGCTTTGCCCAACTCCTTGCCCTGGCAAATTGCCTTCTTCTGTCAGCAATTTCTTTAGTATAATCATGAAAGAGCACAATCTTGTCATTTGCTGGTCCCCACCAGAGCATACCTCATTCTCTTGCCAAACGCATAAGGTAGTTTTTTGTGGAGACTCATGAAAATTGAACAATAACAGTCCCAGAAGTCCCTTTAGTGCCATGCCTTGAACCAGTAACATGATATGCATGCTCAATATCAAGTAAGAAATCAGTTGGCAAATAGCTCATGCAAAAGTTTATCCATAAATTCTGCCAAGCCTCTATCAGTAGCCACGTCTTTAATACCAAGGATACGTAGATTCGCTCTGTGTTTGAAGGCCTCCAGTTGAGAGATTCGAGCAGACAAAACATTATGGGACATTTTCATGGCCATTTCATGCACAACAGTCTGATCTGCAAGATCATTAACCTTCACTTCCATCTTTTGAAAAGAGATATTAATTAAATCCACAGCCCCCTGAAGGGCAGTTATTGAGTCCTGAATTGTTTCAAGTTTCTTTGACTGCTCTTGTAGCTGCAATGACATAGTTTTTATCAAAGCAAACAACTTCTCTTCATCTCCAGCATTTCTAGAGACCTTTGCCTGGGGAGCCATTGGGAGGGTAGGTGGCGTTTTCAAGCCTTTCCTTTTTTCTTTGGTTCTGCCATCCCACACCTTGCAAAGCACAACAAGCAAGTATAATTGCAGAAACAAGAAAAACAAATGTACACAAATTTAATTACAAGTCCTCAGATATTGCTGGTACTTTAAGTTCAGAGACGTAGTTTGGAGCTGTTTATCCTTGTGTCTCCTAATTGCTTAGAAGTTTCAAACAGTGTGCAGTGTAGGGATGGTGGAGAATTTCTCCCTGAAACTTCGGGGGGCTGAGCGCCAACGTGTTCGGCCCCCCAAACAAGTTTCGGGGAGAAATTCTCCGCACCCCCCTGCCCCCCGCACCCCCCCCCCCGGGACGGGACTTACCTTTGCCGAATGTCCCTCCTGGCGGCGGGTCCGGCCGGCGGTATGTCGGGTCTTCATCAGGGGCGGCAGCCAATCTTTCGACTGGCTGCCGCCGCTGCCATTGCAATAAAAGAAAAAAAAAATGCCCCCGTGATAGGCTACATGACGATTAACATAGCCTATCACGGCTAGATTTGCAAAGTCAGCCATGATAGGCTACGTAAATCGTCACTTAGCCTATCACGGGTGACTTAAAAAAAAAAAAAAAGCGCGTACGGATAATGGCGGCCCCCATAGGGAGCCGCCATTCCCATTCCTTATTTGTCACTGTAGTCTACGTAAAGATTTACGGAGACTACAGCGACCAAATAAGGAATGCGAATGGCGGCTCCCTATGAGGGCCGCCATTTGCGTATGCGCTGGTTTTTTTTTAAGTCACCCGTGATAGGCTACGTGGCGATTACCGTAGCCTATCACAGCTGACTTTGCAGATCTAGCCGTGATAGGCTACGTTAATCGTCACGTAGCCTATCATGGGGGCGTTTTTGATTTTTTTTAACTGTTTAGTTCGCGGCCGGGTGAGGCGAAGTGCCTCCCCCCCACCGCAGGAAATCTTTGAGGACAGGTAAGTGACTTTCGTCCACCCCTAGTGCAGTGATGACACTCTGGTGTCTATTCTTAGATTTCAGCCCCTCTGTTTCTTCACAAAAGGAACTGTTCTTCCAAGATTTCATCCGGATGGTACTGTAAGCTTCCCTTTTTAATTCCAGGGGAAGATAAAAAGGTTTCTCAGCCTTTTCCCCGCTGTTTGAGATAAGCAACCTGCAGAACTCTTTGCCGGATGCCATGGCTCCAACCGGATGTGCCCCATAATCTGCCTAGATTCTCTATCATGCTGCCAAGTGGTGGTAAGACGTAGGGGTTGCGTAGTAAAATAGTCATTTCTACCTAGCAATGCAGTTATGACCCCATTCCTTCCTTTCAACAGTCCTAGTAGGGTCACAATATGTGTGATGGGAAACCTGTCCTGCATTGGCTGCATCAGACTCTGAGTGAAGGCACTAACCATAAAGCAAAGTAACAAAATAGGCAAATGTTCAAACACACAGCTTTCAGTTTGATGGGGTTCAAGCCAAGGCAGAAGTGGTCAAGATATAGGGATGTCAGAGAATTCCACCACGGATTGAAATGGGATCGAATTCCCTTCAGTCCGTGCCATGGAATCCTTTGCAGAATGGCACCATGAGGTCCTGCAGAGCTAGCAGTCATGCAGCTTTTTTTTGGTCATCCACACAGAGTCGTGAAATTTTCGTAAATAAAAATGCAAGGTAGTATATTCCGATAATAAATACGTACGTTGTTTTTTTAAAAAAATGAATTGTGCTCACCGCCTTGTTTGTGGGTGTTCTTTTTCAATTGAAATCCTCCGTCTCTGTTTACTTTCAGCCAAAACACTTCCTCCTCCTCGGGGCTTCCCAAAACAAGGCTGCCCTAGGTGTGCCTGAGTGATGCACTCTTTGTTTAAAGCAACGCTGTTTGAAAGAAAGAAAAAACCTTTTAAAATGACCATGCTGGTCTGGAGCCCTGCACAAGGTATATGCTCCCTGCTAAGCTTTCTATTTCCACATCCAGCATTGTTGTTGATGTTGTGAGGCTAAAATGGAGAGGAGAACCAACTCTGTGCATGTCTACTCAGAAGTAAGTCTTACTGAGTTCAATGCGACTTACTGCTACACATGTCAGCACCCCACTTGCCCCCAGCTCAGCTTTGTATTTCCACATCCAGCTCATTATCAAACCAGTTAGTTATCTCACTGGGTGACTTTGGGCTAGACTCTAACCACTACATCATACTTCTGTTATGAAACTCATGAAGAAAAAGAGACAGTATAATGGAAAGTTCTTTCTGAAGCAGTCACACTTCACTTGTACAAATGCAGCATGAAGGGAAAGATCAGCAACCTTCCCTTTGTTTGTATAAAAAGCACACTTTGCACATGCTCAGGGAATGGACAAAATGAGGAATAAACATACCAGGGAATATGAAGAAATATATTCTTCCGTTATGTGTGTGTGTGTGTGTGTGTGTGTGGAATCTCCCTCAATCCAGTTGTTCCCTGGAAACACCCCCCCCATTCACCCAAGAGTCTTCTGAGATAACTAACAGGAGGTCTGATAATGAACTGGATGTGGAAATACAAAGCTGAGCAGAGAGGAGAACCAACTCTGTGCATGTCTACTCAGAAGTAAGTCTTACTGAGTTCAATGCAACTTACTCCTACACATGTCAGCACCCCACTTGCCCCCAGCTCAGCTTTGTATTTCCACATCCAGCTTCTTGGAACAGAAAAAAAGAGAGGAGAATTCCGGGGGCTTGCGAATGACGGTACGGTGCACTGGCCGCAAACTGCAGAAGTCAAGCAGCACGGAAGGTACACAATTCGTACATCCCTATCAAGATAGCAGAAAAAAAGATCAAAGCACAGGCAAGCAGTCAGATAGATGGGATCAAGCTAAGGCAGGAGTGGTCGGGATAGCAGGCAGAGGGCAAAACACAGTTAGGCAGTCAGATACATTACACAATCCAGAAGAAGAGTTAAGCAGGAGCCCAAGGGTTGGTAGCACGAAGCATCAATCACAGGACAAAGTTCAGGAAACAAGGTAGAAAACACCAGAGCTGAAAGAACAGTGTTGTTTCCAGCACTGACTAGGCAGATACTGAAGGCATTTAACACCAGAGCCTGCTGAGACCCACCCAGGGCTCAGCTGCAGTACATAGAGCTCTCTGGCCAGAGCAAGTGAGCACTCCTTTTCATGAGAGACCTATTGGCCTGCCCTGTGAGCTGATGATGTTCCTGGGAGCCAGGGGGTTGCTCAAGCTCAGCCTCAGATGCAGAGTCCCCTCCCCCTAACAGGGATGGGCCTGCAGCCTTCTCCCCTGAGGGCCCAGGCTCCACCTGGTCTGGTGGCAGTGACTGATCTGGGGTACCCTCAGGTTCTGAGAGATCCAGCTCTTCCCTTAAGAAGGATTCCTCTAGTGGGGGCATAACAAACTGTTTCTCAGCCTAAGCTTGAAAAGACTTCAACTGCGGTGCAACGTTTATTTCATTTATTTTATTATATTTCTATACCTCCCTGTATATACCAGCCCCTTCATGGATCACTGCCTTGTTGTGGCAATGGGGCTTGCGTAACTCAGTGAAGCCATAAGCTATGCCATGCAGGGCCACCCAAGACGGACAGGTCATGGCGGAGAGTTCTGACAAAAAGTGGTCCACTGGAGAAGGAAATGGCAACCCACTCCAGTATTCTTGCCAAGAAAACCCCATGGAACGTAGGGGTGGACGAAAGTCACTTACCTGTCCTCGAAGGACGTTCGCGGTGGGGGGGAGGCGCTTCGCTGGTCCTCCCGCGAAGTTCAGGCTGGGGGGGGGAGGCTTCCCGCCTCGGCCCGGCTGAAATTCAGGCCGGGGGGGAGGCTTCCCGCCTTGCCCCAGCCGAAATTCAGGCCGGGGAGGAGGCTTCCCGCCTTGCCCGGCCGCGAACGCGAAAGTTAAAAAAAAACACAAAAAACGCCCCCTGATAGGCTACGTGACGATTCACGTAGCCTATCACGGCTAGATCTGCAAAGTCAGCCATGATAGGCTACGTCAATCGTCTCGTAGCCTATCACGGGTGACTTTAAAAAAAAAAAAAAAGCACGTACGCTAATGACGGCCCCCATAGGGAGCCGCCATTCACGTTCCTTATTTAGTCGCTGTAGTCTACGTAAATGTTTACGCAGACTACGGCGAAAATAAGGGCAACGCAAATAGCGTTGCCCTTATTTTCGCCGTAGTCTACGTAAATCTTTACGTAGACTACAGCGACCAAATAAGGAACACGAATGGCGGCTCCCTATGGGGGCCGCCATTATCCGTACACAATTTTTTTTTTTTTTTTAAAGTCACCCGTGATAGGCTACGTGACGATTGACGTAGCCTATCACGGCTGACTTTGCAAATCTAGCCATGATAGGCTATGTGAATCGTCACGTAGCCTATCAGGGGGCGTGTTTTTTTTTTCTTTCATTGCAATGGCGGTGGCGGCAGCCGGTCGAAAGACCGGCTGCCGCTCCCGCCCCGCTCGAACACCCGCCGAACCGCCGGCCGGACCCGCCGCCGGGAGGGACATTCGGCGAAGGTAAGTCCCGTCCCGGGGGGGGTGCGGGGGGCGGGGGGGTTCAGAGGATTTCTCCCCGAAACTTGTTCAGGGGGCCGAACACGTTGGCGCTCGGCCCCCCGAAGTTTCAGGAAGAAATTCTCTGCCAACCCTAATGGAATGTATCACAAGGCTAAAAGAGATGACACCAGAAGATAAGCCCCTCAGGTCGGAAGGTGTCCGATATACTACTGGGGAAGAGCAGAGGGAATTTCCAAGTAGCACCAGAAAGAGGGAAGCGGCTGGGCCAAACCCGAAAGGACACTCAGCTGTGGATGTGTCTGGTGGTGAAAAGAAAATCCGATACTGTAAAGAACAATATTATTTAGGAACCTGGAATGTCAGATCAATGAATCAAGGTAAGCTGGAGGTGGTCAAACATGAGATGGCAAGATTGAACATCGACATCTTGGGAATCAGCGAACTCAAATGGACAAGCATGGGTGAATTTAATTCAGGTGACCATCATATCTACTACTGTGGGCAAGAACCCCTTAGAAGAAATGAAGTAGCACTCATAGTCAACAAAAGGGTGGGAAAAAAGCAGTACTGGGGTACAATCTTAAAAACGATAGAATGATCTCAGTATGAATCCAAGGCAAACCATTCAACATCACAGTAATTCAAGTCTATGCCCCAACCACTGATGCCGAAGAAGCTGAGGTTGATTGGTTCTACGAAGACCTACAACACCTTCTAGAACTAACACCAAAAAAAGATGTCCTCTTCATCATAGGGGATTGGAATGCTAAGTAGGAAGTCAAGAAATCACCGGGATAACAGGCAAGCATGGCCTTGGTGTACAAAATGAAGCAGGACAAAGGCTAATAGAGTTTTGCCAAGAGAACACACTGATCATAAGCAAACACTCTTTTCCAACAGCACAAGAGGCGACTCTACACATGGACATCACCAGCTGGTCAATATCGAAATCAGATTGATTATGTCCTTTGCAGCCAAAGATGGAGAAGCTCTATACAGTCAGTCAAAACAAGACCTGGAGCTGACTGTGGCTCAGATCATGAGCTTCTTGTTGCAAAATGTCGGCTTAAATTGAAGAATGTAGGGAAAACCACTAAACCATTCAGGTATGACCTAAATCATATCCCTTATGAATATACAATGGAGGTGAGGAATAGATTTAAGGGACTAGACCTGATAGACAGAGTGCCTGAGGAACTATGGACGGAGGTCAGTAACATTGTTCAGGAGGCAGCAACGAAATCCATCCCAAAGAAAAAGAAATGCAAGAAAGCCAAGTGGCTGCCTGATGAGGCTTTACAAGTAGCTGAGGAAAGAAGGGAAGCGAAAAGCAAGGGAGAAAGGGGAAGATATATCCAACTGAATGCAGAGTTCCAGAGAACAGCAAGGAGAGACAAGAGGGCCTTCTTAAATGAACAATGCAAAGAAATTGAGGAAAACAACAGAATGGGAAAGACTAGAGATCTCTTCAAGAAAATTGGAGATCTCAAGGGAATGTTTTGTGTAAAGACGGGCATGATAAAGGACAAAGAAGGCAGGGACCTAACAGAAGCAGATGAGATTAAGAAGAGGTGGCAAGAATACACAGAAGAACTATACAGGAAAGATCTGAATGTCCCTGATAGCCATGATAGTGCGGTCACTGAACTTGAGCCGGACATCCTAGAGAGTGAAGTCAAGATCATGGCATCTGGCCCCATCACTTCCTGGCATATAGAAGGGGAAGAAATGGAAGCAGTGACAGATTTTATTTTCTTGGGCTCCAAGATCACCGCAGATGGTGACTGTAGCCATGAAATTAAAAGACGCTTGTTCCTTGGAAGGAAAGCTATGGCACACCTAGACAGCATAGTAAGAAGCAGAGACATCACCTTGCCGACAAAGCTCCGTATCATCAAAGCTATGGTTTTCCCAGTAGCAACGTATGGCTGTGAGAGCTGGACTATAATAAGGAAGGCTGAGTGCCGAAGAATTGATGCTTTTGAACTGTGGTGCTGGAGAAGACTCTTACGAGTCCCCTGGACTGCAAGAAGGTCAAATCAGTCCATCCTAAAGGAAATCAACCCTGAGTGCTCATTGGAAGGACAGATACTGAAGCTGAAACTCAAATATTTTGGCCACCTAATGCGAAGAGAAAACTCTCTGGAAAAGACCCTGATGCTGGGAAAGACTGAAGGCAAAAGGAGAAGGGGACGGCAGAGGATGAGATGGCTAGATAGCATCACTGATGCAATGAATATGGACTTGAACATGCTCCGGGAGAGAGCGGAGGACAGGAAGGCCTGGCGTGCTCTGGTCCATGGGGCCACGAAGAGTCGGACACAACTGAATGACTGAACAACAACAACAACAATATACCAGCACCTTGAATTGGGTTTGGAAATGTATAGGCAGCCAGTGCAAGTGGGCCAGAATTAGTGTTATATGGTCAGACCATCTTGTCCCTGTTATCAGTCTGGATGCCACATTTTGCACTAGCTGCAACCATCTTCAAAGGTGGCCCCACGTAGAATGCATTGTAGTAATCTAACTTGAAGGTCACCAGAGTATAGGCAACCGAAGCCAGGTTATCCCTGTCCAAATAGGGGTGTAGCTGGGCCATTAACTGAAGTTGGTAGAAGGCACTCTGTGTCATTGAGGCTATTTGTAAGAAAGATGGCTCCAGGAGGCCTCCCAAGCTATGAACCTGCTACTTTATGGGGAATGCAACCCCATCAAGAACTAGCTGAGCACCCTCCATCTGGTCAGGGGAATGACCCACTAACAGAATCTCAGTCTTGTCTGCATTGAGTTTCAGTATTAGCCCTCATCCAGTCCATTATCGCAGCCAGGCAGCAGCTTAGCACATCCACAGCCTCACTTGAGGAAGATTAATAGGAGAAACAGAGCTGTGTGTCAACAGTGTACTGATGGCAATGGACTAACAAACTCTGGATGACTGCACTCAACCATTTCATGTAGATGTTAAATAGCATGGGGGACAAAACCAACCCCTGCAGAACCCCATACTGGAGAATCCACGAGGCCAAACAGTATCCCCCAAGTACCACCTTCTGGAGCTAACCATCCAAGTAGGAGAGAAACCACTGCAATGCAGGGTCTCCCACTCCCAACTGAGACAATTGTCCCCAGAAGGATACCATGGTTGATGGTACTGAGAGCTGCTGAGAGTTCAAGGAGTATCCACCAGGTCACACTCCCCCGTCTCTCTCCCAGCATAGGTCATCATAAAGGGCAACCAAGGCTGTTTCCATACCAAACCTGGCCCTGAACCCCGACTGAAATGGATCTACATAATCAGTCTCATCAGTGTCTGGAGCTGGTTGGCAGCCACTAGTTCAAGAACCTTGCCCAGGAAAGGAACATTTGCCATTGGCCTAAAATTATTTAGATTTTTCAAGTACAGGGAAGTCTTCTGCAGGAGTGGTCCCACCACTGCCTCCTTGAGGCAGCCCAGGACCACTCCCTCTTGCAAGGAGGCATTTATTACCTCCCTGGCCCAGCCAGCTGTTCCTTCCCTGCCAGTTTTTATAAGCAAAATGGGCAAGGATCAAATACGGAAGTGGTTGCATGAACCTGTCCAAGCACCTTGTCAACATCCTCAAGCTGTGCTGAAACTCATTCAAGAAAACAGGACAAGGCTGTGCTCTGGATACCTCACTAGGGGTGTACGAACCCTACTCAAGTCACCCATCTGGTCCAGGGCATCTGCTGGGGGGGGAGGTGATCCGTCCCTCCCCCCGGAATCCTTCCCGGCCGGCTCCGCTCCACAGCAAGCCATTTGCGTCCCTGCTCTTTGCTGTGATAGGCTATGTAAATATTTACATAGCCTATCACGGCCAAGGGCAGGGACTAGGGGTGGACGAAACTCACTTACCTGTCCTCAAAGTTTTTTGCGGTGGGGGGGAGGCGCTTCGCTGCTCCCCCCGCGAAGTTCAGGCCAGGGGGGGGAGGCTTCCCACCTCGCCCGGCCGAAATTCAGGCCGGGGGGGAGGCTTCCCGCCTTGCCCGGCCGAAATTCAGGCCGGGGAGGAGGCGCCTCGCCTCGCCCGGCTGCGAACTCAAAAGTTTTTTTTAAAAAAAATAAACGCCCCCGTGATAGGCTACGATTAATCGTCACGTAGCCTATCACGGGGGCGTTTTTTTTTTCTTTGATTGGAATGGCGGCGGCGGCAGCTGGTCAAAAGACCGGCTGCCGCTCCCGCCCTGGATGAACACCCGCCGAACCGCCGGCCGGACCCGCCGCCGGGAGGGACATTCGGCAAAGGTAAGTCCCGTCCCGGGGGGGCTGTGGGGGCGGGTGCGGAGAATTTCTCCCCGAAACTTGTTCGGGGGGCCGAACACGTTGGCGCTTGGCCCCCCGAAGTTTCGGGGAGAAATTCTCCGCCATCCCTAGCAGGGATGCAAATGGCATCCCCTACACCAGACACCATTTGCATCTGCAGCCCGGCAGCGGATGGCTGCAGATGGCAGCGGACAGACCCGGACCAGCCGGTGCCAGGTAGGGTCCGTCCCTACCAGACTTTGCAGGGTGGCGGGGGGGAGCAGTCCATTCCGCCACGGACTCTGGGGGGCCGGATTCTAAAGAATCTGGCCCCACTGGAGTCCATGGCAGATTTCTCTGCCATCCCTATACCTCACCTGATTCACCTGTTGTAACACTGGAGTCTAAGTCCCAGTGGATGCAAGAGATTTTATCCGAGAAGTGCCTAGCAAATGAATTACAGAGGTCTTCAGTGGTCTTCAGATGGGTCTACAGTGTCCTTAGGCCCAGCATGTAATAGGCCACATACAGCCCTGGAAAGCTCAGTTGGGTGGCATATGGAAGACTGAATAGTCTTCCATAACAGTAGCAAAATGTTGTTTCTTTGCCATCCTCACTGCCCCTGAGTATACCTTACCATAGGCAGTGTTTGATTGCACCCACTAGGAGTTCCATCTGTACTCAAGATGTCTCCTATTTTGTTTCATCACTCTCAGCTCTAGGGATGTACGAAACCCTTACCTGGCTCCACGCAGGGGCATCTGCAGTGGGGGGGAGGTGCTCTGTCCCTCCCCTCGGAATCCTCCCTGGCCGGCTCAGCTCTGTGGCGGCTCCGTGGAGCTGCCAGCTGGGGCCAGCCCTGCTCCACAGTGGCTCCATGGAGTTGCCGGCCGGGGCCAGCCTCAGGCGGAGTTCCGGCCATGGCCGGGCTGCTGCGGCCGCAAATGGCGGCCATCGTAGCGGCCGCCATTTCCATGCTTGCAAGCAGCCATGATAGGCTATGTAAGTATTTACGTAGCCTATCATGGCTGCAAGGACGTAAATGGCGGCCGCAGCAGCCCAGCCGTGCCTGGCCAGGAGACCAGCCACTGCCACCGCCGCTGCCGCTGGAGCCGCTGCCGCCACATCTGCCCCAGGTAAGTTCTGTCCCAGGGGGATTCTGCGGGGGGGTGGGGGGCAGGAGGCCCTTCCGCCATGGATTCCGGGGGGGGGGGCGGATTCTAAAGAATCCGGCCTCACCGGAATCCGGGGCAGAATTCTCTGACATCCCTACTCAGCTCTGAAGTATACCATGGAGCAGTATGTGGTCTACTCAGGAGAGGGTACTCAGGAGCAATCATGTCAACCACCCGGGTCATTTCTGCATTCCACAGATCAACCAAGGTTTAGACATGACAGCCAGTCATATCATCCAGCAACCTCCCCAGAGGCCTTTGGAAACAATCTGGATCTGTTAGCCTCTGGGGGCGGACCAACTTAATAGGTCCCCCACACTTGCAGAGGGGAAAAGCTGTTGTTAGTCTGAACCTCAGCAGGCAATGATCATCTGACCATGACAAAGTCCCCCACCTTCAGATCACCATGTCCATGTCCAGTTAAGAAAACCAAGTGTAGAGAATGCCCCGCTACATGCACTGGGCTGATGACATGTTGGGACAGTCCCATGGTTGTCATGGAGACCATGAAATCCTGAGGCCACCACTGACAAGGTGCCCACAGCACGAATGTTGACATCCCCCAGAACCTACAGTCTGGGGGATCTCAACAACACACCTGAGACCACCTCCATCAGCTCAGATATGGAGTCTGTTGAGCAGTGGGGTGGGTGGTACACCAGTGTAATTCCCAGTCTGTCCCACTGGCACAACACAAGGTGCAAACACTCCAGACCAGTAGTCAGATGGACAGGAAGCCTGCAGAGGGAGATGGAATTACAGCAACCCCCCCTCTCTGGCCCTCAAGCCTACCCTGATGCTGAACCCCAGTGAGAAGAGCTGAGAGAGGCTAACACCTCCTTGCTCACCCACCCAGGCCTTGGTTACGCATGCCAGATCGGCTGCTTCATCCACTATTTAGTCATCAATAAGGGAGGTCTTATTTTGAACTGATCTGGCATTTGACAGCAGCATCCCGAGGCCCATGGGCAGCATGCTGATAAGCCAACCACCATGCTTGCAGGTAGGGGGAGGGTCAGAACATGGCACAGCCATTAACTGTCTGGGAGGTGTTCACCTAAGCTGGCTTACCCTCCTCCCAACATGTGTCTCTCTCACTAGCATGCATGTTCCCAAACTTCTTTTTTTGATATTTGACTCAAATCATGGTGGCCTGGCTTCCAGCCTGTCCCTCCTTACATGCCCGAGGGACAGATAGCCTGCCTGACTCTGCACTGTGACCTAGCTGTGTCAGGAAGAGAGAATGCTGTTGTCAAGGGTGTTAGTAATATAATGGGTTTCTAAGCAACAGCCATTGAGTTCTGCATAACCTCATGGGTGGCAAAGGCAGCATGAAGTCTGTGGCTAGCCATCCATTTTCCAAACCAAAAAAGAAATGGAAAGGAAAAAAGAGAATGCAAAGCAGCTTGGCAGCTTTTGCTCTGCTGAGTCAGGAATATTCCGCCCCCTTGCCCCTGCTCAGCTCTGCTACTGCCTCACTCCACTTCACAGCTGAAGAAGCAGTTGCTATAGAAATGCTACCATTGGCTTTGTATTCAGAATTTCTTTGGCTCTTGCTACAAGGACAACATAAAATAAAATAAAAATGGCAAAGCCAAAAGTGCAGTGAAATAATTTTACCGCAAATTTATTTATTTATTTATTTATTTATTTTCTATACAGCTGTTTGGCAAGATGGCACCTTGTGGGACAAGCCCCTTGGGATGTCTTCATTCTTTCCTAATATCAGAATAGACTTTATGACATGAAAACAGTTTCTGGAAAATTTCTGAAAAATTGTCTTGGCGATACAATGTGCACACATTTTGGGTGGATGGGCAATCAAGTTTTCCTAGGAAGTAAGTGTGTGTTCATATTTGTTTAATCCACAACGTGTGCTATATGTCATGTCGGCTCTTCTGGGACTGAATTGCTTTGTGGCTTCATTGCTGAATAATAGGACAAGATCACTTAAAGAAGGACAGGCAACTATACAGCTCTTAGCCAAGACAAATGCATATGTGTCATTTTCTTTTCAGGTTTAGACTGGCCCCAAGTGTGGCTCACTAATTTGTAGTCTGGGACATTACTAGTTACTATTAATTTTATTTGAACAGTCAGAGCAGACTCTTTGTGAATGCCACATTTTCCCCAGTGTGCAGCTCCTGAACCTCAGCAGAAGGGGAGCCAATCTTGGGATTGCTTAACAACAACAACAACAACAACAACACGATGACAACAATAATAACAATAATAACTTCATTTCTATACTGCCGCATAGCCGAAGCTCTCTGGGTGACATACAACAATTCATAAAAAATATACCGGCATTACAAAATACAACATAGTAAAAAACATAGTAATCTACAGGGTTTGTTTAAAAACAGCCAAAGGACAGACTTGATGATCTTGGCACCAGGGGTTCCAAAGTTGCAGGAACACTGTCCCCGGTGCCCACCAACCTGATCATTCCCAATGACAGGACAGAGAGCCAGGCTCCTGAGGCCCTTGTGAAGGCATGGGTATGTTCATATGGGTGTAACCTGGTTCCAAATTGTTTAGGGCTTTGAAAATGGAGGTGGTAAAAGATGAAAGACAGAACTAATTATTTGCCATAACAGTAAAACATCCTGGTACTTGCTGCTTTCCAGGTGATGCCATTCTTTTTGACAGTGCATTCAGTAATCTCCATTAATTTTATACTCCTGTGATGTCTTACACATAGGGCCTGTTAAATTAGCATTTTTAAAACACGTGGAATCCCCCTTCCTGCTACCACTGCTGCCAACTTGCATCAAAGGATCAATACAGTAGGGATATTGGAGAAATCTGAAATAGGTTCAAATGACCAGATTTCAAGGAATTTGACCACTGGATTACACAGTGGACCAGCATGTTCTGAGCCATGCAGATTCTGAGGACTTAAAAAAAATGTTTTGGAATTGTATGCAAATTTAGTCATACAAAAATTACTGGAAAATGCACTAATATGTATACCTTTAAAAACAAGAAAAGAAAAGGAGGTGAGCATCCAAAGTAAATCACAAAGAAGAGGAACAGGTTCTCAGGATGCAGGGAAAAAAATGGAGGAAACCCAACGAGTTTTGGCCTTTTTCTTAGTTTTAGGCCTTCTTCAGGGGGTAGAGACAAAAGTCTGCAGAATTTTTTCAGCAAAAGATTTTTTCCTATGTCAGTCTACTGGTGACAACTAGTAGTCACCAGTAAATTGACACAGGAGACAATCTTTTGCTGAAAAAATTCTGCAGACTTTTTTCTCTACCCCTTAAGAAGTCCTAAAAATAAGAAAAAGGCTGAAACACATTGGGCTTCCTACTTTTTTGTTTGTTTGTTTTGCCCCCTGAGAACCTGGTTCCCACCTTTAAAAACAACAACAACATTTTATACATCTCTGATCTCTTGTCAGCCTCCACTGTGTAGAATATTTTTGTGCATTGACTGTATGCTGAGCTAAACTACATAAAATGTTATAGGCCAGTGAAAGTTCCATAAAACGTGGCATACCTTTTTGCATACTTTTCTCAAGTGGGAAAGTCCAATTCTATCACTGAGTGGATGATGGAACGAAATACTCCTGACAATCTGTGAAACACACACAGAACAGATTAAACAAAATCCATACATCCTTACGATGTGGGATAACCATGCTGCTATGGCGATCCTCATTTTCACTTGCCTGTTTTTATATTCTAACATGCTTCTCTCATTGTAATCATCAGGAGGTCAGGATCCAAGTCCCTTCCATGAAAATGAATTGTGGCTAATTGGTAGCTCTGAGAAGTGTTCACTGAGAAAAACCAGAAAACAAACGAACACAGAACCCAAAAGTGTGGGCTTAACCAGCTGGGTCCATTATATTCCTGCACGGCTGGAACCCAGTGAGGGTGAATTGCATTAATCAAACAGGTACGTAGGAACCATTCACAAAGTAAAAGGGCTCTGCTTTATTTTCTTCCCAGGCTTCTCATTTTCGAGCTCCCAAAATCACTGAACAACCATTTTAAGAGAAAATACTATCTTAAAGGGGGGAAATCACAGTGAAAGCAGTTGCTCTCCCAGAAACATTGCAAAGTAAGAAGTTTGCAAGAAAGCTGGGACTGAGTTTTCTAAAGGTCGCTGTAGGAGAAGGGACTATTTTTGGACAGTTTATAGCAGGGGTGTTGAACCCTAGGCCTGTGGGCCACATCTGGCCCATCTAGGGTCCCAATCCAGCCCAACAGGGTTCCCCAGATTTCTCCTTCTTCTCATTGCACAGAGGAGAAATGCAGTGAGCTGGCTATCTGCCATGTCGTCTGCTTCAGGCCCTTTAGACACTGGTTTGCCTGTAGCAAAACGAGTCCCCCATCTGGGGCCTATCTTGGAGGTTGGTCAAGGCTTGTCATATTTGTAAAAAAATATCTTATTCCACGTCCTGTCCTGTATCCATACGGTGTGCACGCCACATACTACAATGGTTTCTGTCACAGTCATCCATCACTGATGTGCAAACGTGGCATACATTATGCCAGGGATGTATGAGAATGTTGGTGTTTTTTCTCATAAAACATGCCAGCATGCCCTATTCGAAGCCCCAAACATTATTGTCATCACACGTCCACCAAAAATATTTGTAAATTGTCAAATACTTGCTTGTATTCATCTCATTTTTGTGAACTGTCCAGAGAGCTTTGCCTATTGGGTGTTATTAATCAAGCAATCAGTTCCCAATTCCCAGTTTGATTTGCACAAATTTCCTCCACAGACTGAATCAGCCCCACTTTAGTCAATGGGGGAAAGTTGTGCAAAATAGGAAATTGGTGTAAATTTGGGGAAACTTGTGTAGATTTGGGGAAAATTGCACAAATCTCCCATTCGGTTTTTGCTCAGTTTGTACAAGTTTCACATTCGCATAGAGCAATCAGTGATCACAAAGACAAACAGGTATTGGATGCAAGACGAGAGGCAAGATGATGTTTGGAGAATCTAAGTGATCTCAAACATCACTCATTTGTGCATCCCTGCATTAGGGGTTGGAATATGGATCCAAACTTAAGCTGGATCAACTGGGCTGATGGCAGTGGACTTGCCTGCTGCTTCCTTCTTATGGCAACCACTTGAGCCCCTTGAAAATACTACACTGAGAATAATGAAATCCTGGTGAATGAGGTGAGCCATGGTATATGATGGGAGGAGAAGGAGGGACCCACAAATATTGGGAGGGGGACCTTCTATGAGCAGAGCTCTTCATCTTGTGGAAGGGAGATCCTGTATCTAACCCATCAGGAGCCAACATATGGGTAAAGGACCTTTTAAATGCTCTCCCAGACAGTTGGAGAGCTTCCAGACATGGGCAAATGCTTTGCCCTAGACCAGTCAGTGTCACATTTCAGCTAGGGTTTAGTTTTCTAAGGCAGCAGAGATACTTGTGCAGTCTTATAAGAAGAGTGGTAAAGTGAAATGGTGAAGGATTCTACAACAAACATATGATAACAATGATAGAATTACCCCATTTATTTATTTATTTATTTATTTATTTATTTATGGTTTAAGAAGAATTGTCATTAATAAAAGGCTGCTTGGCAAGTGAGAAGTCTCAACCTCTGTTTTCCCAATCTTTTGCGCCAATTCACAGTGAAAAATGAGGAGGGTTTGTGTGTGCGTGTATCAAAAACTGTGACTCATCACTTCTGCAGTGAGACAATGTATTATACTGTGCTCAAATAGCTAAGTCTATTAGAAAGAACATAACATTTTTTTTGGCTTACTTAAAAAAAGAAGAAAAATAAAATAAAACTCAGAACAAAAGTATGCAGATTGTCATGTCTGAGAGACAACGATCCAACAGAATCCTTGGGGAAGCAGAGTAGACGCTGGCACCAAAGAGAGACAAGGGGGCTCCTCTAGTGCTAGCCACACTGGAGGAGCAAAGAAGCTGTAGGGTGCAATGCCTCATGTCTCAGTGAAAGGCTTTTTCTCATCAACTGCTATAGTCTTGATTAGGGATGCTGAAGGATTTCATAGGAACATAGGAAGCTGCCTTATACTGAGGTCAGACCTTTGATCCATCTAGCTCAGCATTGTTGACACTGACTTACAGTGGCTTTCCAGGGTTTCAGGCAGGAGCCTTTCCTAGCACTTCTGGGAGATGTTGGGGATTGAACATGGTATCTTCTGCATGCAAAGCAGGGGCTCTACCACTGAGCCATGGCTAGGGATGTATGGATTGTGTAAAATCTGTCCTGTCTGTGTGTCACAGATTGCCAGGTGCCTTTCGTTCTGCAGTCCACCTATCGATGGAATCGAACTTTTTTAGTTCCCAATGTGCACATGCGACAATGTGCAAAATCCCCCCAAACGTGCATTTTCACCCTTTAGACTATGGGGAAATGCACATCTTTGACTGGGTTTTTTTTTAATTGCATATTTTTTGACAATGAAATATGCGTAAAACTGGGAAAACTAGAAAAACCACCTGCAAGTCAGTGAAAAAGCTGGTCTGCTGCAGAATCCGCCGGTCAGATTCATTAAAATCCAAACTCATTTGGTTCCATTGTGGATTTCCCCAACATCCCTAGTTATGGCTCGTCCCTGTTCCATCCACATTTTTAAGTGAACTGACCTGATTCACACTTCCCTGACAAATATGTGGATTGAAATACGGTTATATTTCAGTTTTTTCACTCTCTTTATTTTGTAATACAGTTCTTAGCTCAATATATGCACCAAAATGCATATAAACATGCGTGTTTTAGGATAAAATGCATTAAAATGTGCAATTCATTAAAATGTGAGTTAAACATAATTGCATTTTTATGCAGTGTTGGTTTTTTTTAAGAAAAAAAATCACAGACTGACGCAGAAACGGGGGGGGGGGATAAACTTAGGGCACAATCTTATGGCTGCTAGTCAGAGGCTAGATGGCCATAGGATAGGTCAGTTCCCTGAGAACCGACCTTCACCCCCTCCTGCATTGCCTCATAGGCAGTATGGAACAGCTCCACGTTCTGTTCTCAGAAGAGGAATGTGGAGCAGCGAAAACAAGGCATTCCTGGGGGTGTGCGGGGGCAGAGAAGTCAGAAATCCAGTATGACACATCCAATGTGTCGTCCGGCTGCCACTTCCCACGCTCCGACTTCCTGCAGCTAGACAGACAAAATTGGCTGTCTAGCTGCAAATGCAGGGTGGCTGAAGCACAGAGGGGATGATTCCCTCTACACTCCTCCTGCCCTGCATTGCATAGAGTCACCTCTGAGTTCAAGGGCGGCCACCTATCCTGGTAGGATTGCTCCCTTAGGAATGAACATATGTGAAACTAACACAGAAGGGAAATAGACTGGTTTGTAGACTTGAGGAATTCATTCTTCATTGATCACCATAAATAATATTTTTTATACCTCCTCTCTTTCATGGGCTTGCTTGTTTGAGAATTGTGTTGAGTTCCTTTGGATTCATGGCAATAGGATAGCTATCTTCCCACCTGCCAAAGCGTTTCGATCAGAAACTTGAATGTTTCTTAAGGATAGGAACATAGGCAGCAGCCTTGTACCTTTGGTCCATCTAGTTCAGTAATGTCTACACTGACTGGCAGCAAGTCTCCCAGACTTCAGTCAGGAGTCTTTCCAGCCTTATTTGGAGATGCCAAGGACCTTTTGCATCCTGTTTCCCCCAGCAGATAAACAGATGTCTGGAGGATAAGGCTATCATGGGAAATCAGGCTGTGTCAATGGGTGCTATACCTCCAGGACCAGAGGCATTATTCCTCTGACAACCAGTTGCAGGAGAACATGAGTGGAAGGGTGCTATTGAGCTCATATCCGACTTGTGGGCTTCCCATAGGCATCTGGCTCTGGCCACTCTGGGAACAGATGTTGGACTAGACAGGTCTTTGGAGTGATCCAGCAAGGCTCTTCTTATTTGGTTTTGCCTCCAAGATGCTCACAAGCAGGGACATATACTGCCTCTGAACACTGCCACCTCTAGGTTTTTGAGCACCCTTGGGCAAGGCACCTTCAATGGGCCCCCTCTCTTAGTTGGTCTACTTTCTCAGCACCATTTTCACCAGCTGCTCTTCCTCCTCATCTTTTTTCCTCATCATTACTCCCATTTGCTTGCTTGAGAGACATCCAGACAGCCAGTGAGCAAGTAGGCAGTGGCATCTCCTGCTCCTCCTTCTCACCACCAGCATTTTCTGGGCCACAGTGAAGACTAGGGTATGCAAATCAGCAAAACTTGAGCTCACTGAAGTCCCCCAAATTCCATCTCCAACTCATTCCGACTTGAGTCCGTATCAGATTCTGAGCTTTACTTCTTTTCTTTTTACATGAAAATCCATGTGCATTTTCGTGCGTATTTTTTTCCCAAATGTACACATCAATTGTGCACATATTTGAAATGGACACATTCTTCTCCCACTGATCAAAGTGTATTTGTGTGCATTTTTCAAAAGTATGCTTCTTCTTTTTTCATGTGCATCTTCCAAATGTAGGGATGGGTGGATTACTTACCCTGTTCTGGGTGGGGGCATCTGCTGTGCGGGGGAGGCAATCTGTCTCTCCCACTGGAATCCTCCCCTGCCAGCTCCACTCCACGGCGACTCCATGGAGCTGCCGGCCGGGCCTGCCTGCAGCCAGACTTTCATCCGCTGCCGGGCTGCAGCTGCAAATGGTGTACTTACATAGCCTATCATGGCAAAGAGTAGCGATGCAAATGGTGTAGCAGATGCCATTTGTGTCCCTGCTTTTTGCTGTGCTAGGCTAAGTAAATACTTATGTAGCCTATCACGGCTAACGCAGGGAGGCAAATGGCGGCCGCAGGCCAGAGCAGCCATTCGCGGCCGCAGACCGGGGCAGCAGATGGACTGGACCGGCCGACGCCAGATAGGGTCCATTCTCGGAAAATTCCATGGGGTGGCGGGGGGGGGACTGCTCCGTTCTGCCACAGACTCCGGGGGGGGGGCAGATTCTAAAGAATCCAGCCTCATTGGAGTCCGTGGCAGAATTCTCTAACACATTCCTATTCAAATGTATGCTTGCTGTTGAACATGTTGTTTTTTAGTCTGTGAATCACATTGCAAGCTTGGAAATGTACAGACTTTGGCCACAGATCACATCCCCATTCATGTTCAATCTAGAAGGTGTGAACTTGGTAAATCGGTCCTGATGAAAGAAATGAACTGAAATGAATTTCTCCTACATTCCTAGTGAAGAGGAGGAGTAACTCCATGGGGCTCCTGTCAGTGGGCCTCTGCTGAGGTGTGAGCCCTTAGCATGGCTGGCAGATGCCCAGCGTGCCTACCCTTGACTCTGGCCCTGCCTCTGAACATGGATGTTCCATATAGCCGTATGGTTAGTACCCACTGATACCCTGATATATTATTTGGAGACCAATACAGCTTGCTGCAGCTCACTGAATCTGAATGCCCTTAAGTTGTTTGTGCTATTCAAAACTGAGACATGCCTGAAGAGCTACTACAGATATAACCTATTACCTGCTTCCGGGCTTGGTTGTTGGAGATTTGCCCATCCCGATGCTTAAAAAGCAACTTCAGAAAAGGCATCATTTTCTGATAAATGGTAGGTTTCACACTGATGCCACTGAGGTACAACCAGCTGAGATAAATAGGCGGGCGTGAACATCCAAATAGGATTTAAACACAAAAAACTGTCGAAATCAATCGTAAATGGACTAGTAACTGGTGAAGGGAGACGGAAAAAGAAGGAACACACTCATATTTCCTCATTGCCACCATTAACGCAAGTGTTTTTTGGAAGGGCATTAGCAAATTATCGAGCAATTTGGAGAACAAAGAATTACAATAATCAATTCCTGCAGTAGTAAAAGGCCCAAGCTAAGCATTCTGCTTCTGTTACATTCACGCAGCCCATAATTTTAGAGATATTGTGTCAGCAAAGGAGAGGGAAAGTGTTTCTCAGTTATTTATCTGCAATTACCCCCCCCCCCCGTGTGAATACATATTTATTAGATTTTATGCAAATAAACATTAGGAGCGAAAAAAGGAGCAGGAAAAAAAGGAACTACAGAAAATCAATCTTGTATATAAAACTTATAATTGATTTTCAGATGGTAACACTAAAAGGAAAAGACAATAGAACATTGTGTAACCTCTTAAAGGCTATGTCAGCCCCCTCCCCATAATCTCCCCCTCCTTGCCAATTACAGCACCTCATTGCAGAAAAGGAAAGAGGAACATTCATTTGCATAGTGAACTGAACTGCAACAATTTAGGAGCTCCTACAAAATGCAGATTTGGTAAACAAGAGAGCACAGCAAGATTACCAAGAACAGGTGGGGTCAGACTGAGGACTCCTAGTTTTTGTCATAGAAGAAAAACACAAGAAAAACTATGGATCAGACAGGAGGCAAAGGAATGAATATGTACATTGACTGCATTTACTGGAGCAAGTGGGAGTTGTAGTCCAACACATGTGGAGGGCAGCAGCTAGGGGAAAGTTGTTCTATTCAATGATGAGAAAGAACATGAGGGTTGTGTTCAGATGAAGGCAGATATGAATTCCCACTTCATTCATTCCAAGTGGGGTTGAAATTATTTTTCCAGTCTGAAAATGACAATGCTGCCCTGGACAAGTTGACCTCTCAGGGAGGGGGGTGTTCGGAGAATGTATGTGTGTATGTATACAGTATTCTCTGCCATTATTACCTTTGACATATGGCTTTGCAGAGAATTTTGTAGTATTTCAAAAACCATTGAAACCTGTTTGACCAGAGATGGAAGGCAGGCAAAAGAAAAGTGTGTACCTGCCATTGGAAATGTTGGGTGTATTGTACTTTTTAAGAGAGTTAAAAGTAGGGATGAATGTATCTCTCCATTTCAGTTTCTCATTTTTCTTATCTTAAATTAGCTTGGTTAGTCTGGAAATCTGAGAATTTCTTCACTTACTCTTAAGTTTGGTTCATCCCAAACTTTGAGAATTTGTTTTAAAGGTTTGCATGAAAATTTGTAATCATTTCTCCTAATGCATGCATTTTGTATGCATTTTTGCCCAATATACACTGTTTGCAAGCAATGTTCATAATATAATGTGGTTTGAATGTTGTTTCACCTAATATGCACATTTTTGAACACATTTTTGGATTGGAGAACTACATTGCATAATTCGGAGAAGTGCAAATTTCGAAGGATGCCTACATTTTGGTTCACATAGTGTTACAAGACAGTGATCTTAGGTGTGATCTGAATGAATATCTTCCCCAACCCTATTTAAATGGGGTATTGTCTGTCTCTGGCAATTGAAAAAAGCAGCTTGCTGTATCTGAGACAATGCTCTCTCTTCAGTCTCGCCATTTGGCCTTTAAACTGCCATACTGACAGATTTGAAAGCAATGTGATATCCAAATTAACAGAGGCCCTAACTGAATTTTTAAAATACACACCTGTGCACCATTAACACAGTGCAGCAAGCTCAGTTTGCATTTGCTAACACATTTCCTGAAGGGGGTATTAAATAATTAGCTTAACGTTTGGCCACCACTGACTCCTATTAAGTCCCAGAGGTGATATTAGTTGAAGAAGCTAAGGGACCTGGATTGCGAACCAAAGCAAGAGCAGCTATTAGCAAGAAGGGAATGCTCCGTGATCCCCACAGGCTGCTAGATCCAGTAAGCAATGGAAGAGGTTGTTTTGCAAGGGGAGGGAAATCCCTCCCCTCCCCTCCCTACACTGTAGACTACTCAGTGTTTGAATTGATAATCAGCTGTCAAGGTTTGTTTCGATATTAGACTGAGAGGCATTCTGCAACAGTGTTGGCAGGATCAGTGCTGACAAACCTAGCTTTGTTTCATGAAGAGATCACTTCCTTTGGTTTAGCACTCACAAAAGTGCTCATTTATTGGAGTTCCAAATTACCCCCCCCCCAACACACACACACAGACACACACCAGGCTTAGAAGTTGGTGGAACAGCAGCTATAGGAACATGCTTCTGCTGCTGGGTCCATGTGATTATCAGCTCCCTGATGTATAGGCAAAGCACAGGAGCCATGGTTTAGCCAGCGGGTGCTAACTTGAGGAAGTACAATCAGAGGAAGTTACAAGGGTGCACAAGATTGCACTCAGCATGAGCCACACAATGCAGCCACCAAGCACCGACCAGGCTAGAGGTACCCATGAGGACGACCCACATGTAGAATCTGGTGCAGGTGCAGTTGTTGTATATACCCAGCCAGCCAATGCAGTGTATATTGTAGGAGGTGGTTGCATAGAACAACCCTGTAACTCCGCAATTTGCCAGCCACTTCTCCACCGTCGGAAACATCTCTTCTGCCCTCTCTAAAATTCATTCATTCATTAATTCCATTTCTATACCACCTAGTAGCCAAAGCTGTCTGGATGGTTTACAAAGATTAAAAATACAGTATTTTTAATCTCTGTAAATGCATGTACACACAGTATATCCAAACAACATCCCATGTCTGGATTAAAAAACCTATCATATGCTGCCAAATGCCTGGGAGTAGAGGAAAGTCTTAACCTGGCACTGAAAAGATAATGTTGGCAACAGGCAGACCTTGCCAGCTCATTCCAAGTCGGGGGGCCACCACTGAAAAAGCCATCTCCCTTGTTGCCACCTTCTGAGCCTTCCTTGGAGGAGGCACCTGGAAGAGGATCGTATGTGATAAACATAGAGTAATGGTAGGTTCACAGTAGTTATAAGTTACAATGTGCCTATTTTACAGATGGGTAACAGTGAGGCACCAAGGGGCTCCTTGATATACATGCAGGGCTGGCTCCAGGTTTTTGAGGGACCTTGGGCACCCTCAGTGAGCCTCCTGCCTCAGTGAGTCTACCTTCTCAGCACCATTGCCACTCACTAGGGATGTATAGATGTTATAAAATCCATTCCATCTGCGTTTTGTGGATTGTCAGGTGCCTTTCGTTCCATCATCTTCTCATTGATGGAATTTGATCCCCTCCCCCAATTTCCTGTATTTGCACAAATTCACATTTGTGAAACTTCACATTTGTGAAAATGTGCAAATATTCCCTGAAATGTGCAAATCCCCCCCCCCCATGTGCATTTTCATGTTTTCACTTATGGGGAAAATGTGCATTTTTGGCCATTTTTTCTTCAGGGTTTTTGCTTTGCTTTTCTTTTTGCACCGTGTTGACAGCCTGGCCCCCATTTTGCATCCTCATCGATGTAGGCATGAGGGGGGCAGTACTGAGTCTAGTTCCAGTGAACAGGTAGAACAGGTGTGCCAAAATCTGTCCTCCAGTTTCCTGAAAGTTTACTTCCCCCATGAAAGAGGTTTCCATGTTTTTCTCAGGGCATTTTATAATTTATTTTTAATTTATTTTGGTGGTGTTTTTGAACTTACCTAATCGCTGTGAGGTGACCAAGTGTGCTGTGCGTGTTTTATCTTTCTATATACATCACTTCATTGCTCCCAGGCTGCCCACAGTTCCTGACCTGAAAAAGACCTATGGGAGGAATTGCCTCATGATATCTTCCCCTGGGCTGTAACTGAAGTGCAGGAAGCCATGGTGGCTACAGACTGCTAGAGAGGCAATTGTACAACGAAAGACAGGACACTCACACACACTCCTCAGCCACCTCAAAAGAAAACACAAGAACTCCAGACTAGAGCTGTGCACAAATGACCTCTCAAAATTCTCCAGGCTATTTGTGGGCAGAGAAATCGGGGGGACCGTTTCACCGAATTTCTCCTAGGGGAGGAGAAAGTATCTGACAGTTTCTCATAGATAGGGCTCACCATTGGCAGGGGTTGTAGCACAGGTTCTTCCTCTTTTCCTCAGGGTTTTTGGTTTATTGCACTGCTTCTGTAAGTGGCAACATAATCAACTGTGTTGAGGCTTCCACTTTTCTGAGGCAGAGTTTTGAATGTTTTTTGGTGGTATTTTTGAGCTTACCTAATCCCTGCAAGGTGCCCAAGGGTGCTGTGTGTGTTTTCTCTCTCTCTTGCACATCTTTCCATTGCTCTGCAGCCTCCCAGGCCACCTGCACTTTCCTAACTGAAAAAGCCCCATGGGAGTAATTCCCTCACGATGTCTTCCTCAGAATGTCTTTAACTGACGTGTGGGAAGCTGAGGAGGCTACAGGCTGCCACAGACATTACTGTACGATGACAGGCAGGACACTCATGTGCACTCCTCAGCCACTTGTAAGGTAAGCACAAGAACCCCAAACCCAACTCATGAGAATTTCTCTGAAATTTCTCCGCCCTTGATTTTCTTTTCAAAAGCAATTTATTTTCTTTCAAACTGAATGAGAATGGTCAAAAAAATGTGGGAGAAATTTTTGGCACAGCACTACCCCAAACCCCACCCATGAGAATTCTCCAAAATTTCCTTTGAATCTTCTTCTTGAAAGCAATGTGTTTTCTATCAGATCGAATGAGAATGGTAAACAAAACAAAAAAAGTGGAATAAATGCTTGACATAGCACTAGCGGGAATATCACATCTGAATGCTCTCTTGGGTTAACAGTTCCCTGCAAGCAGAAAACTACTACAGAAAGCAAGGGTCTGGGCTAGAACTTTTCTCCTTGAAGTTTAGTTTTCAATTTGCAGGGTGGTGGGTTGTTGTTGTTTAATGTGAGGAAGAATTTTTTTAAATAGTGTTTCCCACCTGTACACTGATCTAAGTAGTGTACTGTATTCTACCACCTCATTCTGCTGCATGTTCAGACACAGACTTAGGCTGCAGTACTATCCACACTTACCTAGGAGTACGTCCAACTGAACACTGTGGGAGTTGCTTCTGAGTAGGGATGTGCGAATTAGCAAAACTTGAACTTGCCAAAGTTCTCCAAATTCCATCTCAAAGCTCATTCCAGCTAGGGATGCTGGAGAGATTCAGCTAAAATGAGCTCAGATTTTTAAGAACCTGACCTGCAAAATCCACTGTGGAGCAACCTCTTCAGGCTGTCCTGAGTCCATGGACTTCCGAATGTTTCTTTGTTTTGTTTTTTTACTTTTGCAAAATTTATGCATATTTATTCATAGCAAACTATGGAAGTTTCTGCTGAGGAAAAGTTGACTGGAATGGGGGATAATACACTAAGTGTTATATGCTAGGGTAAATTATGGAAATTGTTACAAAACCTCTTCTGTAATTATTTGTGTATTTTTCCACATGATGGAAAAAAATCTGCATCTGTGAGTGGACAATGGAACAAAAGGTGCCTGACAATCCATGAAACACAAACGGAGTGGATTTTACACTGTCCATACAAACTTAGTTCCAGCTAGTCTGTATCAGGTTGCGAGCTTCTTCTTTTTTCACATGAAAATCCATCTGTATTTTAGTGTATATTTCCCCAAATGTATGCATCAGTTGTGCACATCTTTGAAATGCACACATTCTTCTCCCATTGATTAAGGTGTTTTTGTGCTCATTTTTCAAAAGTATGCATCTTTTCATGCACATTTTGCAAATGTATGCATACTGTCAAATGCATTTTTGGTGGTCTGTGAATCATGCTGCAACCTTGGAAATATATGGACTTCGACCTCAGACAGCATCCAAATCTGTGACCAGTCCAGAAGGTGCGAACTAGGTAAATTCTGATTAGAAAAAAAATGAAATGAAACAAATTTCTCATACATGCCTACTTCTGAGTAGCCATGGATAGGACATCCCTACTTCTGAATAGCCATGGATAGGATTGTGCTACTATCCTGAATTATTAGTGGCCAAGAAGAGAAGCTGGACATCTTAAAGCATTGTGCTAATTGTTCTACATATAGTTCCCCAAATTCTCTCCTTTTCAGATCCTGTACAGAAGTCAGTAGGAACACCCTAGATTGCAATACATATACATGCTGATCTGACCCACAGTCAGTCTCTGTGGCCATATATGATCTCTTGTCCCCATTATGTTATGTAGGAAAACCACTGCAAATGTATATCAACTTCGCATTGTACCTAATGACATAGAAAACTTATCATTTCCCCCCAAATCCAAAGAGGTGAAAATCTTTCTGCCTATTCAAATTCCATCCATCTTCACTGCCATCACTTCTTTATGGACAGTTGCTTTCCTGATTTTTAAAATGCATCTGGTTTAACTCACAGGCACCATGCGTCATGGGTGTTGTCATCTTAAGGAGACCTGCCTCTTTCTCTCTAGGTTGCCCCTGATGTTGTGGAATCAATGAGATTGCAAGAGATGGCTTGGCTGAAGGGGCTGATATATCGCATTAAGACAACTGCTTTGATGCCAAAGTCTTAAAATACTGGGCTGATATCAGAGGAGTACATATATACTAGGGATGTCAGAGAATTCCACCACGGATCTCGGTGAGGCTGAATGCCAGTGCATTCGGCCCCTTGAAATCCATGGCGGAACGAAGCCCCCCCACCCCTACCCCGTGAAAGGCGTGCAAAACGGGACATCTACCTGCTGCCATTCGCGCTGACTTGCGAATGGTGGCCATGGCCATGGCCGCCATTTGCTTCATCACTATAGCCTTGATAGGCTACGTAAATACTTATGTAGCCTATCACGGCTAACGCAGGTACGCCATTTGCGTCCCTGTGGAAGCCGTGATAGGCTGCGTAAGTATTTACATAGCCTATCACGGCAAAAAAAAAGGGAACGCAAATGGCGGCGGTTATGGTGGCTGCCATTTGCATTCCCTTTTTTTTGCCGTGATAGGCTACATAAATATTTATGTAGCCTATCACGGCAAAATACAGGGATGCAAATGGCAGTGGCTACGGCAGCCGCCATTTGCGTCCCTACAGGCTGCCCAGTGGCCGGATGTCCGGCTGTGGGTGGCCCCGGTCAGCGGCTCTGCGGAATCTCCATGGAGCGGAGCTGGCCGGAGAGAACTGGGGGGGGGAGGGCCTCCCCCCCACCACAAATGTCACCCTTCGAAAAGGTAAGTGACTTTCGTGCATCCCTAATATATACTCATTGATGTATGAAGAACAACAACAACAACAATAATAATACCAAAAAATGAATGTGTGGGGATTCATCAGAAGCATAGCACATTTTAGTGCAGCCAGGAGAGTCATTTGCAGGATTTGCAAATGATACCAATGGAAGACTTAACATAAATTCTTGTTGTTCCTTGCCATTTTCAATGGCAAATCCAGTAGTGCCCTGGATTGCTGCCAATTGGAATAGCTAAAAACTGCTTTCCAAAATGCTGTTCCGCCTCCACTCACTCCAAGCTACATTTTCCCTTGTCCATTTTTATCAGCGGTAAATGTCAAAGTACAGAGCCCGTGGAGCTGGAAAGGCAGTAATGGCTTTTTTGTGTGTGTGTGGTCCTGATGCCATCCCCAAAATAATAACTAACAATGTGAAATGTCTGGCTAGTTTGGAATCAGAACTTGCTTAATATGTTAATTGGTACTTATTCTAAACAGTTCATTAGAAGGGCTGCTCCTTCTGCCTCCTCTTACACTCGAGCTGACCTGACAAGGGGGAGGCCACTCATTCTGTTCAAGGAAGGATGCTAATTAACAAGCCCTGGATCAGGCCTGTGTTTGTGAACACGCTAGGTGCTCCAGGGACAGTAGGGGTGGGGAACAGACACAGATGTTAAAAGATCGTAGAAGCATTTGAGTTTTGTTTTGCTTCGATTTTAATCCACCTTTTTGCCTATGAAACACACAGCACTGATAGCATAGGACACCAACTCTGACATCCCTGGAAGGAATTCCATTTGGCCACAAGCCATAGGCTGTAATTTTAACTGGGAAATAAACATAGGGACATATAAGCTCTATTTCTCCAAAATGGCTGGTCCATAGTGTCCCCAGCAGTGTGGTACAGCATGCAGATGGATGCGGGTTCAAGCCATAGCATCTCCTGGTGGAGCTGGAGAGAAGGGGCAGGAGCAGTCTGAAACCCTGGAGAGCCACTGTCAGTCATGTAGATGTACTGAGTTAGAGGGACCAATTATCTGACTTGGTGTAAGGCAGCTTTTCATGTTCCTTTGCATGGTGGGATATGGGTCGAAGTGTCAAACTCCTGCACAGTTTCCCCTGCATGTTAGAGCATCTCATGGGATCTGTGGGAGGTGTGCATGCACCTGTACATATGCATGCCCTATGCATGTCATCTGGCCACTGTGAGAAAGGACACAGACAGGGTGTTATGACTGGTGGTCTAGAACAGAGGTGGGCAATCCACGGCATCTCTGGCATGCTGCTCCATTTCAAAAGCCTTTCCAGCCTGGCCGGGGAGAAAAGAGCATGCTGAAAGGGCAGATCAGGGGCTTTCAAAAGCCTCCCCTCTCCACTTGACTAGAGAAAGATGAGTACTTTAAAATTATGGATCCAAAGGGATCATGTTGTGATGCACAGCATTTGGGGTGGGGTCAGGGCCATCCCAAGGCATTTTGCTACCTGAGGTAAAGGACAAGATGGTGCCCCCTTCCATTCCATGTACAGTTATGGATGTATGGATTGTGTAAAATCCATTCCATCTGTGTTTAGCCAATTGACTGATGCCTTTTGTTCCACAGTCCACCTATTGCTAGAATTATTTTTTTTAGTTCCTGAACGTGCAAAAATGCACATGTGCGAAAATGCGCAAAATCCCCCAAATGTGCACTTTCACACTTCTACCTATGGGGAAATGCATATTTTTGGCCAGTTCTTTTCTTCTTCTTTTTTAATTGGCATGCTTTTCAAAGACAACATTTGTGCAAAATTGGAAAAGTTAGAAAGGTGGTCCGCAAGTTGGCGGAATCCACCCAACAAGGGAAAAGCCAGTCTGCTGCAGAATCCATTGGTTGGATTCATCAAAATCCAAACCCATTTGGTTCCATTGAGGATTTCTCCGACATCCCTATATCCCAGGCTGAATAGTCTGGCAGCAAAATTTTACTTTAACACTGACAATGGGACAGTGTCTTCAACACACCTGAAGGCAGCAGGCTAGCTTCGGAGCATAGGGCAGGCCACATGGGCCACAGCTTTCTTCTCCAGCACCTTGCTGCCACCTCCCAGCATCTGCCACCTGAGGAAACTGCTTCACTTTGCCTAGTTGTGGGGCCATCCCCACTGGGATGTGTGTGTCTTGGTCTTAGATGGGCAATTAGGACACGATAGCTTTGGGAAAGACCTGCTCCTGATGGAGATGAAAAGTGTTACAACTGATTGGTTGATATGGATCAACACAGCTGCCTGAACCTTTGGACTCCTCAGGTGCTGTGTTCTTCAACCTCGGTAACCCTCACAGGCAGTGAGCTACTCAGTCTCCTCCTCACAAGGCATGGCTGGGGGGTGGAGGAGAGAGACTATCATGATGAGTGTTTGCACTTCAAAACTGATCACTGCACTACTGCACATACAGGTGTTCTTCTCTTTTTCTCACACACAGATCTCACCACACACACACACACACACACACACACACACGGAGAGAAAGAGAGATAGTGTAGGTTAAGAGAGAAAGAGAAACAGTGTGTGTGCATGTGGAAATGGGTCTGTCCTATCACCATATTTGGCCCTGCCTACAGCTGTTATGTGGCCCCCAAGAAATTCCCTCTGGGAAATTAAGCCCTTGAGGTGGGGGGAAGCGTTCCTTAATCCTGGTCTAGAACCAATCAGATGGTCAAACAGGCATGCAGAGACATGTAGTTCATGAGCTGTTCAGAGAACTTCAGACTGAGGAGCCAGGCCAGATGCAGCAGTTTTATAGAAGCAGGAAGATCGCTATTTGACCCTCATCCGATCTGATCGCTGTTGGTTGAGTAGCTAAAGTCCCAGTCTCTAGCCATCTGCTGTGGTGGTTTGGAAGTGCAGCAGAGAACAGCTTAACAGCTCCTTCCCCTGGGTAGGTGTCAGAGACACCCAGAGAGAGCAGCTTCCAAATTCCCCTCACAGCAGAAGACCTCTGGCACCATACATATAGAGTCTATGTGTGCATATGGATACATGCAGTCTTTACATGTCACATCTGATCTTCCATGTGCCATAAGTGAGCACCAGAAAATGCCCGATGATGCACATCTTTATAATGTTAGAGTAGCCAGATGATCTGCTAAAAATAAATAAGTTTATTTGTAAACTACGAGAAGCATCCCTTCATATTGTTGTTGTTGTTGTTCAGTCGTTCAGTCGTGTCTGACTCTTCGTGACCCCATGGACCATAGCACGCCAGGCCTTCCTGTCCTGCACTCTCTCCCAGAGCGTGCTCAAGTTCATATTCATTGCATCCGTGATGCTATCTAGCCATCTCATCCTCTGCCGTCCCCTTCTCCTTTTGCCTTCAGTCTTTCCCAGCATCAGGGTCTTTTCCAGGGAGTTTTCTCTTCGCATTAGGTGGCCAAAATATTGGAGCTTCAGCTTCATTATCTGTCCTTCCAATGAGCACTCAGGGTTGATTTCCTTTAGGATGGACTGATTGGACCTCCTTGCAGTCCAGGGGACTAGTAAGAGTCTTCTCCAGCACCACAGTTCGAAAGCATCAATTCTTCGGCACTCAGCCTTCCTTATAGTCCAGCTCTCACAGCCATACATTACTACTGGGAAAACCATAGCTTTGATTAGACGGACCTTTGTCAGCAAGGTGATGTCTCTGCTTCTTACTATGCTGTCTAGGTTGGCCATAGCTTTCCTCCCCAGGAGCAAGCGTCTTTTAATTTCATGGCTACAGTCACCGTCTGTGGTGATCTTGGAGCCCAAGAAAGTAAAATCTGTCACTGCTTCCATTTCTTCCCCTTCTATATGCCAGGAAGTGATGGGGCCAGATGCCATGATCTTAGTTTTTTTAATGTTGAGTTTCAAACCAGCTTTTGCACTCTCCTCTTTCACCCTCAACAAGAGGCTCTTGAGATCCTCTTCGCTTTCTGCCATTAGGGTGGTATCGTCTGCATATCGGAGGTTGTTGATAATTCTCCCAGCAATCTTAATTCCGACCTCTGATTCATCCAACCCGGCATTTCTCATGATGTACTCTGCATATAAGTTAAATAAGCAGGGTGACAATATGCAGCCTTGTCGTACTCCTTTCCCAATTTTGAACCAGTCGGTTGTTCCATGTCTGGTTCTTACTGTTGCTTCTTGACCCTCGTACAGGTTTCTCAGGAGACAGGTAAGGTGGTCTGGTACTCCCATCACTTTCAGAATTTGCCACAGTTTGTTGTGATCCACACAATCAAAGGCTTTAGCGTAGTCAATGAAGCAGAAATAGACGTTTTTCTGGAATTCTCTTGCTTTCTCCATAATGCAGCGAATGTTGGCGATTTGATCTCTAGTTCCTCTAGCTCTTCTAAACCCAGCTTGTACTTCCGGTAGTTCTCGGTTCGCATACTGCTGAAGCCTAGCTTGTAGGATTTTGAGCATCACCTTGCTGGCATGTGAAATGAGCGCAACTGTGCGGTAGTTTGAACACTCTTTGGCGTTGCCCTTCTTTGGCATTGGAATGTAAACTGACCTTTTCCAGTCTTGTGGCCACTGTTGAGTGTTCCAGATTTGTTGGCATATTGAATGCAGCACTTTAACAGCATCATCTTTTAGGATTTTAAATAGCTCGGCTGGAATACTGTCATCTCCGCTAGCTTTGTTGTCACTAATGCTTCCTAAGGCCCACTTGACTTCACTCTCTAGGATGTCCGGCTCAAGTTCAGTGACCGCACTATCATGGCTATCAGGGACATTCAGATCTTTCCTGTATAGTTCTTCTGTGTATTCTTGCCACCTCTTCTTAATCTCATCTGCTTCTGTTAGGTCCCTGCCTTCTTTGTCCTTTATCATGCCCGTCTTTGCACAAAACGTTCCCTTGAGATCTCCAATTTTCTTGAAGAGATCTCTAGTCTTTCCCATTCTGTTGTTTTCCTCGATTTCTTTGCATTGTTCATTTAAGAAGACCTTCTTGTCTCTCCTTGCTATTCTCTGGAACTCTGCGTTCAGTTGGGTATATCTTCCCCTTTCTCCCTTGCTTTTCGCTTCCCTTCTTTCCTCAGCTACTTGTAAAGCCTCCTCAGACAGCCACTTTGCTTTCTTGCATTTCTTTTTCTTTGGGATGGATTGAGTTGCTGCCTCCTGAACAATGTTATGGATCTCCGTCCATAGTTCCTCAGGCACTCTGTCTATCAGGTCTAATCCCTGAAATCTATTCCTCACCTCCACTGTATATTCATCAGGGATATGATTTAGGTCATACCTGAACGGTTTAGTGGTTTTCCCGACGTTCTTCAATTTAAGACGAAATTTTGCAAGAAGCAGCTCATGATCTGAGCCACAGTCAGCTCCAGGTCTTGTTTTTACTGACTGTATGGAGCTTCTCCATCTTTGGCTGCAAAGGACATAATCAATCTGATTTCGATATTGACCATCTGGTGACGTCCATGTGTAGAGTCGCCTCTTGTGCTGTTGGAAAAGAGTGTTTGCTATGATCAGCATGTTCTCTTGGCAAAACTCTATTAGCTTTTGTCCTGCTTCATTTTGTACACCAAGGCCATGCCTGCCTGTTATCCCGGTGATTTCTTGATTTCCTACTTTAGCATTCCAATCCCTTATGATGAAGAGGACATCTTTTTTTGGTGTTAGTTCTAGAAGGTGTTGTAGGTCTTCATAGAACCGATCAACCTCAGCTTCTTCGGCCTCAGTGGTTGGGGCATAGACTTGAATTACTGTGATGTTGAATGGTTTGCCTTGGATTCGTACTGAGATCATTCTATCATTTTTAAGATTGTACCCCAGTACTGCTTTTCCCACCCTTTTGTTGACTATGAGTGCTACTCCATTTCTTCTAAGGGATTCTTGCCCACAATAGTAGATATGATGGTCACCTGAATTAAATTCGCCCATGCCTGTCCATTTTAGTTCGCTGATTCCCAGGATGTCGATGTTCAATCTTGCCATCTCATGTTTGACCACCTCCAGCTTACCTTGATTCATTGATCTGACATTCCAGGTTCCTAAACAATATTGTTCTTTACAGCATCGGACTTTCTTTTCACCACCAGACACATCCACAGCTGAGTGTCCTTTCAGCTTTGGCCCAGCCGCTTCACTCTTTCTGGCGCTACTTGGAAATACCCTCTGCTCTTCCCCAGTAGCATATTGGACACCTTCCGACCTGAGGGGCTCATCTTCCGGCGTCATCTCTTTTAGCCTTGTGATACGTTCCATGGGGTTTTCTTGGCAAGAATACTGGAGTGGGTTGCCATTTCCTTCTCCAGTGGACCACATTTTGTCAGAACTCTCTGCCATGACCTGTCCGTCTTGGGTGGCCCTGCACGGCATAGCTTATGGCTTCACTGAGTTACGCAAGCCCCTTCGCCACAACAAGGCAGTGATCCATGAAGGGGTCCCTTCATATTAGAGATGGGCAAATCAGTCTATTCCCAGTCCATGTCACTTTCCCATCTGTTCGCTCATAAGTCCCATATTAATCTAGGATTTATTTATTTTTTAAAAAAGCTAAAAATTCACTTTAAAGTATCTATTTCTAAATGTATATCTTCTCGAAATACACATTTTTAAACCTATTTAGAACTGAGAAATGCTTTTAGAAGATTCAGGAAGTTCAAAAACTAGTGGAAAACTAAGTTCGAATCTGCAAATTAGTCTGGGGAGGTGCACATCAGGTCAGTTTGCAATGCAATGAGCAAAGATTGAAATCCTCAACCTTCCCTACTTTATATACCAAAAATTAATAACATAAAATAGCATAAAACACAAGGGTGGGGTGATTTCTATGGTCTTTGGCCTTAGTGGGAGAAAAATTCTCTCTCTCTCTCTCTCTCTCTCTCTCTCTCTCTGGGATATTATTATTACAGATGCAATGATAGCTCAACTTGGGCTGTGACACCCTACCATTATTTTTAATGACTGAAGTCCGAATAGTGGAATGAATCACGGCAGCCGACGGCCTGTCACCTCGGTATCTGAATCCCATAGCTCATCTTGTACAGGTGGGATGAGCCCTTTCATTACCTATTGTCAAAGTTCCACAGGCCAAGCTGCTGAGAGATGGGCTATCGCACGGCACACAAACGAGAGATTTGCCTCCTGAGATAAGAGTGAAAAACTGCCAAGCGGATGGCCCTAGATGGAGATAAATGGACAAGGACCGCTAGCCAGTTCATCTCCTGCTATATCAGCCTCTCCAGCGTGTACATGTAATTAGGCCTTTAAAATGTGGGAAGGACCATAGCTTAGTAGTACACCACATGCTTTGCATGTAAGGATGTCAGAGAATTCCGCCACGGACAGAAATGGGATCGAATTCCCTTCAGTCCGTGCCACGGAATCCTCTGCGACCACGAGGTCCTGTGGAACCAGCTATCATGCGGCTTTTTTGTTGTCGTTTGCAAAGAGTCATGAAATTTTTGTAAATAAAAATACGCAGTATAATTTGTAAACCAGAAGGATAGTAATATTACGATAATAAATACATAAGTTATTTTCTTTAATGAATTGTGCTTACCACCTTGTGGGCGTCCTTTTTAAATTGAAATCCTCCTTCTCGGTTGGGGAGTTTACTTGCAGCCAAAACACTTCCTCTTCCTTGTAGGGGCTTCCCAAAAGAAGGCTGTCTTAGGTGTGCCTGAGAGATACACTGTTTGTTTAAAGCAACGCTGTTTTAAAGAAAGAAAAAACCTTTTAAAATGACCATGCGTGATGTATTATTCCCCCTGCTAGGCTTTCTATTTCCACATCCAGCGTTGTTGTTGATGTTGCGAGGCTAAAATGGAAAGGAGAACCAACTCTGTGCATGTCTACTCAGAAGTAAGACTTATTGAGTTCAATGGGACTTACTCCTACACATGTCAGCACCCCACTTGCCCCCAGCTCAGCTTTGTATTTCCACATCCAGTTCATTATCAAACCTCCTGTTAGTTATCTCAGAAGACCCTTGAGTGAATGGGGGGGAGGGTTTTCCAGGGAAACAGCTGGACTGGGGGAGAAACTCCCCCCCACATACACACACATAACGGAAGAATATAGTTCTTCATATTCCCTGGTATGTTTATTCCTCATTTTGTCCATTCCCTGAGCATGTGCAGAGTGTGCTTTTTATTCAAAGAAAGAGAAGCTTGCTGATCTTTCCCCTCGTGCTGCATTTGTACAAGTGTGACTGCTTCAGAAAGAATACATAGACAATGTGTGACGTTGAGACCGGCCCAAAGTCACCCAGTGAGCTTCCATAGCCAAGTGGGGACTAGAACCCCCCATCTCCAAAGTCCCAGTCCAACACTCTAACCACTAGGTGACACTGGCTGTCCAACCACTACACCACACAGCTGTTATGAAACTCATGAAAAAGAGACGGTATCATGGAAAGTTCTTTCTGAAGCAATTACACTTGTACAAATGCAGCATGAGGGGAAAGATTAGCAAGCTTCTCTTTCTTTGAATAAAAAGCACACTCTGCACATGCTCAGGGAATGGACAACATGGGGAATAAACATACCAGGGAAACAGCTGGATTGGGGGAGAAGCTCTCCCCTTACACACACATACACACACATAGTGGAAGAATATAGTTCTTCATATTCCTGCAGGTGGAGGGGGCCCAATGGATTCCCAGACTCAGTCAGGCCCCCGCAACATCCCTATTGACAATACTGGGCTAGATGGACTGAGGGTCTGGCTCTGTATAAAGCAGCTTCTTATGTTCTGGTTCTCCAGCGTCTCCACCACCTATTGCCAAGTGGCATAAGCCACTCAGAGAACTGATGTGTCGATGCAGATCTATTATGTGGTACAGAGTTCCCAAGACTGTGCCATTTTAGGCTGCACAGGGGGGATTACATGTTCAAATCCCACTCAGTGTGAAGGACTAGGTTGACAAGGAAAGGATTAAGCCAAAAGCATAGGATTTCTCATCAAGATCATAGAAACCTGATTAATGCTGCTTGATAACTTTAATTTGGGTCTCCTATTGTTGCATCATATTTTCAGGATGGAAGGGGACATTATTCCCCCCCTCCCCAACCTCCATGCCCTCTTCCATATGAAAATTACTTATATCAATGGCATTTTTTAAAACGGCTCATCATTGTTGAGGTTGCCTGCCTTGATATCTTTAATGTTGCCGTATTTCAAACTCATAAAATATGTGACAGGAGAAATTAAATGCATTCAGACTTAATACAATATACCCACAGATTAATTTCCTGTTTAATCAATTATAGTCGTGTCTCAAGAATGGTTCTTTTCTTTTCTGTTTCAAAAAAGAAAAAAGACAAGAAAGGCAAGGAGCTGAATAGATTCTCCCCAAAGTTGTCAAATTGGTAACTGTTCATTTTTAATATATAGTATATATTTTTAAAAGGAAAACAACTTGATAGAGAAATTGCATGTTACAATGAGACAATATCTATTATAAATTATTGTATCAGACATCACACAATTGTTGTTCATTTTTTGGTTACATTTCATTAAATGGTGCTTAAAATGCGTGCGCGAGCACATGCACGTGCGCACACACACACGCACACACACACTGTACATTAACCTTCAGGGTATCAAATCCAGCATGATCCACAGAAATACATGCCATATAACACAAAGAAGCAATCTTCTCCAGGGCAGGAGAAAACACCATTGATCATATGAATCTGCTTTTGCTGAGACAATTGGTCCATCTATCCTAATGTTGCCAACTCCAGCTGGAAGAGCTCCCTGTCAGAGGTTTTCCCCATCACCCACTACCCAATCCTTTTGGTTGGAGATTGGATCGACAACCTTCTGCAGGCAAAGCATATACTCTGCCATTGAGCAATGTCCCAACACCAAGGTGGGTGGGTTTTTGCTGATGCTCAGGGGACTGACATATGCTTCCATAGTCAGCTCTCCTACTCTGAGGTTGGAGCTCTGTTTTCAGTGCATCCAATGGGCCATGGGAATCTGTTTAGGGGGCAAAGAATTGTTCTTTTAATAAAGCATAATATTATCTAGAAATGTCCTTCCTCATAGCCAAGATCCATCTGTAATGTCTATTCATAAATCAACTCCATTTAATACCAGTCCTTTCTGTTCTTAATCAAAAGCTTTCTGTTTGAAGGTTAGACCTGTTTCATTGGTTTCCTGCTTAGCTCAAAGTTGACTAAAGGTAATGAAGGTACAATGCTATGCATATTTAGACAGAAAAAGTCCTTCAACTCCCAGCATTCCCCAGCCAGCTATGTGCATGGTTCTAGGAGTTTCAAAATCTACTCTAGTTTACTTAGTTAGAGATGAGCTGGGTATGGGAAATTATTGCAAGGGGGGGGGGATAAATCAGTTATTGGAAGTTAAACTGCCTAGGTTGTGTCTAGAGCAAGAGAGAGCAAATAATTTAGAGAATTTTGGTTGCAGAAATTTTCAAAATTAGTTCCAAATTATGGTTTCTCCTCACAGGCTTTAAATCCATGGGGAAATGTTATTAGAAACAGCTTTAAACAAAGCATTTTTGATGTTGGTGCATAGTCTGATATAGCTAGGGATGGACGGTTGGACTCACCCTAGTCCGCCTCAAGCGCCGCTCGCCCTTGTTTGCTGCACCTGGACAATCCACAGGTGCTCGACGAGCAGCGCATGACCACCCATTCCCTCACTGGGCCACCATTTTGCATAGAAATGGTGGCTCATTCTTTTATGTAAAGGGCCTTTTACGCAAATGGCAGTCATAAAGCAACCATTTACACAAAATTACAGGCATAAATGGTCCATTTATGCTGGCAATCTTGCATAAATGGCTGCTTTACAGCCACCATTTGCATAAAAGGCCCTTTATGTAAAAGAACGAGCTGCCATTTTTATGCAAAGACCAGTGGGAACTGCTGCAGTAGCCCGACTCAGCATTTGCCGGGTCCAGCAAGTTCAGTGGTCTGCAGACTAGAGTCCAGAAGGGCAAATGGGGGGGGGGAGTCCGCTGGACTCCACCTGCCTCTCAGACTCCTGCAATATCCCTCGATATATTATTTAATTATTTTTCTTATTTTTTAGATTAATTAGCCACCCATCTGACTGGCTACCCAGCCACTCTAGGCGGCATACAGTACAAATAACAATACAAAATACAACAAATTCACATAATCAACATTGCTCTAAAAAAAACCCTAACCCACCCCAAACACCCGCCTGAACAGTCAGATTTTCAAATCCCGGTGGAAGCTCATCAAAGAGGGGTATTGACGTAAATGGTCCATTTACGCCTGCAATGTTGCATGAGTGGCCCCTTTACGGCTGCCATTTATCCAACACTACATTTACAGAAAAATCTAAGATGGTGTTTTGTGTTAAAATGGTGGCTTGTTGAGGGAACGGAGGGCCACCAGATGCAGGCTGTGCCGTGGCTCACATGCTGAGCAGGGCAAGCCAGCTAGCGAGGGTTTGGCTGATGGGCAGCGGTGAGGATGGAGGTGACTCTGTCCATCCCTAGCCCTAAATCACTAATCCTCCATCTTGGCTGACTAAGACATCAATTCAGTGGCCTGAATATGAAAACAAAAAGCTTTTATTTTATAGAAACAGTGCCTGTGGAAAGCCTCAGTTATGCTTGAGCTGTCTACAGTGGACAGGCTGGTGTTGCGGTTGTGTTTTGTAGCCAAACAAATAAAATAAATCACCACAAAATGGGTCTGAAAAAAATACTGGATGACAATCCAGAAAACACTGGGACGTCAACAGCATTGTGTGGACTGGATTATCTGTGAAAAGGGAGTGAATAAAGATGGCAATTCCAGAGCAAGAGGCTAGTGTAGAAGCAACCCTGATAAACAGGGACACCTGGAGTGTACTGCAGTGCAATTCTAGGTGATACTCAAGCAAACACACTTCAGTGACTGGATGAAGCAGACTATCCAGTCTGCCAACACATCTTTTCACACATCCAAGTTAAGTACAAGTTCTGCCCCCGTGTTTGCTAAATTTCCTTTCTGAGCAAAAATCATGCCACTTATTCAGGATTTCCTTGCTAAATTATGTTAGAGATTTGCTTGACCCAATCAGTTCTATTGCTAGAAGTAATTTATAAGTGTGATAGTTTCATTATCGGATACCTCACACTACATGCCCAGTGAAGAATGCTTTTTGCATATGATAAATAGCAGGTGCTTGCAGATGAATAATGCAACATTACGGGAGGAAGATGGCTGTGAAATAAACCAGATGCTAAAGTCCTTGAATGTTGCAGCAGATGCTGTCTTTCCACTCTTCTTCAAAGAGGCAGACAGGAAGGAGAAATATGAAAGGAAGATGAAAACATAAATCTGTAGCCTGTGGGTTGTGAGTTTTAGGGAGGCCTGCTGAGGGTCAGGGATCAAAAACAATAAACCCTGCAAAACAGTGTCCACCAGAAGTATTAGATTGCATTTGTGTCTAAGGCAACTCTCCACAAAGACCTAGCAATTCTTGTAGGCTGAAATTTAGGGGCAGTCTTTATTTAGAGACCAATGAGTGTTGGCCTGCAATGTTCACATAAAATGTTACATTAAAATTCTGCCGTGGCACTTGGCTCTTAAAGAACACCTGTGTATACCTTATTTGAATGTAATTAAATGGCATGTCAGATTTGAACTGGAACATCTACAAGCCAGGAATCTCTATACTCAGAAAACTTTATAGATAGTCAAAACAAGGGCTTTTCTGATTGTTGGCTGCTTACTGAAAGAAGGTGTTAGAAGGTGTGGCTTCAGGAGGCAGAGCCCAGGTAACTAGCCATGGTGTCCAGGTGGCACCCTTCCTTCCCAACACATGCAAGGTAGAAATAGGGATAACTAGGGATCCATCCCTAGTTAACTTATAACTAGGGATGGATGGATGCACCTCTGTCTGCTCCCTTCGGGCAGTCAATGAGCCATCCTTGCTGCGTGCCCATACAAGCTATGTGGCGGGAGCTGCAGGATGGCTCGGCAATTGCCCGAAAAGGTCTGTGGGGCTGTCCAACTCCTTATGCAGAAAGGCATTGAAAGAAAATAAAAGTTGCAAAACACAAGTTACTTTACTTTTCTAGGCTGCTTCTTCATGCTCATTCTTCAGCCTCTGCTCTCTCTTCAGGATCTGGCTGTCTCTGCTCTTATGGCTCTCTCACTCTCTTTATATATCCTCCTCCCTCAAATCCAAAAGTACTGCTTCAAACCTGAAGAAATGAAACTGACACTTAACCAGAGAAATGAAACTACTCCTCTTAAGGTTACCCCCTCCCAACAAAAAACTCCATGCCTCTAATCCTAGGGATGTACGAATCCCTTACCTGGCTCCGCACAGGGGCATCTGCGGTGGGGGGGAGGCACTTCGTCCATCCCCCCGGAATCCTCCCTGGCCAGCTCCGCTCTGTGGCGGCTCCATGGAGCTGCCGTCCGGGGCCATCCGCAGCCGGAGTTCCGGCTGTGGCTGGGCTGCTGCGGCTGCAAATGGCGGCCGTTGTAGCGGCCACCATTTGCGTCCTTGCAAGCAGCCGTGATAGGCTATGTAAGTATTTATGTAGCCTATCACGGTAAAAGCAGCTGCGCATATGGCGTAGTGGCCACCATTTGCAAGCAGCCGTGATAGGCTATGTAAGTATTTATGTAGCCTATCACAGCAAAGAGCAGGGACGCAAATGGATACATAAGTATTTACGTAGCCTATCATGGCAAAGAGCAGGGGCGCAAATGGCATAGAGGCTGCCATTTGCATCCCTGCTCTTTGCCGTGATAGGCTGCGTAAATACTTATGTAGCCTATCATGGCTGCAAGGACGCAAATGGAGGCCTCTGCAGCCTGGTCGCAGCCGGCCGGGAGAGCAGCCACCTCTGCCGCCGGATCTGCTGGCGCTGCATCCGCCCCAGTTAAGTTCCATTGCAGGGGGGTTTGCGGGGGGTGGGGGTGGGAGGCCATTCTGCCACGGATTCCGGGGGGCTCGATTCTTTAGAATCCGGCCTCACTGGAATCCGTGGCGGAATTCTCTGACATCCCTATCTAATCCTGACCTTTTTTTCCCTTTGCCTCTGTAGGCCTCAAGCCTTCACACCGGTTTCTTTCAAGTCTGTTTTAAGTCATTTGTTTGGATGTCAAAAGCATAAGAATGCAATTGGTTACCAGTCTGGGCACCCACTTGTACGTGCATGCAGAGGGGGGCAGCTTGACAGTGTGTGTGTGTGTGTGCGTCTTGCTTTGGCCTTTTAAATATAATGACTTCTTAAACCACCTTTGATGCATGCCTTTTGAAACAGTTTGCCTTTAAACACACAATTTGTCAAAATAAATAAACCAAACAACCCATATTATTGAACCCATCCCTTGCAAACAACTCAGCAGGACAGGCAGATGGACTTCCCGGAGGACTGAAAAAATTGCCCATGTGAGCTCATAACTACATTAACTTGGGAATGGAAGAGAATTTCATTCCTGTTTGTAAATCATGGTGCATATCCTGTTCACAAATCTGAATGTGAGCAGGAACAAGATTCTTGGGAAATCTTTGCTATTTCCTGAACTTGTGTTCACATTCAAAAATGTGCATTTGTGCACCTCCACAAATTCCTTCCATTGAATATGCATTTTCATGCTTTAGCCTATGGGGAGAAATGTGCATTTTTGATTGGGAAAAATCAATGTGCATTTTTAAAAGTGAATATTTTTTTCAATTAGGGAAAAATGTGCACTTTATGTTTTCCCCTGATGAAAATGTGCATTTTTCCCAATAATAAAAAAGACACACATGTTCAGGAACACATGAGGTGAAACAAACTTCGAGGAAGAATTTGGAGAACTTCAACAAGCTTAAACATCACATGTTCACCCATCTCTACATCAGCTTGTGACAAGATGGTGATTGCTAAAGCTATCCTCAGTTGTTTTTCTCAAGTAATAAAAACCAAACTTGTTTGTGGACATGGAAGCAAGTAAAATTTATCTGCTTCCTGGCAGCACACAGCCCCTAGATACTCTGTGTAAGGGGTTTCTCCCCAGCCTAAATCCCTATCACAGCAGCTGCACTAATTGTCAACATTCTAATGAGTGACTCTTCTCTTTTTAGTCATTAGAATGCTCGCAAATATTCCGTGACATCACATCACTCAGCCAATGGCAGTGGGTGGAGGCTTGTTTACTCTAGTGCATAAATTAATCCCATAATGCTATTGCACTTTATATATTACATTTCCAAGAGAGGCCAGACATTTTAACAGCAGGAATTAGCATTTATATAATGCCTTAGGTTTTCAAAGACTCCACATATAACTCTCTCACTAAACCTTACAGCAATTCCAAATTATTATGCCCATATTGGAGATAACAGACTAAGACTGTGGCTTAAGGACACCTAGAGAGTTCAAGGCAGAGGCATAATTTGACTGAGCAAGGGACTGTCTGCTTCACAGCTTAGGCTATAAATTCTATACCCACTTAACTGGCAGTAAAGCCCATTGAACTTAATGGGGCTTTTCTGAATACACATGCATGCATATGATTGCACTGTAAGTCTCTTACCTACTACACTTCATCATCCCCTCCCCCTTGTTTGATACAGTTATCCTTGCATTGTAGTCTGCTTTCTAATATACTTCCAGAATGTATATTCATAACACCCAGCAAAATATGTATGACTGTCTCTTGAGGGATAGCTGATGCATTTTCCTTCTGTGTTTCCTGTAACATCTTTCTTCACAATGAAGTAGCCCTTTGTTGTGTTTAATGTTTATTGCACTTAATATTCAGCTTGGATGGTACTTTCAGGAAACATTCACCATTAATGGCATGTAGATTTATGCAGCAATCTATCCTGTTTGCATGTACAATTCCTCACTCCCCACCTGCAAGTTTCACTTCTTTACTGTAATTCCTCTGATGTTTACTTTGTATTAATATTCTTGCAAGGTTAAAAAGTAACTATCGCTTGAACATTCATTATTAATTTCTCCTAAGTGCTGACAATTAATTTATCTGAGCTAAAATTGGTACTTTTATGATGTTTGTTATAGGCTGCTTGGAAGAAAACTTTTTATTAACTGAGTTATCATGATTTTGCTATCTGAAGGGAAAAAAACAAACAAAAAAAACCCATCCCATTTACAAATTCTCTGCTTTGTTGGTATGGAGAGCAGGGGAGAGTAGCATTCACAGTAGTGTGGAAATTGGGACAATATTGTGAATGTCTGAGTCTTACGAATGGCTTGCTCTTAGGAATGGACAAATTATCAATTTGGGTTTCTCTCCATTTCTTATTTGTCCAATCTGAAGTTCAATTCATCTCAAAATTTGAGCAATTTGTTTTAATAAATGACTGCATGAAAATTCATGAGTGTTTTTGTGCCCATTTCTCCTATTTCATGCATTTAATGTATTTTTGCCGAATATAGAATTTTTGCAAGTGAATTTGTGTCTGATGTATTTTAAAATGTTATTTCCCCTAATATATGAATTTTGATATGCATTTTTTGATCGGGGAACTTCACTGCAAAATCCAGAGAAGTGCAAATTTTAAAGGATAACTGAGTTTCGGTTCTCATAATGGTTTCACTGTGCAGAATTAGGTAAATGTGAACATTGAACTGAATGACCCCCCTGCCCCTTGTCATCCTATATATTTATTTGTGTCACTGTATACCTGAGATCAGGGAATAGTGATCTCTCTCTCTCTCTCTCTCTCTCTCTCTCTCCTCTCTCTCTCTCTCTCTCTCTCTCAATGCAAGCTCTCCCCACAGGGAGAGATAAGCGCAGGAAACAATTCTCTCAACTTCCATTGCAAACCTCAGATCCAGGGGGCTCCCAGTTTTTTAAACACTGATGGCAATAATGATTTGCTGCAATGGTGGTCTTGATAACATATCCAGCTAGCTAAAGAGGCATAGCTATTATCAGAGCTGTGCATAATACGTACTAGGTACTGCACCCAGGTAATCCAAATCCCACACTAAGGAAACCGTGATCTGTATTAATTATGCCACTTGGGTAAATTTGCACAACACCTTGATTTGCATAATTATGGGTCATTATTTTGCACAGGTTACTCTGGATTTGCTCATCATGGGAGGGACAGCAAGCTACCTGAGGGCATTGAAGCCCTGCCTGCCACTAGAGATTTGGCTTTCTCCTGAGATCTCAGCAGCATTGTTCACATACAAACTTCAAATATATCTTCGCATCTGTAAGGACTAGAAACCTTCTTTTTCACTCATGAAAACCGAGATTCCCTGGCAGCTGAGTTCTGTACTCAGTGCTACATGGTGTGTATGTATTATTGTTTTTGTTTTTTGTTGGCATATATTTATTATTTATTATTATTGCATTTATATCCCGCCTTTTTTCCTCTTGCAAGGCACCCAAGGCGGTTTACATGATAATCCTCCTCTCCATTTTATCCTCACAACAACCACCCTGTGAGGTAGGTTGGGCTGAGAGTGTGTGACTGGCCCAAAGTCACCCAGTGAGCTTCCATGGCCGAGTGGGGACTAGAACCCGGATCTCCCAGCTCCCAGTCCAACACTCTTGCCACTACACCACACTGGCTCTCTCTATATACAGTTCTGGTTATTATGTACCCATATAATTGATGCTGGCAACTGTAATGCATAGTAAGAAAATAGCTCCTGTTGTCATTATTGCATTAAATGCACCTCTGCAGTTGTAGACTAGATGCGCATGGACAAAGCCCATGCTTCTTTGCATGCAAGGCAAACTGCAAAATATATCTTTCTTGAATCATTTTTCATCTGATGCTGGAAGTCTGATCTTTCAAATCACCCAGAAGACTGCTGTCGCAAAACTGCCCAACGTCTTCAAGATTTAGCTGTTCCTCTCAGTCTCTTTCAGTTAGGAGATTGATTTTCTGGTATTTACCAAAAGGAGATGGGGTTGGCACAAGTGCTCAATCATTCAGCAGGAAAGGCAGGAAAGGGAAGCACTGCCTTCCCCAAGACAGAGCACACACAGAAGTAGCAAATGCTTTCCTGTTCTGTTCTTCTCCCTACCTCAATTAGCCTAGAGGAGTGTAAGTTGATTGCTTCTGGCTTTCTCTCCTGACATCCCAAAGTTTGCAAGCGAGTCGAGCCAAAGCATGATCAATTGCAGCTCCAAAATGGCTTTTTAGCATGTAATTAACTGGACTAGCAACATTCGGAGATGGCCGCTCACTGCTGGAGTCTAGGCAAGCCTTCAGGCTCTTGTGGCAAAGCAATCAAGAAGGCTGCCCAATAGCAGCCTTTTCAAACAAGCTGAGCTTACCAGCCTCAGAAATATAAAACCACAGTCCTGGAAGGAAGATGCTATAAGTTGCCAGATCCATCATCATCACCACCGTATTGTCAAAGGCTTTGCAAACACGAACATAAGAAGATGGGGGTTGAAGGAAGTGGACACTAAATGGAGTCTATAAGTAGGGCCAAAATCTACACTTTCTTGTCCCATGAATCCTACTTCCTTGAGTTAATAGGAAGCTTCAGAACACCTTTTGCAGTCTAGGCTAGTTTGTTTCTTTAGAGAGTAGTAGACACTTATGATGGATTTTTGGTTAGGGATTGTGTGGGTGCCTGATTCCGTCTGGGAATCCTATGGAAACCCACCCCTGCCCACACCCTTGAGCCCCGCTCGCCAAGCCCCTGCCCCCACTCACCCCATGCCTGTGCTCGGCAAGTGGCCCACACTCACCTGGGTGGCCTCATCGAGCTCTGCAGTAGCCATTTTAAAAAATAAATAAAATGGCAATCTCAAAAATACTCACATTTGTGCGTGTGCAAAAATGTGCATTTTTGTGAATGCACATATTTGCGTATGCGCAAAATGCGCATTTTTGCAATTGCCATTTTATTTTTTTTAAAAATGGCAACTGTGGAGCTTGATGAGACTGCCGGGGTGAGTGTGGGCTGTTCGCGGAGTGTGGGAGGGGCTCGAGTGCAGTCCAGGGACCAGCGAATGGGGGAAGGGGCTGGGTGGGTGCCCAGAGGACCTGGATGGGGTGGGTTTGCACATCCCTATTTTTGGCATTATATTTATCAATATGCACATTGCATGGGGCTGGGGAGAAACAAGCAGGCAAACAAGGCAGGAAGTACAAGTCTTAAGGTAAGTAAGTATAATGAAGTTTACAGCACAGCAGCGGTTAGACTGTGTAGTGTCATGCGCTAGTCTTGTTTAGGGATGTCGGAGGAATCTGGTTAGGGGTGGAGTTCAATGGGATTTCGCCAGCTCAGCCCCCCAAATTCCAACTTCTCCCCCCCTTCTGACACCTGCAAGCTGGCCTGACCTGGTCCACAGCAAGTTGGGCCAGCTGGTGGATTTTCCATTGTCATTGCTGTGCCACCGTCCCTGTCTCCCTGCCATCTCTGGTTCCAGCCTGGAAATCAAGAGCTGTCTAGGCTGGAGTTGGCACTGTCAGGGAGAGACAGAGGGTTGCATGGTGGTAGCACAGTGGTGGCAATGGTGGCATGGCAACAAGGAGGGAGGGCAGCACAATGGCACAACTCTCCCTCCTTGTTGCTGCTGCTGCTGCCATCACCACTGCTGCCACAGCACACACACCCCCGCCGCCATCAGCCCCCAGCCCAGAAAAATGACCCCTTTACCTTTCTGATGCACAGGTCCTCTCTGGGCCAGGGGCTGATGGCAGCAGCAGCAGAGTGGGAACTTTCCCCCTCCCCATATCCCCCAATTTGCAGAAATTACCATTGTAATTTGTGCAAATTGCAGTCATAATTAGCAGAAATTATGGTCATTATTTCCACAAATTGGGGCTTGGGAGGGGGGAGAACAGGTTCCCAGATTTGGGGAACAAACCCCTGGCTCAGCTTGCAAAGGCAAGCTGAGCCGGGGGAGCCGGGGGAATCCATCAGGCTCTAAAAGCGCCAGATTTACACATCATGGACATCCCTAGCCTTGTTGCAAATACAGGAGCCAAATCTTAAGTCAGACTGGGTGAAGAATTTGCTCTTTTCTTTCTTTACAGATTTACATGATTCTCACCTCCCAGAACTGAACAGGGAAAAACCATATACAGCTTGTGGTCAGAAATCTGTACATTTACAGGCTTTTGATGCATTCTGCAAAAGAAAGAAACAACACATGAGCACATTTGAAAAATGCAGAAAACCCATCACATATATTTCTAAAATATGCATAAACATGCTAGTCAATGGGAGCATGCATATAAAAATATATACATTTGAAAAATGCACACAAAATATATTCAGTTTTCTGTGCAAAAAAAAAAAAATGCATAGGGAACTGGGATGAAACAAACTTGGCAGGAAAAAACCAATAACCCTGGTGAGATTGAGCTCCACATAGGGATGATGGAGAAAACTGCCATGGACCCAAACGAGGCCAAATTCCCAGGAATCCAACCCCCGGATTCCGCAGCGGACTGGCACCCCCTTACCTGGAACCTGTGCTGTAGTTACAATGGGGGGGGGAATAAGGATATGGACAGTGCAGATGGTGTCAGGGAACAGTGAAGGAACAATGGGTAAGGTGAGGCTCTGTGGGTTTGAAAAGAGATTTGATAAAGAAAGGTGTTGAGGAGGGCCTTGATCAACAGAGGGGCGAGACTGTTGGTTCATACAGATTCATTTTTTTCTACCTAAGCTACCCGCACCAAAAAATGCATTCTCAGGAAGAAATAAATGAAGGAAAAAGAACCCTCCTAAACTTTTCATATCATGTTATGCTGGGATCTCTGCAGTGTTCTAGCGAAGGAGTGTTGCTAGGCAACAACCCCCCCACACACAGAGGCACTTCTTTTTTTGCATCAAAAGCAAAACGGTAGGATGAATCTGTCCTAATGGTGATTGTACAGAGTGGCCACTGTTGGAGAATAATGTCCCCATGGGGGATAATGGGTAAGTTCTTTGTATTCTAGGGTTTCTTTTATCATGACAGTGAGATGTTATCCTGTTCCTACCCGAGTTGTCCCAGTCACTGTTATCTCCAGATACTTCAGAGCCTGATAATGGCTTGCTAAATGTTGGAAACTATAGTAACAAAGAGATTTGGAAGACCAAGCTGGGATAACACTCATCAGCTAGAGGCAGTTTGTAAAGGAGGTTATCTCTGTGTGTAGTGCAAAGCAGATGCCTCTTCAATGGGGACGGATGGGCCACCCTGGTAAATTTAACTTGCCTTGTGCAATCATGGTTGCTAGGACAGTGGGATGTTCAACTGCACTCCTAAACATTTAGTGGAAAACAGGGTGCTGGTTAGAGATTAGTGCAGAATGTCTCTGAGAAATTTTGCCAGTTAGGGATGGTGGAGAATTTCTCCATGAATCTTGGGCAGGCCGAATGCCAACGCATTCGGCCCCCCAAAATTGTTGGTGAAATTCTCTGCCCCCCCCCCTGGGATGGGACTTACCTCCCTTGAATGTCCCTCTCGGCGGCGGGTCCTGGCAGGAGTTCGGCGGCGGTTCGTCGGGGGTGGGGGCGGCGGCCGGTCTTCCGACCAGCTGCCGCCGCATTACAAAATAAAGTAAAAAACAACAACAAACAACCGTGATAGGCTACGTAACAATTTACGTAGCCTATCACGGCTAGATTTCCAAAGTCAGCCGTGATAGGCTACGTAAATCGTTACGTAGCCTATCACGGGTGACTTTGAAAAAAAAAAAGCGCGTACGCAAATTTTGCCTTGCCCAGCCAAAATTCAGGCTGGGGAGAAGCGCCCCGTCTCCCTGGTCGTGAAATAAAGAAGTGGGGGAAAAAAAACCACACGTGATAGGCTACATAACGATTTACGTAGCCTATCACGACTAGATTTCCAAAGTCAGCCGTGATAGGCTACGTAAATCGTTACATAGCCTATCATGGGTGACTTTGAAAAAAAAAAAAAGTGTGTATGTAAATGGCGGCGCCCATGGGTGCCGCCATTTGCGTTCCTTATTTGGTCCCGGTAGTCTACGTAAAGATTTACGTAGACTACGGTGAAAATAAGGGCAACGCTATTTATTTTAGCACTTATTTAAAATAAGGGCAACGCTATTTATTTAACACTGGGCAACCAGTGGAGGCTGGTGGCTCCTATGTCAATGGGGCAGCGAATCCACTCTGGGTTGCAACCAGTCAGAACTCTAAAGGAACTAGGGGTGGACGAAAGTCACTTACCTGTCGTCGAAGGCTGTTCGCGGTGGGGGGGAGCGTTTCGCTGCTCCCCCCGCGAAGTTCAGGCCGGGGGGGGAGGCTTCCCGCCTCACCCGGCTGAAATTCAGGCCGGGGGGGAGGCTTCCCACCTCGCCCGGCCGAAATTCAGGCCGGGGAGGAGGCGCCTCGCCTCGCCTGGCCGCGAACGCGAAAGTTTAAAAAAAAAAAAAACTTCCCCTGATAGGCTACGTGACGATTCACGTAGCCTATCACGGCTAGATCTGCAAAGTCAGCCGTGATAGGCTACGTGAATTGTCACGTAGCCTATCACGGGTGATTTAAAAAAAAAAAATGCGCGTACGCGACTGGCGGCCCCCATAGGGAGCTGCCATTCACGTTCCTTATTTAGTCGCTGTAGTCTACGTAAATGTTTATGTAGACTACGGCGAAAATAAGGGCAACGCAAATAGCATTGCCCTTATTTTCGCTGTAGTGTACGTAAACATTTACGTAGACTACAGCCACCAAATAAGGAACGGGAATGGCGGCTCCCTATGGGGGCCGCCATTATCCGTACACTCTTTTTTTTTTAAGTCACCCATGATAGGCTACGTGACGATTAACGTAGCCTATCACGGCTGACTTTGCAAATCTAGCCGTGATAGGCTACGTCAATCGTCACGTAGCCTATCAGGGGGCGTTTTTTTTTTCTTTCATTACAATGGCGGCGGCGGCAGCCGGTCTGACTGAAATCCAGAGTAGATTCACTGTTTCAGTGACATTGGAATAGGGGTGGACGAAAGGCACTTACCTTTCGTCGAAGTTTGTTCGCGGTGGGGGGGAGGTGCTTCGCGGCTCCCCCCGCGAAGTTCAGGCCGGGGGGGAGGCTTCCCGCCTCGCCCCGGCCGAAATTCAGGCCGGGGGGGAGGCTTCCCGCCTCGCCCAGCTGAAATTCAGGCCGGGGAGGAGGCTTCCCACCTCGCCCGGCCGCGAACTCCATTGTTCTTTTTTTTAAAAAAAACTGCCCCCGTGATAGGCTACGTGACGATTAACGTAGCCTATCACAGCTAGATCTGCAAAGTCAGCCGTGATAGGCTACGTTAATCGTCACGTAGCCTATCACGGGGGCGGTTTTTTTTTCTTTTATTGGAATGGCGGCGGCAGCCGGTCGAAAGACCGGCTGCCGCTCCCGCCCTGCTCGAACACCTGCCGAACCGCCGGCCGGACCCGCCGCCGGGAGGGACATTCGGCGAAGGTAAGTCCCGGCCCGGGGGGGGTGCGGGGTGTGGGGGGGTGCGGAGGATTTCTCCCTGAAACTTGTTCAGGGGGCCGAACACGTTGGTGCTCGGCCCCCCGAAGTTTCGGGGAGAAATTCTCCGCCATCCCTACATTGGAACCACCAGCCTCCACTGAAAACCACCTCAGATGTGGAGTACTCTGACATACACATGTAGATACATTCTTGAGACCATACCATACAAACTTCATGTAGGAGAAATTGCATGCTTGGTCCCACTTCCCTCCCACATATCCTCCCCTTCCCTCCTATGTGGTGCCCTGTCCTTTCCTACCGAGACTGGGATTCTGCAGATTGTGTTGTAGCCCCTAGTGAGTCCTATATTCCCTCTTTGACTTCAGCTTCTTCTGGGCCAAGGATGTGTGTGGCAGACTGGAAAGGGGGAAGAGGCTGCTCTTCCATTCCACCTCTACCTCATGTTAGGTTTTTTCAGACTAGTCTGTTGGCTTTCTGGAACTTCATTGGGGTCATGATGGATAGCTCAATGAAAATGACAATTTATGTCTCTCAGGTTTCTGCCTCAGTCAGCTACTTTTAAGAAAAGCATGAACATTTGCACTAATTTTCATACACAACTTTCCCTGAGTTATGCATTTGTGTACAAAACGTCCCCTAGCACACACATTTTTGTGTGCAGGTTTTGAGCTGGGAAGTGCATCAAAAAATTCAGAGAAGCACACCATCCAAAGGATAATGGTGTTCTGATTGCATGTTAGCTTGTGAAGTGTGAATTAGATTGGTTCTCTGTCATCCCTCATATATGGCGTTCTGGTTGCTCCATCTCCAAATGTTTATCATAGGGCTGGAACTGGTGCAGAAAAGGGCAACTCAAATTATTAAAACCCAAATTACACGACAGGAACACTTTCTCTATGAGGAAAGGCTATGTCATTTTGGGCTTTTGAGGTGAGGGGAAAACAAACAAACAACCTCCACCACCACCACCAAGTGGTGACACAATACAGGTTTATAAGGGCATAATCCTATCTGCATAGCTGCCAGCCTCCGAAACTGGGGGCTGCTGATTATCCTATGCAGGGCAGCTGGAGCACAGAGCTGCTGTGCATTTTTGCCTGGATGGGCAATTTCACCCATCTAGGCATGACTTTGGGGAGGGGGAGGGAAGGGGCCTGGAGATCTGATGGGAAACTCTGTAAAGCAGCTTCCGTGGTCTCCACCCCTCCCCACCCCTGGGACCTCCCCCGTTCCCCTGTCTCCGTGCTCTCTTTCTGAGCACGGAGACATAGCCAGCATAGAAGGAAACGCACCAGCTATGAAGGGCGGGGGGGAGGGCGGGAAGCATGGTTTCGATATGTGATGGCGTTGTTCCGATATCAACAGCAGGCAGGCGCCAGCAAGTGCTCTGATATGTCCCTAGTTGATAGTATCAGAGTAACAGCTGGGTCCAGGTACTAAATGTCAGCTGAAAAGGCTTGAATCATGCCAACAGTTCCGTACAGATTTTATTTTTATTTTCAAAGAGACGCACTGTTTTGCTCTCCCAGGGACTCTTCCAGAAGCTTTAGTTGCAATGAGAGGACAAGCAGGGTTATGGCAGGACCAGCCAGATGGCATGACTGCCCCCCCCCCCAAGAGGTCATGTTGCAAGGGAATCATTATTAACCAGCAGCAAAGTCTCCAATGGAAGTTCCTGCAAGACAAAGGCTTCGGCATCACAGGCGTGGACAGCTTTAATATTTAATATTCCCTTTCCCCAGGGAATTCTGGGAACTGTAGTTCTGTGTGGGAAGCTAGCAAACTTTGAAAGAGAATTCTCAGCATTGTCATCAAGCCAGGGCTGGCCGCCGAAGTCATTTTCCTGCCTGAGGCAAAAACTAAAACTGTGCTCTCCTTGCATTTCATGCACAAAATCCAGCTGGACTGGCAGCTGAAGCTTTCTTCGGCATTGGCCATAGGACAACATCGTCCACAGAACCTGAAGGCAACAGGCTAGGTTAGGGATGCAGGACAGGGTGTGTGGCACATAGCTCTTTCCAATGCCGTGCTGCCACCTCCCAGCATCTGCTGCCTGGGGCAAGTGTCTCACTTTGCCTAATGGTAGGGCCAGCCTTGCATCAAGCTACAATATTATTTATTTAACCCATTTATATCTCACCTTTCCTCCCTGGGATTCAATTGGGTTCCCAGGCAGTCTCGCATCCTAGCATGACCAGACACAGATCTGCTTAGCTTCAGCAAAATTGGTAGGGATGTCAGAGAATTCCACCATGGATCTCAGTGCATTTGGCCCCCAGAAATCCATGGCGGAATGAAGCCCTCCACCCCGCGAAAGGCACACAAAATGGGACACTTACCTGGTGCCGTTCGTGCTGCTTTGCGAATGGCGGCCATGTCTGCAGCCGACATTCGCTTCCCTATTTTTGCTTGATAAGCTACGTAAATACTTATGTAGCCTATCACGGCTAACACAGGGATGCCATTTGCGTCCCTGCGGAGGCCGTGATAGGCTACGTAAATATTTACGTAGCCTATCACGGCAAAAAAGGGAATACAAATGGCGGCCGCTGTAGCTGTCGCCATTTGCATTCCCTTTTTTTGCTGTGATAGGCTATGTAAATATTTATGTAGCCTATCACAGCAAAAAAAACAGGAACGCAAATGGCGGCTGCTACCACATTTGCACCTTGTTTTTTTTTTTGCTGTGATAGGCTACGTAAACATTTACGTAGCAAACTACTGTACAATTGCACTCATTTCACATGCCAGCAAGGTTATGCTCAAAATCCTACAAGCTAGGCTTCAGCAGTATGTGAACCGAGAACTACCGGAAGTACAAGCTGGGTTCCGAATAGGGATGTATGAAAATGACTTACCTTTCGCGGATTATGTTGATGGTGTGGGGGGGAGGCGTTCTGTCCCTCCCCCCGGAATCCTGGCCGAGGGGGAGGCACTCCGTCCCTCCCCCCGGAATTTTCGAAAGGCCGGTTGTGCTCCGTGACAGCTCTGCGGAGCAGCCGGTCAGGCCCAGCCTGGCCAGGCCAGAGCCGTCCGCAGCCGGATTTCCGGCTGTGGAGGGCTCTGGGTAAAAAAACAAAAAAAACCCCACGTATGCAAATGGTGGCGGCTACAGCTGCCACCATTTGCGTTCCTTCTTTTTACTGTCTTAATCTACGTAAATATTTACGTAGACCATGACGATGAAAATAAAGAGGAACGCAGATAGCGTAGTGGGTGCTATTTGCATCCCTTTTTGATTCCCCATTTTAGCCTACGTAAATCTTTACGTAGGCTAACATGGGGAATCAAAAGGGGACGCAAATAGCACCCGCTACGCTATTTGCGTTCCCCTTTATTTTTGCCATCATAGTCTTCGTAAATATTTACGTAGATTAAGACGGTAAAAAGAAGGAATGCAAATGGCGGCGGCCGTAGCCACTGCCATTTGCGTACACAGTTTTTTTTTTTTTTAAACCCACCCAACCATGATAGGCTAGGGATGTCAGAGAATTTCGCCATGAATCTTGGGGAGGCTGAATGCCAGCGCATTCAGCCCCCCAAAATTGGTGGCAAAATGGTCTGCCCCCCCGCCCCCCCCCGCGATGGGACTTACCTTGGGCGAATCCTCCTGGTGGCGGCGGCTCCATTTCCAGTAAAAAAAAAAAAAAACACCAAAAAAAGTGATAGGCTACGTAAAGATTTACGTAGCCTATCACGGATAGATTTTAAAAAAATACCATGATAGGCTACGTAAATGTTTACGTAGCCTATCACAGCTGAGTAAAAAAACAAAAAATACAACCCGCACGTATGCAAATGTCTATGCTATTTGCGTTCCCCTTATTTCTGCCGTAGTCTACGTAAATGTTTACGTAGACTAGATGTGCCAAAATGAGGAACGCAAATGGCGGCGCACATGGGCGCCGCCATTTGCATGCGCACGGGTTTTTTGTTTTTTTTTTACTCAGCCATGATAGGCTACGTAAACATTTACGTAGCCTATCACGACTGACTGCAGGGACACAAACAGCGGTGGCTATGGCTGCCACCATTTGCGGCCCGGCTGGCCAGGATTCGGGGGGGAGGGACGGAGCGCCTCCCCTCCTACCAGAATTTCAGGGGGAGGGACGGAACGCCTCCCCCGCACCACGAATCAAATTTCGTTCAAGGTAAGTGACTTTTGTACATCCCTATGACAGGCTACATAAAGATTTACATAGCCTATCACGTCTTTTTTGTTTTTTACACAAGCCTGGAAATGCCGGAGGTGGCAGCCGGTCGGAAGACCGGCCGTCACCGCCGCTGCCGCCTCCGCAGCTGCTGCCGGAGCCGCTGCCGGAGTTGCCGCCGGAGCTGCCGCTAGGGGTGGACGAAAGTCACTTACCTTTTCTCACAGCTTGTTCGTGATGGGGGGGAGCGCTTCGCTGCTCCCCCCGCGAAGTTCAGGCCGGAGGGGGAGGCTTCCCGCCTCGCCTGGCTGAAATTCAGGCCGGGGGGGGAGGCTTCCCGCCTCGCCCAGCCGAAATTCAGGCCGGGGAGGAGGCTTCCCGCCTCGCCCGGCCGCGAACACGAAAGTAACAAAAAAAAAAAAAAAAGTCCCCTGATAGGCTACGTGACGATTCACGTAGCCTATCACGGCTAGATCTGGAAAGTCAGCCATGATAGGCTACGTGAATCGTCACGTAGCCTATCACGGGTGACTTAAAAAAAAAAAAGCGCGTACGCGAATGGCGGCCCCCATAGGGAGCCGCCATTCGCGTTCCTTATGTAGTTGCTGTAGTCTACGTCAATGTTTACGTAGACTACGGCGAAAATAAGGGCAACGCAAATAGCGTTGCCCTTATTTTCGCCGTAGTCTATGTAAACATTGACGTAGACTACAGCGACCAAATAAGGAAGGGGAATGGCGGCTCCCTATGGGGGCCGCCATTATCCGTACACACTTTTTTTTTTTTTTTAAAGTCACCTGTGATAGGCTACGTGACGATTCACGTAGCCTATCACGGCTGACTTTGCAAATCTAGCCGTGATAGGCTACGTGAATCGTCACGTAGCCTATCAGGGGACGGTTGTTTTTTTTTTCTTTCATTGCAATGGCGGGGGCGGCAGCCGGTCGAAAGACCGGCTACCGCTCCCGCCCCGCTCGAACACCGGACGAACCGCCAGCCGGACCCGCCGCCGGGAGGGACATTCAGGGAAGGTAAGTCCCGTCCCGGGGGGGGGGCGGGGTGCAGGGGGGTGCGGAGGATTTCTCCCCGAAACTTGTTCGGGGGGCCGAACACGTTGGCACTCGGCCCCCCGAAGTTTCGGGGAGAAATTCTCCGCCATCCATAGCTGCTGCCGCCCGGAAGATCTGCCCCAGGTGAGTCTCGTCCCAGGGGGGATCCGCGGGGGGATGGGGGGGGCAGGCCGTTCCGCCCCAGTGTTCAGGGGGCCAAATGTACTGGCATTCAGCCTCACCGAGATCCGTGGTGGAATTCTCTGACATCCCTAGTTCCGAAGGGGCAAAGGAACTAGAGATCAAATCGCCAACATTCGCTGGATCATGGAGAAAGCAAGAGAATTCCAGAAAAACATCTATTTCTGCTTCATTGACTACGCTAAAGCCTTTGATTGTGTGGATCACAACAAACTGTGGCAAATTCTGAAAGAGATGGGGGTACCAGACCACCTTACCTGTCTCCTGAGAAACCTGTAGGAGGGTCAAGAAGCAACAGTAAAAACCAGACATGGAACAACCGATTGGTTCAAAATTGGGAAAGGAGTATGACAAGGCTGTATATTGTCACCCTGCTTATTTAATTTATATGCATAGTACATCATGAGAAACGCCAGGTTGGATGAATCACAGGTCGGAATTAAGATTGCCGGGAGAATTATCAACAACTTCAGATACGCATATGATACCACCCTAATAGAGATGGACGAAAGTCACATACCTGATCCTGAAGCTTGCTTCGCAGTGGGAGGGAGGTGCTCCGTCCCTCCCGCCGAAATTCTGGGTGGGGGGGAGGCGCCCCATCCCTCCCCACCAAAATTCTGGTTGGGGGGGAGGCGCCCCATCCCTCCCCACCGAAATTCTGGCCGGGGGGGAGCGCCCCATCTCTTCGGCCGTGAAACCTCTTATCCTGCCAGGACACAAATGGCAGCGGCAGTAGCCGCCGTCGTTTGCGTTCCTGGCCTGCAGTCAGCCGTGATAGCTACATAAATGTTTACATAGCCTATCACGGCTGACTTTGGAAAAAAAAAAAGCGCGTACGCAAGCATTGCCTAGGGGTGGACGAAAGTCCCTTACCTGTCGTCGAAGGACGTTCGTGGTGGGAGGGAGGCGCTTCGCTGCTCCCCCCGCGAAGTTCAGGCCAGGGGGGAGGCTTCCCGCCTCGCCCCGGCCAAAATTCAGGCCGGGGGGGAGGCTTCCCGCCTCGCCCAGCCGAAATTCAGGCCGGGGAGGAGGCTTCCCGCCTCGCCCGGCCGCGAACGCGAAAGTTTTTTTTTTTAAAAAAAAAACGCCCGCTGATAGGCTACGTGACGAGTCACGTAGCCTATCACGGCTAGATCTGCAAAGTCAGCTGTGATAGGCTATGTCAGTCATCACGTAGCCTATCACGGGTGACTTAAAAAAAAAAAAAGCGCGTACGTGAATGGCGGCTCCCTATGGGGGCCGCCATTATCCGTACGCGCTTTTTTTTTTAAGTCACCCGTGATAGGCTACGTGACGATTGACGTAGCCTATTACGGCTGACTTTGCAAATCTAGCCGTGATAGGCTACGTTAATCGTCACGTAGCCTATCAGGGGGCGTTTTTTTTCTTCTTTGATTGCAATGGCGGCAGCGGCAGCCAGTCGAAAGACCGGCTGCCGCTCCCACCCCGCTCAAACACCTGCCGAACCGTCGGCTGGACCCGCCACCGGGAGGGACATTCGGTGAAGGTAAGTCCCGTCCTGGGGGGGGGGCGGGGGGGGTGCGGAGGATTTCTCCCCGAAACTTGTTCGGGGGGCCGAACACTTTGGCGCTCGGCCCCCCGAAGTTTCGGGTAGAAATTCTCCGCCATCCCTAGCATTGCCCTTATTTTCACCATAGTCTACATAAATATTTACGTAGACTATCCGTGCCAAAATAAGGAACTCAAATGACGGCACCCATGCGCGCTGCCAGTTGCGTACGCGCTTTTTTTTTTCAAAGTCAGCCGTGATAGGCTACGTAAACATTTACATAGCCTATCATGGTGTTTTTTGAAAATCTAGCCGTGATAGGCTACGTAAATCTTTACGTAGCCTATCAGATTTGTTCTTGTTGTTGTTTTTTTACTTGGAAATGGCGGCAGCAGCTGGTCAGAAGACCGGCCGCTGCCGCCGCCGCCAAACCGCTGCCGAACCGCTGCCGAACTGCCTCCGAACCACCGCCGGGAGCCGCTGCCGCCAAGGACATTCGCTCAAGGTAAGTCCCATCCCGGTGGGGTGGCGGGGGGGTGGCGGACCGTTTCTCCACCAATTTTGGGGGGCCGAATACGTTGGCATTTGGCCTCCTAGAGATTCGTGGAGAAATTCTCTGACATCACTACACCTTAATGGCAGAAAGCAAAGGGGATCTAAAGAGCCTCTTGTTGAGGGTGAAAGTGAAGACTGCAAAAGCTGGTTTGAAAATCAACATTAAAAAAACGAAGATCATGGTCTGGCCCCATCACTTCCTGGCATATAGAAGTGGAAGAAATGGAAGCAGTGACAGATTTTATTTTCTTTGTCTCCAAGATCACCGTAGACGGTGACGGTAGCCATGAAATTAAAAGACTCTTGCTCCTTGGGAGGGAAGCTATGGCACACCTAGACAGCATAGTAAGAAGCAGAGACATCACCTTGCCGACAAAGGTCCCCATAATCAAAGCTATGGTTTTCCCAGTAGCAACGTATGGCTGTGAGAGCTGGACTATAAGGAAGGCTGAGCTCCGAAGAAATGATGGTCGAACTGTGGTGCTGGAGAAGACTCTTACGAGTAGGGATGTATGAATCACTTACCTGTTCTGGTCAGGGCATCCACTGGTGGGAGGGAGGCGCTCCGTCCCTCCCCCTGGAATCCTCGATGGGGGGGGGAGGCAATCCGGTCCTCCCCCCCGGAATCCTTGATGTCCGGCTCTGGATTTCCGGCCGCAGACAAGCTGGTGTGGACGCAAATGGCGGCCGCTATGGCGGCCGCCATTTGCGTCCAGCCAGGCAGCCGTGATAGGCTACGTAAGAATTTATGTATCCTATCATGGCTAACCCCCCCCAAGACCCAGCGTACACAAATGGCAGTGGCTACAGCGGCCGCCATTTGCGTTCTCTATTTTTCGCCGTTCTAGCCTACTTAAATATTTACGTAGGCAATTACGGTGAAAAAAAAAGGGAACCGCAAATAGCATAGTGGGCGCTATTTGCGGTTCCCTTTTTCCCCCCGTCGTAATTGCCTACATAAATATTCACGTAAGCTAGAACGGCGAAAAATAGAGAACGCAAATGGCGGCAAAAAATGGGTTTTTTGGGAGGGGGTTAGCCGTGATAGGCTACGTAAATTCTTACGTAGCCTATCATGGCTCGAAGGATGGCAATGGTGGCCGCAGCAGCCTGGCTGTGGCTGGCCAGCCACCGCCGCCACATCTGCTGCCGCCACATCCGCCGCCACTGCCAAATCTGCTGCCACCGGCACCGCCAGAACCGCCGCTGCCGAAGCCGCCGCATCCACCCCAGGTAAGTGCCGTCCTGGGGGATTCCGTGGGGGGGGGGACAGGAGACCGTTCTGCCATGGATTCTGGGAGGCCGGATTCTGTAGAATCCGGCCTCACTGGAATCCATGGTGGAATTCTCCTCCATCCCTACTTACGAGTCCCCTGGACTGTAAGGAGGTCAAATCAGTCAATCCAAAAGGAAATCAACCCTGACTGCTCATTGGAAGGACAGATACTGAAGCTGAAGCTCAAATATTTTGGCCACCTAATGCGAAGAGAAAAGTCACTGGAAAAGACCCTGATGTTGGGAAAGATTGAAGGCAAAAGGAGAAGGGGACGGCAGAGGATGAGATGGCTAGTTAGCATCACCAGTGCAATGAATATGGACTTGAGCACACTCTGGGGAGAGCGCAGGACAGGAAGGCCTGGCGTGCTATGGTCCATGGGGTCACGAAGAGTTGGACACGACTGAACGACTGAACAACAACAACAACAATCATGGCCAAAAAGCAGGAACGCAAATGGCGGCCGCCGTAGCTGCCGCCATTTGTGTCCACAGGCTCCACATGGCGCCTGCGAATGCACCTGGCCGGCGGCTCTGCGGAGTTGCCGCAGAGCGGAGCTGGCCAGGTTAAGATTTCGGGGGGAGGTGAGGAGCGCCTTCCCGCCACCGCAAATCACCCCGTCGAAAAGGTAAGTGACTTTCGTACATCCCTAAAAATTGGTGCGTTATGAACCTTTGGACCAGAATGATTTGGAGGAAGCCATGGCTATTAAGCTGGTCTAAAAGATAAAGCAGCGAGTTGGACATGCCAGTAGCATCACCCAGTTCAGAGCATATCAGATTTATTTAAAATAGATTATGGGAGGTATTTCAAAGCATCTCATAGAGAAGAGGAGCTCGACCTGCCTCTGCTTACAAGTTACAATCCCATCCAAAGTCTCTGTTCCCAGATGCTTTCCTTCCCATGGAAGTTAGTCTTAATATTAGAATTCCACTGAGACAAAAAAACAGGCCAGGATCCCTTCTACCATGAGCCACAGTGAGTGGCTCATGGTAGAAGACAAAAGAGAGGTATGGGGGCTTGAGTCTGTCAGCAACCCACACCCTCTGCCTGCCCCTGGAAGGCTTGATCCATATTTCCAGATATACATGGGCAGATTGTGCAAATTGAGTACTGGTGATAAGGCACTCTGCACATTCTCAGGATCTCTCTCTCCATTATTACTTCAAGTGACCCACGGCTGTGCCCTTGCCCTAAAAGAGGTCTTTGTCAGCCATGAACCAAATTCAGTGTTATCTGCCAGATCCTTGAAACATCCACTCAAGCACAGCTTCCAATATCCCCTTATTTGCCACCGACGCTAGACTACATGCATCACAAGATGGCCACTGTAGTGACAGTACTCCATTTACTATCCATTTGGGACACCATGAACAAAGCAATCCCAAGCAGCATTTTCGTATGCCTGTGATAGGGCCGGCTTCAAGGGTCAGCATGGTTGGGCACCTGCTGAGGGTCCAAACCCCAGGAGGGGCCCACTGACAAGAGCTCCCTGGAATTGCTATTCCTCTTCAACATTGCAACCTATTTGTTCACCTGCCTCTCACTCTTGCCCAGACAAAGGTGGTGGTGAGAAGAAGGAGCAGGAGACGCCACTGCCTAGTTGCCCACTGGCTCTCTGCTTGTCAAGCAACAAATGGTGCCAATGATGAGAAAGAGGAGCAATAGCAGCTGGTGACAAGGGGAATGAGAAAGTAGATTTACTGAGGGAGGGGGCCCACTGAGGTTGTATACTCAAGGGCCCTGAAAAACCCGGAGCTGGCACTAACATGTGGGCATCTGACAAACAGCTGAGTTGGAAATCTATTTAGTCTTGTTGATACATTGACTCCTCTGTAGCTTTTGACGGCAATGGAGAGCGAAGTGGAAACCCTCGGAGCAATTTTCACTTGATCAACCCCCACGCAATAGACTTAATTTCAGCCTGGGCCTGATTTGATCTGTCAATGATCTTGCTCGTATTTCCCATCTCTGTTTTGTGCTGGGCTCCAAGTTGCTGACAGGAGCTGACAGTGGTGCAGACAAGCTGGTGGAGTACAGCAATCGAGTTCTCATCCTTAATCACACCCTGCTGGACATGCACTGCTCGCTTTTCACTCTAAGGGAGAAAACAAGCACTTCCAATCAGGCAGAGAACACAAGGGGAATGAATGCAGGTTAATGTCATGCCAAAGGCAAAGGGAGGAGCCAGTTTGGGTCTCCAGAGAGAATCCCTAGCCTTGGTCTGTCATCCCCTATTGTTTCAAGGACTAAGCTCAGACAGCAGTGCCTCCTTGCTAGAGTTTCAGATTGTGCAGGCAATGGGAAAAAGAGCCACCAAGTCCACTCACTCCCTGATTAGGGATGTATGAAACTCCCCTTACCTGGCTCCGCCGGGTTCCGCTGGGGGGGGGAGGCGCTCCGTCCCTCCCTCCCCCCGGAATCCTGCCTGGCCAGCTCCGCTCCGCGGGGACTCCGCGGAGCCGCCAGCCGGCTCCACCAGCAGCCGGACATCTGGCCGCTGGCTATCAGGGACGCAAATGGCGGCGGCTGTAGCTGCCGCCGTTTGCGTCCCTGTAGTCAGCTGTGATAGGCTACGTAAAGACTTACGTAGCCTATCACATCTGGCTTAAAAAACAAAAACGCGCGTACGCAAATGGCGGCAGCTACGGCCGCCGCCATTTGCATTCCTTATTTTTGGCCGTCTTAGTCTACATAAATATTTATGTAGACTAAAACAGCGAAAATAAGGGGGAATGCAAATAGCATCCACTACGCTATTTGCGTTCCCCTTATTTTCGCCATCTTAGTCTATGTAAATATTTACGTAGACTAAGACGGCCAAAAATAAGGAACACAAATGGCGGCGGTCGTAGCCACCGCCATTTGTGTATGCGTTTTGTTTTTTTTTTAAGGCAGATGTGATCGGCTACATAAGTCTTTACGTAGCCTATCACGTCTTGTAAAAACAACAACAACAACAACAAAAACGACAAGACTGCAAATGGCGGCAGCGGTAGCCGGTCGGAAGACCAGCTGCTGCAGTCGCCGCCGCTGAAGCCGCTGCCGGAGCCGCCGCCGCCCGGAACATCTGCCCCAGGTAAGTCTTGTCCCGGGGGGGGGAATCCCAGGGGGGGCAGGGGGGGCAGGCCGTTTCGCCATAGATTTCGGGGGGCTGAGTGCACTGGCATTCGGCCTCACCGAGATCCGTGGCGGAATTCTCTGCCATCCCTATCCCTGATGCAATCAAAATATATCCAGAAATAGCCTGATACATCACCAGTGTGCAATACATGGACAATTGCAAGAGTAGAAAACCAAAAATAAAACAGTTTATCAAGCCGGTTTAAAAACCAGCTTGATTGCAATCAGGTGTGTGGCAGCCAAATCCTGGAGTATGTGGTGGTGGGGAAATAATATGAGTGTCATCTAAGCCTGTGGTGGTCCACTGGCAGCTCAAAGGCAGCATCCAGATGGTGTCCCAGTTTTATGTTGCCTGTCTGCTTCCAAGACACCAGGCAGAAGAGAAGCACCATGGCAAAATCCTGTTTCCATCCCGGCAGAAAATAAACCCCACTCTGCCCCACCTGCTCTCATCGGCTGTACTCCAGGAAGCTGTTTCTTCTTTCATAGAATCATAAAATAGTAGGGTAGGAAGGGGCCTATAAGACCTTCGAGTCCAACCCACAGCCCCTGCTCAATGCAGGAATCCAAGTCAAAGCATCCCTGACAGATAGCTGTCCAACCTCAACTTGAATGCCTCCAGTGTGGGACAGCCCACCACCTCCCTAGGGAATCAGTTCCATTGTCGCATTGCTCTGACAGTCAGTAAGTTTTTTCCTGTTGTTCAGCTGGAATCTGGCTTCCTGTAACTTGAGCTCATTATTCTGTGTCCTGCACTCTGGGATTATCGAGAAGAGATTTCTAAGGCATACACCTCGTCCTCTCCAAGATTCAGTATTTGATAGGCTGGTGCACATCCACCCTGGGAAATTGCCCTGGTCTTATTGAAACTCTTTAGGCTTTCCTTTAAATTGCCCCCCCCAAACCTTGAAATCCTCCTTGAATTTCATATGGGATGCAATTCCCTGAAAACATAAGCATGTACAAACCCTCCTGAGAAGTTCTCTGGTATTACCAAAACACTTGCATTTCTCCTTTGAAAGTTCTCCGATATTTCACCTGAGCAGGTGAATTCACTCTGAATTCACCCGAAGTTTTGTTTTAGAGGAAATTCAGTGGCAACTCTTGCCCCTTCCTGATATAAACTGATAAGCACCATGTTAAGCTCTCACTGCTGGACTCAATAACTTTTCATGCTAAGCAGCCATTGGGGTGGGAATGCACGTCAGCCTCTGTTGACCTTGCCTGCACCTTTATGCAAAGTGGTGGATGGTTGCAGGAAGAAAAGCTCCCCTGCTGCTGTTGACTGATGCACCCATGCCCTATGATGACCTTCAGCTCATCACATGCAACTACCAATATCATTAGAGTTCATAAGAAGTGACCCACCATGGTTTAAATCCCTGCTGCCGTCTATGACTCCATGACCCTAGTTGGTGGTAATCTCCATGCACACTCAGAACATGCTGCAGAGGTCTCTCTAAATTTAGCTGGAAATGCACCTACCATTAACTTTCAACATTCAGAGGGTCAAGTAGCTTTTGGAAGTGACAAGCAGATGCCCCATGAGAGGAGAAATCCTGAGGTCAGTCTTAATTAAATTAATGAGGTCAGTTATCCAGTTTTTGAGCTTGTTCAGAGTGAGGTTTTTTCTGGATTAAAAGAGAAGAAACCACAGAGCTTTTCACCACTCTGTCTGAGAGCACAGCCTCTTTTCACCCTTCATAGTGTGCTCAGAAACCTCGAATGTTTAGTAGGTATCCTCAGTAAAAATCTAGGAAGAAGCTGATTCCCAAGGCACTTTGAGTCTTCTCACGTCCCAACAAAGCATTCCCATCTTTTCCCTGTCTGTATTAGCTTAGATCCATCTTGAGCATCTACAGATAAACCTATTGTATAAACAAGGGACCTCTCTGGGGTTAACCTGGGGCAAAGATGGAAAGCATGCAGCACAGGTGCCACAACACAGTGATTGTAATGCTAGAATAGGTTCCAATGGTCTGCTGGGAGTTTGGCCGAAAGCAGCAAAAGTTTGCAGCATGCTGTAGTGATGGCCACCAATTTGGATGGCTTTAAAAGGGGGTTAGACATATTCATGGAGGATAAGGCTATCAAGGGCTACTAGTCTTGATGGCTATATCCTACCTCCAGTATCAGAGGCAGTATGCCTTAGGGATGGACGGGCACCCCCCATCCGGGTTCTCCAGGCACCCACCCAGCCCCTGTCTCTGCTTGCATGTCCCCAGACCTGTGCTCAAGCCCCATGCCCTCACTGAGTTGCCTGCACTTTCCTGGGCCCTGTCTGCCTCCACCGCAATCGCCAATGTTTTGAAATATTGTGTACATAGACTTATACACAAAATGGTTGGTGCTGTGAATCTTGCATATATGGACAAAAAATGTGCACATAGACTTATACACAAAATGGTGTCATGACTCATGGCAAGCATGGGAGGGGGTCAAGCAAGGGCAGGAACTCGACAGGAGTGGCTCAGGGATGTGGTCGCAGGTGGTCCAGCAGAATCCTGGACCGAGACAGGCAACTGCTCCATCCCTAGTATGCCTATGTAAAGGAGTTGCTGGGGAACATGGGTGGGAGGGTGCTGTTGCACTTGTGTCCTGCTTGTGGGTTCCCGGTCAACAGCTGATTGGCCACTGTGTGAACAGAATGCTGGACTAGATGGGACTTTGGTCTGATCCAGCAGGGCTCTTCTGATGTTCTGATGTCTGAATAGGTACAGAAGTCCCATGGTCCTGGTTATGGCACAGCATTAGGTCTGCTGCCCTGCATTGCCCTGCAGTCCAGTCTCCAGACCAGTAAACTATAAGCCCTCCAGATGTTTTGGACTTCCATTGTCACTGCAAAAGGAGCTTCTCATTTGGCATGATCTGAGGTGGGGTGCAAATGAACTGAGTGATTTATTTTATTTTATTTGGAACAGAAATTAATTGGCTGGCTTTTCCTTCTGTGAAATCCCATCAGCTCCATCCAGGATGGCCAATGGTAAGGAATGCTGCTGCTTGCAGCCAAAACATCTGGAGGGCACTAGGTTGGGGAAGCCTGCCCTAAGGCATTGTAGGGCTGCAGGCAAGAGTTTGTTAGGTACTTAAAGGATTTGGGGCCTAGAGTCATAGTCCATAAATCTGCATGAATTTTGCATATGCTAATTTATATCCATATATGAAAATTAATAATTACTTGGATTTCTTTATATTTCACAGAAGGAAAAGCCAGCGAATTAATTTCTGTTCCAAATAAAATAAAATAAATCACTCAGTTCATTTGCACCCCACCTCAGATCATGCCAAATGAGAAGCTCCTTTTGCAGTGACAATGGATTTGCAATCTCTCTCTGTTCCTTGCCCCACATTTTTTGGGGGGTGGGGGTGTTCCATAATGTGGGGGAGGGAGGGTTAACCCTTCCCTCCCCAGCTGTAATCCACCTTGAACGTTGCAGCTTGCATGGTAGTTACACTAAGAAAGAAGTCTTCCATTGGCACCAATAGACACTCAGGGCTGTGGGGAATACATGGGGGGGGGGGGGCTTGAGAAATAGAACATAAGAGCATAAGAAGAGCCATGCTGGATCAGACCCAGTGTCCATCTAGTCCAGCATTCTTTTCACACAGTGGCCAACCAGCTGTTGACCAGGAACCCCCCCAAGCAGGACACAAGCACAACAGCACCCTCCTGCCCATGTTCCGCAGCAACTGGTGTACACAGGGCCACCACCTTTGGTACTGGAAGTAGCACACAGCCATCAGGACCAGTAGCCATTGAGAGCCTTCTCCTCCAGGAATTTGTCCAACCCCCTTTTAAAACCATCCAAATTGATGGCTATCACTACATCCTGTGGTAGCGAATTCCATAGTTTAACTATGAGCTGTGTGAAGAAGTCTGCCCTGAATCTCCCACCAATCTGAATCTTCTATCTGTCCTGACTCTCCCACCAATCAGCTTAATGGAGCCAGTGTGGTTTAGTGGCTAGAGTGTTGGACTGGGAGTTGGGAGATCCGGGTTCTAGTCCCCGCTCAGCCATGGAAGCTCACTGGGTGACTTTGGGCCAGTCACATACTCTCAGCCCAACCTACCTCACAGGGTTGTTGTTGTGAGGATAAAATGGAGAGGTGGAGGATAATGTACACCTCCTTGGGTTCCTTAAGGAGGAAAAAAGACAGGATATAAATGTAATAAATAAAAATAAATAATAAAATAAATAAATTCATGGGATGACCCAGGTTCATGCTGGAGCTCCATGGGCCCAGGCCTAGCAATGTCTACGGCTGCAAACACACTAGAGTGTGCACTGGAGTGGCACTCCCTCACACACATAACCCCAATGTGAAGAACATCAGAGTCTCCGCCAAAATTCATTTTGGGCAAACAGAATTGGGTAAACGAGGTCCACAGGGGAAGAATTCCAATGGATCTTCTGCTACCAAACATGTTAGGGAGAAAGAATAGCACAAGGAAGAATCACTTTCACTTGCTTGAGCTGGGTGGCAGCTAAGGAAAGAGGAGAATTGCCAAAGCCTCTGTTCTGGTTCCCAATGGGGTGGAAAGGGTTCAAGAGCCCTTGGTTGGGACTTCACTTCTCAGAAGAGTGAGTCAGTGAGTGAAGCCGCCAGCATTGGCTGTTCTCCACCTGCTCAATTCAGAACATGGCTCTGATGAACCATGATCTGTCGATGAAGGCCCTGTGTTAATCCACTTCTCAAACTGAGCAAGCAAGGGAAAAGCTAGGCTAGCCTTCACCAAGCTAGGGCCCTTGAGATGTGTTGGACTACAACTCCCATCATTTCAGGCCAACATTTCCTAATTGCCTTGTTACAGATCTCTCTCTTGCATAGGTTACAAGGCTGCTGGCTATATGCGAGCTTCTTTTGCCACAGGCTAATGAAACCGCTGCCTCTCTCTCTCTCTCTCTCTCTCCATAAATTGTGCCCCTTTGTTAACAAGAAATGCAAATCCCACTGCTTCCTTGCAATCAAGCTCTCTCCATGGAAGCTGCCTCTATGGAAGCATGAAAGAAAAAATGGCCATTAATAACCATTACAGGTAATGAAATGGAGGAGAGGGCAGCTAAGGGAAGGGGCATAAAATAACCCTTCCTGGCAGGGGGCAGGCAGGAAAGCCCAGGCAAAAGGGGACATAATAATGCATGATTATTGGAGGAGCATCAACGCTTAGCAGTCGATGCAGGCCTCCACATTTTATCACTTTGTTTGCATTTAAAATCCCCTCCCACTCTTTTATCCACACAAAGCTTTCTTCATGGAAAGGGGAAAATGGGCACCCATGGCTCAGTGTAGCGGACGGCAAGGAGAGGTCTCATTACTTCCCATCAGAGACAAAATTAAGTCAGTCCCCCCTCGCCCCCATACGGAGAAGTGACCATGCTTGCATATAGATGAAAAGGAAGTCACTAACGGGTTTTCCGTAGATCAGTTCATGACTCCCCAAATAGCACAGCCTCCTGGCAGCTCTCCATCAAGCCACAACCAGGAGGAGAGACAACAGCAACTTAGGGAACAAGAGGCACAGTTCTACTGAACGCAGGGGGCAGCTCTTGTTTCAGGGCCGAAGAGAAAAGAAAACCTTAAGGCAGGAAGAGCACATAGTGGAACCTAGCGTGGCATTTATATCCAAAGCGCTGGGGAGTACTCCATGGAAGGGAAGGCGCAAGAGTTGCCATGGGGGCCCATGGATTTCCATTTCCATGTGAGGAGAAACATCCCAGGGAGGTGTGGGCAATTGCTGCTGAGGAACACACTTCCCCATAAGCCTCTCTCCTCCTAGGATGTGTGTCAACCTGACCAGGAGGAGATAGAGATCAAAATGGTAACATTTCTTCACAGCAATTCTTTCTTGCCTTCTAACCCCCAACCCCCCACGTCAAACACAGGCCTACATTCTCACAGGATTGCCCATGATTTGGTCAACTGGGAGTCACATGCTAGTCACGAAAGGTCTTGATGCTGCATGCAGCCTCATTTGGGTAGTCTTAATTCATGCTGAAGTGCCAGTGTACATGTTTAGCAGAACCATGTGATCCTGCTCCTTCTGGATTGTACCACTTAAGGCTGCAGGTTGGGGGTTGATTGCATGCATGAAGGCTCCTTCATCCATCCATATAAAAACACTGTACATACACATAAAAAATAAACATGCTTGTTTAGTTTGGCCCTAACCCTGATGTTACTTCCCCTTTTTCTTCCCTGGATTGTGCCTTGGTATCTCTGTCAGAAACAGGGCACTGCTGGATCAGACCATGGTTTTACCTCAGTCCCTGTCCCCTCAACTCCCTCCACAAGTGTCTTTGCTGCTCCCACAAGAGTGCGGGCCCATGTGGATGCCTGAGTGTGGCTTAGTGAGGCACATGGGCTCAAGCTAGAGTTGCAGGACCTTGGGCCCAAGCTGACACCTTGCCCTGACATTGTCTGGAGCTCAAGGAGATCCTTTATTCTTCTTGGGCCAGACTAAACCTCCCAGGCTCCACCCATTCCTGAAGAGTGGAGAGCCTTAAACACGTAGTCCTCTGCTCCAGATCCTAGCATCCCATTGCCCCACATCAGCCCTCATCTTGTGTGTCACCTGCATTGTTAAGCAGGCACTGGGAAAGGTGAGGCCCCTGGTGTAAAGGGGGCTAGCTCCTCAGGGGAATCTGGCTTGGGAAGTTGCTCTTTCTGCATGTCCCAGTTTAGGAGGCTCTAGAATCATAGAATCATAGAATAGTAGGGTTGAAAGGGGCCTATAAGATCGTTGAGTCCAACCCTCTGCTCAGTGCAGGAATCCAAGTCCAAGCATCCCTGACAGATGGCTGTCCAGCCTCGTCTTGAATGCCTCCAGTGTGGGAGAGGCCATCACCTCTCTAGGGAATGGGTTCCATTGTTGTATTGATCTAACAGTCAGGAAGTTTTTTCCTGATGTTCAGGCAGAATCTGGCTTCCTGTAACATGAGCCCATTATTCTGTGTCCTGCACTCTGGGATGATCGAGAATTGATTCTGGCCTTCCTGTCTGTGACAACCTTTCAAGTACTTGAAGAGTGCTATCCTATCTTTTCTCAGTCTTCTCTTCTCAAGGCCAAAAATGCCCAGTTCTTTCAGTCTCTCCTCATAGGGCTTTTTTTCCAGTCTCCTGATCATCCTTATTGCCCTCCTCTGAACCTTTTCCAGTTTGTCTGCATCCTTCTTAAAGTGTGGTGCCCAGAACTGGACACAGTACTCCAGATGAGGCCTAACCAATGCTGAGTAGAGGGGAACTAGTACTTCACATGATTTGGAAGCTATACTTCTATTAATGCAGCCCAAAAGAGGATTTGCCTTTTTTGCAGCCATATCACATTGCTGGCCCATAATCAGCTTGTGATCTACAACAGTTCCAAGATCCTTCTCACTGGTAGTATTGTTGAGCCACGTATCCCCCATCTTGTACCTGTTCATTTGGTTTCTTTTTCCTAGGTGCAGAACTTGGCATTTATCCCTATTAAATTCCATTCTGTTGTTTTCAGTCCAGCGCTCCACCCTATCAAGATCACTTTGAATTTTGTTTCTGTCTACTTTGAGGGACTCCTGGAGCAGTATCCAATGGTACTCTTACCCAGAGTAGGCCCATTGAAGTGAATGATCATAATTTATGTAGGACTACCATTGGATGCTACCCCTGGCCAGGAAGCTCAGGCTTAGCATCAGGATCTGGTTCTGGCTTCAGCACTTCTACAGCTTACACCATGGGTTTTCCTGATCCAGCTGGTTCTTCCTCCTCTATTTCAGAGTCCAGGCTGCTTCTCAGGATTAGGGTCACAACAGGCAGGAGGGATAGTTCTTCCTTCTCACTGGAGGGGGATTTCACACAATATATTATTATTCCCCTGAATTTCTGGTTCTACACACTGTGTGTCTGATACGTAATCATATGAACCTATTTATTAACCGCACATGCCGAAGGCACAAATCCCTTTTCTTAAGGGCTCCTTTACTGATAACACCTTTACTTTATCCTTTACTGATAACACCACCACAGCGATGGAGTTATTTTAAAAAAGATATCCATAACAAATACTTTTTAAAATGCATAATTTGTGTGTGTGTAAATGTGTGTGTGTGTGTGGGGGGGCAATTTGAATGTATGTAAGGAATGGGCTCTAGACCTTGATAACTCTCACCTTCACACACACACACACACACACACACACACCTCTTTGCTACCAAAGCTGAAATCTGAAATGGTTTCCCAAGAATACCCATTGTTTAACACCATAGTCATATATCTGAGAACTGGACTAGTACGTATGAGCAGAAGCAGCTGATGTCCTTGCAGAAGAACAGAAATCTAGAGTCTGAGCCATAAAACGACTGTTCACATTGTCCACCTGATTTATGAAGTTATCACTAAATGCTTCTTCCCCCCCCCCCCCAGCATTTTGACACAGGAACTGCTTAACTATTTTGAAATAAATGTGCAAAGATGATGTTTATTTATGAGTTTTTAATGATGCTCAATAAAAAAATAATTGTTACCCTCTTAATTAAGACAAGTCAAATTTATGAAAATTTGAGACACATTTCTGGTTAGATAAATAATACAGGGTAATGTTGTTCTAACACAGCATTAAGCCTTCCATTAATATTTTTTTTGAGAAAAGAGTTCATAAAAGTCCTGGGAAGAATTATAACTCTCAATGCTGAAACATGAAAGAAATCACACTCGTTTATTTTATTTCCCCCCGCAACTTGATGGGACTTCTCTGACAATATTATTATATACCTCATGTTGTATATCACCATCAAATGAGTGTTTTCCTTGTCACTGCCAATGTTTGACAGCTGGAGGATCACACACACACACACACACGTACACGCACGCACACCTCTTAAGAAATGGATGCTTTCATGTAAAGTCATTTTGCCTGGTGGGCCTGGATAATCAGGGCTCAAGCTTGCAGCTGATTTGGACTCTGAGATCCATCACTGGACAGAGAAGAAGTGGGAATTCAGCTTGTATACGTCACTGGCCAAGCGCTGAACAAAGAAGAATCCAATTAACAAACCCACACATAGGTTCTACCACCCCACAGGGGTGCTGGTAAAGTGGAATTACATTTGGAGGCACTACTGAGGTCTGGACTCATGCACAATACAGTAGTGGATGAGGGAGAAAGATGCAAAAGGGGGAAAAGTTTTCCCTACCACATACACCCTTTTTGTTCTCTTAGCTGATGCCAACACCAGCAAGGAGAGCACGAGGGGTGTGTGCATGGTGGTGGGTGGCAGAGGGGGTGGGAAGGGAGTCATCCCTCCCTGCCACCCACTGCCTACTGCCTACTGCAGCAACTACGTGCGCCCCTCACACTCTCCTCACTGATGCCAACACTGGCAAGGAGTGTGTGAGGGGTGCACGTGGTCCCGGTGGCAGTGGGTGGCAAGTGGTACTAGGAGGTCAGAGATGAGTGGTGGGGAGGGACAACTTGGTGTTGACATCGGCAAGGAGAGCACAAGGGGTGGGTATGGCAGGGGAACTTTTCCCCCTTTTGTGGAACTGTATCGTTCCACAAATTACAGTAGTAATTTGCACAAATTAATGGCTGCAATTTGCACAAATTAGGCAAAGTTAGGAATAACTGAGCTATTTGCGTTCCCCTTTCTTCTCTTCATCTTAGTCTACGTAAATATTTATGTAGACAAAGATGGCGAAAAATAAGAATTCCGCCATGGATCTCATTGAGGCCGAATGCCAGTGCATTCGGCTCCCCGAAATCCATGGCGGAACGAAGCCCCTCCGCCCCACCACCCTGTGAAAGGCACGCAAAATAGAGCACCTACCTGGTGCCGTTCTCATTACTTTGCAAATGGCAGCCACGTCTGTGGCTGACATTTGCTTCACGATTTTTCGCCGTGATAGGCTATGTAAATAATTATGTAGCTTATCATGGCTAACGCAGGGATGCCATTTGCATTCCCTTTTTTCGCCATGATAGGCTATGTAAATACTAACGTAGCCTACGGCTAACTCTGGGATGCCATTTGCATAGGGATGTATGAAAATCACTTACCTTTTCGCGGATTTTGTTCATGGGTGGGAGGTGTTCCGTCCCTCCCCCCGGAATCCTCGATGGGGGGGAGGTGATCCAGTCCTCCCCCCTGGAATCCTTGACGGCTGGCTGTGCTCCGCGGCGGCTCTGCGGAGCAGCCAGCCAGGCCCAGGCCAGGGCCGTCCGCAGCTGGATTTCCAGCTGCGGAGGGCTCTGGGTAAAAAACAAACAAACAAAAAATTGTACGCCAATGGCGGCGGCTACAAACCCCCAGCTTGGCTCGCAAAGGCAAGCCGAGCCTGGGGCATTATGGGAGTCCGTCAGGCCCAAAAAAACTCCAGATCCCACAGTAATGGACATCCCCATCAGCCAGGGGAATAACAATACGATGGTGTGTCTACAACTGCTACTCTCACGTGGAGGCAGAAAAAGCATTGTTTCCAGAAGTGAGACTGGGAATGGACACTGTAGCATGTTCCTCTGAAACGTCCTACCATGAGGACCTAGGGAGTATGAAACAACATACAATGGGCACTGAACAAGAGCAGTCCGCATTCACATCAATATGGCCTCAATACTAGGGATGGATGAAACACTTACCTTCTGTTCCGTTCTGTTTCCACGGTGGGAGGGAGGTGCTCCATCCCTCCCCCTGGAATCCTCGATGGGGGGGGAGGTGATCCAGTCTCCCCCCCCCAGAATCCTGCCCAGCCAGCTCTGCTCCGCGGCCAAGCCACGGAGCCGCTGGCCGACTCCGGCCGCCCGCAGCTGGACATCCAGCCACTGGGCAGCGCTGCAGGGATGCAAATGTCATAGCCGCCACCATTTGCGTTCCTGTATTTAGCCATGATAGGCTATGTAAGAATTTACGTAGCCTATCATGGCAGAGGGAAAAAAACCCAGCGTATGCAAATGGCGGTAGCCGCCGCCTTTTGCGTACGTTGGGTTTTTCCCCCCTGCCGTGATAGGCTATGTAAATACTTACGTAGCCTATCATGGCCTCCGCAGGAATGCAAATGGCATCCCTGCATTAGCCGTGATAGGCTACATAAGTATTTATGTAGCCTATCACGGCTATGAAGAGGAGAAAGCGAATGGCGGCCGCAGGACAGCCGCCATTCGCAAAGCAACGCGGACAGGAGCAGGTAAGTGCTCCGTTTCTCATGCCTTTCGTGGGCTGGGGGGCAGGGGCTTCGTTCCATGATGGATTTCGGGGGGCCGAATGCACTGGCTTTCGGCCTCACCAAGATCCGTCACGGAATTCTCTGACATCCCTACTCAATACAGGGCTCATTTAGGAGTGCTCTTGCAGATGGCAAAAGCTCTCTCTATAAAGTGCTACCTTATACCACATACAATTAACCCATGGAATGCATTACTATAAGATGCAATGATGGCCACTGTCAGGGTGGACACTGAGCCCATAGAATCCCAGAGTAGTTCTGATTCTGAGGAAGAGCAGTCGCTCCTGGGAGAGGAGCACGCTCCTCTTTCCCAGGGCCCCCAGCTGACGGAGATTCCTCCCACCAGCATTCCTAGATTAGAAAGCAGGGAGTGACCGAGCACAAATAGCAGACTTGGTGGATGCGCAACGCAGATGCAGAGAGCGGCGCCAGATGGAGGGCGCGGAAAGGAGGTGTAGTGCCCAGTTGGCACGCAAACAACGGCTGCGCCCAGAGGATCCAAGGGAAAAGGGGAGGGACTCTCCCTAGTGCTCAAGTTCAGGGGTCTGCCAGTAATTCCCTTTCAAACGGGGACCAACTGTTCCAACTTAGGGCATAGGTACTCTGCTGCTCAGATCTAGTTGGTACCTGTAGAGGTGTTAAGTTGTAAAAGAAGAATAAAGCTTTGAAAGGAATCCCTTTGTCTGTGTCTGGACTTGGCTACTGGATTAGACTGAGAGAGGCCTCCAAGGAGCCCTTGACAGCCACTGCCTTCAGTATCTAGGCTTAGCAGTGCATGTTGCATCTTGTAATCTTGATGTCTTTGCTCACTGGGTGTCCACCCAGTCTCCTTCTGTGCCTGTGTGTGTCTGATCACTTTTGGGGATATGTATGTGTGTGTGTATGTGTGTGTGTATGCCTGCTATTTGATTGCAAGGTGTTTCCCTACTCTGCACTGACCTGGTTTTGGGAGATTGGAATGGAGTAGTGCTGTGATTAATTAGGTTGTTCACAATGGCAGGGTAGTACAGGGTAGGGAACAGCATGTCCTCCATGGACAGCACCTCAAGGCACATTTAGTGTGAAAAGGGGTTCCTCAGACTTGACTTTTGGACTGTGGACAATGGTGCAGCTAGGTACTTTTAGACCCTGTACTTAATGATCTTATAGGGGCCCCCTTTTGAAAGCCATGTGTTTTACACAACTAACTTTTATCCCCTTACCCACCAACCCAAATGTCATTACAATTACACCTGCTTCTACATTCCTGATATGTTAGAACAAAAACAAAACTGTTTTGTTTCGGGATTGTTTAGCTTGGAAAAAGGGAGGGTAAGGGGAGATATGATAGAGGTGTACAAAAATATGCATGGTGTGGAGAATGTGGATAGGGAGACGTTTTTCTCCCTCTTTCATAATACTGAACCCGGGGTCATCCCATGAAGCTGATCGGTGGGAGATTCGGGCAAGATAAAGGGAAGTACTTCTTCACTAGGGATGTATGAAACACTTGCCTGGTTTCATTCAGGGACATTTGCAGTGGGGGGGAGGCACTCCGTCCCTCCCCCCAAAATTCTCCCCGGCCAGCTCCGCTCTGCAGTGACTCCATGGAGCCACTGGCCGGTACTGCCCACAGCCAGACATCCAGCCACTGGGCTGCACAGGGACGCAAATGGCGGCTGCCATAGCTGCTGCCATTTGCGTCCCTGTCTTTTGCCATGATAGGCGATATATATATTTACATAGCCTATCACGGCAAAAAAAAGGGAATGCAAATGGCGGCGGCTACGGCGGCCGCCGTTTGCATTCCTGTTTTTTTGCTGTGATAGGCTACGTAAATATTTATGTAGGCTATCACAGCGAAAGACAGGGGCACAAATGGCGTAGCAGCTGCCATTTGCGCCCCTATCTTTTGGTGTGATAGGCTACGTAAATATTTACGTAGCCTATCATGGCAATAATGAAGAAGCAAATGGCGGCCACAGACGCGGCTGCCATTTGCAAAGCAGCGCAAACGGCACCAGATAGGTGCTCCCTTTCGCATGCCTTTCGCGGGGTGGTGGGGTGGGGGGCTTCGTTCCACCATGGATTTCAGGGCGGAACGAAGCCCCCCGCTGTGATCCGTGGCGGAATTCTCCAACATCTCTATTCTTCACACAGTGCATGAAGTAGGGAATTTGCTACAACAGGATGCAGTGAAGGCCACCAATTGGGATGGCTTTAAAAGGGGATTGGAGAAATTCATGGAGGATAAAACTATTGATCACTACTAGTCCTGATGTGCTATACGCTACCTCCAGTAAGAGAGGCAGTATATCTAGTAAACCAGTTGCTGGGTAACTTGTATGGGAGCGGGTGCTGTTGTATTCATGTCCTCCTTGTTGGTTTCCCATGGGCAGCTGGTTGGCCAGTGTGTGAACAGAATGCTGGATTAGAAGGGACCCTTGGTCTGATCCAGCAGGGTTCTTCTTATATTCTTATATTTGCCAATCCTGGTTAAAAAAATCTCTCTGAGTATGTGCAGTTTTGCATTTTGGACTTAATTAAATCATAGCCAGGGATGTACGAAAGTCACTTACCTTTTCGAAGGGTGACATTCGCGGTGCGGGGAAGGTTTTCCGTCCCTCCCCCCGAAATTCTCTCCAGCCAGCTCTGCTCTATGGAGATTCTACGGAGCCGCCAGCTGGTGCCGCCCGCAGCCGGACATCCGGCTGCTGGGCAGCCTGCAGGGACACAAATGGCGGCTGCCATAGCCGCCGCCATTTGTGTCCCTGTATTTTGCTGTGATAGGCTATGTAAATATTTACATAGCCTACCATGGCCAAAAAATATTTACGTAGCCTATCATGGCCAAAAAAACAAACAAACAGTGAATGCAAATTTGCCACTACGCCATTTGTGCCCCTCTCTTTTGCCGTAATAGCCTACGTGAATATTTATGTAGGCTATCACGGCGCAAAAAAAAGGGAACTCAAATGGTGGCTGCCATAGCTGCCGCCATTTGCATTCCCTTTTTTTTTTGCCATGATAGGCTATGTAAATACTTATGCAGCCTATCACAGCTTCCGCAGGGATGCAAATGGCGTCCCTGCATTAGCCGTGATAGGCTACGTAAGTATTTACGTAGCCTATCATGGCTATAGTGAAGAAGCGAATGGCGGCTGCAGCCACCATTCGCAAAGCAGCGTGAACGGCAGCAGGTAGGTGTCCTGTTTCGCATGCCTTTCGCGGGATGGGGGGCTTCATTCCACCATGGATTTCCGGGGGCTGAATGCACTGGCATTCGGCCTCATCGAGATCCATGGTGGAATTCTCTGACATCCCTAATCATAGCACCGTCATGACTACAGGAATAAAATGGAGCTTGCTTCTGTTGCCCTGATGTTCTCATCATCTGCCATGCATGATCTGGGTGGTCATTTGGCCTTGGTCTTTGGCTCCAAGGTCCAGCCCTAGCTGCACTACTGGCTGTGGTAGCCAGGGATGGGGAAAGGAACCCCATTTGAGGTCCATCCAGAACACACCCTCCAAGACTTGGGTGGTGGTGGTGGTAAGCCAGGACAGCCTTCCTGACCACAGCGGTGGCTGGCCAGGCACAAGATGGAGACATTCATTCAGCTTGTGCCAGAGACAGGTGTGGGCTCTTCCATAACATTCCAATGGGAAGGAAGTCCCAAGGGGACCACTGCCTTATTACATCCCTACACAGCTGGATAGGCTTGCTGCAGATCTTTTGTAAATAGTTTCATGAAGCTGTGGCCTGAGTTCACACAATGCCTGTGTCTTACCTCTTTCTACCAGGTGGGCATGCAAATGAATGTTCTGCCTGTGGTGTTGAATCTGGGATGCCTCATTCACACATACAAATACTCCCTTGACAGTGCAGTCATCCAACAGTAAGCATGGTGTGTGGGAACTGAGCCTTATTTTATGAGCTCCTCTTTTCCTCACAGTTGTTATGATATTTGAAGCAAAAAAAAGTAGCAATCATGGTTGTTAGAGACTTCATTTGATGCCATTGACATGCTTGGAGCAAATTCTGCAATGTTCTTATTATTTTTAAATAAAACCCTGCATAGTTCTGCATAAACAAGTTACATACACAGAGCGTTGTTGAATCTTATTTAGTTTACAGACAGAATCTGTATGTTCTCTAAAGGCCCTCGACAATTCTTTTCTAATGTTCCGTTCAATAGCCTTGGTTCACAAACAGGAAATCCCTGGGCTAATGCATCAATTTAGTCACGCTCGTTATCTTATTAAATGTTCTTGGCTTTAACAAAAATAATTGTGCATTCAAGAAAGTGAGAGATGATAACACCAGCTAGAGATGGATATAATTCAGGCTTGCTAGCTACAGGCATCACTTACTCATTTGTTTGAAAAATTATCTTGATTGTGATCAGAAAAAGAAATTCTCCCTCCATAAGGCATGGCCATGTGCCACACAGACTTCTGAGGGAATGTGATCCATGAAGTACAGACAGGGTCTGCTGAGCTGAACCTGCTTGCTTCATTTCATGCTTCTTGTTGTGTCAATGGGCCCTCCTGTTTTCAACAATTCACTGCAGTCATTGCATTTATGTCATTTTTATGCTGTTCTTCTCAGTGTCATTTCTCTCCTTCTTTGCCCTCACTGTCCTCAGCCTCACCTCCCCACTATACTGTTCTATTTCTATTGGTTGTGATAAGTCGTGTGGTTTGCTGATGGTGTCAAAACACTACATCATATGTGATGATGACACAGCCCCACACAAGCAAAATCACATGAGTTGCCACTGCCAGAGGATTTAATGGCAGAGAGGGCAAACGAAGCCAAGGAGAGTGAAAGCAATGAAGAAGGGGAATGGCACCAAGAAGCAGCAGCATCTAGAGGGAATGAGAAGCTCTGGTATGGTGGTTTTGTCTTCCTTTACAAAGAACAGTTCTCCATTTGAAGGGCAGTCAGAGGACTGTCCTTTATTTCAAAGCCATCCTTTATTTGAAGGGCTGCCCAATCCAAGTCTAGTATAAAGTTAAAGAACCATAAAAAGGAAGAGCTGGGCCTTGAAGTTGCCCATCAACAGCACTTGGATGGCAGACCAAGGCACACAGGTCACTTAGGCTTCCATACCATGATGAGATGGACTGTATTTCTATTTAAATTATAATAGTTATTTCTAAAAGTACAATTACCTTTATAAATTAGCATATGCCAATTTTATGCAAATCAGTATCCTCTTGTTTATACTGAGGAGAGACAGCAGGATGCAGAGATGAACTATAAGAGCTTATTGTAGTATTTTAAAGGACAAAAATGCCCAAGTGGTCAGATGCAGACATCCTGTATTGCCCCAGCCGTGGGCTTCGACCTCTTAATTTAGAGGTGCCAAGATAGTGATAATTCAGGTTTACTTACAAGGAGTACTTTATTGAGTAACTTACAGCACACAGGTGTACCCAATGGTTGGATCAGACAGCTTCTCTGAACCCAGAGCCATGGGGTACAATGGGTGTTATACCATACATGTTAGCAATGAGACAGCATGACAGCAGCAAGTGCCCCCTAGCGTTCATTCCCAGCATAGACTAACAGCACTTGGTTCTCAGCACAGCCACCTGTAGCTTTAAGGTAAACAAACTTCACTTCCCAGGCACATCTTGATTAGATACTCTACTCGTTAGTATGAAATGTGCTAGACCGCACTATTGGCCCTTTGACTCATCTTCACATGCTCAGAGGCTTACTAGCAACTAGGGAATTGCACTAATAATGAACTTAAGCAAGGCATCATGAATCTCTAGGCCCCTCTAACACTACAGGTGACTTCGTTATGCTCCTGGGGCCAATACACATCCGTTAAGCCATCCTTCCTCAACAGCTCCCACCATCTCTGACCATTGACTATGCTGGCTGGGGCTGACGGGAGTTGTAGTCCAAAACTTCTGGAGGGGCATAGGTTGGAGAACACTGCACTAAGCAATTTCTTTATTTTCTTTATTGATTTACAGTATTTTTACCCCACTCTTCAGCCAAAAAAAAAAAAAAGGCTCCCAGAGTGGATTACAAAGATTAATAATGAGACAATCCCTTCCCTCGGGTTTACAGTCTAAAAGATGCAAAAGGAAAAGGGGATTGGGAGGGAGGGAGAAGGGGGGAGCAAAACTCATGCATCTGTCTTTACTTTCAAAATTCTTATAAGTGTTCTTTCTGGCAGGGAAGGGTGAAATAAGCCCCCCTGCAGCTCTTCTTCTCTGGCTAACGTATAGGGCTACATTGGTCTCCCCCTTGTCATGATGTTCTTTCCGGAAGGCAAGGCAGCCCTTGGTGGCCCTTGGTTCTCTGGCCAATGGATAAGGCCAGAATCTGCGGACCCAGAGAACTGCCCCAGTACCCCACCCTTCCCTATCAAGTCTTCAGGGGTCTATCTAGTGACATCTAATTTGGTTTCTCCCACAGTCAGAAGAGAGGGCTGACATGCAAATGAGTGAGAGAGAGAAAAAAACAATGACAAGTGTAGGCACTCACTCACTCACTCCCTTTGTCTAAAAAATAACTCATTTGGCAGGAATCATTTAGAGGGCTAAATGCCGGCACAGCCAGAAGTCAAATGGTAAATAAAGACTTTCCCAATTTAAACTTGCAGCAGCTTAAAGCACATCCCTCATGCTAATGTGCTCTTTACGTACTTAGGGAAATTGCCAAGAAAGTGTCAAATCGGTGAACAGAAGTTAGGAAAATAATGGAACACAATATACGAATATCAGGTCTGGGGTGGGGAAAATCTTATTGTCACCAAGGCATCAGCAGCACCAAAGTTTGAAGGATCAGAATAACATTTACAGTGGATTGAAAAAGTATTCCAAATGATACTTCTGATACTTCTGATCCCCCCTGCAAATATTCTCTCTCTCAGCTCCAGAATGAGTGAAGTTACATTCTGCATCCATAAGGATGAATGGAGGAAGCTGCCTCATCCTGGGTTCCATCACTGGTCCACCTAGCCTTGAGAATTTACTGTCCAGCCTTTCATGAGTGCCTGTCAGCTGCAGATTCTAGGAACTGAACCAGGCTGGGATCTTATGCATGCAATTCATGTGCTCCACTGCTGAGCTATGAGTATTCCCTTAAAAGCTGCATACCTTGGATAGGTTATCATGGCTGTCCCATGACTGCATACCTATGAAAACAGATTGACCTTTATGATTGCATTTGTATACTGCAGGGATGACAACCTCCAGACAGGGGTTCCCCATGCAGCCCTGCATCTTCTCTCTTGGCCTGCCTCCTCTACCCTGCAGAAAAAAGCTTTTATCTCCAATCCGTTGCTGATCAGAGATAAGAGCTTTCCCCTCTGGGACAGAGATGTTGGGGAAAGATGCTGATGAATGATTCAGTCCTGTTTCCTCCTGAACCTCGGTGGGGCAGTGAATCTGCTCCAGGTTTCAGTCAGAACCAGTCAGAACTCTAAATGAGCTATCCAAGGTTCTTTGCTTTGCACGTTGGATAGCTCCTTTAGAGTTCTCACTGGTTGCGACTGAAATCCAGAGCAGATTCACTGCCCCAATGACACTGGAGCCACCAGCCTCCACTGCTGAGCAGGGTTGTCCTGCTCATGTCTGAGTGTCATGCAGCCCTTCAGAGGTTCCTCCTGCTTATTTGTGAGTAGATATGATGTTCAAGCTTCCTACTCAGTCAAAATGTTATTTGAAAGAGCTGCTGAGTGACTCAGTCCTGACTCCTGCTTCCTTCTGAACGTTGTCCTGCTTACTTCTGAGCTGGCAAATAAGCTTCCCCTGCTTACTTGAGAGTAGACATGATGTTCTCTGAGTAGATGTGCAGAGGGTTGGTGTTTGCAATATGCTGCTGAGTGATTCACCCCTGCTTACATCTGAGTAGACATGTCGAGGTTTGCCGTGGTTAATCATAGAATAGTAGGGTTGGAAGGGGCCTACAAGGCCATCGAGTCCAACCCCCAAAGTTACTTGTGAGTAGACTTGCTGCTCATGTTTATTTCCAAGTAGGAATGCTTCCTACTCTAAATTGGTAACAATGGAATGGGAGGAGTTGGATTTTTCAGCCCAGCCCAGTTTTGCCTGTTCACTTTTCCATTTGGCCACATGCCCACTGGACTGTGGACCCAAGAGGTTCCCTGGCTCTTGGCCAAAAGAGGATCCCCAGCCCTGATATACTGCATGGGGACTACCCTGCAGATGAGGAGCTTCAGAGAAAATTCTGTCAAGTAGTTTGGGGCAGGGGAGTTGAGAGAGAGAGAGAGAGAGAGAACCTAATGTTCTCGGGGCGGGGGGGACAATTCTCATAAAGTTTGGCTCTGCTCTAGTTACAACCACAGAAGGCAGGAGTTCTTGAGCATTCACATGGCTTCCATTGAATTAACATGCCACTCCAAACTTAAACATTGAAAGTACCCCTGCTGACATTTTGCTAAGGTTTGTGCTCATCCCAAATGCTAAACAATTTCTTTTGTGATACATGGTGCTTCCAATTTGATTGTCCATTTACATTCATTTATTCTGATAGGTCGAGGGAAATATAACCAGGCATCTTATCTTATAAAACACATTTTGCCCATGAAATATAAAGCACTTTCGAGTCTGATGCACATAATAAGCAGTCCAGAAATATTGCAAACTATATAATCTCTCCCCCCTCCTTTTTTAAAGTTACACTGCAAAGTGGATGGAATAAGTGAAATAGTTATGGTGATTACCATATCCATTGTAAACAAAACCGCACTAAAGGCAACTTGTAAATAACATCTGTGTCAGCTTGCACCCTGCGTTATATGGAACAGGAAAGACACAGCATGGGGGGAAGGGAGGGACTAAGTCCAAAATGTACCACTTGTTTAATCTATTCCTAGTTATTCAGGAGGAAGGACAAGTATTCCATATGAGAATCAGTGTATCTTTTCTATATATATCTCTAGTCAATGTTAGCCTTGGATAACCTTTTAGGGCAATTACTATGCTCACAGTGAGTGAAAAACATATAATACATAGATGACGTTTTTGCCAATTTACCTTCAAATCAGATTAACTCAACAAATGGGGGAAAAAACCAATCTGATGTTAACGTAGGCTGTAGTTATTGGCTATGAGCAATTTTGCTTTAGTTGATTAAAATAAGTTCTCCCGAGCCATTGGCTTAACTGTTGAGGTGTTATGGAATGTTATGAACATACCAACTGTTCAGCAGTGTAAAAAATATGTCAGCACGCTAGGACCTAGTGACGAGTTTTAAGGATAGATGGGGCCATGTAATGTTGGTAACAAAGGGTTGAGCAAGGAAGGGACAAAAACTATTGCAGTGTTGGTCAGCTGCTAGATTGTCTGAGAGTTGTACAAAATTGATCTGACCTAAATTTAGACTGACCCATCCCTATTTGGGGATAATACCTAATTTTAGGAATTGTGTTCATTTTTTTTTCTCCTCATCCAAATTTCTCCCTGGATTTTGGAATTTTAAATTACCTAGTTTTATTTCCAAACTAGAACCAATATCTTAGGCATTCTCCATTGCTCTGAATTTCCCACATTTTGTGCAGTAAGCTGTGCAGGTTCAATTTGCCACAGCTTTCAGTCCCTTTAGTTCATTTTCATAGTGATTTGCCTTTATGTTACCAATATGGATTGACAAAACATTTAAAAAAAGGAATCTGAAATGACTGTGTGTGTATGATTACGCAATCAAGATACGTGTTTTACTAATGCACAGGATCACAGGTGGGCAAAATAATACATTGCACAAAAGAATCTTCAAACAATCAAAAGTACTATCAGATCAAGAATGCTTTTTCTTTTCTCCCCCCCCCTTTTTTTTTCAGCCTTCCATCAATGCATGTATGTGCACCAGGTTATTTCTTGGCTATAGTAGCATTGATAATGAAGCTGATGAATGGATAAACTCCACTACCGTGCCTGCTGTGGTTTCAGATAACTGTTTTCAGGTAGGGCCTGGGAATGGAGAGTGAATATGTTTTGGAGCAGGCAAGGGGCTATGTGCAGAATCTGCATGTTGGGTGAACTGCTCCGGTGGCTCCAATCTATATGTCCTTGAGAGCTGGAGAGAGCAATCCTATGGTCCTTGGGAGAACATCCTAGGGACCATAGGATTGCTCGTAAAACTCCTCTGACCTTAGTAGGGGGGTTGGAGATCTGACCCCAGACCGCTCCCCCGCACAGACGGCAAGGAAAGAACTATGCCAGCTGCCTCTCTGAGGTCAGAAATTCACCTCTGGAGAGGGGAGAAAGGGGTGTTTCAGTGGGTGTGGAGAGGGGAGGAGGCAGGAGAGGCCAGGTTGCAAGCTATCCAGAGCCTCTTCCAGCCTCCTTCCCTCCCCCTTCAAATCTCCCTTGATAGATGGGCTGAAAAGCCTGTCTAGTGAAAATACCAGAGATAGGAGGATGGGGAGGTGAAGATCACTTCCACCACTCTTCCTGCCCTGCCAGCTTTAGCTCAGCAGGGCATAGGAAGCTCAGAAATCTCTGAATTCATGGGGTTCCAAGTGGCAAGGGTGCAATCAATAGGACTGCACACTAAAGAGCTTTCTTGTGATCAATGGAGGCTGAGAGACAGCCTTAACACAAATATAAGCCCTGAACCCGTCTTAGCATCAGGTTATTGCTTGCAGTACTGGTTGCCAAGCCTTTAGAACCAGAGATCAAGCATGCCTGTCAGTCCATGAACCCCCTCTGTTATGTATCAGCTCTTATGGAAGTCCCCAAGCAAGTGAGCTTAAGTGCACCTTCCCAATCCCAGCAGCCACTCCGATGGATGAGGCAGCCTGCCACATGCAAAAGTCTCCCAGCCCTGCCCCCTGCAGTATCAGCCACACAGGAGGCTTCTGAGCCAGTCAAGCTTTCCCTCTTCACTTCAGTCTCTCAGGTGTATTGTCTGGAAGTCCATACCAGTCATTCCAGAGAGCCATGGATTAGCTCATTGGAAGGGAGAGGGCTTTACATGTGGCTTCGTCATGCAGAGCTTTTATCCTGCTATTGAGATTGTTTGTGGGCCCTTTAGATGACGCCGTTAACCTCCAGGGCATCTCCTGCACTAAATGACCTTTATTCTATTTTTAAATAGATTGGAGATAATGAAGCATCAAATTACCCTGCTTCTGTTCTGTTTGAGTTCCCTCTGTGAAACAGGAAAAGCTGCAAGAGGAGAAGTGAGATCAATGAAATTTATGGAAGACACAGATAAGGGGGTGAAGGAGGGGGAAATGGGAAGGGGAAAAGGATGTGAGTGTAAAGGGTATCCGTTGTGATCCTGCATTTAAAATGGAAGCAGAAAACCTCATTTTAAATTAGGGATGTCAGAGAATTCCGCCACGGATCTCAGTGAGGCCAAATGCCAGTGCATTCGGCCCCCCGAACTCTGTGGCGGAACGGCCTGCCCCCCCTGCCCCCCCATGGATCCGCCCAGGACGAGACTTACCTGGGGCGGATGTTCCGGATGGCGGCAGCTCCAACAGTGGCTTCGGCAGCGGCGGCAGCATCTGGTCTTCCGACCGGCTGCCGCCGCCATTTGCAGTCTGTTTCCCCCCCCCCATTTGTGATAGGCTATGTAAAGACTCACATAGCCTATCACGTCTGGGTTTTAAAAAAAAATGCGTATGCAAATGGCGGCGGCTACGGCCGCCGCCATTTGCGTTCCTTATTTTTGGCCGTCTTAGTCTATGTAAATATTTACGTAGACAAAGACGGCGAAAATAAGGGGGAACGCAAGTAGCATAGCGAACGCTATTTGCATTCCCCCTTATTTTTGCCGTCTTAGTCTACATAAATATTTACGTAGAGTAAGACGGTGAAAATAAAGGGGAACGCAAATAGCATCCGCTACGCTATTTGTAGGGATGTACGAAAGTCACTTACCTTTCGCGGATTATGTTGATGGTGGGGGGGAGGCATTCCGTCCCTCCCCCCGGAATCCTCGCTGGGGGGGAGGCGCTCCATTCCTCCCCCCTGGAACCTCCGTGGCTGGCTGTGCTCCGCGGCAGCTCCGCGCAGCAGCCGGCCAGGCCCAGCCAGCCCAGAGCCGTCTGCAGCCAGATTTCCGGCCGCGGAGGGCTCTGGGGAAAAAAAAAACAAAGCCGCATACGCAAATGGCAGCGGCTATGGCCGCCGCCATTTGCGTTCCTTAGTTTGGGCCGTCTTAGTCTACGTAAATATTTACATAGACTAAGACGGTGAAAATAAGGGGAACGCAAATAGCGTAGCGGACGCTATTTTCATTCCCCTTATTTTCGCCGTCTTAGTCTACATAAATATTTACGTAGACTAAGACGGCCCAAACTAAGGAAAGCAAATGGCAGCGGCCATAGCCGCTGCCATTTGCGTATGCCTTTTTTTTTTTTTACCCAGTCGTTTTAGGCTACGTACGTTTTTACATAGCCTAAAAACATCTGGGTAAATAAAACAACAACCAAGGCGTACGCAAATGGCAGTGGCCGTAGCTGCCGCCATTTGCGTATGCCTTTTTTCTTTTCTTTTTTTACCCAGACATTTTAGGCTACGTAAAAACTTACGTAGCCTATCACCTCTCTCTCTATAAAAAAAAACAACTGCAAATGGCGGCGGCAGCAGCCGGTCGGAAGACCAGCCGCCGCCACTGCAGCTGCCGCCGGAGCCGCCGCCGCCCAGAAGATCCACCCCAGGTAAGTCTCATCCCGGAGGGGATCCGCAGGGGTGACGGGGGGGTGGCAGGCCATTCCGCCACAGATTTCAGGGGGCCGAATGCACTGGCATTCGAACTCACCGTGATCCGTGGCGAAATTCTCTGCCATCCCTAGCTATTTGTGTTCCCCTTTCTTGTCGTCGTCTTAGTCTATGTAAAGATTTACGTAGACTAAGACAGCCAAAAATAAGGAACGCAAATGGCGGCGGCCGTAGCCGCCGCCATTTGCGTACGCGTTTTTGTTTTTTGTTTAACCCAGACATGATAGGCTACGTAAGTCTTTACGTAGCCTATCACGGCTGAATTCAGGAACGCAAATGGCGGTGGCTATGGCCGCCGCCATTTGCATCCCTGCTAGCCAGCGGCCGGATGTCCGGCTGCTGGAGGAACCGGCTGGCGGCTCCGCGGAATCCCCGCGGAGCGGAGTCGGCTGGCCAGGATTCCGGGGGGAGGCACGGAGCACCTCCCCCCCGGCGAGGATTCCGGGGGGAGGGATGGAGCGCCTCCCCCCCAGTGGAACCCGGAGGAGCCAGGTAAGCGGGGTTTCGTACACCCCTATTTTAAATGCGGGATTTTAGGCTGGTGTAGAGATGTTCATGGAGGGGTAGAGTTTGGGCAAGTTTGTTAGTGTGAGTTCTCAGTCCTTGAGTGGAAGCAAAGCTTAGTTGGAAGGGAATACAGGTGACTTAGATCTGCATTTCATAAAGGTAAACTAGTTATAACCAGCAATGAACTTTATTCAGCCTAACTAAGGCAAGATGGATTTTTTTATGTTCTTAAATGCAAAGGCCACAAAGGCATGAACTATCATAGAATGAGGGGCAAACAAATGTTTCAGAGGGCATTTTCAGGGGATAAGGTTTTCCGTTAAATGTGAGGGGCCCTAAGGCTGTTCTTTCTCTGAAAGAAAAAAACCCTGTGTTTGCCGCTGCATCTCGTAGCATTGCTCTTATGGGCATACTGTCCCGGAAGCTAGCCAGGTTGCAAAAAGCAGTCAAGGCCTGCTTTTGAATGAATGAATGAATGAATGACTTTATTGAAAAAGTCTTCTGACCATTTCAAACATAATACTGGTGGGGGGGAGTTGAAAAGACAACTTTAAATTAAAATTACTAACATTACATTAGAATTAAACATTACATTAAAAATTAAAACATTATGTTGACATTAAAACATTACAATAAATAGCGCTAAAAGAACTAAATTAAAAAAAAAAAAAACTAGCCAGGGATAAGAACAGCAATAAATAAAGCCCACACATTCATTTGGCTCTGTCAGCCAGACCATTTTTCCAATTCCTTCTTCCTTATACTGGCCACCTTGATTGCAAAAAGGGCAACGCTCTGGGCCACAAAGAATTTAGAGCCTCATAAGAGAAATAACAATTTGTCCTTCATTGACCAGTTTCTCATGTGGGTCAGGAATAAGGCAAAATAGTGTCCCCTGCAGCTTGAGTATAGATGCATTCAAATAAATAATGTGCCAGATCTTCAGTTACAGAATTACCACATATGCATAGTCTGTCATTCAATGGGATGCCTCTGAATCTTCTCTGTAGCATCATTGCATCCATCATCTCAAATCGTAAACGTGTAAAGCCTACATGCTGGTCCCTTTTCAGACCAAAAACCAGGTATTTCTCTTCATTGAATTGAGATTTGGCTTTGGCTAACCATTTCATTGCCCTTGAGTTTGACAGGGCAGCTATATCCAACTGGGCTGTAATATCTGAAAACCTTAATTTGACTATATTTCTTAAATTGGTGCTAGGAATACTTAAAGCACTCAAACTGAAACCATAGCTCAGTAACATCTTTGTGAAGTTATGAAGCCATAAAGTTTCCAAGATCTTAGCCATCTGCTCTTGAAGACATTTCCTTGGAAGCATGGCTACACTCATCAGGCCCAGTTTGAACCAATAATTAAATAGCCTGAGATGTTTTTGATCTAAACATGATTCTGAGTTCAGTTCTGAGCGCATATGCTGGGCAGGCTGATGACACCCCTAAGATCAGGCGAAGGAAGCAAATTTGGACCCTTTCTATTGTCTTGCCATTGGACAATCCCCAAACTTCTACACCATATATTAGCACTGGCAGAACTTTCTCCTTGTACATGCTGAGGACTGGCAAAAGAGAACTGGGTTGTCTATAGTTCAGGAGCCTATTCAAAGATTGGGCACATGCCATGGCTTTCAGCTTGTTTCCCTTTAGGTGCAGGGCCCAGGCTCCTGTAGAGGTAAATGCGAAATCTAGGTAGATATAGGATTCCACCTGTTCAATTTCATTAGAGTCCCAACACCACTTGTATTGTTTCTTTTTCTTGCCAAATACTAGCACTTTTGATTTCTTGCTATTCATTACTAAGTCATTATCCCTGCAGTAGGTGCTAAATTTCCTCAATAACCTACGTCGACCAACCTGTGTAGTGGATAACAAGATCACATTGTCCGCATATAAAGAAGGTTCACAAATTTGTCCAGAACCTTTGACATATGAAACTCTTGACAATGAACAATGGAGACCAAGTCGTTGATGTAAAAATTAAAAAGGAACAGAGTGACAATACAACCCTGTTGAACTCCTTTGCTTGTGGGGATTTCATTTGTTAAAGCTTGATTCATCCCAGTTCTAACTTTTAAGCTAGTGTTTGCATAGAGAGCCTTTATAAGAAAAAAGAAGGCTCTGATTGATATTTGTTTTGGCCAGTTTTTCCCAGGGAAGAGATTTCTGTTTGTTGACTCAAAGGCAGCACTTACGTTAATTTGTTGTTTATTCGGTCAGTCGCTTCCGACTCTTCGTGACTTCATGGACCAGCCCACGCCAGAGCTTCCTGTTGGCCGTCACCACCCCCAGCTCCTCCAAGGTCGAGTCCGTCACCTCCAGAATATCATCCATCCACCTTGCCCTTGGTCGGCCCCTCTTCCTTTTGCCTTCCACTTTCCCTAGCATCAGCATCTTCTCCAGGGTATCCTGTCTTCTCATGATGTGGCCAAAGTACTTCAGTTCTGCATTTCATATCATTCCCTCAAGTGAGCAGTCTGGCTTTATTTCCTGGAGTATGGACTGGTTTGTAGGGGTGGACGAAAGTCACTTACCTGTCCTCGAAGCTTGTTCGCGGTGGGGGGGAGGTGCTTCGCTGCTCCCCCTGCGAAGTTCAGGCCAGGGGGGGAGGCTTCCCGCCTCGCCCGGCTGAAATTCAGGCCGGGGAGGAGGCGCCTCACCTCGCCCGGCCGCGAACTCAAAAGTTTTTTTTTTTTTTTTAAATGCCCCCGTGATAGGCTACGTGACGATTAACGTAGCCTATCACAGCTAGATCTGCAAAGTCAGCCATGATAGGCTACGTTAATCGTCACGTAGCCTATCACGGGTGACTTAAAAAAAAAAAAAAGCGCGTACGCAAATGGCGGCCCCCATAGGGAGCCGCCATTCGCGTTCCTTATTTGGTTGCTGTAGTCTACGTAAATCTTTAGGTAGACTACGGCGAAAATAAGGGCAACGCAAATAGCGGCAGATTGTCCCGCCCAGGATGAACACCCGCCGAACCGCCAGCCGGACCTGCCGCCGGGAGGGACATTCGGCAAAGGTAAGTCCCATCCCGGGGGGGGTGCGGGGTGCGGGGGGGGTGCGGAGAATTTCTCCCCGAAACTTGTTCGGGGGGCCAAACACGTTGGCGCTCGGCCCCCCGAAGTTTCGGGGAGAAATTCTCCGCCATCCGTACTGGTTTGATCTTCTTGCAGTCCAAGGCACTCTCAGAATTTTCCTCCATCACCACAGTTCAAAAGCATCTATCTTCCTTCGCTCAGCCTTCCTTATGGTTCAGCTCTCGCAGCCATAGGTTACTACGGGGAATACCATTGCTTTAACCACGCGGACCTTTGTTGTCAGTGTGATGTTTCTGCTCTTAACTATTTTATCAAGATTTGTCATTGCTGTCCTCCCAAGAAGTAAACGTCTTCTGATTTCCTGGCTGCAGTCAGCGTCTGCAGTAATCTTTGCACCTAGAAAGACAAGGTCTGTCACTGCCTCCACGTTTTCTCCCTCTATTTGCCAGTTATCAATCAGACTGGTTACCATCATCTTGATTTTTTTGAGGTTTAACTGCAACCCAGCTTTGCACTTTCTTCTTTCACCTTTGTCATGAAGTTCCTCAGCTCCTCCTCACTTTCAGCCATCGAAGTGGTATCATCTGCATATCTGAGATTGTTAATGTTTCTTCCAGCGATTTTAACTCCAGCCTTGGCTTCATCAAGCCCAGCACGTCGCATGATGTGTTCTGCATACAGGTTGAATAGGTAGGGTGAGAGTATACAACCCTGCCGTACTCCTTTCCCAATCTTAAACCAGTCTGTTGTTCCATGGTCTGTTCTTACCATTGCTACTTGGTCATTATACAGATTCCTCAGGAGGCAGACAAGATGATTTGGTATTAGGGATGTCAGAGAATTCCGCGATGGATCTCAGTGATGCCGAATGCCAGTGCATTCGGGCCCCCGAAACCCATCGTGGAACAAAGCCCCCGCGCCCCCCATGAAAGGTGCATGAAACGGAGCACTTACCTGCTCCTGTCTGCACTGCTTTGTGAATGGCGGCCGTCCTGCAGCCGCCATTCTCTTCCTCCTCTTCAAGCCATGATAGGCTACATAAATACTTACATATCCTATCATGGCAGGGGGGAAAAAAAACCAGCGTACGCAAATGGTGGTAGCCGCCACCATTTGCGCACGCTGGGGTTTTTCCCCCTGCCGTGATAGGCTATGTAAATTTTTACATAGCCTATCATGGCTCAATACAGGGACACAAATGGCGGCGGCTATGACAGCAGCCATTTGCTTCCCTGCAGGGCTGCCCAGCAGTTGGCCGGGCAGGATTCCGGGGGGAGCGGAGCCAGCCGGGCAGGATCCCGGGGGGAGGGATGGAGCGCCTCCCCACCACCACAGATGCCCCTCAGCAGAGCAAGGTAAGGGATTCGTACATCCCTACTTGGTATCATGACTTAGGTCAATAAATGCAGCAAAAAGCTGTCCCTCCTTTGTTGTATATTTTGATATCAGATGGGATGGGATGAAGCAACTGTCCATGGCGGACCTTCCCTGTTTAGAACCAGCTTGCTCTTCTATTAAAATCGAGTTTTGTTTCTACCCAGTCCTCTAGTTTCTGATAAAGGGATTTAGGGTAAATTGTTGCAGGGATATCAATTAGGCCAATAGGCCTATAGGTTCTGGGATCCCTACAGTCATCTTTTTAAAATAAGGGAACTATTATGCTGAGTTTCCATCCAATGGTTATATGGCCGTTATTACTTAATAAACAAGCCCACTAAAACATTTGCTCACCAGTCAACATTATCTTTAAAAAGTTCTGGCGGCAGAAGGTCTTCTCCAGGTGCCTTATTGTTCTTTAAATAAAGCTAACTATGCCCCAATCTCTAAATGTAACAACTGCATGTGCTCTTGCACCATCATAATACAAATATTCTATATGCACAATATCATTAGGATACAAAATTCCTGGAAGAACCTCATTCACAAACTGCAGGAGGTAAAAACATGGGATGACTGATCAAGAAAGCCCCTAGGTTTAGGATAATTTGCAAACACCAACTTTTGAGGAATCATCACTAGATTCCAGGCAGTTCTTAGTCTTGAGTCTTGCAGAGGCTCCAAGGGATAAGAATTTCCCTCCAAATTGAAGGGATTAGACGACATCTTTCAACTTTGCCTGGGTCTTGCACAGAGAACATCTTCCCACCCAAGGGTCTCGCCTCAGTTCTGAGTCCTGCATGCTAGTCACGTTGCTCTGAACTGGATCAATTGCATCGGTCCTCTGATGAGAGCAATCTTTAATCAAACCAGTATTCATTTTCCTTTGTTCTTTTTTCTTTTTCACACCCTCCTTCAGAGATGACTTGTTGGAATCTGTTTTTGCAGTTGTATCCAACAAATCAAACAACCTCTGGAAATCCTTTTTCCAACACCGAACTTTTTTCTCCCAGTTTTTAAAAGCTTTTTTAAGCTTTTTAATATTTTTACCTTTCTTCTGTTTCTTATGGGCCCTTTTTTTGCATTGCTTTATTATCTGCTTTAAGATGACTCTTTGGAGATTTAATTAACATTCCAACTGACAGCTCACTTTGGGCTCTGCTGTTATCACTTCCTTTTTTTCCCCTGGCCCCTTTCCTGCAATCCGAAATGATCAGTCAGAGTTGTTAGCAGCACATTACATTCTGCTAAAAAGTTTTTAATGAGGACTAGTTTGTTAACTATCATTTAAACTGTCCTTCTATTTGGTGGTCACCTTCTGCAATTTTTTTCCTGTTTGCATAGAGGTTGAATTGTGATTCTTCCTTAAGGCATTCACTGTACACTTGGGTGTTTGACTCTGCAGAAATTCTTCCACCTCTTCTATTTTAATCGCTGGCTTTTGATGAAAGCCAGCTCAGAGGCCAGGTCCATCAAGGGCCTCATAAATCTATGGCTCCTTTAAGATCCACTGACCAATCCAGCATAGTACGTTCAGGCAAGAGACCATCCTGTGTCAACTTGCACTGCTCACACGGCTTTGCCACTTCCTCCTCCAGCTTAAAGAACTGTGATTTTAACTTGTGTTTTCTAAGGTTGTGGGGGGCAGTTCTGTATACAAGGGATGAGTCCTAGATCTTTACAGGTCTTTCTTGTAAATACCATGCTCCCTATCTTCAATACTGCTCAGCACAGTCCACCAACCAGAGTGTGGCTTAATTAGGATGGCTTGTTCAGTTCTTTGGTAAGTTTTATATATCTTACCTTCTTACACCCCTGATTCCCTAGCTGCCCCTGCATTGCTAAAGCAAACAAAGCGGCCAAGGCAGAGAAGAACCACAGGGAGATTCCTTGTTGCTTTGAGTTTTTGAAGTGGCTGTCAAGGATGGAAAGAGGATAGCCCTGCCTTCAAAGTTCAGTTGTGATAGGAAAAAAATAAAATAAAGATAAGAGATAAAAATAAAAACATTAGCAACCTACCTAACATTAAAAGAAAGCTAAAATGGTATTTAAAATAGTATTTTAAAGAGTATTCAGAGATTTTTAAACGCCTTTGTTGTGGATGCCTCCAGGGAGAACTTGAAGGTTCTGTTCGAGAAACGTGAAACCAACCTGCTTTTGAAAAAGACCGTCAAGGCCTTCTGAGAGAGAGAGAGAGAGAGAGAGAGAGAGAGAGAGATCCTTGTCCTTCTCATATTTAAAAGTAAGATAACCCCCCCGCCCTTTGGATTTGTCCATCCCCTGACAGTAACTGAATATCTCCCCCGCCCCACTCTCTTTTGCAGGGGATGAATTGTCCCATGAAACTGGGGAGAGGGGGACTTTTGGTGTAGCTTTCATTTGGAGATTAATTGCTCAGCAGCAGCAAGGTTGTAATAGACTGAATCCATGGTAACGAAAGTCTATTAAAGCAATGTAGATTGCTTTTTTGCAGCAGGAACTCTTTAATGTGGTTCTTCGGTTGCATTTCAAACCTGTGTCCTCAAGAGAAAATACTTGGTCCCCTTTGTAAGCAGATTATAAAACTGGCTGCAGTCTAGCTAGCTACTCTTGCCACAGTGCCTTTAATCAGATGCAAATGCATGCAACTCGTTTAGATATTTGCATAATAAATGTTTCTGTAAAATGTCTTTGCTACTAACTCCCAAATGCTTTGTTATTAATTATGTTTGCAGAAAGGGGAAAAAAAAGTAGAGGAAAAAAATCTGCTTTGAATGTTTTCTCTGTTGTACTGAAAAGGGAAATCTGAAAACTAATTCTGTGTTTTGGGGCTACGGGGGGAAAAATCAACCTTAAGGAGGAATTGATGGCTACTATTTCCTAATGATACTGCACTGCAATGAACGTTGTAACAATGAAACATTTGGATTTAACAAACAAACCAAAAACCCATACCAGCACAATCTTATACATGTCTACTCTGAAGTAAGTACCGCTGAGTTCAATGGGCATACCCCCCAGCTAAGTGGATATAGGACTGTGGCCAGAAAGAAGGAACACAGGTGGCCCACTTCCAGATTACACCAAAAACTGGTTCTCCCAACTTTTCAGAACTCCTGGTGACATACTCAAATTAGGGATGCTAACACAAAATGCTTTCCATTTCAATAGGTCTCCAGCTTTGGGGGTTCTCAGAGTGGCATAGAAATATTAGCAATCCACCATTCATCCATTTTTAATTTGCTAGCTCCTATATCTGTGCACTTGTGCATTGATTAAATCAGGGTGTAAGAGGAAATCCTGACATGATCATGCAATTGCATCAAGATTCCTTTTTGCACAGTGTTTTATAATCAGTACATATTTGCACTCATGCATGCACTCAATAACCTGAAAAGGAGTGGGGGTTGGGGTGGGGGAGACCCCAGCCCCAAACTGTGTAAACTGTGCATGTGACAATTCTGACATCTCCAAATTAAACTTGAAGGCATGCTGAATGGAACATTGACCTGAGCCAATCCACAGAACACTAATGAAATAGGTGGGGTACATCTGTTCATCCCCCATGCAAACTCAACTAGCTCTTCTTACTGTGTTCCTCTCCACTTGAAATATAGGTGTTATTTTAAGAGTGATCATGGCAACTTGGTAGTACTGGCTCTACCACCAAAATATCTAGGAAAAAATGGTTTTGTAGGATGTCAATGTGATTCACTTTCAGTTGGGGAAAAGCTGACTCTGGTGAATGCGTATTGGCTAGTGCCCATGCCACCACTAACATAATTTGTTCCAATCCTTGGAGGACCTTTTCAACTGTCTTACAATGTCTGTGGATACGCTCTCTCTCTCTCTCTCTCTCTCAGTCTCTGTGTGTGTGTGTGTGTCCATCCATTTCCCCTTATTTCTTATGTTCATGCTATGAGTACCATTGTTTATTAGCCAAAACAGCACCATCCATACATACGAGGGAGGCATTGGCATTGGTAGGCTTAGAGGAACTTTTCAGTTTCCAAAATTTTCAGAAGTACAAAAACAATTGTTAGAAAAAATATATGGGAAGAAACTCCCACACCCCCAAAACTCCCCTAGCATGCCCCGGAATGTTGACTGACTGTTGCGGGGTGGGGGGATGGAAAACTGGGTATAAGGGGGAATGGAATGGTGTATCATGGAGGAAGATATGGCTGGATTTTTTTTACAGGTCCCATGTATATGCATAACGTATAAAATGAAAGGAAAACTGATACGAATAAATGCATAATTTGCTACTTTGCAAATATATTTATTTAAGAAGGTGGACAGCATTATTCATGAGAGCCAGGTCAAGATTAATATGGAGTGTATGTCAGTAAGGCGGGCTGGCTGACTAGTAACGGTTGTGGATTTATTGTCAAGTCTTCTCTGCTGGCCAAGCTTCTAAATCAACCCTCTTTAAAGCCTATGGTGATGTCAAGCTCACTTGCTAGAAAGATCTGTCAATGCATTATCGCCAGTGGTGTAGTGGAGCCGGGTCTCACAGGGATGCAGCACTGGGACTTCTTAATTAGCAGGGACATGGATGTCATCTGCCCCCTCCCCCCAGACTCCCCTATTCTTTCTGAGCTTAGCTCCAGTCCTGACAGTACCGCTGGGGGAGAAATGGATTTTACCAGGAAAAATGTATTGTTCCCTGTGGTAATGCAAAGTATTGGAGGGGGCTTGGTCTTGAATGGGCAATTAAGACTCATTTGGTTTAAGAAAAGACCTGCTTCTGCTGGAGATGGGGGTGGGGGGAGATAACTGGTTCCTTGATATGGATCAGCACAGCTGCCTGAGCTTGGAGTCTCTCTTTGTGTGCGTGGGGACTGTCCTAATGAACACTTGCACTTCGAAATGTAACAGCATGCTACTCTTTATCGCCTTGCTTGCACGTTTAGCTCTTATTGTGTTCAAACAAATTTTCACCCCAGAAAAAGGTGTGTCAAAGGAGATCCTGGGGGATGGGAAAGGGGATGTCAAGTTAGAAGGAGGAGTTGCTATGTGTATCCATCCTTAATACATATGCTGCGATGACCTTCTCTGCATAACAGCCCCCTGGGGCCAGAAGTGAAGAAGACATTAAACATTAGCATGCTGACTCACTTAAGAGACCAAAATCGTCAGGGCAACTCAAAGACCATGCAATGATCTGGCATCCGGAGAATGAGCCAGCAGAACAGAGAGTGGAGGGCTCCTGTTCTCTTCCTGTCCGTCACAATGGAGGCAGCGTTTGCAGTGTGTGCACCCAGCCCCATAAAAGTTCATGCTGTTTCACCAGAACTGTCCATGAAAATCCAAGATCTGAAGTGTCACAAGGGAGAAACTCTCAGTGCATTATTTAAAAATGCAAAAGAGGCTTTCTTCATGAAACGATGGCTTATTTCCACTTGGGAGTCTCCGGCTGTTGAGGACGATAACTGAGCCCCAACTACCCTCCCCGCTGAGCCTTTTGTGAACCTCATACTTTTCTCTCCTTTACTTTTTAACCTCTTCCACTAAGATAATGAATTATGGAAAGAATGTGTCTAGAGAAGGCCCTTTCATTCCTTATGCAAATAGGATGCGGGGGGGACTCAGCAATTAGCTGGATTTTTGTCACACAGGCAGATCAGAGAGGTGTAACGGTCTGCAGCAGAAATATATCTTTTTGAATGGCTGACATCAGCCTAGGTTGCTCCACTATTGCACTGTTGTGCATATTAACTAAGCTTTATTTGGTGTTAATTTGTATTCAGGAACTGAGCAATGAAATTGGTCCTCAAATGATAGATGCCTATCTAAATTCTTTCTTCTTCTTCTTTGCAGAATGGGAAGGGCTTATTACTAACAGAGATTCTGGACCCAATGCAGAGATCCTTGAGCACTGTAGGAGGTTGTGTGTCTCCTGCTTTCTTAGGAATGGATGCCATCCTTTGCCAATCCTCCCTCACCCCCTAAACAGGTGTAAGGGCTGATTAACACACTCACCCACCAGGAATTCTATATACACAGTGGAGGAATACATGACACTGGGCAGACACTGGGCATATTAAACCCATGTGCTTGCAGGAGTGCCCGATTGAGCAATGGGGCTTTCACAACTGTAAAAATAATGCCAAACAAAAACGTAGGTCAATGAAGTTTGCAGAAGGGAGCTTCACTGACCTGCCCTGATCTAGAAATGAGTTGTTGTTGTTGTTCAGTCATTCAGTTGTGTCCGACTCTTCATGACCCATGGACCATAGCACGCCAGGCCTTCCTGTCCTGCGCTCTCTCCCGGAGTGTGCTCAAGTCCATATTCATTGCATCAGTGATGCTATCTAGCCATCTCATCCTCTGCCGTCCCCTTCTCCTTTTGCCTTCAGCGTTTCCCAGCATCAGGGTCTTTTCCAGAGAGTTTTCTTTTTGCATTAGGTGGCCAAAATATTTCAGCTTCAGCTTCAGCTTCAGTATCTGTCCTTCCAATGAGCACTCAGGGTTGATTTCCTTTAGGATGGACTGATTGGACCTTCTTGCAGTCCAGGGGACTCGTAAGAGTCTTCTCCAGGACCACAGTTCGAAAGCATCAATTCTTTGGCACTCAGCCTTCCTTATAGTCCAGCTCTCACAGCCATACGTTGCTACTGGGGAAACCATAGCTTTGATTATGCGGACCTTTGTCGGCAAGGTGATGTCTCTGCTTCCCACTATGCTGTCTAGGTTTGCCATAGCTTTCCTCCCAAGGAGCAAGTGTCTTTTAATTTCATGGCTACAGTCACCGCCGCTGGAGCCGCTGCCATCCGGAACATCTGCCCCAGGTAAGTCTCATCCTGGGGGGGATCCGCGGGGTGCGGGGGGTGGCAGGCCATTCCGCCACGGAGTTCGGGGGGCTGAATGCACTGGCATTCGGCCTCACCGAGATCCGTGGTGGAATTCTCTGACAGCCCTACAAGTAATACAAAATTCTGTTTTTTAAAAAATCTGATTCTATCAATGAGCAGAAGAAAGAATGAAAGATGCCTGATAATCCATGAAACACAGATGGAACAGATTTAACAAAATCCATATGTCCCTAATCACATTTGATCAGAAATACACAGGTGGGAGCAAACATCTTCCTATTCTCTCTATAAGTGAAGCCCCTGATGGGCTTCCTTTACAAATAGATGGGATGTGTAGTTTGTTACCTCCTCCCCCCATTCATCAGTTCAGTGCCAATATTCACATCAGTGCCACTGCCAACATTAGCATCTGATGAATTGCAATATGCATACAAGGGCAGAGATCAAGTGTATCGAAAATGAGCAGATGTGTGATAAACCAAGAGTTGTGTGAGATCTTCCAGTCAGCAACCATGTTTAGCTTCATAATCCACTGCTGCTATCTTTTAAAAAAGAAATATTTATTTTTAACAGGGCTGCTATCATTTTCTGAGTCAAAACCCTCTCTGTTTTATGGGCTGCTGGCCCCTGGAGCCATCTGAGTCTTGCTGGCCTTGGCCATGGCAACAAATTAATCTGTCTGTCCACAAACCTATGGGGGGACTCACCAGCTGCTGTTGAACTGCGCAATGTCATCTCTCCATCGATATTTTGAAGATAAACGTAAGACATATAACCCACCATGTAGGGATTACGGACCCCCCACTATCTGGTCTGGGGAGGGTCCATTGCGGGGCAATTCGGGCTGCTTGGGGCCCTACGGAGTCCTCCAGAGCCCTGCCGCATCTGCTGGAGTTGGTGGAGCAGCTCTCCTGCTTCTTGTAAAATGTTATAGGCTAATGGTGGCTGCTATTAGCCCATCGTGGGAAAATTACAGCCGTAAGTGATGTATTTTATGCCATTTGCAGCCGTAAAGAGCTTACTTTTACCTAAATTACAGCTTTTTATGGCTGTATTTAGGTAAAAGTAAGCGCTTTATGGCCAAAAATGGCATCAATAGACCATTTACGGCTGTAGTTTTCCTGTGATAAGCTAATGGCAGCTGCCATTAGCGTATCGCATTTTATAGGAAGCCAGAGAGCCACCTAGCAGGAACTCCTCCAGTCCCAGAGGTGAGTGTGGCCAGTCCAAAACGGACTCCAGAGGTCGGATTATTTGGAATCCGGCTTCATTTGAGAACACGGCAATTTCTCTAACATCCCTACCATGATGTTGTATACTCCAGAGCCTGTATACAATATCTTCCAAAAAGGTTCTGCAAAAAAAACAAAAACAAAACACCCCATCATGCAGTATATTATGCAGTTTAATTCAGAAGAAAATCAGCTGGAATGAATCTTCTTCTATCCCTTGATTGCTAAGAGAGTTATTCTCATAGAGACTTTAAAAAAAATACTTCAGAATGTGCTTATTAATCAGTATAGCTTCACATCTGTAATAATCTTATGTGGAGGTGGGTGGGAACACATGCATATGTACGTAGAAAAGGCTTTCATGTCCTGTGCTATGTTCTTTCTTACATGAAAATCAAGACAGCATCACTGCAAGTTTTGGCCTCGGAGTTTGAAAACAAGGATTATCCACGCGTAGGGTGGTGACTTATAAAAAGAGGAAATGCATCACCAAAAAAGAGGACACAAGAGGACACCGATTTGTATAAAATTTATGTGGGCTAATGTATATGTATAGATGCACGTCTAGAAATTACCTATTATAATTTAAATAGCCTCAAAAGGTGGAGCCACAAACAAACATGTAGTCAGGAGGCCCAACTGCAGCCCATCCCAGTTCTCTTCCCCTCCACCCACAGCAAGCTTCCCCCCTGCCTATAATTCAAATAGAAGTACAGTGCATCTCACCATACGGCAGAAGACTGTGACCCGTGTGTGTGTGTGCCTGCCTGTTCAGTCTGCTATTCTGGTGCTGTTGATGGGCACCAGTTCTTCGTCCTTAAACTGGAATTGGAGAGGACAGCCCTTGAAATAGAGAATTCCTTCAAACAGAGGATGATCCTCTGACAGCCGTTCAAATAGAGGACTGTTGTACACATGGCCATCCTATATCACACACAGTCTCTGATCCATACTTTAATGGCCTGCAGAGCACCCACTTTCATTGTCTCTAGGTAGCTGATTGGAGGGGAAGGGGAAAGAAGGGTTTGCCTGTACTTTCAGCCCTGCTGACTCAAGAGGACCAGAAGGCGGTTTCTTTTCAAATACAGCAGCAGGAACACAAGTTGTGGTTTAGTGCCGCCATTTGATTTCAAAAACACTTGTCCAAAGGGCAGACCCTGCAGGAATTTGGCAGGTCAGGAGAAAGCAAGACCCCTGGGTATAGGCTGAGGACATATGATGCAACCACGTTGTTGAAGATGGTGAGGTCTGGACACTGGGTGGAGGGGAGAATGCCTAGGAACCCCAAAATACACCACCTTGATTTCCACAATAGAAGAATATCCCTTATCAAATCTGTCAACTGTTGTTTCTCATTTTTCCAATCCTCCCTTCATTCTGTTCCATTTTTGCCTCAGTTTGTGACCTTTTTTTAAGTCCATGCAAAAATCAGTATACATTTTTATATGCATTTCCCCTGGTAAATGAATTTTTGTATGCATTTTTTGCCAAATATGCACACCTTTTGCAAGCAGTTTTCCTTACCTAATCCTTTTTCTTATGTTTTCCCACTACTGTGTGGATTTTGTGTACACTTCTCCTCAAATATACATTTTTGGATGCATTCTTTGGTTGGAGATTTCTTTTTTGTTCAGAGTTCACAAGATTCTGAGAAATGTGAATACCGAAGAATAGCTGCGTACCAGGTCACATATTGTTTAGAGATGCGTAAGTTTGTATCCAAATCCAAACTGAATAAAATTCTACTCCATCTCTACCATTATAGCAGGTACTTAGCAACTGTCCATCATAACAGACAAATGAAGGGTTTGGGGTTCAACCAGTGGTGGCTGGTGACTCCAGTTTTGGAGGGGCTGTATTTATTTATTTATTTATTTAATTTCTATACCGCCCAAAAGCCGAAGCTCTCTGGGCGGTTCACAAAAATTAAAACCAAACACACAATAAAACAATTTAAAGTATATAGAATATTAAAACCACAATATAACAATACAACCACAATAAAATCTAGCACCAGTGCAGGAGTTTAAAATACAGATTTAAAACAGCAAAGATAAAAATTTAGAAAGCTAAAATGCCTGGGAAAATAAAAAGGTCTTCACCTGGTGCCGAAAGGAATACAATGTAGGCGCCAGGTGAACCTCACTAGGGAGCTCATTCCAGAGCCGGGGTGCCACAGCAGAAAAAGCCCTCCTCCTAGTAGCCACCCGCCTCACTTCCTTTGGCAGGAGCTCACGGAGAAGGGCCGCTGATGATGATCTTAAGGTCCGGGCAGGCACATATGGGAGGAGGTGATCCTTCAGGTAACCTGGCCCCAAGCCGTTAAGGGCTTTGAATGTTAATACCAGCACTTTGAATCGGGCCCGGAAATGGACTGGCAGCCAGTGCAGCTGGAAAAGTACTGGCATAATATGAGCTCACAGGCCAGTCCCTGTTAACAATCTTGCTGCCCTATTTTGGACCAGCTGAAGTTTCTGGACCATTTTCAAAGGCAGCCCCACGTATAACGCATTGCAGTAATCCAGACGAGAAGTTATCAGAGCATGGAAAACGGTAGCTAGGCTATCTCTGTCCAGATAAGGGCGTAGTTGGTATACCAGCCTAAGCTGATAAAAAGTGCTCCGTGCCACTGAGTTCACCTGTGCCTCAAGTGACAGTTCTGGATCCAAGAGCACCCCCGGCCCCAAACTACGAATGTATTCCATTCAGGATTCTAATTACCACCAGCCAAAACTCTAACAATGCTATCCAAGGTGCTGAAAGGTGCTATCCAAAGTACTGGATCCTATCCCCCAAATGGGTTCAGCACCTTGGATAGCACCTTTCAGCACCATAGGGTAGTGTTGTTAGTGTTTGTGGTGGTGCTAACTAAAACCCTGAATGGAATCACAGCCCCTCCAGAACTGGTGTCACCAGCCACCACTGGCCCAAGCTACTCTTAATCCTCCATTTCCCTAAATTAGCTGCTCCATTGCCAACTAGAGAGGGGGGAAACAAGCAATTTTCATGACTGCAGAGATTCTCCAAACACTATCTTGAAGCTTTCCTTGTCCTTGCCTCTTTTTTTGCTATGTTCGACTGGACTCTTTTTTTCATTTTGCTCAAATGGGAGATGTACACATTTTGAATGGGTAAAATGTGTATTTTTAAAAGCTCACCAAAAATGTGCACTTCCCCCCTATAAAGTATAAAATCATGCATTTTTGCAAAAATGTGCATTTTCAAAGCATATTTTTTAGCGCAAATTCAAGTTTGAGAATTTGTGAACATTTTTCAGAGGACATGCTCACCTGCTCACATTCATGTTCAGGGCTGCAAGCAAGTCATGTCTACATGATGTGCGGACATATACGGAATTCTCATACATGCCTATTGCCAACACAGTGTGCAAGAAAAAGCTAGAGACTTCACCATATGTTGCAAGCGCATTCCAGGAGTGCAGATGGGATTGTCACTACACCTTCCTGTACTTCACTGTCAAATTAAGCAGCTCCTGCTAACCTAAAGCACAACAGATGGGACATTGGGATGGGGGGGGGAATCAATTCAGTTCAGTCTGCATTGACGATTTATATAGGACGATTTATATAGATGGCATGCAGCTGGTGGCTGCCTTCTCCTTCCCCTGCTAGCTTAATGAAGCCCATTGATCCTGACTATGGCCATAAGTACATGGAGAGAAATTCCAGTTTAACAAAGCCAAAGGGCATATCTCCACCACAGACATACACTGGTTTATAGTAGTGCTGGGCCAGAGTATTTGACCTGGCTTTTATTATGCACGTTTTGGAGTGGGGGAGTGAAAATCCTTCCAAAGTTTACATAAAATTTCAGGAGGGGGCAGGGGAGGTGCAGAACCCCTGTGTGGTGTGGTGTACTTACATTTCAATGAGGTGGCCAAGGGTTGTTTTGTTTTTTAACAGCAAACACACCAAGGGAGGAATCCTATGCATGGCTGGCTGGGGAATGCTGGGAGTTGTAGGCCTTTTCTCTGTCTAAACATGCATAGGATTGCGCCCTAAGCTATGCTCAGCCATCCAGCTGCTCTTCTGTTTGAAAAGTGCTCCTACGGGCATTCTGACCGTGGTTAGAAGTGGAATGGCAGCCAGGCTGCTGAACACAGCTTAGATTCTCCCAAGTGAACCCTGATTCTGTGGGGATTCGGACTGAGCTGAAATTTCTCAGAACACTTTTTTTTTTCTGAGATAAGATGATATGCCATGGCTAAACCTAGCCACGGTTAAGCACCATGTCTGCACTAGGGCTAAGTTGTTTATATTCCTCACCTCTTTCTCCCTCTTTTACAGCTTCAGTTTAGATTGTAAGGTCTTTGGGGCAGGACTTGTTCATTTGTTTGTTCAATTTATAACATGCCTATATACAAATACTCTAGGTGGAGTACAAAGTTAAAAACAACGTAACAAAAAAATCCAACCATAAAAACAGCACAGGATAAAAACAGTATATAACAGCCAACAAAGAGGAATGAGAGTTCTAAAAAGGGAAGGACTGCAGGAATAATAGAGTCTTTAATTCCTGCCTAAAAACCTTCAAAAGGTCAGCAGGCGCATGTCAACCAGCTGGTCATTCTACAACTGAGGAGCAGCAAAGGAGAAGGTCCTCTTGCATGTGGCTGCCAATCTCACATTAGGCAGCTGCAGGAAAGCCAGAGAGCCCTCGGAGGACCATCAGTGGTGGACTGGGATGTAGGGGAGAAGGCGCTCCCTACGGTACCTTGGGCCCAGGCCATGTAAGGCTTCAAAGGTAAGAATCAGCACTTCATATTTTGCTTGGAAACAAATTGGCAGCCAATGTAAAGGTTTTAAAACCAGTGTAATGTGGTCTCCATGAGGTGTCCCAGAGACCAACCTGGCTGCCCTATGTTGTACCAGTTGTAGTTTCCAAGCTAGATATACAGGCAGCCCTAAGTACAGTGTGTTACAGAAATCAAGCCTAGAGTTGACTAGCACATGCACCACCATTACCAGGTCCATATATTCCAGGAATGGGCCTGGAGCTGGTGTATCAGATGAAGCAGGTGCTTCTCAGTTTTTAGTTTTGTTGTTACTCTGTGAAACACCACATCATGACCAAAAATCAAGAAGAACCTGAGGAGCTGCCACAAAGTTGCTTGACGGAAGTTGGACCATTGCCCTTTAAGAGTGACTACTACTCTTTGCATACTAGCATCTAAGTAAGTAGGTTGTGAGGAGGTGGAGGAGAATTAGTATAAATGATCTCTATAACTAATAATGATGTTTGTTCCCCTGTAACTAATTAGCAGCAATAATATAATGACTTTTCCCCCCCTTTGTTAACAAGGAAACAGAAGTTACTTAAACGTGCAATTATTCCATCAGCTATTTTCAGATCATACATATGCATTTCCTTTGAGATACAGAGTTCAAATGGTGCTTAGGAACTGGTACGCCATATGTAAATGTGATTAGCATACCGACACACTGCACCACACTGGAGTTTTAAATGATCACCACAGCCAGGTGTTTGTCAACAATACCTAATGAGACTTTCCCTGTATTTATTTGTCAAATGTATACCCAAAGCTACATGTATGCCATAGTTCTGTGGGAGAAGAGAAAACCCACAGACTAGATGCAACATTCAGCTTCCTCAAAACCTCAACTTGCGTTAAAAAAAGTTTCTGGATCTTGTGAATTCATGGCTCCTTGCCCCTCCCCATGACCAGCAAAACCAAAATAAACGATGCAAAGCAATAGTAACCCTACCAGAATGATACAAAATAAGAGAAACTATGCAAACTGAAACAAGTTGCAGAACTGAAGGGTGTTGTTTTTTTGCCTTGCTCAGAAATGTTCAGTTCCCACCCCCTGCAAAAAGGCAGGAGAACAAACAGACCTGGTTATAACCCTTCTTATTGGCTTAATCAGGACTCTCAAGGCAACATTGTAAGTAGGAATTCTGTATATCCGCTGCCTCTAGAGGCTAATTTCTGTCTGAAGAAGAGCTGTGTGAACCTCAAAAGCTTGTACATGCAGTCACTGCAACAGGGGTGGACTGGACCTCCAGATGTTTTGGCCTACAAGCAGACTTCATGCTGTAATCCTGAGGCATTACCCCTTTAAGGCAGCCATATACTCAAGTGTAAATATGTGGAAGTAAGCCAGACTGTGATTGTGAGCACAACTGCACTGCAGATCGGTAAGGGGATGGATGGCCCTGCAGCGCTTTTCACCAGTTGCTGAGTGGGGAAGCGAGCCCCCTACAGCCCAGCGAGCAGAGGCTGGGGGGCTGGGCAGAGGGGAGTTCATTGGACTCCACCCCTTCCTTGGACTCCCACACCATCCGTACTATCTAGCCAGCTGATAGGTGAATAGGAAAAGTAAAACTTGCAAGTGAACAGGCAGAAACTTCTGGGATGAACATGTCACCTTCTCCTCTGCATTAACAGTACTCAGACATTCGCATACACATGGCAGAGAGGCTCAATCACCATTTAAGTCTTCACACATGAAAACACTCCAAGATTTCAACTCGGATCCCCTTCCAGTTCCAGGCACTGCATGAATTAATTGAAGTGCAAACTGTGTCCATCTGTACCCTCCTTTTTTTCTTTTAATCCAATTGACTGCAAAGAAAACCCCCTGTGCCCCTGGGGTCGAACAGTTTATCCCTTGAATGATCCAGAATGCATCCATTATGGCTCCATTTATGCTAAAAACATACAATGTTTGACCTTTCAACATGACCCAGATCTTTCTTTTAAGAGACCACAATTTTGCTGCCTGCTCAAGAAGATGCACTCTGTGGTGTAATGATCTTCCGCTTGTAATGGGGAGGGAAAACACATGGTACATTTAGAGGGAAAGATACGAGTCGATACGATACTTTATTGCTTAAAGCCACAGGCCCCCACAATGTACATTAAAGAGAGAGAGAGCAAGAAAAAACAACAACAACAGTACAGTCACATATTTGTATATACATAAATTCATACATCTAACAAAATCATCCCTAGTAGGCTGTTTGGGCTTTGGCACATATTTTCCTTGCTGCCAAGGCAAATTTTGCTACCTGGACAGTGGTGAAGGCATCAGTGCCAGAAAGAAGGACACATATCTGTTCTAAAGGTGCTCTATTTAGGAGGCTCTGGGAAATAATGGCAAGAAATTTATGCCTAGGATGGCCATAGAGAGGGCATCTTAGTAAGTAATGAGAGACATCCTCAACCTCCCCAGACCCACAGATACAGAGTCCCTGATGGACTGGGGTATTGTCAAATCTTCCCTCCAAGAAGGCAGAAGGCATGCATTGTAGTCACAATGCTGTAAATGATTTCTGTAAGTGAGGCACAGTCAGAGTTGTAAAGTAACTCTCCAGACCAAATGATGTCTTATATAGTGGGTACCAGCAAGAGTAAGGCATTTGTGAGATTGTAACCAAATCCATCCACTTAGAATAAAGATAATTTTTTTCTTTAAGCCTCTGCTTTACTCTAACAGAAGGGAAAGAAGGAAAGGACTCAGTATCAATTCCATAAGCTTGCAACATAGGTTTGGTCAGGTTTACCCAAGACTTTTGGGATGGGGTCTGAAGTTGCTGTTGAAAGCATTTTTTTGGAAGGCGGGAATCGCTCATATGAGGGAAAGAAATATCTTTACATCTAGCAATGTAAAGAGGCTACTTCATTAATCTCTTTAAGGGTTAACTTCACAAATGAAAGCACATGGATGCGGCTGGTACAAAGGTGCAATGCTCAGCCCAAATGTGCAATTTGGTTGCTTCTACAATACGGCCCTCTAGCGCTGCTGAGGCATGGCTTTCCCACAAACAACTGCAACTGCAATTGTTACGCGGGGTGCACCAAAACCACCTCACCCACCTCACCAACAGAAAAGGTGGTTTGAGTCATTGTTGTGGCACTGGATTTGGTGGGATCCCATGCTGCAGGAGTTGTGGGGACCTTTGGAGTCCCAACAGAGTGAAGCCTGTGCTCTGTTTAATACAGGCAAGGAGAAGCTTACCTAGAGTAATAAAGGAACTGGCAGAAATGCTCTCAGAACCACTGTCTATTATGTTTGAGAAATCATGGAGGATGGGTGAAGTGCCAGATGACTGGAGGAGGGCTAATGTTGTCCCTATCTTCAAAAAGGGTAAAAAGGGGAAACCTGGGAACTACAGACCAGTCAGTCTGACATCAATCCCTGGGAAAATTCTGGAACAGATTAGGGATGAACGAAAGCCTTACCTGGCCCCGTGCCGGGCAATCCACGGTGCGGGGGAGGCACTCCGTCCCTCCCCCTGGAATCCTCCCTGGCCGGCTCCACTCCGCAGCGGCTCCACGGAGCCATCAGCTGGGGCCAGCCGCAGCTGGAGTTCCAGCTGCGGCCAGGCTGCTGCGGCTGCAAATGGCAGCCATTGTGGCGGCTGCCATTTGCGTCCTTGCAGTAAGCTGTGATAGGCTATGTAAGTATTTATGTAGCCTATCACGGCAAAAGGCAGGGACGCAAATGGCAGCTGCTACGTTATTTGTGTGGCTGCCTTTTGCTGTGATAGGCTATGTAAATACTTATGTAGCCTATTACTGCAAAGAGCAGAGGCACAAATGGCGTAACGGCCGCCATTTGCACCCCTGCTCTTTGTTGTGATAGGCTACGTTAGTATTTACGTAGCCTATCATGAACAAAGCCAGCCACACAAACGGCAGCCGCTACAACGGCCACCATTTGCAGCCACATCAGCCCGGCAGCGGCCAGGAGACCAGCCAGAGCCACCACCTCCGCATCTGCCGCCGGAGCCGCTGCCGCCGCCAGAGCCACCACATCCGGCACCAGGTAAGCTCTGTCCCAGGGGGATTCTGCGGGGTGGCGGGGGGGGGGGAGGCCGTTCCGCTATGGATTCCTGGGGGCCAGATTCTAAAGAATCCAGCCTCACTGGAGTCCATGGAAGAATTTTCTGACATCCCTAGAGCAGATTATAAAGCAATCCATCTGTAAGCACCTTGAAAACAATGCAGTGATGACTTGAAGCCAACATGGACTTGTCAAGAACGAATCCTGCCAGACGAATCTGATCTCATTTTTTTGATCAGGTCACCTCCCTTGTGGACTGTGGGAATGCTGTGGACATAATATACCTCAACTTCAGCAAAGCTTTCGACAAAGTGCCTCATGTTATCCTGATGAGCAAACTAGCTCAAAGTGGGCTAGATGAAACAACGATCTGGTGGATCCATAGTTGGCTACACTATCAGACTCAAAGAGTTCTTATCAATGGGATCTTCTCAAACTGGGGAGAGGTAATGAGTGGGATATCGCAAGGCTCATTCCTGGGTCCAGTGCTCTTCAACATTTTTATTAATGACTTGGAGGAGGAAGTGCAGGGAATGCTGATCAAATTTGCAGATGACACAAAATTGGGTGGGATAGCTAATACCTTGGAAGACTTTAACAAGGATGCAGACAAGCAGGAAAGGGGTCAGAGGAGGGCAACAAAGATGATCAAGGGTTTGGAAACAAAGCCTTATGAAGAGTAGGGATGGCAGAGAAATTCACCACAGACTCCAATGAGGCTGGATTCTTTAGGTGGAACGGACTACTCCCCCCGTGCCATCCCGCAAAGTTGTGTCAGGATGGACCCTACCTGCCACCATCCGGGTCCAGGTCCATCGTCTTCAGTCCGCAGCCGTCCGCTGCCAGGCTGCAGACGCAAATGGTGTTTGCCATTTGCATCCCTGCTTTTGCCATGATATGCTATGTACATTTGCGTCCGCAGCCCAGCAGTGGATGGAAGTCCGGCTGCGGACGGGCCCGGCCGGTGGCTCTGCTGACTCACTGCAGAGAGGAGCTGGCCCTGGGAGGATTCCAGAGGGTGAGGGATGAATCACCTCCCCCTCCCCGCAGATGCCCCGAACTGGACCGGTGAGTGGGGTTTGTACACCTCTAATGAAGACAGACTGAAAGAACTGGGCATGAGCCTTGAGAAGAGAAGACTAAAGGGAGATATGAGAGCACTCCTCAAGTTCTTGAAAGGTTGTCACAGAGAGGAAGGCCAGGATCTCTTCTTGCTTCTCCCAGATTGCAGGACACAGAATAATGGACTCAAGTTGAGGGATGTGAGAACACATCCAAGTTCGTGTTCTCTGGGCGCCCCCAAGCTTTCCCCCTGCTCGCTGGCCATCCGGGCTGCAGTCGAGCGCCCCCTCAGTGCTCAATGAGCAGCCCGTAACTTACCTGGGCCTGTTCAGCTCCATGCCAATCGCCATGTTTTTTTTTAAAAAAAGGTGATCGGCAGCACTTGCCCATAGAGTTATACACAAAATAGCTCTGTAAACTAGAGTCTATGGGTGATTCACAGGGCTTTATGTGTATAAGTCTATGTGCCCAGGGATACAAGAAACAAAAGCAAAAAAGTGCTCCCAAGAGGCCTTTCTTCATCAGCTCTTCAGGTAGCCCAGGAGTAATTTAAACACCCATTTCTTCAGAGAGCATAATCAGACACTGATTTCCCCTCTTTTCACTGGGTAGGGTGGAGGACAGAATTCTGAACTCAACGGGATATATATATATATATATATATATATATATATATATATATATATATATTTTTGCAGGCCTGGCCCTTCCATGAGCCATGGTGAGCCAGGTGGCTCAGGTGGCAGATCGGGAGATGTGGTGTATCATGTTCATCCCCATCCATAACCTGGGAGGGCTTCCACCACCACTGCAACTATGTTCTCCAGTTGACTGTGGCGGTGTTTGACTTTGCTGCCTACCAACTGTGGAGTGCTGCTACAGTAGGAAAGCAGCCAGCAGGGCTCTTGGAGATCACCCAGCACCACACTCTGAGGGGTACTTCCTCAGAGGGACATTGTGGGTGGGCTCACCCAGAGATCACCTGTGCTGCTGCTACTTTGCTGCAAGGGCAGCAAAGCTACTGTGGTACAAGTGGTCTCCATGACCAATGCTGGCTCCTGGTTTCTGAGGGCCCTTAGACAAGACATCCTCAATGCCACCCCTCTCTCAGGGAGTCCACCTTCTCACCACCATTGCAGCCAGCTGCTCTTGCTCCTCATCCTCTTTCTCATGAATGCTACCCCTTGCTTGTCTGGCAGGCGAGAGCCAGTGAGCAAGCAGGCAGTGGCATCTGCTGTTCCTCCTTCTTACCATCACCGTTGTCTGGGCCAGAGTGAGAGGCAGGTGAACAAGCAGGTTGCAAAAGTGGTGAGGAGGACCAATTCCAGGGGACTGCTGTCACAGGGCCCCTGCTGTGGTGTGGGCCCTTGGGAGGTGCCCAAGCATGCCCACCTTTGAGGTTGGCTGTGTTCATGAACAACTTGTCGACAATGCCTCATTCTGAGAAAGGGCCCCTCCGAGCAAGATATTGATGGGGGATATTGCCAGTGCTGCCACAGCTGAGACAGCAGCAAAACAAACAAACAAACAAACAAACAAGAAAGAAGTGGTATGTGTGTGGAGAAGGTGGTGATGGCAGTGGGTCATCCTACTAAGGATGGATGAGCCCTTCTCTGTCTGACGGACACAGTTGACGGACTGCCCCCCGCAGCTCGCGTGGCCAAGACCTGCTCAGCAAACTTCCCTGCTTGTCCTGCCTGCCCATGAGCTCTGCAAACTGCCCCTCTTCCTCATGCCAGCTGTCAAGGGCTGGGTGCAGGAAAGAAGGGCCTCAGTGGCCAGCCCCCAGCCTCTTGCCCTGGCCTACCCGAGAGGTGGCCAGGGTGAGAGCACTGGGGTGCTGCTGTCACCCCTCTTCCTCATGCCAGCTGTCAAGGGCTGGGTGCAGGGAAGAGGGGCCTTGGCAGCCAGCCCCCAGACACTTACCCTGGCCTTCTCCAGAGGAGGCCAGGGCAAGAGCGCTGGGGTGCCGCTGTTGCCCTTCTTCCTTGCACCAGCTGTCAAGGGCTGGCACGGGGAAGAAGACCCACAGCAGCCAGCCCCCAGCTTCTCCCCCTGGCCTCCAGCAGGTGGGGAGGGGGGAGAAGTGGATAGGTGCCTCCTTCTTCCCTCTGCCCCCACCTGCTACAGCAGTGGTGGCAAGGGACAAGCTGATGGTTTTCTGTAAGGCTCTTACACTTATGGAAAACAACGAGCCTTTCCTGTGCCACTGCCACTGTAGCAAGGATGAGGGAAGGAGGAGAGGCTCTGCCTTCTTCCCCTCTCGGCCATAGGCAACTGGCTCATTGAGGGACCACAGCACCCGCACCCTTGCCCTACTCAGCACGCTGCGAGTCAGGCAATCCACAAACTGGCATCCGGGGAGCTGAGCCAGTGACTTCTCACCAGGCTTCAAGCCCCAACTGGATGCTCAAGCCATGCCTACATCCTACCTCAGGCAGTCTGATGTTAGCCTTGTACATTTCAGTAGACATGCAAAGGATGGCACTGTGAAGGACAGAGCTCAAACAGGAAAGCTTTTTGCCCTCCCCACAGTCTCCATTATGTAGCTCAGCTAGACTTTTGTTAAAGTGGCCAAGAGGAAAGAAGTCAGGATACTTCCACCTCGACTGTGGACCCACACCCCGCACCCAACTCTGCAAAACTATGACATCCTTTAAATACAGACCACTATGGTATAACCATTTGCACATCACATTTAAAGCTGCTCATCAAAGTTTCCCCTTATTCAGCTAACATCAGAGAAAGGCACAATCCCAGAGAGGGGGCCAAATGGATCTTTTGAAAGGAACACACCACTCTCAAAAAGCTCAGCAACCCAGCTGCTGCAGAAGCCGCTTGATGATAGGCACTTGAGACGGAGATGAATTAACTCCATTACTCAAAATACAGCCGATGTGACATGCATACAATTTCTCCTGAATCAAACAGAGATAAAAGGAACTTATTGGGGGAGGTGAGCACTTTGTGTCTGGCATCTTCTCTATTCTTTGGAAAAACTTCAGTGCTTTAGACCAGTGGCTAAAAGTAGACAGGAAAAGGAGAAAGAAGAATGCCGTTGAAATTCGGCTTATCTTAGCCCAGGGAGCTGAAAGACACTTTCCATGCCTCTTAACAAACATGCCTGATATTCTACATAATTCCTTGCCTCTAGGATTCTGTAGCAGAGAAAGCCCAGATTCTGTAATTATCACAGACCTGAAATGAATTTGTCCCACAACAGAATTCTCCATGGGAAATTGAAGTTGAATAGTCAGTGAACATTTGGTCTGCATTTGAAAATTTACTGCAGTGCACTCTGCATGGGGCTGCCTTTGAAGATGATTCAGAAGCTGCAGCTCGTGCAAAATGTGGTGACCAGACTGATAACGGGGACAAGACAGTTTGAACATATAACACCAATTCTGGCCCACTTTCCCTGGCTTCCTGTACATTTCTGAGCCCGATTTAAGGTGCTGGTTCTGACCTATAATGCCTTACCATCATACCTGATAGAACACCTCTTTCAGTATGAACCAACCCCTATGCTATGCCATGCATCCAAGGCCCTTTTTCAGGCGCTTCCTCTGAGGGAGGCTTGGAGTGTGGCAACAAAGCAAAGGGCCTTCTTGGTGGTGGCCCCCCATTTATGGAATGAACTCCTTGAAGAAGTCCACATGGCACCAACATTGTCATCTTTTCAGCATCAGGTTAAAGCTGCTCTCTTCTCTCATGCATCCAAGGCCCTTTTCCAGGCGCTTCCTCTGTGGGAGGCTTGGAGTACGGCAACAAAGGAAAGGGCCTTCTTGGTGGTGGCCCCCCATTATGGAATGAACTCCTTGAAGAAGCCCACATGGCACCAACATTGTCATCTTTTCAGCACCAGGTTAAAGCTGCTCTCTTCTCTCAGGCATTTGGCAGCATATAACACGTTTTTGGATCCGGTCCTGGGGGGTGTTGCCACGAGTGACTTACTCCGAGCTGGCTGCTTTGGGACATCATTAGGGATACATGACATTGTGGCCATCCAGCAGCCACTCCAGAGTTTCACACTGAAAAACTGGTTCTTCTGAGACTACTTTTAGTCTGATTGTTTTCCTAAAGTTGACTTGTCTGCACTTCTGTTGTGGCATGCACCACCCTCCGTATTTCCTCCAGCATTATAGCCCTGACCAGGGGTGTGTCTCACCTCACTGACCCCAGTCAAGGGTTATTTCCACAGTGCTTTCCCCGCCTGTGTTTCCCCGCTGTTTCCATCAATTCAGGGCTGGGTGTTGGAGAACTGGGCAGTCTCTAACTTCTTTTTAAAAACTAAAGGGGTAAACTGAAACAGCACTTTTGTCGGCAGTACCGATGCCTCTGCCCCCCCTTGCTCAGTATGTTACTACCTTGCATTTGTCCAGCAATACCCATATACCCTATCTCACTACCTCACTAAGCCACTATTCAGGGCCATAGCTATTGCTGGGCAAATGCGTGATAGTGACCTAGTGACAATGAAAACCCCTTTGTAGGTGTGCTTTTAAAAAAGACTTCTTCCTTTCTGGATAGCTGATTTGTTTCACGTGTCTACGTCTCTGTCGCACATTTGCTCTATCACTCATTGTGATAGCACAAATGTGTGATAGAGCAAATGCATGATAGAAGCATAGAGATGTGAAAGAAATAGCCAATCCAGAAAGGAAGAAGTTAAAAAAGCACACCTACAAAGGGGTTTTCAATGTCATTAGGTCACTATCATGCATTTGTCCAGCAATAGCTATGGCTCATATCTCTCAGCATGTCACTATTGCGCATTAGCGCTGTTGCGCGATAGTGACAAATTGAGGTAGCAGTTCTGGAGGGGGAAGAAGTAAATAAACAATTGCCAGAATTCGGCATAGCTTGGGGAAGGGGTCTCCTCAGAAGTAACTCCCATTGTGGTCAATGAGACTAAGTTTCCATACATTACTTTATGGGGAAGGAAAAAGGAGAGCCTGGACGAAAGTCACGGGGGAGGCTTCCTTATTGGTTGAGCAGCCCCTGCCACCACTCTAATGATGTTTACTCCAATCTCCCCACCCGGAAGCACGTTCTGTGAAGTGGCTTATACTGGGGCAGTGCACTCACTCATGGATAGGGATGTACGAAAGGGACTTACCTTGTCCCGTAGCTTGCTTCGCGGTGGGGGGGAGGCGCTTCACTTCTCCCCCCAAAGTTCAGGCGAGGGGGGAGAGGCGCCCCACCCCGCCTTGCCCTGCCGAAATTCAGGCTGGGGAGAAGTGCTCCGTCTCCCCAGCCGCAAAACAAAAAGTGAAAAAAACAACAACAACCCCGTGATAGGCTACGTAATGATTAACGTAGTCTATCACGGCTAGATTTCCAAAGTCAGCCATGATAGGCTACGTTAATCGTCACGTAGCCTATCACGGGTGACTTTTGGGAAAAAAAGCACATACGCAAATGGTGGCAGCCCATGGGCACCGCCATTTGCGTTCCTTATTTTGGCATGTCTAGTCTAGGTAAAGATTTATGTAGACTACGGCGAAAATAAGGGAACGCTATTTGCGTTGCCCTTATTTTCGCCGTAGTCTACGTAAATCTTTACGTAGACAAGACATGCCAAAATAAGGAAAGCAAATGGCAGCACCCATGGGCCGCCGCCATTTGCGTACGCGCTTTTTTTCCCCCCCAAAGTCACCGTGATAGGCTACGTGACGATTTACGTAGCCTATCATGGCTAACTTTGGAAATCGAGCCATGATAGGCTACGTAAATTGTCACGTAGCCTATCACATGTGTGTGTGTGTGTGTTTTTACTTTTTTATTTTGTAACGGCGGCGGCGGCAGCCGGTCGGGAGACCGGCCGCTGCCCCTGCCCCCGGCGAAACGCCGCCGAACCACCGCCGGGACCCGCTGCCGGGAGGGACATTCGGCCATGGTAAGTCCCATCCCGGGGGGGGGGCAGGGGGCCGGCGGAGAATTTCCCCAACACTTTCAGGGGGCCAAATGCCTTGGCGCTCGGCCTCCCAAAGAGTCGTGGAGAAATTCTCCGCCATCCCTACTCATGGAGCCCTGCATGGACCATAGCACACCAAAGCTGATTCCTTGAAAAAATCCAGGTAAGCCTTCCCTCACTTCTCCTTTTGTTGCTGTGGTGACAGCTCCCTGGATTTCTCTAGTGGATTGTTTTAACTAGATTTAAATATATGTTGTTGTTGTTGTGTGTGCTATCTCTTTTATGTCCTTATGCAAATTTTTTTTTATACTTTATATAATGTATTTTAATTGTTTTTAATTCTTGTGAACCACCCAGAGAGCTTTGACTATGTAGAAGTATAAAAATATACTGAATGAATGAATGAATGAATGAAAAGTTGAACCACATTTGCTGTTGTTGTTGTTGTTCAGTCATTCAGTCGTGTCCGACTCTTCGTGACCCCATGGACCATAGCACGCCAGGCCTTCCTGTCCTGCGCTCTCTCCCGGAGCGCGCTCAAGTTCATATTCATTGCATCTGTGATGCTATCTAGCCATCTCATCCTCTGCCGTCCCCTTCTCCTTTGGCCTTCAGTCTTTCCCAGCATCAGGGTCTTTTCCAGGGAGTTTTCTCTTCGCATTAGGTGGCCAAAATATTGGAGCTTCAGCTTCATTATCTGTCCTTCCAATGAGCACTCAGGGTTGATTTCCTTTAGGATGGACTGATTGGACCTCCTTGCAGTCCAGGGGACTCGTAAGAGTCTTCTCCAGCACCACAGTTCGAAAGCATCAATTCTTCGGCGCTCAGCCTTCCTTATAGTCCAGCTCTCACAGCCATACATTACTACTGGGAAAACCATAGCTTTGATTAGACGGACCTTTGTCGGCAAGGTGATGTCTCTGCTTCTTACTATGCTGTCTAGGTTGGCCATAGCTTTCCTCCCAAGGAGCAAGCGTCTTTTAATTTCAGGGCTACAGTCACCGTCTGCGGTGATCTTGGAGCCCAAGAAAGTAAAATCTGTCACTGCTTCCATTTCTTCCCCTTCTATATGCCAGGAAGTGATGGGGCCAGATGCCATGATCTTCGTTTTTTTAATGTTGAGTTTCAAACCAGCTTTTGCACTCTCCTCTTTCACCCTCAACAAGAGGCTCTTGAGATCCTCTTCGCTTTCTGCCATTAGGGTGGTATCGTCTGCATATCGGAGGTTGTTGATAATTCTCCCAGCAATCTTAATTCCGACCTCTGATTCATCCAACCCGGCATTTCTCATGATGTACTCTGCATATAAGTTAAATAAGCAGGGTGACAATATGCAGCCTTGTCGTACTCCTTTCCCAATTTTGAACCAATCGGTTGTTCCATGTCTGGTTCTTACTGTTGCTTCTTGACCCTCATACAGGTTTCTCAGGAGACAGGTAAGGTGGTCTGGTACTCCCATCACTTTAAGAATTTGCCACAGTTTGTTGTGATCCACACAATCAAAGGCTTTAGCGTAGTCAATGAAGCAGAAATAGACATTTTTCTGGAATTCTCTTGCTTTCTCCATGATGCAGCGAATGTTGGCGATTTGATCTCTAGTTCCTCTGCCTCTTTGAAACCCAGCTTGTACTTCCGGTAGTTCTCGGTTCGCATACTGCTGAAGCCTAGCTTGTAGGATTTTGAGCATCACCTTGCTGGCATGTGAAATGAGCGCAATTGTGCGGTAGTTTGAACACTCTTTGGCGTTGCCCTTCTTTGGCATTGGAATGTAAACTGACCTTTTCCAGTCTTGTGGCCACTGTTGAGTGTTCCAGATTTGTTGGCATATTGAATGCAGCACTTTAACAGCATCATCTTTTAGGATTTTAAATAGCTCGGCTGGAATACTGTCATCTCCACTAGCTTTGTTGTTACTAATGCTTCCTAAGGCCCACTTAACTTCACTCTCTAGGATGTCTGGCTCAAGTTCAGTGAGCGCACTATCATGGCTATCAGGGACATTCAGATCTTTCCTGTATAGTTCTTCTGTGTATTCTTGCCACCTCTTCTTAATCTCATCTGCTTCTGTTAGGTCCCTGCCTTCTTTGTCCTTTATCATGCCCGTCTTTGCACAAAACGTTCCCTTGAGATCTCCAATTTTCTTGAAGACATCTCTAGTCTTTCCCATTCTGTTGTTTTCCTCGATTTCTTTGCATTGTTCATTTAAGAAGGCCTTCTTGTCTCTCCTTGCTATTCTCTGGAACTCTGCATTCAGTTGGATATATCTTCCCCTTTCTCCCTTGCTTTTCGCTTCCCTTCTTTCGTGAGCTACTTGTAAAGCCTCATCAGACAGCCACTTTGCTTTCTTGCATTTCTTTTTCTTTGGGATGGATTGAGTTGCTGCCTCCTGAACAATGTTACAGACCTCTGTCCATAGTTCCTCAGGCACTCTGTCTATCAGGTCTAATCCCTGAAATCTATTCCTCACCTCCACTGTATATTCATCAGGGATATGATTTAGGTCATACCTGAACAGTTTAGTGGTTTTCCCGACGTTCTTCAATTTAAGCCGAAATTTTGCAAGAAGCAGCTCATGATCTGAGCCACAGTCAGCTCCAGGTCTTGTTTTTACTGACTGTATGGAGCTTCTCCATCTTTGGTTGCAAAGGACATAATCAATCTGATTTCGATATTGACCATCTGGTGATGTCCATGTGTAGAGTCGCCTCTTGTGCTGTTGGAAAAGAGTGTTTGCTATGATCAGCATGTTCTCTTGGCAAAACTCTATTAGCTTTTGTCCTGCTTCATTTTGTACACCAAGGCCATGCCTGCCTGTTATCTCGGTGATTTCTTGACTTCCTACTTTAGCATTCCAATTCCCTATGATGAAGAGGACATCTTTTTTTGGTGTTAGTTCTAGAAGGTGTTGTAGGTCTTCATAGAACCGATCAACCTCAGCTTCTTCGGCCTCAGTGGTTGGGGCATAGACTTGAATTACTGTGATGTTGAATGGTTTGCCTTGGATTCGTACTGAGATCATTCTATCATTTTTAAGATTGTACCCCAGTACTGCTTTTCCCACCCTTTTGTTGACTATGAGTGCTACTCCATTTCTTCTAAGGGATTCTTGCCCACAATAGTAGATATGATGGTCACCTGAATTAAATTCGCCCATGCCTGTCCATTTTAGTTCGCTGATTCCCAGGATGTCGATGTTCAATCTTGCCATCTCATGTTTGACCACCTCCAGCTTACCTTGATTCATTGATCTGACATTCCAGGTTCCTAAACAATATTGTTCTTTACAGCATTGGATCTTCTTTTCACCACCAGACACATCCACAGCTGAGTGTCCTTTCGGGTTTGGCCCAGCCGCTTCACTCTTTCTGGCGCTACTTGGAGATACCCTCTGCTCTTCCCCAGTAGCATATTGGACACCTTCCGACCTGAGGGGCTCATCTTCCGGCGTCATCTCTTTTAGCCTTGTGATACGTTCCATGGGGTTTTCTTGGCAAGAATACTGGAGTGGGTTGCCATTTCCTTCTCCAGTGGACCACATTTTGTCAGAACTCTCCACCATGACCTGTCCGTCTTGGGTGGCCCTGCATGGCATAGCTTATGGCTTCACTGAGTTACGCAAGCCCCTTCGCCACAACAAGGCAGTGATCCATGAAGGGGCACATTTGCTGACTGTTATTGATATGTGATGACTGTTGAAAGTGAATTATAAAAGTCAAATACCAAATACTGGAATCAACATTTGATAGTTAACAATTAGTATTTCATGGCATTTGATAGCTGTGGACTTTCCCAGTTGCCAGTAAAATTGTCCTTCCCACAATGCCCTATTTGTTTATGTCAACGATAGGGAATCTTATACCACAAGCTGGACATGGCCTATGGGGATTCTCCATCTGGCTGCCAGTTCCTTTCCCAAGCCCCACCCCCTCTCCTGGCAGGGAAAAGCTCTTATCTCAGGCCAACTGCTGATTGGAGATAAGAATTTTTCCCTGCAGGAGAAAGTGGGCAGGACCTAGGGAGGGAGCTGCTGAAAGATTCAGACCTGCTTACTTCTGAGGCCGCCTGCCCTCCTTGCTTCTGAGCCTTGACCTGCTTTCTTGTAAGGAGACATGCAGAATCTTGGTCTGTGTATTTATAAGTAGACATCCTCTTCATGCTTACTTCTGAGTAGACATGTAGAGACTTGGGATGCTATTTGAAAGTGCTGCTGGGTGATACAGTCCTGCTTACTTATGAGTAGACATGGAAAACCTTGTCCTGCTGAGTAGGGTTAAAATTGGCAGCAATCACAACTTTGATCTTCCCACTTGCCTTTGGCCCCACCCATAGATGGACTGCACCTCTCCCAAGATCTTTCTCATATTGGAATTCAGCCCTCGGGCTGAAAGAAGTTCCCCACCCCTGGTTTATGCCATTTTCTTTTATTATGCCTTTTTCAAAACAGCTTCAAAGCAGGTTACAATAAAACAGCAACACTGAAATGCAATATAAACCAATGGATTAACAGTTATGGATAAAATGAGACTGGCAAATAACAGGGCAAACCTAAATTAAAATACATACAGCAAATAGGGCAAATAAAAAGGATTGGGTACCATTAATGAAGAGAATAGGATGTATTTTGCCTGGTGCAAAAAAAGAGAGAAAAAGTTTTATTTATTTATTTAGTATAATATAAATAAATAAATTTATTTAGTATTATTTATTTAGTATAAAAGAGAAGATGCCAGGTGAATATGTTTAGGAATTGCTAAAAGTCTCTCTGGTTTCCTTCCTTTAAGTGGACACTAGCATATGATATTATCTTAAGCTTTATCCTGCAGCAAAGAGGCAAGTAACTTGGGTTCCAATATAATGACTGCCGAAAGATGCTATGTACATTTGTCAGAGAGAACGTGTCTTTTTTTTTATTTGCTGCAATTCAGAATATGCACCTATTTTAGACACCCTGCCTTAGACTCAAGTAATTGGGTAAGAACAGGAGGCATTTTGCCCCCTTCCCCTTGAGTATACAGAAAGAAATCTGAGCCTGCGATTCTATGGGGGGGGGGGAGAGAGAGAGAGAGAGAATAACATACTGTGATCATTTTTTGTAGGAGGTGCCTAGTGTTGTATGTAATCCAGTTCTTTTCCTCACCTTCACCACTCCTGCAAATGAGGACATAACCCTGAATGATAGCAAGAAAAGTTAAAGCTAGAAAGCTACCTATAATGCCAATGTGTTTGTTTTATTTCCTGAAGCTGAATGCAGTATTATTTATTGACAAGTAATGGACATGCTCTAAAACTCTCTCTCTCTCTCTCTCTCGCTCTCTCTCTCTTTCTTCTTCTTCTTCTTCTTCTTCTTCTTCTTCTCCTTCTCCTTCTCCTTCTTCTTCTTCTTCTCCTTCTTCTTCACATAAAATCAGTTATCATTTTGAAAAGCAATAAATCTGCCAACCTGGAAATTCCCAAGAGGTTTCGATAAAATTAACCTTTTGATTTTTTTATCTAACCTTACCACATCTTTGAGGAGCTGAAACTTCAGCCTTTGACAAAGAAGGAACATGCTAGATATACTCATGTGTTTGTGCTTAAAGAATGGGTAGGACAGCATAGCTGCATTCACCTCTGGCCTTGAGATGAGATTCATTTGATCCCCAAACATGTTTTCAGTACCAGTATTAAGTTTTGTATATGTGAAATAAAATAATAGGTTGCCTCTGACTACCATCTACTGGGGAGCAACAGTAGAAGAAGTCTATGTTCTGCTTGTGGGCATACCAGAGCCATCTGACTGGCCACTTTGGGAAGCAGAATGTGGGACTAGACAGACATGATCTGATCTAGCAGGGTTTTGTTAAAGTTCTTAAAGAGAGATGTGCTTTGAGCATGTACAGGTCACCTCTCTCTCAGCATTTGAGGCCAAGTTCACAAATAGCCCTGACATCTACTATTTTCTAAGGGTCCTTAGAAAAGTAGAAGTAAGGTATCAAGGTAGACTGGGCTAATAATGCAAACAACTCTCCTTTTCATCTATATTGTGCATGTCAAGTGTTCAAAGCTCTTCACAGAATCTTTACAACATCTTCTAAAGCTCGTCACAGAATTTTTGCACCTTCAGGTCAGTGCCCTTGTCCCCATATTGCAGACAAACAGTGGCTTGCCACCGAGTGAGCATCTGAGGTGTGATTTGAACACAGGACTTTGAAGCTAGCAACTGATATGTGTAGCCACTGTATTACACCAGTACCAAAGGCAGTTTGTCCCACCTGCCTGGCACTGAACACTATTTGTTGCAGAACATGTCAGCTTGCACTAAAATACTGGGATATGCTTCTCCTGTGCAGTGTATTCCTTGATTTGTGTTTTTCCAGACCCAGAGAAACTGCAGGTTATTATCACTCCATTATCTGAATGTATCCACAGGCATGTTTCCTGAAGGATCAAGGCATGCAATTAATTCTTTGAGATGCCTGCCAATTATGCAGCCATTTTCATCATCATGTTACAGTTCACATACCTGTTGCAGATTTAGTTATACTTCTCAATCGCTCATATATATGTGTGTGTGTGCATGTGTATGTGTGTATAGCAATTGAGATTGAGAATGACTTAAGGGATTCATTTTATCTCTGAAAAATGTTGTCAAGATTAGTCCTCAAAATAAAAGAAGAGGCAGTGAAACAGTTTCCCCCAAGCTTGCACCCTCCAGATACGTTGGACTGCAACTCCCAGGAGGTGAAGTCCAACACGTCTGGAGGGCACCAGGTTGGGGAAGGCTGCATTAAAAAAATAAAGGAGGGGCGTGAAACAAAACCCATTCTCAACTCCTGCATGACATTTGCATGCATACAGGAAAGCAAACTTGAACAAGATAAACTTAATTACTCTGATTAATGTTTTTTTTTTTGGGGGGGACTAATAAGGAACAGTAGACACAGCCAAAGATTTAATGCATTATCCATAAATATTCAGAGGAAAGCTTCATGCCATGGCAATGAGGGAATGCAACAGTTTGAAAATGCTTTGCACCTTGGAGCAAACGACTCTATCTTGACCACTCACTTGTATTTTTTTCAATCAGGGTGAAGATGTCACAGTCTTGGGAACCAATCTCTTGTACACACCCTAGAAGGGCAACTTTCCAATCATCCCTAACATAAGTACCATGGACAGCTCCTTCAGTTCAGCCCATGCTGTCCCTGGCTATTACCAAGATAGGACTCCTATCACACAGATAGACAGTCGTTGATCGCTAAACCAATATTGCCCTAACTCACTTCTCAGAATCCCATTACAAATACTCATGTTTGCTTCATGTTAGCAAATAACATTTTTGTGTATGATGTTAGTCCTTTTCATAAGGGAATATAATGATAAAGGAGGTGGGCCCCCAAACAAAGCATGTTCAGAGTGTATGGGCCTGAACACGCTGTGTGGCCATGAATAAGCACAGCCTCAGTTCTCATCTGTAGAATGGGAATAACAGAATTTTCCGCGCAGTGGTTTGTGGAGGATGAATGAAAGAAAACATATTGCAAAGCACAATGTGTAAATGAGGATGACACATGCTCTTGGTAGTCTCTGTTGCAAAATCCTGTGCAAACAAGATGGAGACTCAACCTTGTCCAGTATCTGAGTCCTCCTCCATCACTGGGGACATACCAGCTTGTTTGCAGGGATTAGGGGTGCACGAAAGTCCCTTACCTGTCCTCGAAGCTTTTCGCGGTGGGGGGTAGGCGCTTTGCTGCTCCCCCCGCGAAGTTCAGGCTGGGGGGGGAGGCTTCCCACCTCGCCCGGCCGAAATTCAGGCCGGGGAGGAGGCACCTCACCTCGCCCGGCCACGAACTAAACAGTTAAAAAAAAAAAACGCCCCCGTGATAGGCTACGTGACGATTAACGTAGCCTATCACGGCTAGATCTGCAAAGTCAGCCATGATAGGCTATGTAAATCACCATGTAGCCTATCACAGGTGACTATAAAAAAAAAAGAAAAAAAAGCACGTACGCAAATGGCGGCCCCCATAGGGAGCCGCCATTCACGTTCCTTATTTGGTCACTGTAGTCTACGTAAAGGTTAAAGGCTATTTGTGTTGCCCTTATTTTCGCCGTAGTCTACGTAAACCTTTACGTAGACTACAGCGACCAAATAAGGAACGGGAATGGCAGCTCCCTATGGGGGCCGCCATTATCCGTACGCGCTTTTTTTTTTTTTAAGTCACCCATGATAGGCTACGTGACGATTTACGTAGCCTATCACGGCTGACTTTGCAAATCTAGCCGTGATAGGCTACGTTAATCGTCACGTAGCCTATCACGGGGGCGTTTTTTTTTTCTTTTATTGGAATGGCGGCGGCAGCAGCCGGTCGAAAGATCGGCTGCTGCCCCCACCACTGATGAAGACCCGACGAACCGCCGGCCGGACCCGCCGCTGGGAGGAACATTCGGTGAAGGTAAGTCCCGTCCCGGGGGGGGTGCGGGGTGCGGGGGGTGCGGAGAATTTCTCCCCGAAACTTGTTCGGGGGGCCGAATACGTTGGCGCTCGGCCCCCCGAAGTTTCGGGGAGAAATTCTCCGCCAACCCTAGCAGGGATCTGCTGGAGAACATGGACTGTTAGGGATGGCAGAGAATTCCACCATGGACTCCAATGAGGCTGAATTCAAGGGAATTTGGCCTCCGGAGTCCGTGGCGGAATGTTCCCACTCACCACCTCCTGCCGGATCGTTGGAGCTGAATCCTCCTCGTCAGCGGCTCCAGTCCACAAGCGAAATAGCTGCCATTGCTGTCCGTATCGCTGCAGATGAGAAACAGGAAGTGATCCAGATGCAAATGGTGTCCGCCATGCCATTTGCATCCCTGTTTCTTCTTATGATAGGCTACGTGTCTGTATTTATGTAGCTATTTACATAGCCTATCGCATGAAAAAAGGGAAATTTTTTCACACGATAGGCTATGTAAATAGCTGCAGACATGTAGCCTATAGCAAGAAGAAACTGGCTCCACTCTGCGGACTCACCACAGAGCGGAGCTGGCCAGCAAGGATTCTGGGGAGGGGGAGGAGAGGATCACCTCCCCACCCGCGGAGCCCCCTGTGGAGCCCAGGTAAGGGGATTCATACAACCCTATGGACTGTTCATTAACTTCTTTAGACTTCGCCTTCGCCTTTTTCAGCGCCAGCTTTTTCAGGATTAACTAGGGATGTACAAATCCTACTCACCCATCCATTCCGGGGCATCAGCGGTAGGGGGGAGGCGCTCCGTCCCTCCCCCGGGAATCCTCCCCAGACTGGCTCTGCTGCATGGCGGCTCCACAGAGCCACCAGCCGGGGCTGGCAGCAGCCAGAGTTCTGGCTGCAGCCGGGCTACTGCAGCCGCCATTTGCATGCTTGCAGTCAGCCGTGATAGGCTACATAAGTATTTACGTAGCCTATCACAGCAAAGAGCAGGGATGTAAATGGCGGCCGCCACGCCATTTGTGTGGCCGCCTTTACCATGATAGGCTATGTAAATACTTGCGTAGCCTATCACGGCAAAGAGCAGGGGCACATATGGTGTAGTGGCCACCATTTGTGCCCCTGCTCTTTGCCATAATAGGCTATGTAAATACTTATGTAGCCTATCATGGCTGACTGAGAGCATGCAAATGGTGGCCGCTATGACAGCAGCCATTTGTGGCCACAGCAGCACAGCAGCGGCCAGCCGGGAGAGCAGCCAAAGCCGCTGCCGCTGCATCCGTCACTGGAGCCGCCACCGCCGCTGCATCTGCCACCAGGTAAGCTCCATCCTGGGGGGATTCCACAGGGTGGCGGGGGGGGGAGGCCATTCCACCACGGATTCCGGGGGGCTAGATTCTTTAGATTCTTTACTCTTTAGAATCCTGCCTCACTGGAGTCTGTGGCAGAATTCTCTGACATCCTTAGGATTAACCCACAAGGAATCAGGTTTATTTATGTTGATGAGCACTCATCATGTCACAGTGCCATTATGGGTTAGGTGGAGAGTTCATGAAGACTGTGTAACACCCCACTCATTCCACCACAGCTTTCCAATACTGGAGTAAACTTCTTATTCACCTACTGCAAATAACTGATCAATGTGTTATACTATAGATTAACAATGGGACAGTGATGCAGGTTTGGGTGGGGGTTAGTGGGAGGGGGGAGATTATTAGAAAACTCACCCAGATTTCTGAAACTGATAAAAACATATTGTCTTGCTGTTCAGATCTCTCATCTGAAACAGATAATCTTTGGAGGTGTACCCAGTCTGTGGGTGTCCCTCAACTTGGAATATGGATACATAGGGAACTGGTAACAGGGCGTTTTCTATAAATACCCCCCCCCCATTTATGGAATACTCTCCATGGGGACATTCACTTGGCTTAGTGAGTTGTAGAGACAAGATTAAAACACAATTTTATTTGCCCATGCTTTTGATGGTTGCTGATCATTCCCCCCCCCCGCTATGTGGTTTTATGTTAATGTTGTTGCTGTTGTTTCCTGCTTTTTTTATTGATCTGCTGTTTTATTAATTTGATAATGGATTTTATGTTGTTTTTTATGATGTTTATATTGTTTATTTTAAATTGGAATGCATCTTGTAATTCTTTAAAAATGTATCTGAAAGGGAGGTTATAAATGCTCTGCATAAATATACACAGAGTTTCTCAGTTTATTCAGATAAATGTGCAGAGGAAGTGGGGTTGCATTACTGATTTGCCTTCATATATTGGCGGCTTTTCATTCCATTTCATTGTGCATGTTATATAAGAAGCCTGATTTTTGCAGGCAGCCACTGAACAATAGCTAGTAAGGTTTTGTAGCTATTTGACAGTAGGGATGGGTGAAAATTTTGTTTCCATTTGGTTTTTGTTAAGGATTTACCAAAATTTGCAAAGTTCTTGAGATTTTTTTTTTTTAAAAATGGGGGAGAAACTGAAAATGACAGATTCATCCATCCAGGCCCAAGGCTTTGATTCATTTGCTCTTAAAAGTCTGGGTTTGAATTGCTGTGTATTCAAACATGCTTGTGAGTCTGCATAAGGGTTGCCACCTCTTTTTTCTGAAAGTCTCCTTGTCTGTAGGGATTAGGGATGTATGGATCCCCTTACCTGGGGTCCATGGGGGGGGGTCCGCAGGCGGGGGGAGGTGATCCGGTCCTCCCTCTGGAATCCTCCCTGGCCGGCTCAGCTCCTAGGGGAGTCCGCGGAGCTGCTGGCTGGCTCCAGTCACTGCCGGACTTCCAGCCACGGCCGGTCTACAGACGCAAATGCCATCCGGTGTAGAGGACACCATTTCCATCCCTGCCATTGACCATGATTGACTATGTAAATATTTATGTAACCTACCTATCACGGCAAAGAGCAGGGATGCAAATGGAGTAGCAGATGGCATTTGTGTCCCTTAGGGACGCCAGAGAATTCTGCCCTGGATCTCAGTGAGGCCGAATGCCAGTGCATTTGGCCCCCCGAACTCCGTGGCGGAACAGCCTGCCACCGCCCCGCCCCCCCCACAGATCCCCCCCCCCGGGACGAGACTTACCTGGGGCGGATGTCGCAGGCGGCGGCAGCTCTGGCAGCAGCTTCAGCGGCAGCGGCGGCGGCTGGTCTACCGACCGGCTGCCGCCATTTGCAGTCTTGTCATTTTTTTTTTTTACAAGACATGATAGGCTACATAAAGATTTACGTAGCCTATCATGGCTGGGTAAAAAAAAAAAGAAAAAAGCCGCATACGCAAATGGCAGCAGCTATGGCCACCACCATTTGCGTTCCTTAATTTTGGCCGTCTTAGTCTACGTAAATATTTACGTAGACTATGATGGCGAAAATAAAGGGGAACGCAAATAGTGTAGTGGACGCTATTTGCATTCCTTTTTGATTCGCCGTTTTAGCCTATGTAAATATTTACGTAGGCTAAAACGGTGAATCAAAAAGGGATGCAAATAGCGCCCGCTACGCTATTTGCATTCCCCTTTATTTTCGCCGTCATAGTCTACGTAAATATTTACATAGACTAAGACGGCCAAAAATAAGGAACGCAAATGGCGGCGGCTGTAGCCGCCGCCATTTGTGTACGTGTTGTTGTTGTTTTTTTTACCCAGAGCCCTCCGCAGTCGGAAATCTGGCTGCGGACAGCTCTGGCCTGGGCCTGGCCGGCTGCTCCGCAGAGCTGCTGCGGAGCACACCCGGCTGTGGAGGATTCCGGGGGGGAGGAACGGATCGCTTCCCCCCCATTGAGGATTCCATGGGGAGGGACGGAATGCCTCCCCCCCCACCATCAACATAATCCACGGAAAGGTAAGTGACTTTCGCACATCACTAGCGTCCCTGCTTGTTTTGTGATTGGCTATGTAAATATTTATGTAGCCAATCACGGCAAAGTGCAGGGATGCAAATGGCATCCCCTACGCCATTTGCGTCCCTGCTCTTTGCCATGATAGGTTACATAAATATTTATGTAGCCAATCACAGCCAATGGCAGGGACGCAAATGGCGTCTGCTATGCCGGATGCCATTTTGTTCCGCAGCCCGGCAGCGGATGGCTGCGGAACGAAGACAGCGATCTGGACCAGCTGCCGCCAGATAGATTCCATCCCAGGGGGATTTTGGGTGGTGGTGGGAGGTAGTCCGTTCCACCATGGACTCCAGGGGGGTGGATTCCAAAGAATCCGGCCTCATTGGAGTCCGTGGCAGATTTCTCCGCCATCCCTAGTAGAGATGTACAGATTGTGTAAAATCCATTCTGTCTGTGTTCTGTGGATTATCAGGCACCTTTCATTCTGTCATCCACCCATTGATGGAATGAGTTTTTTTTCTGAATTTGCACAAATTTGTATTTACACAAATGTGCGTTTGCACATTTTGCCCATGCGAAAATGTGCAAATTCTCCCAAAATGTAAATTTTCATGCTTTAGCCTATGGTGAAATGTGAATTCCTGGCCAGTTTTTGTTTGTTTGTTTGTTTTTGTAAATGTGTATTTTTCTATGATGACATTTGTGCAAAATTGGGGAACGTTTGAAAACCAGCCAGCAAGTCCATGGAATCCACCCACTGGGGGAGAGCCAGTCCACTGTGGAATCTGTGTGTCAGATGCATGAAAATCTGAACTCATTTGGTTCTGCTGTGCATTTCTCTGATATTCCTCCTTGTCTATAACAGCTACATGGCAGGCAGATACACCATGGGACCCTCCATGCTAGGAAATGCTGTACCTATTGAATTTGGCAGGTGCAGATGGCACGAATTTTGATTCAGTACATTTTTATTAAAAAAGATTAAAAATTACAAAGTTTATAATTGGGAAAGAAAGAACTTGAGAACCTGATTTAAAACAAACAAAAAATCAAATGCAGGAGAAAGCAAAATGGACAGATTTACCCGTCCCTATTTGATGGGGGTTCTTTGCTGTCTTCTTTCTTGTACTTCAAAGATAAGAAAAAGACAAAAGCAAACAAGGTGAGGAGTGTTTCTGTTGAAGGGGAGTGGGGGCCTTTTTATTTAACATCATGATTCCTACTAAGAACAATCCCTAAAGGACTAAGATTCTCTAAACCCCGTTGTAGCATGGATCAGTGAGGTCATATCATCTTTCACTCAAGTGCCTGTTCATTGTGGGTGACAACATTTGAATTCAAATATTCATCATCAAACTTGCTTCCAGTTTTCCAACAGGAGGAAATAATTTATTTCAGCTCTGGGCGTTCATTTCATCAGGGTGTCGTGCAGCTTAGTTCAAATGTTAATATTTAAAAAACAGCAAAAATGTCTTGCAGCTTGTCTGACCCTCCAACAGACATCCATGTTCAATGTGACACTAGCAAGCCAACCTTTGCTGCAATGTATCTGCTTAGTAAGCGCAATCTTTCTAGCAAAGCTATTCCTTGCAGCACCACTGAGTCACGGAATGTCACAGAAGATCCTTCTGACAGGTTGACATGACAGAGTACAGGGTGAGGGCAAGGAGGAGTCATACAGCACTCACCCATAAAACAAAGGAGAGGCATATGAACCTATAGTTGTCCCATGCCGTCTCATCTTCAGATTTTCATCTCTTTGTGTTTCAGCTAGGGATGTATGAGAGTTTCATTTGGGTCAGTTTTTACTTCAAATTTGCCCTGTTCACAACCCTGAATGCAATTTTCCCACAAAGGTCAAAAGTTCCCGAATTTGTGGTTTACAGTGGAAAAGTATGCTTAAAAAAAAAAAAAAGCACACTTTTTTAAGTGCTCTTTCATGCTTTGGTGTATGGGTGGAATGCACATTTTGGGTGTGCACTTTAAGAATGCCCACCACAATGCACACTTTTTTGGTTTAAAAAGAGAAACTCGTATCTGGGAATGTCAACAAGATTAACTGAGTCCAGAGGTGAAAACAGGATAATCTCAATGAGCTTGAACCTTGCTGATTCTCCCATCCCTACTTTCAGCTTTATTGCCTTCTCTTGAAACAGCTGCCTCCTGTTTTTCAAGCCATGTTCCTCTCAAATTAATTAGGGTGAATTTACAAATGTACAGTAGAGACCCTCCAACTGATGACTGCAACAAATGATGACTTGCATGTAGGAATCTGCCATCATGAAATCCTAATATGGTACACAGGGTCTTAAGCAGGAATGGAATGGAGAACTGGATTGTCCTATTTTGCCTAATCAATAGGGATGTGATAGGCTATGTAAAGATTTACGTAGCTTTTAACATCTGGGTAGGTAAAAAAAAAAGCATACGCAAATGGCGGCGGCTACGGCCGCTGCATTTGTGTTCCTTATTTTTCTCCGTCTTAGTCTATGTAAATATTTACGTAGACTGTTACGGCGAAAAGAAAGGGGAATGCAAATAGTGCCCACTACGCTATTTGCGTCCCCCTTTCTTTTCACTGTAGTAGTCTACGTAAATATTTATGTAGACTAAGATGGCGAAAAATAAGGAACGTAAATGGCGGTGGCCCTAGCCGCCTCCATTTGCATACATTTTTTTTTAACCTACCCAGACGTGATAGGCTACATAAATACTTACGTAGCCTATCACGGCTAAATACAGGGACGCAAATGGCGGCAGTTACGGCAGCCGCCATTTGCATCTCTGCAGGCTGCCCAGTGGCTGGATGTCCAGCTGTGGGTGGCCGGAGCCGACCAGCAGCTCTGCAGCTTGGCCATGGAGCGGAGCCGGCCGGGCAGGATTCCAGGGGGGAGGGATGGAGCGCCTCCCCCTCCGTCGAGGATTCCGGGGGGAGGGATGGAGCGCCCCTCCAGCGGAAACAGAATGGAATGGAAGGTAAGTGTTCCATCCATCCCTACTAATCAATGAATTACCACTTCAGCAAATGTATCTCAAGCATCTGTGGATCTCAGGTTATGTGTTATTCAGCAAAAACTCTTGTTCTGGGTCTATTGGATGCCACAATATCTCTTTCATAAGGGTTTGTCTAAATCAGCAAATTGCTGAAGGTGTAACATACTTAATGCCTCTTTTAATCATATGGTTTGGCAATGCACAATAGTTGCCTCTTTTGGGGAGGAAGTTATTATATGGATAAACCTTGTATTGGAATGTTCTTTAATATTTACTGATGTGCATGCCCTCTTAAATTATCTACCTGCTTCCTGAAAGTTAATGCACAGTCAGTGCAAAAGGATTGTCCATGCCCTTTTGACAGCTAAAAGACTGATATTACAGCACTGGAAGGATAAACACTTAGCTCCTATAATACAATGGACTGAGAACCTAACAACACTTTCAACATTTGAACAGGTGGTATATAGACACCACTTGTGAACCAATAATTATATGGATATTTGGTCCGCTTTTGTTGAAGTTTATGTATAATTCTTAGAAAGTTGTATTTCATATGCATCGATATATACAAATTTATGTAGGTGGGTTTTTTCCCCTCTTTTTAGTTTCTTTTGTTTTATTGAAGTTTAGTTTGTTTTATTGAAGTTTCACAACAAAAAAAGTAAAGAAGGCTACAACCCAGAAGAGTTAGGAGTAGGGATGGCAGAGAATTCTGCCATGGATCACGGTGAGGCCAAATGCCAGTGCATTCACCCCCCCGAAATCTGTGGCGGAACGGCCTGCCACTCCCCCCACCCCCCCCGCGGATCCCTCCCAGGACAAGACTTACCTGGGGCGGATCTTCCGGGCGGTGGTGGCTTCGGCGGCGGCTCTGGCAGCGGCGGCTGGTCTTCTGCCAGCCATTTGCAGTTGTGTGGGTTTTTTTTACAGAGACGTGATAGGCTACGTAAGTTTTTACGTAGCCTAAAATGTCTGGGTAAAAAAAAAAAAAAAAGCCGCCATTTGCATTCCTTAGTTTGGGCCGTCTTAGTCTACGTAAATATTTACGTAAATATTTACGTAAATATTTACGTAGCCTAAGACGGCGAAAATAAGGGGAACGCAAATAGCATCAGCTATGCTATTTGCGTTCCCCTTATTTTCGCCGTCTTAGTCTACGTAAATATTTATGTAGACTAAGACAGCCCAAACTAAGGAACGCTAATGGTGGTGGCTGTAGCCGCCGCCATTTGCGTATGCCTTTTTTTTTTTTACCCAGCCGTTTTAGGCTACGTAAGTTTTTACGTAGTTTTTTTACCCAGTCATTTTAGGCTACGTAAGTCTGGGTAAAAAAAAAAAAAAAGGCTTACACAAATGGCAGCGGCCATTTGCATACACGGGGTTTTTTTTCTTCCCAGAGCCCTCCGCGGCCGGAAATCCAGCTGCGGACAGCTCTGGTCTGGCTGGGCCTGGCCGGCTGCTCCACGGAGCTGCCGCGGAGCACAGCCGGCCGCGAAGGATTCCCGGGGGGGGAGGAATGGAGCGCCTCCCCCCCATTGAGGATTCTGGGGGGAGGGATGGAACGCCTCCCCCCCCACCATAAACATAATCCGCGAAAGGTAAGTGACTTTCATACATCCCTAGTTAGGAGTGCTTGAGCACACTGATTTCCATGGGCATAAGTCCAAGAATTGGATTCTGAGCATAGCCATTGTTCAAATGTACCTGTTCCTTTGATCTGGAATGCACTAGACTCAGCAAAACAAACAAACAATGTGAACATCTAATATAAAAAACAAAACACCCCCACTCCAAAACTATCTAGGGAGGCAGCTGGACCAATAGATGACAAGAGAGCTTGAGGGGCGCTGAAGGAGAATAAGAAGATGATTGGGAAGCTGGTTGAATCATGTGTGTCTCTCTTCAGTATGAAAGGTGTAGAGCAAATACCCATGAATCAACTGACTTCTCAGGAAAGGAGTGTGAAGAACTGAGATGACAAGAGATGACATTCTAGGCCTTATTGACAAATTAAAATGTAATGAACCACTGGGTCCAGATAGTATCCACTGAGAGTTCTTAAATAACTCAAATGTGAAATTGCTGATTTTTTAGGGAAAAAATATGTAACTTGTCTCTAAGATTTGCCTCTGTGTCAGAGGCCTAGAAAGTGGCCAATAGATGATTTTTAAAAAGGGACCTGGCTGGGAGGGATTGGTTAGCTTAACATCTGTTCGGGGTAAGAAGAAATCAACATTGCTTCTGCAAAGATAAGTTTCATCTCACTAACTTTTCACAGTGCAATTGTATACACGTCTGCTCAAAAATCAGTCCTATTGAGTTCAGCGGAGCTTACTCCCAGATAAGTGGGTATAAGATCACAGCCTTAGAGTTCTTTAAGGGCACAATCTTAAGCATGTTTAGACAGAAATAAGTCCTACAACTTCCAGCATTCCCCAGCCAGCTGGGAGTTGTAGGACCTTTTTTCTGTCTAAACATACATAGGATTGCACCCTAAGAGGGTTAAGAAGCATGTAGATGCTCCAGTAAAGATTCTATATTTGGATTCACATTAATGAGAACATTGACCCAGTACATGGAAGCAGTGAAAAATGGAGATGCTGTGCTAGGGATTGTTAGGAAAGAGATCAAAAATAAAATGATCAATATCATAATGCCTGTATAAAAGTCCGTGGTATATCCACACTTGAAATATTGTGTACAGTTCTGGTCACACATCACTCAGGACCTAGAGATGCACAGAAAGAATGGCAACCAAAATGATGAAGGGACTGGAGGAAGTCCTCTATGAGGAAAGGCTACAATGTTTGGGGCTTTTTAGATTAGAAAAAGGTTGAGTAAAGGGGGGGGTAATAGAGGTTTATACAATTATGCATGATGTGGAGACAGAAAGAGATCCCCCCCTTACCCCCTATTTCATAATGCTAGAAGCTGGGGCCATCTAATACAGCTGGGAGATTCAGCACAGACATAAGGATGTATTTCTTCACACAGTGCATACTTAAACCTTGGAATTTGCAGCCGCAGGATGTGGTGATGGCCTTTAAAAGGGGATTAAACAATTCATGGAGGAAAAATAAATCTAGGGATGGATGAGCCCATCTCCGTCTGGGGTGGGGGGAGCTCAACGAGCTGCCCTCCCCAGCTCACACAGCCCAGGCCTGCTCAGCGAGCCTCCCAGCTTGCCCCACCTGCCCGCGAGCTGCGCAAGCCACCCATCCTCTCCACATCAAGGACTCCAGTCAAGCCCTTGTGCTTTATGTGCACAAGGGCTTGATTGCTGAGTCCTTGGTGCGGCCAGCCCCCAGTCTCTCTCCCTGGCCTCCTCTAGAGGCAGCAGCCTCAGCAAGCAACAAGCTGGTCATTTTCTTACATTTACGTAAAATGACCAGCCTGTCCTTCATCCCTGCTGACACGAGGATGAGAGGGGAAGAAGGCAGTGCCTCCCTCTTCTCCTTCCCCCCATCCTTGCTACAGCAGCAACAATGAGGAACAGGCTGGTCATTCTACATAAGTGTGTAAGAGACTTATGGAAAACGACCAGCCTGTCCCGCTCCACTGCCTCTCTAGCAAGGATGGGGGAAGGTGGAGAGCCACTGCCTTCTTCCCCTCTCGGTGATAGGCAGCTGGCTCACTGAGGGATCTGGCACCCATGCTCTTGCCCGACTCAGCACTAGGGATGGGTGGATTCCCTATTGGCCGGTCTGTGGGGAATCCGCCCGTAGGGGGGAAATGATCTGTTCCTCCCCCCAGAATCCTCTTCGGCTGGCACCACTCTGTGGTGATTCCATGGAGCCACCGGCCGGGTCCAAAGCGCCAGCAATACGGCTGCCATGCCATATCGCTGGCTTAAGGGGAATTGACTGACTGCAGATGCAAATGGTGTCCAGGACGCCATTTGCGTCCCTGTTTTTACACGATAGGCTACACAAATTATATTTACACAGATATTTGTGTAGCCTATTACATGAAAAAACAGGGACACAAATGGTGTAGTGGACGCCATTTGTGTCCGGACTTAGCACAGCAATATGGCACGGCAATGGTGGCTGGCTGTATCACCAGTAGGGGTGCACGAAAGTCACTTACCTGGTCTCGCAGCTTTTCACGGTGGGGGGGAGGCGCTTCACTGCTCTCCCCCCGAAATTCAGGCCGGGGGGGAGGCTTCCCGCCTCGCCCGGCTGAAATTCAGGCTGGGGAGGAGGCGCCTCGCCTCGCCCGGCCGCGAAATAAAAAGTAAAAAAAAAAAAAACACCCCCGTGATAGGCTACGTGACAATTAACGTAGCCTATCATGGCTAGATCTGCAAAGTCAGCCGTGATAGGCTACGTTAATCGTCACGTAGCCTATCATGGGTGACTTTAAAAAAAAAAAAAAAAACCCGTACGCAAATGGCGGCCCCCATAGGGAGCCGCCATTCGTGTTCCTTATTTGGTCGCTGTAGTCTACGTAAATCTTTACGTAGACTACAGCGACCAAATAAGGAACGTGAATGGCGGCTCCCTATGGGGGCCGCCATTAACCATACGCGCTTTTTTTTTTTTTAAGTCACCCGTGATAGGCTACATGACGATTTACGTAGCCTATCACGGTTGACTTTGCAAATCTAGCTGTGATAGACTACGTTAATCATCACGTAGCCTATCACGGGGGCGTGGGGTTTTTTTTTAGTTTTATTGGAATGGCGGTGGCGGCAGCCGGTCGAAAGATCGGCTGCCGCCCCCGCCCCTGACGAAGACCCGACAAACTGCCGCCGGGACCCGCCGCCTGGAGGGACATTCGGGAAAGGTAAGTCCCGTCCCGGGGGGCGGGGGGGTGCAGAGAATTTCTCCCCGAAACTTGTTCGGGGGGCCGAACACGTTGGCGCTTGGCCCCCCAAAGTTTCGGGGAGAAATTCTCCGCCAACCCTAATCACCAGTGCTGCAGAGCCGGTGGCCAGCTCTGCAGGATCACCATGTCGAGAAGCCGGCCTGGACGGATTCCAGAGGGGCACAGAGGTGAGTGCTCCGTTCCACCACAGACCCCAATGGGGCTGGATTCTTGGAATCCGGCCTCATTGGGGTCTGTGGCGGAATTCTCCAACATCCCTAGGAAGGTGTGCTTTTCACTCTTAAGCATGATGGAAGGAGTACATGTCAAAAACGAGCTGCTACTATTAGATTCTTGGCTTATCCCATCAAAGCTATTGCCTCACTTGCTTGACATTTCTCATTCCATCCAGCCAGTTGCAAATACTATCACTCAGATATGTAGGAGGAAGTCAGCTCGGTGTTTATGACTGACTTTGCTTTGTCTGCAGTAGGCTAGTGGCCTGTCAGATGTACTAGATTAATATCTACAAGAATGCCCTGCAATCCCAATGAATCAATACAAGCTCTGACACAGACCAGCACGCTGAATTAAGCAGAGCTGATGGTGGGTTGTAAGCACATAGTGTTTAACGATTGGATGGGGCTTCCTCCTCTCTCTCTCCCTCTAACAAGGGCACTGCGCTTATTTTGATGGCACAGATAGTTTGACATCAATATAATCCTACATTGGCAACTGACAGGTCTCCTCTGTTTCTGTAAATAGCCAGCCCAACTACTGGTTACTGGGGAACTTGGAGAAGCAGCAGTTTGCAGTCAGATGCTACCAAAAGGACAAACCACCCATAAATGTTCTGGGGTAGGTGGAACACAAGTAAGTAACACTGTTCTGCGTCTGGATGAACACATGAAGATTATGAAGATTTCTTCTACTGATTCAGACCCAGGGATGGCCCATGACATTTTGCTGCCTTTGGAGAACAACAAGATGGTGCCCTTCCTATTTCCACACAGAAGCTAACTAGACTGACAGTTGAATCTTACTCCAATTGGACTGCATCTTCCTGCTGGGAGCAATAGCACCATGTGCTCCCTTCCCTCCAGCATCTGCTGCCTTGGCACAGCCACTTCAGTCTGCCTAATGATAGGACTCTGTTGAGACTATTGGTCCATTTATCCCAGTGATGTCTCATCTGACTGGCAACAGCTTTCCAAGATTTTAGGCAGGGGTCTTTCCTAGCCCTGCTACTAGGGATGGCAGAGAATTCCGCCACGGATCTCGGTGAGGCCAAATGCATTCGTCCCCCCAAACTCCGTGGTGGAATGGCCTGCCCCCCCGCCCCCCCGCGGATCACCCCCCGGGACGAGACTTACCTGGGGCAGATCTTCCGGGCAGCGGCTCTGGTGGCTGCGGCGGCGGCTGCGGCGGCTGGTCTTCCGACTGGCTGCCGCTGCCGCCATTTGCAGTGTTGTAAAAACAAACAAACAAACAAATGATGTGATAGGCTACGTAAAGATTTACGTAGCCTGTCATGGCTGGGTTTAAACACACACACACCGCGTACGCAAATGGCGGCAGCTAGGGCCGCCGCCATTTGCATTCCTTATTTTTGGCCTTCTTAGTCTACGTAAATATTTACATAGACTATGACAGCAAAAATAAAGGGGAATGCAAATAGCATAGCAGGCGCTATTTGCGTCCCTTTTTGATTCGCCGTTTTAGCCTACATAAATATTTACGTAGGCTAAAACGGTGAATCAAAAAGGGATGCAAATCAAGGGGAATGCAAATAGCATAGCAGGCGCTATTTGCGTCCCTTTTTGATTTGCCGTTTTAGCCTACGTAAATATTTACATAGGCTAAAACGGTGAATCAAAAAGGGACGCAAATCAAGGGGAACGCAAATAGCGTAGTGGGTGCTATTTGCATCCCTTTTTGATTCGCCGTTTTAGCCTACATAAATATTTACGTAGATTAAGACGGCCAAAAATAAGGAACGCAAATGGCGGAGGCCCTAGCCGCTGCCATTTGCATACGCGGTGTTGTTGTTGTTTTTCCCACAGCCCTCTGCGGCCAGAAATCCGGTTGTGGATGGCTCTGGCCTGGCTGGGCCTGGCCGGCTGCTCTGCGGAGCTGCCGTGGAGCACAGCTGGCTGTGGAGGATTCCGGGGGGTAGGAGCGGATCACCTCCCCCCCCGTCGAGGATTCCCGGAGGAGGGACGGAACGCCTCCCCCCCATCAACATAATCCGTGGAAAGGTAAGTGACTTTCATACATCCTTACCTGCTACCCAAAATCTATTTAGGTGGAGATTAGGGGTGCACGAACCCACCCCCATACAGGTTTCCCAGGAGCCTGCCCAGCCCCTGCCCCTGCTTGCCGGTTCCCAGGTTGTGCTTGAGCCCCTCCCATGCTCAGTGAGCAGCCCGCACTCACCACGGCAGCCTCATTGATCTCTGTAGTCACCATTTTTGAGAAATAAAATGGTGATCCCAAAAATGTGCATATTTGTGTATGCAGAAAAATGTGCATTTTGCAAAAATGCACATTTCAGCACATACGCGCATATATGTGTATGCACAAAATGTGCATTTTGCAAAAATGCGCATTTCAGCACATATGCGCATATATGTGTATTCATAAAAATGCACATTTTCATGCATACAGAAATATGTGCATTTTTGCGATCGCCATTTTATTTCTCAAAACATGGCTACCGCAAAGCTCGATGAGGCCACTGGGGTGAGTGCAGGGCATTTGTGAGCATGGACAGGGGGTGAGCAGGGTCAGGGGCTTGGAAAGAGGGGTTCAGGGGTGCGGGCAGGGGCAGTTCTGCTGGATTCCCAGACTTAATCGGGTGTCTGAGCCATCCCTAGTGGAGATAATGGAGACTGAACATTGGACTGCGAGCATATAAATGCAATCTCTGTCATTGAGGCTATGGCCCCTCTCTCTGAAAGATAAACTCTGATCACAAGTGAAATTCATAGGTAAACTCACAACTAGAGATGCTTGAGGATTTCATTCAGTCTGCATTTTAAAGCAAACCAGTCTGATTTGCACTCCCTGGACTAATGTGGGGATCAGAATGCACTTATATATATATATTTCATTTTTTGTACTTCTCTGAATTTTTTAATACAGTTCTTGGCTTTAAAAAAAGTATTGAAATGAGTATAAAATTTAGAATTGTAGATAAAAATGTGTATGGGGCTGGGGTCATAAAAATGCAAATTTTTGTGTTTTCTTAAAAAAAACTAACTTTGCAGATTGATGCAGAAATGGAACAGAACAGATTTAGAAATAAGCACATCTGAAACTGACACGGACCACAAATAAGCTGTTCCATCCATCCATCCCTGCTCACAACAGCATTGCTTGAATATTGATCAAGATCATTAGGATGATATAGCTACATACAGAATCGCAATTCTGCACTCTTTCAGAGATATGCTGAAGTTAACCATTTGGATCTCAGTTCAGTGCTGAGAACCACACACAACAGTCCTGCACAATTTGTGGGCCCACCAAGCCAAACACAGCCCACCAGCTATGTCCTGTAGTCTCACAGGTGCTTTGCAATCCCCCCCTTTGGGATGTCCCAGACAGGGAGTAAAAACAAGAGTTTTCAAGCAGCAGGATATGGGCCATTCGATGTGGCTAGTGAACTGTGAGCTTCATTTGGCTTAGTGGGTCACAAGTTTTTCAGGCCTTATTAATCTAAGAGCACAAACCTATGTATGTTTAGACAGAAAAAAGTCCTACAATTTCCAGCATGGCCCAGCCAGAAGGGCTGGTGGGGGCATGCTGGGAATTATAGGACTTTTTTCTGTCTAAACATGCATAGGATTGCACCCTAAAACTTGTCTTATCGTATCTTCCTACAGAAACTTGGCTGGGTTTCTAAATTATTTGCCAGGATGGAAGATAATTGGATATTGTCAAGACAAGAGACATCACACCCAAGAGGAGCAGAATAAAGCAGAAGGCAGTTTGGGACTGAGGTGGTCTATAAACAGTGGGATGGGACCATGGTGGCTTAGTGGTTAAGATGCTGAACTGCAGACCTGAAGGTCAGCAGGACAGCAGTTCGAGACCCGAGTGCCGCGTGACAGAGTGAGCTCTTGTATTCAGTCCCAGCTCCTGCCAACCTAGCAGTTCAAAAGCAAGAAATTGCAAGTGGATAAATAGGTACAGCTTCAGCAGGAAAGGTAACAGCGTTCTGTGCACCTCAGTGTTCAGTCATGCCAGCCACTAGGGATGGCGGAGAATTCCGCCGTGAATCTCAGTGAGGCCGAATGCCAGTGCATTCGGCCCCCCGAAATCCATGGTGGAATGAAGCCCCCCGCCCCACCACCCCGTGAAAGGTGTGCGAAATGGAGCACCAACCTGGTGCCATTCGCGCTGCTTTGCAAATGGCGGCCACATCTGCGGCCGCCATTCGCTTCACGATTTTTGCCATGATAGGCTACATAAATACTTGCGTAGCCTATCACAGCTAACGCAGGGACACCATTTGTGTCCCTGCAGAGGCTGTGATAGGCTACGTAAATATTTACATAGCCTATCACGGTGAAAAAAAGGGACACAAATGGTGGCGGCTATGGCCGCCGCCATTTGCATCCCTGCGCAGCCTAGCAGCAGCCGGATGTCACTGTGGGCGACCCCAGCTGGCGGCTCTGTGGAGTCGCCGCAGAGTGGAGCTGGCTGGCAAGGATTTCATGGGGAGGGATGGAGCACCTCCCCCCCACCATGGATGTCATGAAACAAAACAGGTAAGTCATTTCCTACATCCCTACCGTCCACATGACCACAGAAGCGTCTTCGGACAGCGCTGGCTCTTCAGCTTAGAAATGGAGATAAGCACCACCCCCTAGAGTCGAACACGACTGGCTGGGGACACCTTTACCTTTACCTTTATAAACAGTGGGGTGTTCTTTTATGCTCAATTTGTTTCTGCTAGGGATGTACGAAAGTCACTTACCTTTTTGAAGGGTGACATTTGCAGTGGGGGGGAGGTGCTCAGTCCCTCCCCCCTGAAATTCTGGCCGAGGGGGAGGCGCTCCGTCCCTCCCCCCCCAAATCCTGGCCAGCTGGCTTCGCAAATGGCGGCAGCCATAGACGCCGCCGTTTGCATCCCTGCAGTCAGCCGTGATAGGCTATGTAAATGTTTACGCAGCCTATCACGGCTGATTTAAAAGAAAAAAAATGCGCATATGCAAATGGCGGCGCCCATGGGCACCGCCATTTGCGTTCCTTATTTTCTCCATCTTAGTCTACGTAAATGTTTACGTAGACTAAGACGGCGAAAATAAGGGGAATGCAAATAGCTTAGTGTCTACGCTATTTGCATTCCCCTTATTTTCGCCATCTTAGTCTACGTAAACGTTTACGTAGACTAAGACGTGCCAAAATAAGGAACACAAATGGCGGCGCCCATGGGCGCTGCCATTTGCGTATGTGCCCTTTTTTTTTCTTTTAAATCAGCCGTGATAGGCTACGTAAAGATTTACGTAGCCTATCACGGTGTTTTTTAAAAATCTAGCCGTGATAGGCTACGTAAATCTTTACGTAGCCTATCACTTTTTGTGTGTGTGTGTGTTTTTTACTGGAAATGGCGGTGGCAGCAGCCGGTCGGGAGACCGGCCGCCGCCGCCGAACCGCCGCCGGAGCCGCCACCACCAGGAAGATTCGCCCAAGGTAAGTCCCGTCCCGGGGGGGGGGGCGGGGGGGGCAGACCGTTCCACCACCAGAGATTCATGGCAAAATTCTCTGACATCCCTACTTTCTGCAAATATATTTTTTTAAAGGTTGGGCAAGTTTTGCCAGTGCCCCCCTCCCCCCAGCTTAGATTGGAATGAATTGGCTCCAAAATTCACAGATTTTTTTTTTCTAAAAAAAAGAAAAGAAAAGGGTCATAGCTCGGTTAATTGCCGAACCAGGCCAGATTTGGATCAGAATCCGCTCCCTGGCTCCATGAGCACCAATATTCTCCACCACTCACCCTGGTACTGACTTTATTTATTTATTTATTTATTTAGGGATCTTTATGAATTGCTACTATTAAAGAAGTCTTCATACAGAGGACAAGAATGGCTTGCTTATATTAAACACATTTCTAAGCCACACTTATCCAGATGTTTGGACTACAGTTCCCATCATCCTTCACACTGACTATGTTGGCTAGGGCCAGTGGGAGTTGTAGATCAAAACATCTGGAAGGCCACAAGATGCCCACTCCTAAGCAATGTACAAAAATATGTCTTCATACACAGGGCAAGGTTACCATCCTGGGAATGCCTGTTGGAAAGACTATATTTTCAGTAGATACCACCCCCCACCCCACCCCACCCCCCACACACAAAGAGTTAGCAATTCCGTACTTTGTAGTGGTAGGGAGTTCCACTACAAGTATTTAGAGAGGTATGAGAAATTCATTTCATTCATTGTGGTTTTGATCAGGATTTACCCAGTTCACACTTTTCAGACTGAACATGGATTCAGTCACTATCTGTGGTTGACAGTCATACAACATGTCCGAGCTTGCAATGTGATTTACAGACCAAGAAAATCATTTGACAGCATGCATACATTTAAAACATGCTCATGAAACACATGTGATAAGTGGGGTGGGGTAAAGGAGAAGAGGGCTTGGGGAATCAGTGATGCATGGCTGGCTGAGCTGGAAGGGGTAGGAGGTGGATTTTTCTCTGGGTCAGATTAAAATCTGAACTGGAGAATAACATGATGCTTGTCTCTAGTCGTATTTGAAGCAAGTATCACAAGCACATGAGACTTGTGTCTCAGTAGCATCGCTAATTACAACAACAACAACAACAACAACTTTCCTGCAAATATTGGTTAGGTGGGTGGAAGGTTCATCTGCTTTCTTTCTCCACTGTCCTCCACCAAAAATTATCTGCTTGTCACTATTGTTCAACCCACAACAGCATTTGATCTGCATCCTCATCTGAACCAATCCAGTTGCCTGAAGCAAACTCCTTCCCCATAATAGTCTCCCCGTGACACCCAGCTGCCAAACTCCATTGTGCCCTGCAGTTCTTCATCCCAAGCATTCAGCTATCCATCTGGAAGGCTTTCTCCAACTAGTTTAATTGGATTTCTCCTTCCATATAAGATTAAAATGGGAATTAGGGAGATGATACAAAACACACACACACACACACACGAAATAGCAGAGGAAGCCCCAACTGGGAGAAGTTGCTAAGTGAGCCATTTTATTGAAATGGGCACCATACCTTCTAATGGTACCAACTATCTCACTAACACCCCTAATCCTAAGAAGGGATATATCATGACAAATACATTTTTTAAAAAATCAGGATGTGTCAAGTTTACACCTTCTGGACTGAACACAAACTCAGGCACCATCTGCAATCTAAGTCCATACATTTCCAAGCTTGCAATGTGATTTGTTGACCATAGGGGTGGACGAAAGTCACTTACCTGTCGTCGAAGGTTGTTCGTGGTGGGGGGGAGGTGCTTCGCTGCTCCCCCCGTGAAGTTCAGGCCAGGGGGGAGGCTTCCCGCCTCGCCCAGCCGAAATTCAGCCGGGGAGGAGGCTTCCTGCCTCGCCCGGCCACGAACTCCAAAGTTTAAAAAAAAACAAAAAATGCCCCCGTGATAGGCTACGTGACGATTAACGTAGCCTATCACTGCTAGATCTGCAAAGTCAGCCATGATAGGCTACGTTAATCGTCACGTAGCCTATCACGGGTGACTTAAAAAAAAAAAAAGCGCGTACGTATGCTAATGGCGGCCCCCATAGGGATCCGCCATTCGCGTTCCTTATTTGGTCGCTGTAGTCTACATAAAGATTTACGTAGACTACAGCGACCAAATAAAGAACGCGAATGGCGGCTCCCTATGGGGGCCGCCATTAGCGTACACGCTTTTTTTTTTTTAAAGTCACCCGTGATAGGCTACGTGACGATTAACGTAGCCTATCACGGCTGACTTTGCAGATCTAGCCATGATAGGCTACGTTAATCGTCACGTAGCCTATCATGGGGGCATTTTTTTTTCTTTCATTGGAATGGCGGTGGCGGCAGCCGGTCGAAAGACCGGCTGCCGCTCCCGCCCCGCACGAACACCCACCGAACCGCCGGCCGGACCCGCCACCGGGAGGGACATTCGGCAAAGGTAAGTCCCGTCCCGGGGGGGTGCGGGGTGCGGGGGGGCGGAGAATTTCTCCCTGAAACTTGTTCGGGGGGCCGAACACATTGGCACTCGGCCCCCCGAAGTTTCGGGGAGAAATTCTCCGCCATCCCTAGTTGACCAAACCAAAAAGTGTTCTACAGCATGGGTACATTTGAAAAATGTGCATGAAAAAGTGCATATATTTGAAACATGTGCATGCATGTGCTTTAATCAATGGGAGAAGAATGCGTACATTTCAAAGATTTGCACAAGTGATGTGCACGTTTTGAAAAATATGCATAAAATTTGCAGCGATTTTCATGTGAGAAGAAGAAAAAAACACCAAAGCTCATAATTGGATACAGACTCAAGTCAGAACAATCTTTCAGATGGAATTTGGAGAATTTTGGCAAGCTCTCATTTTGTTGATCCCAAATCCTAAGCAGATTTTTATAAAAGAAAGACCCATTCATTTCTATAGGACTGACTTCCAAATAAATGTGCTTGGCAATTGTAACATACCTGTGCCATGTCTGAAGCATACCCTTCTATTTTGCTTCTCTAGATGGCATCAACCATCATGTTTTGATGCCAGATCTCAGCAATTTGCTAATACGGAGGTTGGGAAATTCTGAAAAGCACAGCATTGAAAAGTACCAGCAATTTTATATCCTTGCTGGGGGCGGGGTACAGATTTCTTGGTACTATGAAGGCAAAATTGCTTTTTCTAGATGATACAGAAATGAACATTTCGAAGTAAAGGAATTCATAACGGTGGGATGCCAACCACCTGACCCAACAGAAAAATCTGCATTTTAATAGGGTTGAGTCAAAATATGCTGTGTAATTTTACAGTCTTATTTGTAGCCTTCTATGTTGCTCCCCACCCTTTTGTTTTGTATTTGTGTTTGGGGGGGTAGATTTTTGACAAACATCAGATCCTGCATTGAGCAGGTGGTTGGACTAGATGATCTCCAACGTACCTTCCAGCTCTACTATTCTATGATCATTGACTGTGTAGGACAGAGGGAAGGACGTGCATTGCCACATTGCTAAACAATGCAGTGACATATGCCTCTGTTCCAACATTGTGCTGTGAGTCTCCAATGTACTCCCTTCTCTCTGCCAAGGAATACATGACGGAACATAAGAGCATGAGAAGATCCATGCTGGATCAGACCAAGAGTCCATCTCATCCAGCATTCTGTTCACACAGTTGCCAACCAGCTGCCCATGGGAAACCCACAAGCAGGACATGAGTGCAGCAGCACCCTCCCACTCATGCTCCCCAGCAGCTGATGAACATAGGCGTACTGTAGCATCTGATACTGGAGGTCACATATAGCCATCAGGACTAGTAGCCATCAGTAGCCTCAATCACTGTAATTGCGAACAAATGAATTGTTGTAACTGCAAACAGACACAGAAGAAATTGGACAAAATGTACATTGGGGATACTTGGGGGGGATTTTGCATGCACCAGCTCCCCAGTTTCACACCAAATTTTCCTCTGGTCATTCAGCCAAATGTTGCTTTTTACAGCTTGCTCACTGCCCCATCTAAAGGGGCTGTGGTTCTGAGGTCATACTGCAGAATTACAGTGGGGGTCTCCAACATGATGTCTATGGGCAGCAATGTTCCTACAGACACCTATTTTGCTGCCCACAAGGCTCTCTGCTCCTTCTGATTTTTATTTTATTTCTTCCAATTTTCTTTAAAGTTACTTTTCTGTTACTCTCACCAGTTTGCCTTCTGGGAAATGAGTGTTTTCTGACTGGCCACACCCACTAGGGTAGCCATTTTATCAATGGGCAACACCCCCTCCCATGGCAGCATTTTGTGAGAGCAGCCCTGAAACTTCCAAATATGCTCACCATCCTGAAAGGGTCGGGGTCCCCAAACTGCTTTATGTGGAGCTACATAGAATCTCTGTCAATGATGTAGAAAACAAATTGTAAAAAACTAACATATCCAGGAGAAGGCTAGGTTCTTTCTCCCAGGAGGGTATACCACCTGTTATTTCTAAACATACACTTCATTCCTTTGCGAGTAAGATGTTAACCCCAAGAAGAAGAAGAAAAAGGAACAGTAACCTAACAAACTCTATTCCCAAAATACTCATGACTGGGATAATACTTATTAATAAACCTTTTAAGCACAATGTCAGTAAGGGTAGTAAAAATAGCAACACAGCCAATGTTGTCATACTATACATTTCACTGTACATTGAAACTACTTAAATGCATATAAGCTGTTGAATGAACTGAGTTGAAATCGGTTCAGTGACACAATGATTACACATACATCTTTTAAAAAATATATTTAAGAACAGTTTAGGTTTAAAGAAATGTAGAGTGAGCCAACATCAGGTCTGTTGCTATCGTTACTGGTCTTATGTCATGCGCATTAATAAATATATTTTGTTCATATTATCCTAGGTGTGGTGGGTTCACTTCTGCTGCAAAGAGCTGCTGGCATGCTGCAATCTTGCTTAGGTGCTAAAGGAATGGCTAGGCCATTCAGATCGGCACATCCCAGCCTGCTTTATTTGGGGTGCTGGTAGTTTTGCCTCTACTCCTTAGAGGGTGAGATCTGTCAGGCCATGCCAGCTAGCTGGATGTCATGCAGCCTTGCCAGTCAGGGGCAGCACAGCTATTTGAAGCATTTCTGCCTCTTCACAGCCTGGTTCTTAACAGGCTGCATCCTGAGCTGACTTTGACAGTGCAAGATGAGATGCTTACCCAAAGGAGGCCAAGTAGGGATGGGCAATGTCTGGTCCGAGGGGCTGGGTGTCCACTGCAGGGAAATCTGGGCTGCTTGGAACTTACCCGAATTCCCCAGAGCCCCAGTTCATCTGCTGGATCTTGCTGGGTGTCTCTCCAGCTTTAAAAACAGAAAGTTACGCTAATGGGGTTGGACCTGATGGTTTTACAGGCCCCTTCCAACCCTACTATTCTATGATTCTAATGGCAGCTGCCATTTGCCTATCATGGGGAAATTCAGGCTGTAATTTGCATATTTTACCCAATTTGTGGCTGTAAAGCATTGACTTCTATGTAAATTGCAGCCATAAAGCACTTACAGCTGCAATTTACATAGAAGTAAGCACTTCCTGGGCACAATTTATGTAGAAGTAAGTGCAAAGGAGATCGTTACCTTGTTGTGGTGCTGGAGCTTGAGCACCTCAAAGATGACATGAGCTAAACCGTGAAGGGACACCCAAGACGGGAAGGTCATGACAGAGAGGTCAGACTAAATATGATCCCTGGGGAAGGAAACAGCAACCCACCCCAGTATTCTTTCCATGAAAACTAAATGGATCAGTACAACTAGGGATGTCAGAGAATTTCTCCACGAATCTCGGGGAGGCCGAATGCGCTGGCATTCGGCCCCCTGAAATTGGTGGAGAAACGGTCTGCCACCCCCCCGCCACCCCCCGGGACGGGACTTACCTTGGGCAAATTCTCCTGGCGGTGGCGGCTCCAGCGGCGGTTCGGCGGCAGTGGAGGCAGTGGCCGGTCTTTCGACCGGCTGCCACCACCGCCATTTCCAAGTGTAAAAAAACAACAACAAACGTGATAGGCTACGTAAAGATTTACGTAGCCTATCGCGGCTAGATTTCTAAAAAAACACCGTGATAGGCTACGTTTACGTAGCCTATAACGGCTGACTTAAAAAAAAAAAAAGCGCGTGCGCAAATGGCGGTGCCCATGGGCGCCGCCATTTGCGTTCCTTATTTTGGCACGTGTGGTCTATGTAAATATTTACGTAGACTACAGCGAAAAATTACGGCTTATTTTCGCCGTAGTCTACGTAAAGGTTTACGTAGATGATACGAGCCAAAATAAGGAACGCAAATGGCGGCGCGCATGGGCACTGCCATTTGCGCACGCGCTTTTTTTTTTCAAAGTCAGCCGTGAAAGGCTACGTAAAGATTTACGTAGCCTATCACGGTGTTTTTTTTAAATCTAGCCATGATAGGCTACATAAATCTTTACGTAGCCTATCACGTTTGCTTGTTGTTGTTGTTGTTGTTTTTACTTGGAAATGGCGGCAGCTACGTAAATGTTTACGTAGCCTATCATGGCTGAGTAAAAAAAACAACAACCGCGTGTACACAAATGGCAGCGCCCATGGGCACCACCATTTCCGTTCCTTATTTTGGCACGTCTAGTCTACGTAAACATTTACGTAGACTACGGCGAAAATAAGGGGAACGCAAATAGCGTAGCATCTACTCTATTTGTGTTCCCCTTATTTTTGCCGTAGTCTATGTAAATGTTTACGTAGACTACACGTGCCAAATTAAGGAACGCAAATGGCAGCTCCCATGGGCGCCGCCATTTGCGTACGCGCGTGTTTTGTTTTTTGTATTTACTCAGCCGTGATAGGCTACGTAAACATTTACATATCCTATCATGGCTGACTGCAGGGACACAAATGGTGGCAGCTACAGCCACCGCCATTTGCAGACTGGGCCGGCCAGGATTTGCAGCGGGAGGGACAGGGCGCCTCTCCCCCAGCCAGAATTTCGGGGGGAGGGACAGGGCGCCTCCCCCCCGACCAGAATTTGGGGGGGAGGGACGGGGTGCCTCCCCCCCCTTGAATCACATTTCGTCAAAAGGTAAGTGACTTTCGTACATCCCTAGTTCCAATATTTCTGGCCCCGACTTTATACGACCTAACCACAGATGCTGAAGAAGCAGAAGTAGATCAGTTCTATGAGGATCTGCAGCACCTACTGGATAGTATGCCAAAAAAAGATGTTATTTTCATTACAGGAGACTGGAATGCTAAGGTGGGTAGTCAAACGACACCTGGAATTACAGGCAAGCATGGTCTGGGAGAACAAAATGAAGCAGGACATAGGCTGATAGAATCTTGCCAAGACAACTCACTGTGCATAACAAACACTCTCTTCCAACATCCTAAGAGATGACTTTATACATGGACTTCACCAGACGGTCGACACCGAAATCAGATTGACTACATCCTTTGTAGCCTAAGGTGGCGGACATCTATGCAGTCGGTAAAAACAAGACCTGGAGCTGATTGTAGTTCAGATCACGAACTTCTTATTGCACAATTTAGTATCAGACTCAAGAGAATAGGGAAGACCCACAGATCAGTTAGATATGAGCTCACTAATATTCCTCATGAATATGCAGTGGAGGTGAAGAATAGATTTAAGGGACTAGATTTAGTAGATAGGGTCCCAGAAGAACTATGGACAGAAGTTTGTGACATTTAGGGATGTCGGAGAACTTCTCCACGAAACTCCGGGAGGCCGAATGCCAACGCATTTGGCCCCCCAAAATTGGTGGAGAAATGATTTTCAAAAAACACTGTGATAGGCTACGTAAATCCTTACGTAGCCTATCACGGCTGACTTTGGAAAAAAAACAAAAGCGCATACGCAAATGGCGGCGCCCATGGGTGCCGCCATTTGCGTTCCTTATTTGGGCACGTGTAGTCTACGTAAACATTTACATAGACTACGGTGAAAATAAGGGCAACGCTATTATTAGAAAATTCTGAGAGTGCCTTGGACTGCAAGAAGATCAAACCAGTCCATACTCCAGGAAATAAAGCCAGACTGCTCACTTGAGGGAAGGATATGAAAGGCAATACTGAAGTACTTTGGCCACATAATGAGAAGACAGGATACCTTGGAAAACATGCTGATGCTAGGGAAAGTGGAAGGCAAAAGGAAGAGGGGCCGACCAAGGGCAAGATGGATGGATGATATTCTGGAGGTGATGACGGACTCGAGCTTGGAGGAGCTGGGGGTGGCGACGGCCAACAGGAAGCTCTGGAATGGGCTGGTCCATGAAGTCACGAACAGTTGGAAGCGACTGACCGAATAAAGAACAACAAAAGTGCTTTATGGCAGCAATTGGTGTAAAGTATGCATATGACGGCCTCAATTTCCCCACAATAGACTAATGGCAGCCACCATTAGCATATCTTGCCATTTTAAAAGCTGGAAAGATGCCCTGAGCAAAATCCAGGGGATGCACAAGTATGTGTGTGGGGGGTCTGCTGAGAACTTCACAGGTCAGATTCTTGGGAATCCAGCCTTATTGGAGCCTGCAGTAGATTTCTCCAGAGTCCCTAGGCTGAAGTCATAATTTTTGCTCTTATTTCCAATTGGTTAGTGGAGAGGAACTTTTCCCACCTACTTTGCCCAATTTGGACAAGGACATGTATGCCTTTGATGTGTTTGGTTTAAAGATCCTTGTCATATAAATTGGTCCAAATGGGCAGGTACAGTGCAGGTTGGAGGAGAAAGAGAGTTGGATGGTACACCAGTGAGCACCTCAAGGCACTGGGGAAAAGTGGCTTACCCCAGTCAACTTCTCATTGGTTATTGGCATGAGGGATCTGACACAGGGAGAAACCCTTGAGCCTCTGATGGTGTTACGAACCTGTTGGCTCACTGGCTTGAGCAGTGAGCTTTTTCAGTCTAAAGGCCAAATGCACCTCATAGCTTGAGGGTTCTCCTGCAGGCATCATTGTCAATTGAGGCTCAGGACTTGACCTTGGGGGAGCTGGGGATGGCAACGGCCGACAGGAAGCTCTGGCGTGGGCTGGTCCATGAAGTCACAAAGAGTCGGAAGCGACTGACTGAATAAACAACAACAAAAATATTTACATAAACTATTACGGCGAAAAAAATAAAAAGGAATGCAAATAGCGCCCACTATGCTATTTCCGTTCCCCTTTTTTTCTAGGGATGTCAGAGAATTTCGCCACAAATCTCGGGGAGGCCGAATGCCAGCGCATTTGCCCCCCCGAAATCCGTGGCAAAATGGTCTGCCACCCCCCCGCCACCACCCCCGGGATGGGACTTACCTTGTGCGAATGTCCCTGGCGGCGGTGGCTCTGGCAGCAGTTCGGCGGCGGTTTGGCGGTGGCGGCTGCGGCAGCTGGTCTTCCGACTGGCTGCTGCCACCGCCATTTCCAGTAAAAAAAAAAAAAAAAACGTGATAGGCAAGGTAAACATTTACATAGCGTATAATGGCTAGATTTTAAAAAAATACTGTGATAGGCTAAGTAAATGTTTACGTAGCCTATCATGGCTGATTAAAACAACAACAACAACAACAACTGTGCGTACGCAAATGGAACCACCATTTGCGTTCCTTATTTTGGCACGTCTAGTCTACGTAAACATTTACGTAGACTACGGCGAAAATAAGGGGAACGCAAATAGTGTAGATGCTACGCTATTTGCGTTCCCCTTATTTTCATCGTAGTCTAAGTAAATGTTTATGTAGACTAGACGTGCCAAAATAAGGAACACAAATGGCGGTGCCCGTGGGCGCTGCCATTTGCGTACGCGTGGGTTTTTTTGTTTTTTGTTTTTACTCAGCCGTGATAGGCTACATAAACATTTCCGTAGCCTATCACAGCTGATTGCAGGGACGCAAACGGCGGCGGCTATGGTCGCCGCCATTTGCGTTCCCGGCCAGCCAGGATTCGCGGCAGGAGGGACGGGGCGCCTCCTCCCCGGCCAGAATTTCATGGGGGAGGGACAGGGCGCCTCCCCCTGGCCAGAATTTCAGGGTGAGGGACGGAGTGCCTCCCCCCCACCGCGAATCAAATTTCTGGCAAGGTAAATGACTTTCGTACATCCCTATTTTTTTCGCCGTAATAGCCTACGTAAATATTTATGTAGGCTAAAACGGCTAAAAATAGGGAATGCAAATGGCAGCTGCCATAGCCGCCGCCATATGATTATGCTTTTTTTTTTTTTGGCTTGCTGTGATAGGCTATGCAAATACTTACTTAGCCTATTATGGCAGCTTCACTGGACGCAAATGGCAGCCACTACAGTGGCCGCCATTTGCGTCCGCAGCAGCCCCTCCACGGCCAGAACTCTGGGTGCAGACGGCCCTGGCCAGCGGCTCCACGAAGCCGCTGCTGAGTGGAGCCAGCCCAGGGAGGATTCCGGGGGAAGGGACGGAGCACCTCCCCCCCCACCGTGAATCCAAGCTATGAAAGGTAAGTGACTTTTGTACATCCCTAGCTCAAAGTGGGCTATATGTAGGGATGTTAGAGAATTCTGCCAGAGACTCCAATGAGGCTGGATTCTTTAGAATCCTCCCCCCGGAGTCTGTGGTGGAACGGAGCACTCCCTCAATGGGATCTTCTCAAACTGGGGAGAGGTAATGAGTGGGGTACCACAGGGCTCAGTCCTGGGCCCAGTGCTCTTCCACATTTTTATTAATGACTTGGAGAAGGGGGTGCAGGGGATGCTGATCAAATTTGCAGATGACACAAAATTGGGCGGGTTAGCTAATACCTTGGAAGACAGAAACAAAGTGATCTTGATAGACTGGAGCGCTGGGCTGAAAACAACAGAATGGGATTTAATAGGGATAAATGCCAAGTTCTGCACCTAGGAAAAAGAAACCAAAGGCACAGTTACAAGATGGGGGATACGTGGCTCAACAACACTACAAGCGAGAAGGATCTTGGAATTGTTGTCCATCACAAGCTGAATATGAGCCAACAATGTGATGTGGCTGCAAAAAAGGCCAATGCTCTTTTGGGCTGCCTTCATAAAAGCATAGCTTCCAAATCCCAGGAAGTACTAGTTCCCCTCTACTCAGCACTGGTTAGGCCTCATCTGGAGTACTGTGTCCAGTTCTGGGCACCACACTTTAAGAAGGATGCAGACAAACTGGAGAGGGTTCAGAGAGGGTAACAAAGATGATTAGGGGACTGGAAACAAAGCCATATGAAGAGAGACTGAAAGAACTGGGCATGTTTAGCCTTGAGAAGAGAAGACTGAGGGGAGATAAGATAGCGCTCTTCAAGTACTTGAAAGGTTGTCACAGAGAGGAAGGCCAGGATCTCTTCTCGATCATCCCTCGATCATCCCAGAGTGCAGGACACGGAATAATGGGCTCAAGTTACAGGAAGCCAGATTCTGGCTGAACATCAGGAAAAACGTCCTGACTGTTAGAGCAATATGACAATGGAACTAATTGGTGGTGGGTTCTCCCACACCGGAGGCATTCAAGAAGAGGCTAGACAGCCATCTGTCAGGGATGCTCTGATTTTAGGGATGGGCGGATTCCCTACCTGCTGCTCCAGGGGGAATCTGCCCGGGGGGGGAGGCAAACCATTCCTCCCTCCGGAATCCTCTTCAGCTGGATCCTCCTTTTGGCGATCCTGCGGAGCTGCCAGCCAGCTTCGGAGAGCCAGCGATATGGCCACCATTGCTGTATCGCTGGCTGAGAGGGACTCTCTCCGGATACAAATGGCATCCAGTACACCATTTGCGGCCCTAAAGGTCTTAGAGTAAGGTAAATGCAGCTGTAAGTGGCTGCATTTAGCTTAAACTAAGACCTTTATGGCTGCAAATGGCGTAGTGGATGCCATTTGCATAGGGATGTCAGAGAAATCCTCCATGGATCCCAATGAGGCCGGATTCTATTGAATCCAGCCCCCCAAAGTCCATGGAGGATAGGATCTCTTACCTCCGCCTCCCTGCAAAGTCCTTGCTGGCTGGATCCTGCCTGCCAGCGGCTCCGAAGCCCCAGCAATACGGCCGCCATTGTCATATCACTTGCTGGAGTGATGGACTGCGGACGCAAATGGTGTCCACTACGCCATTTGCGTCCCTGCTCTTTGTCATGACAGGCTACATAAACCTTTACGTAGCCTATTACATGAAAAAACAGGGATGCAAATTGCGTATTTGCATCCCTGTTCCTTCGCGTGATAGGCTAAGTAAAGATTTATGTAGCCTATCACATCAAAGATCAGGGACGCAAATGGTGTCCACTATGCCAGACACCATTTGCGCCCGCAGTACGTCAGTCAAGCCAGCGATCCAGCAATGGCGGCCATATTGCTGGGGCTTCTGAGCTGGCCGGTGACTCCACAGAATCACCATGGAGTGGAGCCAGCTGGCGAGGATTCCGGGGGGAGGGACAGATCACCTCCCCCCTGCAGACACCCCTCCACCACCGGAATGGCAGGTAAGTAATTCGTACATCTCTACATTTGCGTCCCTGCTTTTTCACGCGATAGGCTATGCAAATATTTGTGTAGTTTATCATATGAAAAAGCAGGGACACAAACGGCGTGCACTACGCCATTTGCGGCTGTAAAGGTCTTAGTTTAAGTTAAATGCAGCCATTTACGGCTGCGTTTACTTTAATCTAAGACCTTTACAATCACAAATGGTGTACTGGATGCCATTTGTGTCCAGAGACAGTCCCCCTCAGCCAGCGATACAACAATGGGGGCCATATCGCTGGAGCTCTGGAGCTGGCCGGCAGCTCTGCAGGATTGCCGCAAGGAGGATCTGGCTGAAGAGGATTCCGGAGAGAGGCTGTCAAGGGCTCCTTGGAGGGCTCTCAGTCTAATCTAGTAGCCAAGTCCAGACACAGACAAAGGGATTCTTTTCAAAGCTTTATTCTTCTTTTACAACTTAACAGCTCTACAGGTAGCAACTAGATCTGAGCAGCAGCATCCCTATGCCCTAAGTTAGAACAGTTGGTCCCCGTTTGAAGGGCAATTACTGGCAGACCCCTGAATATAAGGACTAGGGAGAATCCCTCCCCTTTTCCCTTGGATCCTCTGGGCGCAACTGTTCTTTGAGCGCGAACCATTTGGCGCCGCTCTCTGCATCTGCGTCGCACATCCCCCCCCCAGTCTGCTATCTGTGCTGAGTCACTCTCTGGACTGCTTTCTAAACTAGGAATGTGGGTGGGAGGAATCTCCGTCAGCTGTTGGTCCTGGGAAAAAAGGAGCGCGCTCCTCTCCCGAAGGAGCGACTGCTCTTCCTCAGCATCAGAACTACTCTGGGATTCTATGGGCTCAGTGTCCACCCTGATAGAGGCGGAGGAAAGTGCTCTGTTCTGCCACGGTCTCCGGGAGATTCTAAAGAATCTGGCCTCATTGGGGTCTCTGGAGGAAGTCTTCGCCATCCCTATCTGACATGGATTCCTGCATTGAGCAGGGGGTTGGACTCAATAGCCTTGTAGTTGTAGGCCCCTTCTAACCCTACTATGATTCTATGATTCTATATGGTAGGATTTTAATGTCAGTTGTTTTATCAGGTCCTGGCTAGGGATATCATAGAATTTCTCCACGAATCCCTGGGAGGCCGAATGCCAACACATTCGGCCCCCCGAAATTAGTGGAGAAACAGTCCGCCACCCCCCCGCCACCCTCCCGGAATGGGACTTACCTCTGTCGAATGTCCCTGGCACTGGCAGCTCCAGGCAGCGGTTCGGCAGCGGTTCGGCGGCGGCGGCAGTGGCGGCAGTGGCCGGTCTTCCGACCAGCTGCCACCGCCGCGATTTCCCAGTAAAACAACAAAAACAAAAAACAAACGTGATAGGTTATGTAAAGATTTACGTAGCCTATCACGACTAGATTTTCCAAAAACACCATGATAGGCTACGTAAATCCTTACGTAGCCTATCATGGCTGACTTTGGGGAGGAAAAAAGTGCATACGCAAATGGCGGCACACATGGGCGCTGCCATTTGCATTCCTTATTTGGGCACGTGTAGTCTACGTAAACATTTACGTAGACTATGGCGAAATAGTCTACATAAATGTTTATGTAGACTACACGTGCCCAAATAAGGAACGTGTGTACATTTGCGTACGAGTGCTTTTCCCGCCCCCCAAAGTCAGCCATATAGGGATGGCGGAGAATTTCTCCACGAATCTCGGGGAGGCCGAATGCCAATGCATTCGGCCCCCCAAAATTGTTGGTGAAATTCTCCGCCCCACCGCCCTCCCCCTGGGATGGGACTTACCTCCCTCGAATGTCCCTCTCGGCGGCGGGTCCCGGCGGGAGTTCAGCGGCATTTCATCGGGGGCAGGGGCGGCAGCTGGTCTACCGACCAGCTGCCACCACCACCATTACAAAATAAAGTAAAAAAAAAACACACACACCCGTGATAGGCTACGTAACGATTAACGTAGCCTACCACGGCTAGATTTCCGAAGTCAGCCATGATAGGCTACGTAAATCGTTACGTAGCCTATCTAGGGATGGCGGAGAATTTCTCCCCGAATCTTCGGGGGGCCGAGCGCCAACGCATTTGGCCCTGCGAAATCGGCGGTGAAATTCTCCGCCCCCCTCGGGATGGGACTTACCTCTGGCAAATGTCCCTCCCGGCGGCGGGTCCCGGCAGTGGTTCGTCGGCCTTTCATCGGGGGCGGGGGCGGCAGCCGGTCTTCTGACCGGCTGCCACCGGTGCCATTACAAAGTAAAGTGTTAAAAAAAAAAAGAAAAACCGTGATAGGCTACATAATGATTAACATAGCCAATCACGGCTAGATTTCCAAAGTCAGCCGTCATAAGCTACGTAAATCGTTATGTAGCCTATCACGGGTGACTTTGGAAAAAAAAAAAAGCACGTACTTTACATAGACTACCGGGACCAAATAAGGAACGCAAATGGCGGCGCCCATCGGACGCCGCCATTTGCATACGTGCTTTTTTTTTCCCCAAAGTCACCCGTGATAGGCTACGTAACGATTTACTTAGCCTATCATGGCTGACTTTGGAAATCTAGCCGTGATAGGCTACGTTAATCGTTACGTAGCCTATCACGGGTGTGTGTTTTTTTTTAACACTTTGTTTCGTGGCCGGGGAGACGGGGCGCTTCTCCCCGGCGTGAATTTTGGCTGGGCGAGGTGGGAAGCCTCCCCCCCCGACCAGAATTTCGGCTGGAGGGATGGGGCGCCTCCCCCTCAGCCAGAAATTTGGCCGGAGGGACGGGGCGCCTTCCCCCCAGCCAGAATTTCAGTGGGGAGGAACACAGCGCCTCCCCCCCACCGCGAAGCAAGCTGCAGGACCAGGTAAGTGACTTTCATCCATCCCTAGTCCTGGCTAGGGATGTTGGAGAATTTCTCCACGAATCTCCGAAATTGGTGGAGAAACGGTCTGCCACACACACCCCGCCACCCCCCGGGATGGGACTTACCTTTGGTGAATGTCCCTGGTGCTGGCGGCTCCTGGCAGCTCCCAGTGGTGGTGCGGAGGCGGCGGCTGGTCTTCTGACCGGCTGCTGCCACTGCCATTTCCCAGTAAAACAAACAAACAAACAAACAAACAACAAACGTGATAGGCTACGTAAAGTGTTATGTAGCCTATCACGGCTAGATTTTCAAAAAACACCGTGATAGGCTACGTAAATCCTTACGTAGCCTATCACGGCTGACTTTGGGGGGGGGGAAAGTGCGTACGCAAATGGCGGCGCCCATGGGTGCCGCCATTTGCGTTCCTTATTTGGGCACGTGTAGTCTAAATAGCATTGCCCTTATTTTCGCCGTAGTCTACGTAAATGTTTACGTAGACTATACGTGCCCAAATAAGGAACGCAAATGGCGGTGCCCATGGGCGCCACCATTTGCGTACGTGCTTTTTTTTCCTCCCCAAAGTCAGCCATGATAGGCTACATAAGGATTTACGTAGCCTATCATGGCTGACTGCAGGGACGCAAATGTCAGCAGCTATGGCCGCCGCCATTTGCGCCCGGGAAGGACTAGAAGATTCGCGGCCGGAGGGATGGGGCGCCTCCCCCCCGGCCAGAATTTCGGCCGGAGGGACGGGACGCCTCCCCCCCGGCCAGAATTTCAGCGGGGAGGGATGGGGTGCCTCCCAACCCGCCCAGAATTTCGGGGGGAGGAACAGAGCGCCTCTCCCCCACCGCGAAGCAAGCTTCGGGATAAGGTAAGGGACTTTCGTCCATCCCTAGTCCTGGCGAGGGATGTCAGAGAATTTCTCCACGAATCTCAGGGAGGCCGAATGCCAGCACATTCAGCCCCCTGAAATTGGTGGAGAAATGGTCTCCTCTCCCCCGGGACGGGACTTACCTTGCTTGAATGTCCCTGGTGGCGGCGGCTCTGGTGGCGGTTTGGTGGCAGTGCAGCGGCGGCAGCCGGTCTTCTGACCGGCCGCCGCCGCCGCCATTTCCAAGTAAAAAACAAAACAGCTATGGCCGCCACCATTTGCGCCCGGGAAGGACTAGAAGATTCATGGCCGGAGGGACGGGGCGCCTCTCCCCCGGCCAGAATTTTGGCGGGGAGGGACGGGGCGCCTCCCCCCCGGCCAGAATTTCAGCAGGGAGGGACAGGGCGCCTCCCCCCTGGCCAGAATTTCGGGGGGAGGGATGGAGTGCCTCCCCCCACTGCAAAGCAAGTTTCGGGATCAGGTAAGGGACTTTCGTCCATCCCTAGTCCTGGCATCTCAATATAACTGCTCTAGCTGTTTAAACTATTAAACTGTGAATAACAAAGTACCTGCCCACAGGCTAACCATCTAACAGGCATGACACAAAAGGAAAAGGGCTTGGGAGGGAGGGAGGGAAGGAGAAAGAAAGAAAGAAAGAAAGAAAGAAAGAAAGAAAGAAAGAAAGAAAGAAAGAAAGAAAGAATCAGGCTTTCAATTCGCAAAGGTCAGCATGTAATGGTCACAGTGGAAGGTAGCAGGAGGGAGAAGCTCTCTCAGCTTGACTTATGTCCAAGCATGATGGATCAGACATGTAAATAAAGTTGTGGCACTTAGTTAAATTAATTGAATATGTCTTACATCTTCATTCCAGGGCATGGGCCAACTGACTGAGCATATTTAGTGAGTTGGAGGATACCCAATTAGGGGGGCTTCAAATATGGGTATTCTAGTGTGATAGAAAATATTTATCAATGATGGGAAAAACTCAGGCAATGGAGGGTACCTCAAGAGTAGTGCCTTTTGTCCCTTGCTCCCTGTCTGCTGCCAACTGCACCCCAACTTAGCCTTTGTATCACTTCTTTGTTTCTCTCTGTTCCTCTAAGTGTGTTTAACCTGCTGTAAAATTGCTTTTGTGGCTACAGTCGATGTTATTGTAACTCTTTCACAATGTGCATTATCTCCAGTTTGTCTGCCTCTTTTATGCAAATCAGTAACTTACCTGCTGTTGTTCCTCCACAATGCATTCTTTGACTAGCTTGACACTCAGCACTTCCAGGGCTACCAGCTGGCAAAGGTGCCAATTTCTGTTATGGAGACAGATAAATCAGATTAAATTCAGTTCTATAAAACCTGCCCTTGTGTAAAATTCAAGCTGAATACAGCTGGAATTTCACTGTAGCTACATTCCAAGAATGAATGTGAGAAGCCAGCTTCACACATGCATGTTCATCACTTGATGACTGTAGCATGAAGTAATGACTTGTACTTGTGATTGGACCATCCCAGGTTTAACATCACAAATACAACTCTCATGTAATATTGCATGCATGGCTTTTAAACAGAGTCAGCTCACAAATTCAATTTCCAGTAGGGATGTACGAAAGTTCCGCCATGGATCTCGGGGAGGCCGAATGCCAGCGCATTCGGCCCCCCGAAATTGGTGGCGGAACGGCCCGCTCCCCATCCCCCCCGGGACGGGACTTACCTTGGGTGGATCTTCCTGGGGGCAGCGGTGGCGGCGGCGGCTCCGGCGGTGGCGGCGGCTGCAGCGGCCGGTCTTCCGACCGGCTGCCACCACCACCATTTCCAGTTAAAAAAAAAACAACGTGATAGGCAGGCTACGTTAGGGATGGACGAAAGTCCCTTACCTGGTCCCGCAGCTTGCTTCGCGGTGGGGGGGAGGCACTCCGTCCCTCCCCCCCAAATTCTGGCCGGGGGGGAGGCGCCCCGTCCCTCTGGCCGTGAATCCTCCTGGCTGGCTGGGACGCAAATGGCGGCAGCCATAGCCGCCGCCGTTTGCGTCCCTGCAGTCAGCCGTGATAGGCTATGTAAATCCTTACGTAGCCTATCACGGCTGACTTTGGAGGAAAAAAAAAAGTGTGTACGCAAATAGCGTTGCCCTTATTTTCGCCGTAGTCTATGTAAATGTTTAGGTAGACTACATGTGCCCAAATAAGGAACGCAAATGGCGGCGCCCATGGGCGCCGCCATTTGCATATGCGCTTTTTTCCCCCCAAAGTCAGACATGATGCTAGATGCTACGCTATTTGCGTTCCCCTTATTTTCGCCGTCTTAGTCTACGTAAATGTTTACTTAGACTAAGACATGCCAAAATAAAGTATGCAAATGGGGCGGCCATGGCCGCCGCCATTTGTGTACGCGTGTTTTGTTTTGTTTTTAAATCAGCCGTGATAGGCTACGTAAACATTTATGTAGCCTATCATGGCTGACTGCAGGGACACAAACAGCGGCGGCTACAGCTTCCGCCATTTGCGTCCCTGCTAGCCAGTGGCCGGATGTCCGGCTGCTGGCGGAGCTGGCCGGCGGCTCTGCAGAATCCCTGCGGAGCAGAGCCAGCCAGCCAGGATTCCGGGGGGAGGGACGGAGCGCCTCCCCCCCACCGCAAATGTCACCCTTTGAAAAGGTAAGTGACTTTCATACATCCCTAGCTGGCACATGCCCCTCGGACTCCTTGTCAGCAGCGTAAGTGCAAGATAACCCCACACCCCACCCATGATAATTTCACTGGCATTTCCTTCTCCTTTGAATCCCCTTCCCACAAAGTGATTCCTTTTCTACAAAATTGAATGAGGTGGGTTTTAAAGAGCGGAAGAAATTTTAGGCACAGTACTAGCAGTGATATGGATCACCACCTGGGGCAGCAGTGAGCGGTTCCTAGTGGTCATAATGGCTAAATACAATCTCCACATTCATTACGCCTCTGAGTACCATTTGCTATGGTGCAACTATGGAAGGGCCATAGCTCAGTGCAGAGCACCTGTTTTGCATACCAAAGGTCTGAGGTGCATTCCCCGGCATCTCCAGGTAGGACAGGGAAATCTCCTGCCTGAAACCCCAGAGATCAGCTGCCAGTCAGTGTCGACAATATGGGGCTAGATGGACCAAGGGTCTGTCTCGATATAAGATGGCTTCCTGTGTTCCTTCTCATACAACTCATGGCTTACAACTTGTGGCTACTGTAGGAAAAAAAGGATTATGGCTTGGAGAGATGATTGGAGAGAGTGGGAAAGAGGTAATAATTCCCTTGGCTGTTCTGATATGTGCTTCGCCCATTTATAGTACATGAGCTTTATGGCCCCATAGTGGTATTTGGGAAAACAAACTGTTATTTTTTCATCATAGCTGATGGTTCAGAGTGCTGGGCACCTTAAAGAATATAATTAACGCTACTGTCACCAAGAGAAACTCGGCAAATTCAGAGCCAAGCTACATCAGCAGCAGAACCACATGGCGCTGGTCTTGGCTGAGTTGTACTATGTCACGCTGCAGAGGTTGGAAATTGCACATTTGAATGCTTGCACATATATATTAAAAAATGCCTGCATGGGTTTCGGGGGAGGAAACAACAACCAAATATATCAGGATGAAAACAAGGCTGCCTTGGGAGATAGTATGGGATAAGAGATCATAAGATAATCAGTTTATGTGTGGCATTGTAGCACATTCCTATTGTGGGTGAAGCTGGCATTATATGACAAAACATTTCACATTTTTAAAATCTGTTTATAATGTTTTAAAATTGATAAATCTATCAACTGGATGCACTACCATTGTTTTGTTTTGGAGTGCTGTGTCATGTGCATCACATCACCTATGTATTGATAATAAGGTGGGGGTGGGGGAGGTTTCTGGTCAGATACACATGGCTAGCTCTGAACAGGTCTTATAACTGTAATAAAGAGATACATATATAACAGGGCTAGCTTGACTGCTCAAGGAACTCAAGCCAGCTATTAAGGCAACAATATACTTAGGGGTGGCCTGTCATCTGAGAATTGTATACCAATATCTTCTGCCGCACTGTAAGGAATTCTGAGGTGCACTGTTCGGATCATGCAGTCTAGCTGCTGTTGCTGGTAGTGGTGGTGGTGGTGGTGGTAAAATTAATAAGAAAAATCCATTTATAGCTATCTGCTAGAGAGGGCAGGGCACATTAAAAGGCAGCGTAGAAAATCTTCTTCGCAAAGTACACAGAGTATATAATATATGCAGTATTTACATATAATACTTCAGAGTGTTCAGAGCATTAATATATGTCATTTTGTTGCAATCCTTACAGTGTTTTATTATCCCTGTATTGCAGAAGGGGGGCTGAGGCAGAGAGTGGCTTGCCTAAAGACATTGTTGAGTTCATGGTAGGGATGGCGGAGAATTTCTCCCTGAAACTTCGGGGGGCCGAGGACCAACGTGTTCAGCCCCCCGAACAAGTTTCGGGGAGAAATTCTCTGCACCCCCCCACCCCCCCCGGGACAGGACTTGCCTTTGCCGAATGTCCCTCCCGGCGGCAGGTCTGGCCGGCGGTTCGGCGGGTGTTCGTGCGGGGCAGGAGCGGCAGCCGGTCTTTTGACCGGCTGCCGCCGCCACCATTCCAAGAAAAGAAAAAAGAAAAACGCCCCCGTGATAGGCTACGTGACGATTAACGTAGCCTATCACGGCTAGATCTGCAAAGTCAGCCGTGATAGGCTACGTAAATCATCACGTAGCCTATCATGGGTGAATTTAAAAAAAAAAAAAGCGCGAGGCGGGAAGCCTCCTCCCCGGCCTGAATTTCGGCCGGGCGAGGCAGGAAGCCTCCCCCCCGGCCTGAATTTCGGCCGGGCGAGGCGGGAAGCCTCCCCCCCCAGCCTGAACTTCGCTGTCATAGGCTACGTTAATCGTCACGTAGCCTATCATGGGTGACCTTGAAAAAAAAAAAAAGCGCGTACGCAAATGGCGGCCCCCATAGGGAGCCGCCATTCGCGTTCCTTATTTGGTCCTTGTAGTCTACGTAAAGATTTACGTAGACTATGGCGAAAATAAGGACAATGCAAATAGTGTATGCACTTTTTTTTTTTTTCAAAGTCACCCGTGATAGGCTACGTGACGATTAACGTAGCCTATCACGGCTGACTTTGCAGATCTAGCCATGATAGGCTACGTTAATCGTTACGTAGCCTATCACAGGGGCATTTTTTTTTTCTTTTGAAGTTCGTGGCCGGGGAGACGGGGCGCTTCTCCCCGGCGTGAATTTCGGCCGGGCGAGGCGGGAAGCCTCCCCCCCCCGGCCTGAATTTCGGCTGGGCAAGGAGGGAAGCCTCCCCCCCCCCCGGCCTGAACTTCGGGGGGAGTAGTGAAGCGCCTCCCCCCCGCCGCGAAGCAAGCTGCGAGACCAGGTAAGTGATTTTTGTGCATCCCCATGGCAGAGGGAATCCATACATAGGTCTGTCTCTTAGCCACTGCACAATGCCAACTCATAGCTACAGTACATATCAGTTTTATACAGGTTTCACTGTTTCAGTTTCCCCAGAAGATGGATCCTCAAATCACAGCTTGGTGTTGGTGCTGAGAATTTTTTGTAAGAGTTCCCTAGCTGTTTCCTGAGAATTATGGATCCCTAGGGGGAGAGGAAATTCTATTATATCTGTTTGTTTCTGTAAAATAGACATGACCCTTAATCTATTCGCCAAATTTATCTTGCAAGCCAATCTTATGCATGTATATTGCACTGTTTATTGCCTCCAAGTGTGTTCTTATTAAGTCTGTAGCCTTAGCGTAGCACAGCCTTCCCCAGGCTGGTGCCCTTGAGATGTGTTGAACAACAACTCCCATCATCTCTGTCCATCAGTCACAATGCCCAGGGATTATGGGAGTTGGAGTATATCAACATTTGGAGTCCCACAGGTTCCCCGCTCCTGGCATACATGAAAACAGTTAAGTGTCATATACCCACAAACAGGTTACAGAAAGAAATAGGAACACCCTTGTAACACCCCAGCCACATTCCAGTGAGCCCTCCCTGAGTTTCCCTTCCCATCACCAGTTCACATCAGTAAAGACTCCACTCCACCAGCTTTATCTTATATTCATCTTCCCTGCCACAGTCATTTTCTCCTTGATTCAAAAGCCAGGAGGATGTTCGTTATATTGCTTAAAGATATACTAGAAAAGCCTCAGTGGTCCTTCTATTAGTTATCAGCAGTTCAAAATGTATCTCAGCAGCTTCACGGTGTGAAATGCCAGGCTGAGCACTGCATGGTGCCTTAGTGTTCACGCATGCACATTTATAGATGTGTGCACTCAAGACAAACCAGAATGTAACTTCTAGAGGGAGAGGGAGATGAAGACTGAAGAAAGACAAGTCTTCAGGCAGGGGCCATGGTTCACTGGTAGGGCACATGTTTTGCTTGCAGAAAGTTCCAGGTTCAATCCCTGGCTTCTTCAGGCAGGGAAAGATCCTGTCTGAAACCCTGGGGAGCCATTGCTGCCATTCAGTGTAGGCAACACTGAACTAGGTGAGCCAATGCCCTGAGAAGGTAGAAGGCAGCATCTTATATTCCCAATGGTTGTGGAAGGGCTGTGGCTTAGTGGTGGAGCACGTACCTTAGGGATGTCGCGCGGGTGCAGTTCAGGGTTTGGGACTTCATCAAGCAACCCCCACCCTCAACCCCTGAATTGTGCCCGCCAAGATGCTGTCCTTGTTCGCCCCCTGCTTGTGCCCACTCGTGCTCCAAAGTACTCACCTTGAACGCATTCGGTGAATGCCACCATTTTCACGCCTTTGCTTTCTAGGAAAAACAAGAAGTTTAAAAAATGCACATATTTAAATATGCACAGTTTGGAGCTGGGAAAGCTAAATAAGCACAATATTAGAGGTATAATCCCTCTAATATTATGCTTATTTAGCTTTCCCAGCTCCAGACTGCGCATATTTAAATATGCGCATTTTTAACTTCCCATTTTTCCTAGAAAGCAAAGGCGCGAAAATGGCTGCGATCACCAAATGGGTTTGCGGTGAGTGCTGGGGAATTCATCAAACTCGAGCACAGAGGTTCGGGGGCGGAAAGCAAGCAGGGATGCTGCTTTGATGAGTGCACTGAGAACTGAACTAGGGTGAGTTCTTACATCTCTAACATGCCTTGCATGCAAAAGGTCCCAGGTTCAATCCCTGGCATCTCCAAGTAGGCTGCGAGAGACTCTTGCCCCAAATCCTGGATATAGCCACTTTCAGTTAGTGTAGGCAAAACTGAGGTAGAGAGATCAATGGTAGGGTTCAGTATAAGGCAGATGCCTATGTTCATAAGTCTAGCTAATGCACACTAACAAGGGTTTTAAATCTCCAAAAGGCAAACATGATTACTGAACTGGGACAGTGAATAACCAGGAACCAGAAATCAAGACTGCCACTGGTAAATATGTTCCTGATGGTTCCACATGGACCTATAGCCCGATTGGAGTCCACCAGGAGAAGAGCCTTCAGTATGCTGGCCCCCTTTCTTTGGAATTCCTTGCCCCTGGAGGTCAGGCTGGGGCCAACACTTCCACATTCCAACACCTCCTGAGAATAGTTCTGTTACAGGAAACATTCTTTAAATGATGAGCCACAGTTTTTATTAGTGCTGTGCTGAACATTCCTCCAACATGTTTTTTGACCATTCTCATTCAATTTGATATAAAAGAAATTGCTTTTGAAAAGAAATTCAAGGGAGCATAAATTTCAGAGAAATTCTCATGGATTGGATGTGGAGTTCTTGGGCATACCTTACTTGTGAAGTGGCTGAAGAGTATGCAGGAGTGTCCTGTCTATCACTGCACAGTAATCTCTGTGGAAGCCTGTCACCTCCTTGGCTTCCCACATTCAGTTAAAGCCATCATGACAAAGACATCATGAGGCACCCCGCCCCAATCGGGTTTTTTTCAGTTCAGAAAGCACAGGTGGACTGGGAGGCTGCAGACTAGGGGTGTACGAACCCCACTTATCTGGATCCGCTGGGGGTCTGCTGGGGAGGCAATCCGGTCCTCCCCCCAGAATCTCCCCCGGCCAGTTCTGCTCCATGGTGAGTCCATGGAGCCGCCGGCCAGGGCCAGCCACTGCCAGACTTCTGGCCATGGCTGGTCTTCATCCGCAAATGGTGTCCGGCGTAGCGGATGCCATTTGCATCTTGCACTTTACCGTGATAGGCTATGTAAATCTTTACATAGCCTATCACAGTAAAGAGCAGGGATGCAAATGGCATCCACTATGCCATTTGCATCCCTGGTCTTTAACGTGATAGGCGGCTATGTATAGATTTACGTAGCCTATCACGGTAACGAACAGGGACGCAAATGGCATAGTGGACGCCATTTGCATCTGCAGTCCGGTGATACGGCCATGGAGGCCATATCGCTGGGTCTTCGGAGCCGGTGGCAGGGAGGATCTGCGGGCAAGGACTTTGCACTGGAAGACAAGGTAGGAGATCTGATCCTCCATGGACTTCGGGGGACTGGATTCAATAGAATCCAGCCTCATTGGGGTCTGTGGAGGATTTCTCCAACATCCCTACTGCAGACCAATGGAAAGATGTGTAACAGAGAAAGAAATTACACACAGCACCCTTGGCAACCTTGCAGGGATTAGGTAAGCTCAAAAATACCACTCAAAGAAATTCAAAATTCTGCCACAAAAAAGTGGAAGCCTCAACATAATTGATGATGTTGCGACCTACAGAAGCAGTGCAATAAACCAAAAACCCCAAGGAAATAAGGAAGAACCTGTGCGGCAACCCCTGCCAATAGTGAGCCTGTCCTGTGAGAAACCATTGGAAAATTTCTCCTCCCCTAGGAGAAATTCAGTAAACCACCCCCCCATTTCTCTGCCCACAATTAGGCTGGATAATTTTGAGAGGCCATTTGTTCAAGGCTCTAGTTTTTATTGGCATTCTATTTTTAATAATTTTAATATGGTGTTCTAATCTTTTATCTTTTTTATGGTTGTACATCTTGTGTTCACCACTCCAGAATCTGTTTTGAATAGGGAGCAGTATACAACTGTCATAAATAAATAAATACATTAAACACAATAAATAAATAGAGAGAGTTGAAGAAAGAGATGGGAGTGAGTGTCAGGGACCTCTCATTGGGTGAAAATGGTGTTCTGAATGTCATGTCTCACTTGAGATGATGGGATACTAGTTCAGCCACTTGCCTTAGCTATGAGGTGGCCAAGGCATGTGTGTGATTGTCCTGTCCTGCATTATACAATCATCTCTTCACTGGTCTGCAGCCTCCCTGGCTTACCGTACTTCAATTAAGCCCAGGGTGAGATGTCATGAGGTAACTCCTCCCATGGACTTCTTCATACCAGGAAGTGTCAGCAGCTAGGGAGGCTGCAGAGTGAGGGAGAGATGTGTAATAACACACAGCACACAGAGGACAGAGTTTGGCACAGCACTACAACATAATCTTTTCCAAGCAGCAGATGGGGCCAGGCCTCTCCTTTCTGCAATGGAACCCTCTGCAGCATGTGACTGCCTCTAGGGATGGATGGACTCACCCATGCTCAGCTCTGTCAGGCGCTCGCTGAGCCACTGCCACCACCTGCCCCTGCTCATGGTGCAGTACAAGCTTCGTCACAGCCCAGTGAGCACCTGACGAAGTCGCGAGGCCACCCATCCTCCTAGCAAGCTGCCATTGAATGAAACAATGGCAGCTCAGGTGCTTCTGGGTAGGTAATCTGGCATAATTGGTAGCCGGAAAGGACCCATTTACACAACATCACAGGTGTGAATACTCCATTCAGGCCTGCAATGTTGCATAAAGGGGCCCTTTACGGCTGCCAATGATGCCTAGAGATGGCAGAGAATTCCGCCACGGATCTCGGTGAGGCCGAATGCCAGTGCATTCGGCCCCCTGAAATCTGTGGCAGAACGGCCTGCCCCCCCGCCCCCCCCACGGATCCCCCCCGGGACAAGACTTACCTGGGGTGGGTATTCCGGCTGGCAGCAACTCTGGCAGCAGCTTTGGTGGCGGTGGCTACGGCGGCTGGTCTTCCGACTGGCTGCCGCTGCCGCCATTTACAGTTTTTTGGGTTTTTTTACAAAGATGTGATAGGTTACGTAAGTTTTTATGTAGCCTAAAACGACTGGGTAAAAAAAAAAAAGGCGTACGCAAATGGCGGCTGCTATGGCCACCGCCATTTGCATTCCTTATTTTGGGCCGTCTTAGTCTACGTAAATATTTACGTAGACTAAGACGGCGAAAATACGGGGAACGCAAATAGTGTCTGCTCAGCTGCCCTGGCTGAGCCTGGCCGGCTGCTCTGCAGAGCTGCCACGGAGCACAGCCAGCTGCGGAGGATTCCGGGGGGGAGTAACGCAGCGTCTCCCCCCCTGGCGAGGATTCCGGGGGGAGGGACAGAATGCCTCCCCCCCACCATCAACATAATCCGTGAAAGGTAAGTGACTTTTGTACATCCCTAATTATGCCAGATGACCTATGGGGAAGCACCCGAGACACCATTGTTGCACACAATGGTGCTCACTAGGAGGATGGGGCAGCTGCCAGTTGCTTGCTGAGCCATGAGGTGCTTGTTGAGCAGGCTCTAGGAGGGTGGGTGAGGGGGAGTCCATTGGACTCCACCACCACCACCCACGGAGTCTTGCGACATACCTATTGCCTTCTACTTCCCACAGAAAAAGGCCTTATTTTCTTTTTGGGATAGGGATGTGTGAATCAGCAAAGCTTGAGGTGCCAAAGTTCTCTGAATTCCATCTCGAAGCTCTTTCCGACTTGAGTCCATATCAGATTGTGAGCTTTGCTTCTTCCTTCCTTCCTTCCTTCCTTCCTTCCTTCCTTCCTTCCTTCCTTTCTTTCTTGAATCATAGACTCATACAATAGTAGGGTTGGAAGGGACCTATAAAACCCTCGAGTCCAACCCCCTGCCCAATGCAGGAATCCAAGTCAGAGCATCCCTGACAGATGGTTGTCCAGCCTCGTCTTGAATTCCTCCAGTGCGGGAGAGCCCACCACCTCCCTAGGTAACTGGTTCCATTGTCATTTCTTTCTTTTTGCATGAACATCCATGCATACTGAATGCAGGTGAAAGCAAAACAGACAAGTTTGCTCATCCCTAGTTCTGATGTCCAAATCCTTTTATCTCAAGAGTACCAGGGATTGAATCATTTACATACAGATCACGCTCATTTCACATGCCAGCAAGGTTATGCTCAAAATCCTACAAGCTAGGCTTCAGCAGTATGCGAACCGAGAACTACCGGAGGTACAAGCTGGGTTTCGAAGAGGCAGAGGAACTAGAGATCAAATCGCCAACTTTTGCTGGATCATGGAGAAAGCAAGGGAATTCCAGAAAAATGACTATTTCTGCTTCATTGACTATGCTAAAGCCTTTGATTGTGTGGATCACAACAAACTGTGGCAAATTCTGAAAGAAATGGGGGTACCAGACCACCTTACCTGTTTCCTGAGAAACCTGTACGAGGGTCAAGAAGCAACAGTCAGAACCAGACATGGAACAACCGATTGGTTCAAAGTTGGGAAAGGAGTACGACAAGGCTGTATATTGTCGTCCTGCTTATTTAACTTATATGCAGAGTACATCATGAGAAACGCCGGGTTGGATGAATCACAGGTCGGAATTAAGATTGCCGGGAGAATTACCAACAACCTCAGATATGCAGATGATACCACCCTAATGGCAGAAAGTGAAGAGGGTCTAAAGAGCCTCTTGTTGAGGGTGAAAGAGGAGAGTGCAAAAGCTGGTTTGAAACTCAACATTAAAAAAACTAAGATCATGGCATCTGGCCCCATCACTTCCTGGCATATGGAAGGGGAAGAAATGGAAGCAGTGACAGATTTTATTTTCTTGGGCTCCAAGATCACCACAGACAGTGACTGTAGCCATGAAATTAAAAGACGCTTGCTCCTTGGGAGGAAAGCTATGGCCAACCTAGACAGCATAGTCAGAAGCAGAGACATCACCTTGCCGACAAAGGTCCGTCTAATCAAAGCTATGGTTTTCCCAGTAGTAACATATGGCTGTGAGAGCTGGACTATAAGGAAGGCTGAGCACCGAAGAATTGATGCTTTCGAACTGTGGTGCTGGAGAAGACTCTTACAAGTCCCCTGCACTGCAAGGAGGTCCAATCAGTCAATCCTAAAGGAAATCAACCCTGAGTGCTCGTTGGAAGGACAGATACTGAAGCTGAAGCTGAAATATTTTGGCCACCTAATGCAAAGAGAAAACTCTCTGGAAAAGACCCTGATGCTGGGAAAGACTGAAGACAAAAGGAGAAGGGGATGGCAGAGGATGAGATGGCTAGATAGCATCACTGATGCAGTGAATATGGACTTGAGCACACTCCGGGAGAGAGCGGAGGACAGGAAGGCCTGGCGTGCTATGGTTCATGCAGTCACAAAGAGTCGGACACGACTGAACAACTGAACAACAACATGCTATAGGCCCTCCCCACGAAGGCCCAGACTGTAAGTAAATAATTAAGCCTGAGCTTAATTAACCCTGAGGCTTCTGAGATTCCTATGTCCTGCCAGACTGAAGCCATCAGGGCAGGAGGAGCGGCAGAGGCATTCTCTGCCTCTGTATCCTCCGTATTTGGTGATTTTCACTAGCAAGGGTGCTTTGGAGGGGGCGAACAAGGCTGGAGGAGGCTCAAGGTATCTCACATCCTGGCCTCTCTGGTCTCATCCAACCCACCAGAACACCCCCTTTTCTCCTCCTCCTCCTCCTCTTCCAAGGTTGCTTTTCTGACCTTGGAGAGGCAGCCAACATGGTTCTTTCTGTGCCAGATGTAAGGGTCTGGGGTTGGATCTCTGATTTCCCCTTCTGAGGTCAGAGCACTGTCTCTGACCTTAGGAGGGATTTTCTGAGTATTCCTATGGTCCCTGGGATGCTCTCACAGGGACCGCAGAACTGTTGTCTTAAAGACTACCAACCAAAGGAAGCGGTTTCATTCCATCACAGTTCCTTATTGGTGGTGCCTGACTGCACCGCCTTCACATAGCAAAGAGAAGCAAGCTATCTTTGGCTTTAGGTAGAAACTGGGCAGTCTTGGGGTGACTCAGTTCCATTATCAACAACATCTGACCTATAAAGGAAATCAAGGCAGCGCAGGGAAAGTTGGTGTGAACTTTCTGGGGCCACCCACCTCCGCAACAGAGAGAAGTTCCAAGTTCATTCTTCAGTGCCATCGTGATGCCAGCCCTCATCCGCGTGAATCGTAGTAAGTTATTCCGTGTGTCTGTCTTTTCGCTGAGCCACTTAAAGGTGTGCTGGAGGATTGAAGGAAGCTACTGACGCAACGCAAATGAGAGGTGGCTGCAGCTGTCACAGGGAGCGGCCTAACAATGTTAGCTGAACGGCTGATCCAGAATAAAAGGAGTCTTAGTGGAGAAAATCTATCCTCCTCGCAAAGAAATCCTTCACCATTATCACCAATTTCCATCACTTTTATTCCATCCTAGGATGAACGGCCTCCAAGAAAAATCCATACAACTCTGCATTTGCTTATTACCAAGGAGGGAGGCAGCACATGTTAATGGAAAACACCCTGCAGGTCAGACCTGAGAGTTATGTTATGGCTCCAACGTCATTACTTTCCACTCCTACATGCCTCCTTTTCTTCTGCACCAATTCTGACAGGATCATCAGTACTTATTTCTCACTTTTGTATTTGTGCCCTTCCTCCAAGGAGCCCAGATGTGCGCAGTGGGTTGTCTCTTATTTTTTCTCTCATAACACCCCTGCAAGGAAGATTAGGCTGAATGATAGTGATCGTCCCAAGGTCATCCAGTGTCACTGAAAAATTAAATCTATTCCATTGGGAACGAACTGAGCAATAGCAAGCCGGTCGGTACTTTGCGTGAAAAAATATGATGAGCAATGGCACAATAACAAAACATTCCTCCTTTCCCCCAAGAAACACATGGACCTTAATTCATACAAAGCACATGCATATAGGTGGTCTGTAAAGCAAAAACAGTCACATGAATACAGCCCACATGCTTACCCTTGGCAGCTGTATAGGAACTATGCAGATGGCTGACAGAACACATCTGTGTCACGTTCCAGGAGTGGGAGTCCTCAGGGACTGAAGCCTCCAGTGACAGAGACTCAGAGGAGGCACCAAAACTAGTCCCTGGTCATTCTGAATTGGGGCCCACTGCCTCAGACCCCATATCCTATCCATGCAACCCCCAAGAGATGCCACTGCCCCCTGAATCTGAAGAGTGAACCTCAGAGTCCTCTAGTGAACAGGGAGATTCTGAGGAGCAGACCCCCAACTGACTCTTCCAACCTTCATTCCCCAGGAGAAGCCAGCAGGGCTGTGCACTGCTTCGGCCTGAGGCCTGAAGTCCGAGTTGAAGCAGGCTGCTTCTGGCCACTTCTGGCCCCCAGCAGAGGGGGCACAAAGTGACCCAGAGTGGGTCAGGGGCTCTCCAGGGTGTTTCAATGCATTTCAGAGCTTCAGCATCCCTGGCCCAGCTGCCTGGCACCTCCAGGTCCTTACCTGAGCCGCCCATCACCATAGTTGCCACCACCACTTCCATGGCTGCCGCTGCCATAGCCACCACCAACTCCCAACCCCTGGACACGCGCCAGGCCCAGCTCTTATTGCAGGGAGTTGCCATTTTAAAAATGGCAAATTTCTGGAAGCTGCCATTTTGAAAATGGTGACTCCCTGCAATAAGAGCTGATGGGCATCCAGGGGCTGGGAGCTGGTGGCGGCAATAGTGGAGGTGGTGGAGGTGGCAATGATGGCGGCAGTGGATGAGGTGGTGGCAGAGGGGGAGGAGGAGGAGGCAGAGAAAGAGGAAGCAGCAGCCCAGGTAAGGAACTGGAGCTTTGCACAAGGGTGTTGGGGGGGCATGGGATTGGATTCACCCATCCGAATCCTGCTTCGGGTTCAGGGCTGAGTGGGGTCAGGGGCACCCTGAATCAGCTCGAGCTGAATCGGGCCTGCCTCAGAAGCCACGAGTCAGATCAGAGGGTCCCTGCACAGCCCTAGAAGCCAATGCCTATTGCATATAGGGTTGCTGGAGAAATTCGAGATGGGTTAAAATGAGCTAGGATTTTTAAGAATCCGACCTGCGGAATCCACTGCGGAGCGCCCCCCACTGCGGAGCGCCCCCCTCAGGCCCTGCAGAATCCATGGACTTTTGGATGATTTTTTTTTACTCTCCCACAATTTACACATACAAATTTATAGAAAAATACATAAGCTTCTACTGAGGAAACGTTGAATGGAATGGGGGACAGTACGCTAAGTGTTACATACTAAGGTAAATAAATTGTGTAAATACATACATAAGTATTTATGTAACTATTTCTGTATTTTTCCACGATGAAAAGAAAAATGTATCCATCTGTGGGCAGATAACAGGATGAAAGGCACTTGACAATCCATGAAACACAGATGGAGAGGATTTTACACAGTCCATGCGTACAATCCTTGATTGCATAGGGCTGCTGGCCCTTTAACACCCAGATACAGCATTTGAGGGGAAGGGATGTGTGAATCAGCAAAACTCTAGTTCACCAAAGTTCTCCAGATTCCATCTTGAAGTTTGTTCCATCTCGAGTCTGTATCAGATTGCGAGCTTTTCTTTTTCTTTTTGCATGAAAATCCGTGCATATTTCCCCAAATGTATGCATCAGTTGTGCACATCTTTGAAATGTGTACATTCCTCTCCCATTGACTGAACTGTGTTTGTGTGCATTTTCCAAATGGGCAAATATTTTCAAGAGCATTTTTCAAATGTACACATGCTGTTGAACACATTTTTTTTTTTTGGTTCACAAATCACATCGCAAGCTTGGAAATGTATAGACTTTGACGGCAGATCATGTGAACTGGGTAAATCCTGATTAAAAAAAGAACTGGAACAAATTTCTCAGGCAGCCTGACTGAGGGGGTAGAGCTTCCAGAAAGACTGTCTGCTGGGAGGTCATCCCTGCTGCCTTCTGAAATCCTCAAGTAGCCAGAATCAACTCGCAGACAATAGGGCTCTTTTTCAAGGCTTTATTCCCATTCAACCTAATGATGCTTAGAGATGCCAATTGCTTGATCCTATGAGTGAGACTTAAGAGAGCTGCCTACTTGGGGGTTCTAACCTTAGGAATCAGTTGGTCTCCATTTGGAGGGGAAGGTGGGAAACCTCTGTACTTATGAGCTAGGAGGAGAGAGTCCACCCCTTTCCCATGGGGCATCTGGGCACCGCTGTTGCCATCGTGCCAAGTGGGCTAAGTGCCTCCTTTCAGGGCCCGCCATCTCCCACTTGATGCTGTGCTGGCGCCTAGTGTCCAGAAACTGCTGTTGCGCCTCCCTCTCCTTGCCAGGGTCACTATCACTCTCAGGTATGTGTACCAGCAGGGGCTCTCCCCCGGCTGCTCCTCTGAACAGCATGCGGTTTCCCCTCCTGTGGTTTCTATCTCTTCCTCAGAATCAGAACTGCTTTGGGGCTGTCTGAGCTCCGATCCAACCCTGACACTGTCCTGGTCCTGGGCTGACTATAAAACCCTAGCAGCTTCAAGATTGCTGTCCATTGTCCTGAAATTAACTCAAGTTATCCAGCCACCTGTCCCACATTGTGCCTCCTTGCCTGAGCCATCACCCACAAGGACAATGGAAGCCCAGATGGTGTGTGTCAATGTGTAGGTCATGGAGCATAGGTTGCCTCTCCAATCTCCCTTGCCACGGATGTGTCTTCACTGTACAGCACCAGGTCACCTAATAGTGTGGTTGAAATTCAGTGGTGAGAATCATTAACTACTATTTTCTGCAAACATTATCTGTGTTTCTACTTTTTAAGTGATAACATTTCCCAACCCTATATTTTCACTCCAAAGAAGATCCAAAGGAATTTCACTAGGGCTGTGATCCTATGTCAGTCCCACTGAACTTTTAGCTCTGCTGTCTTAAATCTGCTCTTGCATTTTAAATATCTGCACTGCTGCTAGTTTTACTCTGGTTGTATTTTTATTCTGTAGTTTTAATCCATTATATATTGTATTTTCTGTTGTATTTTTGTGGTTTTAATTCTGTGAACAGCCCAGACAGCTTCAGCTGTTGGGCAGTGTAAAAATGAAATAAATAAATAAATAGATAGATAAATAGATGAAAGAAAGAAAGAAAGAAAGAAAGAAAGAAAGGAAAGGAAAGGAAAGTAAGCTCGGTTGCATCTTGTGCATGGCTGTACTTTTTCAAAGGCTGCAATCATACATTGAACTTAGCTGGGAGTGAGCACCATTAAACCCAATGGGATTTAATTCTGTATAAATGTGCATAGGATCCAGCTGTATCATTGTTCTCACTAACCCCCCAAACTGAAGGAAATAGTTGGCTTCTGTATGAATTGCAGCCAAAGAAGTCTTGGGAGAACAATGCTTTCCTTTCCTGCCTTAGGCAGGATTTCATGATACAGCAAGCAAAATCTGTGTGAAGGGGTTGGGTGGGGAGGAGGCACCCAATACGTGCCTGACCCTCCATCATTTAATCACAACTGCTTCTCCCCTCAGTTTCTGAGCCAATGTTGCCATGGTAACCATGACACCTTTTGCTGAAGCTGATGGGGTAACACAGAGAGAGCTCAAGGCTCACTTCCCGTTCATTTGCTGGGTAACTGATCCTTACTGTGTGGGGCCAGACATAAGGTGGGGGGGATGACAATAGATGGTGTTGGACATTATGTACAGGGGCTATGCTTCTTCCCATGGAAAGCAATGCCTGGATTGATGAAAACAGCAAGAGATTAGTGAGTTGGTGAATTCCCAATTAGAAATCACTTGGGTTTAATAACTAAAGCATGAGTACACCAATTGACCATTATGACTCCTTTGCTTCATGTTCAGATTACACACCAGCCCCCTTCATGTGTTATTGGCAAAAGAGCTGTGCTGTTGAGCTGACCTGCCTTTGGCCACCCATCTATGGTAGCATCTGGGCTGAATCTCTATTTGGTGCTTCTCAATAAAACCCCACTGGTGGTATAACCTTAGTGAAAGGTGTTCCTGTCCCCAGCCCCACTCCACCCCCCAGTCAGGGCATATAATAACCCAGGCTTGTCTCCTGTATTTAATTTGAAGCCTAGAACTAGGGATGTATGAGCATTTCATGGGTCCTGAACTTTTACGCAAACCATCCCGCTCAGTTAGGTGAGTCACGTTGAGCTCCTTCCCACTGCACGCTTAGCACTCAGGTGAGCATGCTGGTTCCCCCTCATTTATTTTCCAAATGGTGCATTTTTTTCCCATTGTGTGTGATGTGCATTCTCTGCATACTGGCCTCTCTGCAGTTAAGTCGGTGACGGATGAGTTTGTATTGTCCTGCCTTGAAGGTAGGTCTATAGAAAGCCCTAGGTGTTTTGCCAGCTGCTTTTATCATGTCCCCCTGGCGACACACACACACATACACTCCCTGAAGTGAAATCCACACTCACTGTCTGTCTTGTTGGGCTGACTCAGCTGGAGGCTGGGGTAGGGAACAGAGCATTTCAGTGACCTCTGATAGCACCATTTACATTCCTCCCCTCCCTGCCCACACCCACACAGCCTGTATATAACTCTGCCAATTTGAGGTTAACACTTCATGAATCTGATGAAGTGGATAGTGTCTGTGAAAGCTCATGCCAGAATAAAATGTGCTTTTCTTTAAAATGCCACTAGACTCTTTCTTGTTTTTGCTGCAACGGACTAATGTGGCTACCCCTCTGAAAAACTAAAATGTGTTGATGTTGTTGTTGTTAAGGAGGAGGAGGAGAAGGTGTGGTGATGGGAGAAGCTCTGCATGTTGAATTTATGCAGCATATTTAGTTGCAGAGTCTTGTTCAAGGTTGTGGGGGAGGGGAACTGTGTGGGCTTGTATGGAGAGGGCCAGCCAAGCCCAACCAGCATATCTGCTCCTTATTAAAGCAAACATTGAAGAATGCTGTTCCTGTTGCTGATACTACTACTACAACAACAACAATAATAATTTTGTTTTATACAGCAATTAGAGGCAAATATTTTTCCTCTGTCAGATGCTGAGTGAGCTTTTCTGTCGCCCTGAGGCAATTCCAAAAGGTGACAATGGTGATAAAGTTGTCATAGGAACTCAATACTTTAATTCAATGATTTAAACCCCCCCCCCCAAATCTGCCCATTTAAAAGACTAGAGTCAAGTCTATCTCATATTGGTCGAAACTCCAAGAAGCCAGGAAATTAGAAGCTAAAGATGCTGCCTTAACAGATGTATGGCCTGTGATCAGTGATGATGTTGCACAATGTCACAAAACCTGCTTGCTTACAACTTACCCTCCCTGCACCCACACTTTTCCTTGGTTTTCAGGCCCAAATCCAAATGGGGAGGCTGGAGTTCCTGGGACCAGCGAAGATGGCCTATGTTGTCCTGGTCTTGTATTGCCTTGTGAAGCACCTTCCCTGGTCACCCTGAACAGATTGCTGCTTCAGCTCACCATGACCATCAGTGAAGTGGTGACAAAATTGCTTGGGGGCAGGGGCAGGCTTGTGCAAGACCTCCTCCCTTCCTTGGTCACCCCCACTCTCAGGCAGTCCAGGGATCTGCTTGGGGTGACTGGGAAGAGGAGAGGAGGCCTTACATAGGAATATAGGAAGCTGCTTTATACTGAGTCAGATGCTTGGTCCATATAGCTTCATATTGTCAACACTGACTGGCAGCAGCTCTCTAGGTTTTCAGGAAGGATTTTTTTCCAGCCCTACCTGGAGATGCCAGGGATGGAACCTGGGACCTTCTGCATGCAAGGCCTGTGCTCTACCCACTGAGCTATATGGTCTTGTCAAGCCATTAGCACTGCTGAACCAGCAATCCAATGACAGGGAGGGAAGAAGGCTTTGCAGCACCCTTCCTTCCACCACCTTGTATCCTGGAGTGGCACTTACCCCTCCCCACAATCCCAGCCTGAGACAGGACCTAGCAGACCTACCACATGCTGCTTTAAACAACACCACAGCACTTATCCCCCCTCACATTCTAAGCATAGTTTTGAGGCAGAAGGGTGAGAAAGAGAAGCTGCTGCAGCTGTAGGTTGATATGAGCCCCATAGACTCTCATTACAGATTGAACATCTTATATATTTATTTTCTAAAAAAGAACTTTGACGAGCAATGGTTTTCCACCACCTCCAATAAAATAATAATAGAAAGCCACCAAATTTTGTACCTAACTAACATCCCTGTGGTGTCTTCAGAAATCATGACTATAAAAATGGTCACTAACCTGTTTCTCAAAGTAAGTTTTGACAGAGGGAGGGTTTGTTTTTGTTTTCCTTTTTTTTGTCTTTGAACTGCTCTTTGTCCCTCAATTTTTGAAAAATCTTTCTGAAATTTTCAGTGTCTGTAAAGCCAACACTTCTTTCTGACACCTGTACATTTCAGAAAGATTGGTGAAACCATTCCAATTTTATAAGGGTTAGAATGCCCCCCCCATTTAAAATTGTGGAGCTTTTTTTTTTTTACTCACTGACCTAAACAATAGCCACCACAACTCTGGCAGCAATAATTAGTCTCCTTTCCCTGCATACAACAGATCACTAACTTCACACTTAAACACATGACAGGTCACAAACTAATGTGTACTTTAAGGTGAGGAAATAAATTCTTAAAAGCTCAACTGCTCACAGTGAGGTGAGGAGGGATTCAGTCCATCTCACAAACATCTGAATGCAAATGTTGTGAGTGCTCTTATCCCTACCTACAACTAGGGATGTCAGAGAATTCCGCCACGGATCCCGGGGAGGCCGAATGCCAGTGCATTCGGCCCCCCGAAATCGGTGGTGGAATGGTCTGCCACCCCTCCGCCACCCCCCCGGGACAAGACTTACCTGGGGTGGATCTTCCTCGTGGCGGCAGCTCTGGCGGCAGTTCAGCGGCAGCGGCTGTGGTGGCTGGTCTTCTGACTGGCTGCCGCCCCCACCATTTCCAGTTAAAAAAACAAAACAAAACAAACAAAAAAGCGTGATAGGCTACGTAAAGATTTACGTAGCCTATCACGACTAAGTTTAAAAAAAAACCGTGATAGGCTACATAAATGTTTATGTAGCCTATCATGGCTGACTTAAAACAACAACAACAACAATGTGCATACTCAAATGGCGGCAGCCATGGCCACCGCCATTTGCATTCCTTATTTTGGCACGTCTTAGTCTACGTCAAGATTTACGTAGACTAAGACGGCGAAAATAAGGGGAACGCAAACATCCGCTACGCTATTTGCGTTCCCCTTATTTTCGCCGTCTTAGTCTACGTAAATGTTTACATAGACTAAGACGTGCCAAAATAAGGAACGCAAATGGTGGCGGCTGTGGCCACCGCCATTTGCGTACGCACATATTTTTTTTTTAAGTCAGCCGTGATAGGCTACGTAAACATTTATGTAGCCTATCACGGCTGACTGCAGGGATGCAAACGGCGGTGGCTATGGCCACCGCCATTTGCGTCCCTGCTAGCCAGTGGCCAGATGTCCGGCTGCTGGCGGAGCCAGCCGGCGGCTCCGCAGAATCCCTGCAGAGCACAGCCGGCCAGCCAGGATTCCGGGGGGGGGGGGAGGAATGGAGCACCTCCCCCCCATCCAGGATTTCGGGGGGAGGGATGGAGCGCCTCCCCCCCCACCATCAACATAATCCGCGAAAGGTAAGTGCCTTTCGTACATCCCTACCTACAACTGGGGATGCGTGAATCAGCAAAACTCAATCTTGCCAAATCTCTCTGAATTCCATCTTGAAGCCCGTTCCATATCAGATTGCGAGCTTTGTGTTGTTTTTTTCCACATGAAAATGTATTTCCATGCATTTTTTCCAAATTTACATATCAGTTGTGTGCATCTTTGAAATGTATGCATTCTTCTCCATTGATTAAAGCATATTTGTGCACATTTTTCAAAGGTTTGCCTTTTTTGTGCATATTTTTCAAATGTATGCATACTGTCGGGCTCATTTTTTTTTTTTTTGGCTTGTGAATCACATTGCAAGATTGGAAATGTAGAGTTCAACCACAGATTACATCCAAGTCTGTGTTCAGTTTGGAAGGTGCAAACTGAGTAAATCCAGATCAAAAATGAACTGAAACAAATTTCTGCTATATCCCTAGCTACCACCAACCAAATGTTGGACTTGATGTAATGCAAATGCCAACCAGTTTATAGCTCATGTTTGTATCAAGGTTTTCCATTAATTCTTGTCTTTCAATTTTAATTTGCTCTGTGTTGATTTTTTTCAGCCAGGCTATGCAACTCTTCACTGGAATGTTCTGCTTACAATAAATGCATAAGTAATGGAGAAGCTGGTAGTAGAAAAATTATATCCCATGTTTAGTTCTCTGAACTTCAGTTGGGAGTTTTGTAAATGATTGCAGATATTAACAACAACAACAACAACAACAACAACAACAAGAGAACAAAAGCCAGGCTTCAGCCATCTTTTTTACAATGCATGTTCTTCTTGAGTCAACAATTTGCAAGCATTAAATAGTGACATCCACAATGCCATGCTACATAAATGGCATTTTGCTGAAAATGTCATAGTGGGTATATAGTTATAGAACTGGATTCTAGCAACCCCTGTTGCACTCATGGACAAGAAGTTGGACTGATGGCTTAACATGGCAAATTATGAAGTTAGGGATGGCAGAACCACCCTGTTCCATTTCACAGAGTTTGCCGCATGGTTTGACCCTGAATAGATGTTGCTGCTGGAACAAGACTCTGGTGCAGGAGATGGAGACTTCAGTCCTTTGCCCTTCTGCAGTCCCAGTCAGAATTCACCCTGCTGTATGTGCTTGTAATATGCAGTGGGAAGAAAGAACCCACTGGCACCAATTGGACCTTTCCTTCCAATGCAAATAACAAACATGCATGCAGGGGGAAAGCATTAAACTTCTCTCCCCCATGCCCACAATCTGACTTCTTCCCCGTATGCCTTCTATCAATTAAACAAAACAGCCATGCAAGATCAAACTGTGTGACAAACATCACATCTAGTTGGCCCCAAGGTCCTTAATATCTCAAAGGAAGCAAAAACTCAATAATTCATCTCTCCATCCCTTCCACCTGCTTGTTGAGATTGCAATTTGTCAGTCCCATCTTAGCAACCCAGCTAATAAGAAGTAGAAACTGGGCTTTCTCCGTGATATTTCATGCTCTGTCTTGAGTAATAGAATGCTCATAGTAGGGATGTCAGAGAATTCTGCCACGGATCTCAGTGAGGCCGAATGCACCCACGAAATCTGTGGTGGAACGAAGCCCCCCCCATGAAAGGCGCGCGAAACGGAGCACTTACTTGCTGCCATCTGCGCTGACTTGCAAATGGCGGCCGCGTCTGCGGCCGCCATTCACTTCCTCATCATAGCTTTGATAGGCTACGTAAGTAATTACATAGCCTATCACGGCTAACACAGTAATGCCATTTGCATCCCTGCGGAGGCTGTGTTAGGCTATGTAAGTATTTACGTAGTAAGTATTTATCACGGCAAGCTAAAAAAAAAAAAACAGCGTACGCAAATGGCGGCGGCTATGGCCGCCACCATTTGTGTTCCCTTTTTTTCACTGTTTTAGCCTACGTAAATATTTACGTAAGCTATTACAGTGAAAAAAGGGGAGCGCAAATAGCATAGTGAGTGTTATTTGCATTCCTTTTTTCCCCCGCTGTAATAGCTTACGTAAATATTTACATAGGCTAAAACAGCGAAAAAAAGGGAATGCAAATGGCGGCTGCCATAGCTGCCGCCATTTGCATACGCTGTTTGTTTTTTGCCTGCAGGCTGCCCAGCAGCCAGATGTCCTGCTGTGGGCAGCCCTGGCTGGCGGCTCCATGGAATCTTTGCAGAGTGAAGCCGGCCAGGTTAGGATTTCCCCCACCGCAAATCACCCCATCGAAAAGGTAAGTGACTTTCGTACATCCCTAGCTCATGGTAACCAGAAGCAGAGCCCCATGATTGAAGAGAAAGCCATGAAATTGTATGACAGCTTGGTTTTTTTTAAAAAAAAAATCTGTATAATTGTCAAAGTACAGAGTGAACAGGTATCAGCATGTCAAGAACATTTTCCCCTGCCATATTGATTTTGTATGTGCAGGAAGAATGCACATGCACACATGGACCTTTCCATGAGGAACTTTCAAATATTCCACCTGCTACCTGAAATGGCACAGTACAACAATAGATATACACAGCTGGTGTCAAGGGTAGGCATGATTGGGCACCTGCTAAGGGCCCACACTCAAGAAGGAGCCACTGAAGAGCCCCCTGGACTTGTTCCTCCTCTTCATCATTGTAACCTGCTTGTTCACCTGCCTCTCACTCTGGCCAACAAAGGTTGTGGTGAGAAGGAGGCTCAATCAGTTTATTGATCCAGTCCACAGACCTCTCAGTAAGACCTGTACAACAGATATGGGAGGATAAAATACAAGACCAAAGCTTGACTTACAGAAATAAAATCCTAAAACATAAATCAAATATATCTACAATAGGTAAAGACCAAAGAAACAATAAAACAGTACACAAGTAGAAAATTTAGTCTAGTTCAATAATATTTTGGACCGTGTCCTCATTGCTCTCAGCAAGCATTTAGCTACACTGCTTTTAACAGACTCTTTTGTATCAGAAAGAAGAAAAAGATGATAGTATTCAGGTGATGTTCCTGGATACAAAGAGATTAATGGGCTAATTAAGTCATTATGGAGATCTCAATCAAATGTACATAAAAGAAACACATGGCTTACTGTTTCAATTTCTTCTGAACCACAAAGACACAGTCTGTTGGGAAAAGGTATCCCCCCTTAATCTCCCATCTAAGAGGGTTGAAGGTATCACATTAAAACATGCAGAGGTAAATGCCCACCTATACTTTAAGATGCTTAATATTTGCAAGTATTTGCTTCAGAGTTAACAGAAGCTGGATGAAAGCCAAATGCCAAAGGTGAGCAGGTCTTATTTGCTGCTGCAAGGGAAACTTGAAGATCTATATCTGTAATTGTATTAAACAAGATCTAGCATTATCAGGACCATGTAAGAAAAGCATCAGTGGAGAGAACCCTTGTATACTTTGTTGTTTAGCATCTTCATCCATAAACTAACACACAGATCTAAGTGGACTAATACTAAGTAACTGGATGGAGAAAGAGGAAATGTTAAGTGAAGCCAAAGTTTCAGAGTGAGAGACAAGACCTTGGCTTCTATAGAGTCCAGGCCTGCCTCCAGTCTCAAAGTTGCAGGTGCCACACATTTGGGGACACCAAAAATTGCCCTTCCAAAGCCAAGTTGAACTTCTTCAATCTTTGAATTGTAGCTCACAACCCAGGTTTGAGCACCATGTAGAAGCTGAGCAAGTGATTTGGCAGTGAAAACTTTTAAGACTGAAGGGATATGATAGCCCTCTTCCAAATAAAAGGAACACTGAATGGCAGCCATATTATTTTGTGCACTATCAATAGCATAATTTCGATGGAATGTCCAAGATAAAGAAGAATGGGAAAAATCCTAAATACTTAAAAGTTAAGAGTTGTTCAAGTGAATGTCCATCTAGAGACCAACTTTTTTTTTTACCTTTTGAAAATACTAAACCTTAGTCTTATCATAGTTAGTCTTATTTTAGTATTTGAAAATACTAAAACCTTAGTCTTATCATAGTTGATTGGGAGAGCTTAATTCTTACAGTAATTGGAGAATTCCATTAATATATGTTTTAAACCAATGTGTGTTTGAGAAACAGAATATTTTCCAGGGCATAGTCTGAAGACATATGAGGCAGCCACCTTGCTGAAGCTAAGCAGGTCTGGGTCTGGTCAGTGATTGGAGGGGAGACCACCTGGGAACCACATGTAAGTCACCTTGAGTTCCACACTGGAAGAAGGAAGGTGGAATATAAATGTAATATATTTTTTTTCTGCAAGTTGTGACAGACTAAAACAGTCTATGGTAGAATTACCTTTTCTGGGCCCTGCCTGCTCTTCACCCAGAATATTTTCTGTCTCAAGCCAAGCCTCAGTCATATTTAATATAAAGAAAGCTGGCATATAATTTACCAATGACAGATAGCAGTCTTATTGGTCCATAATTAGAGGGGTCAAATTTACACTTAGGTATGTCATGAACATCCAACTGGGTCCGGGACTCCAGCAGAGTCTCCTGTACCCTGCCACCCAGCACTCACTTGCCGAGCTGCAGGGCATTCATATGCACGCTCATTGAGTGGTCTGGGAGCACACTGCAGCTGCCCATTCCTGCCTGTAAGCTGCCATTTTTACACAGGATGGGGGTCTGTAATTTTCATATATTTAATGTTGCACAAAATGGCACCCATACAGGGCCATCTCTGCAACATTAGAGGCATAGAGGGGGCCTTTAGGCCTCTAATGTTGTGGAAATGGCGCTGTATGGCTTTTTTGCACAAGAGAGCCAATGTGGTGTAGTGGCAAGAGTGTTGGACTGGGAGCTGGGAGATCTGGGTTCTAGTCCACACTAGGCCATGGAAGCTGACTGGGTGACTTTGGGCCAGTCACACACTCTCAGCCCAACCTACCTCACAGGGTTGTTGTTGTGAGGATAAAATGGAGAGGAGGATGATAATGTAAGCTGCCATGGGTTCCTTGCAAGAGGAAAAAAGGTGGGATATAAATGCAATAAATAAATAAATAAATAAATAAATAAATAAATAAAGATTAAATATATAGAAATTATGTAGCCCCCCGTCTTGCAAAAAATGGAGGCCTGCAGTGAAGAGTGAGTGGGTCCAGGGTGTGCCCGGACTGCTCATGTCCAGAGAGTGGGGGGGGCAGTGCTGACTCAGTGAGCACCCACATTTGGTGGGCACTGGTGAGTCCATCCATCTCTATTTACATCCCTTTTTGTGAACTGAAATAATTGTCATCTTTAGCCAAGTTTCAGGCATAATGCTGGTTTTGTTAATAAAACTAAAAGGAGCAGACAAGAGTGGGCCCCACCAATCCACACTGATCTTCAGTAATTCAAGGGTGATAAAATCAGTGCTTTCCCTGATTTCAGACTTGAAATTAAATCCATAACTTTGAGAAAAAGGAGCAGTAGATGCCACTGCCTGTTTGCTCATGGGCTCTCTGCCTGTCCAGCAAGCAAGTGGTAGCCATGATGAGAAAGAGGAAAAGGAGCAATAGCAGCTGGTGAAAATGGTGAGAATGGTGGTGAGAAGGTGGACTCACTGAGGGAGGGGTCCTAAGGGCCCTCCGAAATCTGTAGCCAACATTAAAAATCTGAAGCCTGACTGTTAGAGAAATATGACAATGGGACAAATTACCTGGGGAGGTGGTGGGGTCTTCCACACTGGAGGCATTCAAGATGAAGCTGGGCAGCTATTTGTTAGGGATGCTTTGACTTAGATTGCTGCATTGAGCAGGGGGTTGGGCTCAGTGGTCTTATAGGCGCCTTCCAACCCTGCTATTCTATGATTCTATTAGTGTGTGTGTGTGTGTGTGTGTGTGTAATGTGAGTTTACTGATTGTGAGTTTCAGCTAGGGATATATGAGAAATTCATTTCAGTTCATTTTTGATCAAGATTTTACCCAGTAAAATCCAGACCAAACACTGGCCTGTGCAAAGGGTGGTGGAAAAGCTAGACATCTGATATGAACTCAAGCTGGACCAAGCATCAAGTGGAATTTGGAGAACTTTGGCAACCTCAAGTTTTGCTGAGTCGCACATCCCTCATTTCAGTTCTCACTAACTATGGCAGCCTTCCGCAGCTTGCCCGACTGGGAATGATGGGGGTTACCATCCAACACATATGGAGGACACCACTTTGCAAAATGCTGCTCTGTGGCGACATGAGAGCTGTGCATGTGGGGCGGGGAGCGAGAGAGAAGGTATTTGCTTTTCTCTGTCCCCACTTCTTGTTTCCTTAGCCAGTTAGGACGGAGCAAGTGGAGCAGGCTGGTCCTGGGATGAGGGGAGGGGCCTCAGTGGCAGGGTACATGCTTTGCATGCAGAAGGCCCCAGATTAGCTTCCTGATATTTCTAGCTAAAGGATTTCAGACAAGAAAACTGCAGAAGATCTCTGCCTGAGTCTTTGGTGTGCTGCTGTCACTCAGAGAAAGCATCAGTGAGCTAGATGGATCAACGGCTTAGCTTGGTATAAGGCTGCTCCACACAATGAGCCGGTGAGGCAGGTGGTTAATGAGAAGAGGGCCTTTTCTGCTGTGGCACCCCAGCTGTGGAACCCAGCTGGGTTCCACAGTGGCACCCCAGCCCCTCTCTCTTCCCAGAGAGGCTCATCTGCTGCCTACATTGTGCTGTTTCTGGTGCTAGGTGAAGACCTCTTTATTTTCCCAGGCATTTTAGTTTATTCGTAGGGATGTACGAAAGTGACTTACCTTTCGTGGATTATGTTGATGGTGGGGGGGGAGGCATTCCATCCCTCCCCCTGGAATCCTTGCCAGGGGGGAGGCTCTCTGTTCCTCCCCCCGGAATCCTCAAACAGCCAGCTGTGCTCTGCAGCAGCTCTGCGGAGCAGCTGGCCAGGCCCGGCCAGGCCAGGCCAGGCCAGACCCGTCTGCAGCCAGATTTCTGGCCGCAGAGGGTTCTGAGTAAAAAAAAAGAAAGAAAGAAAGAAAGAAAGAAAGAAAGAAAGAAACAACCGCGTACGCAACCTACGGCAGCCACCATTTCTGTTCCTTCTTTTGGGCCATCTTAATCTATGTAAATATTTACGTAGACTATGACAGCGAAAATCAAAGGGAATGCAAATAGCGTAGCAAGCGCTATTTGTGTCCCTTTTTCATTCACCATTTTAGCCTACGTAAATCTTTATGTAGGCTAAAATAGCGAATCAAAAGGGGATGCAAATAGCGCCCGCTACACTATTTGCGTTCCCCTTTATTTTTGCCGTCATAGTCTACGTAAATATTTACGTAGATTAAGACGGTAAAAAGAAGGAACACAAATGGCGGTGGCCCTAGCCGCCATTTGTGTACACGTGTTTTTTTTTAAACCCACCCCCAACCATGATAGGCTACGTAAAGATTTACGTAGCCTATCACGTTTTTTAAAAAAAAAAAACTAGCCATGATAGGCTACGTAAACATTTACATAGCCTATCACGTCTTTTTTTTTTTTTTCACACAAGCCTGGAAATGGCGGTGGCGGCAGCCGGTCGGAAGACCACCCGCTGCCGCCGCCAGAGCCGCCGCCAGAGCCGCCGCCACCCGGAAGATCTGACCCAGGTAAGTCTCGTCCCGGGGGGGGATCCGTGGGGGGGAGGGGGGCAGGCCGTTCCACCACAGATTTCGGGGGGCCAAATGCACTGGCATTCAGCCTCACCGAGATCCGGGGCGGAATTCTCTGACATCCGTATCTATTCGTCTGTTGTTTTAAAACTGGTATTGTATTTTAAATCGCTGTGTTGCTGCTCGGTTTTATTCTGGTTTCACTTTTATGTTGTCGCTCTAAACTTTTACATTTTTATTGTATTTTATGATGTATTTTGTGGTTCTAATTGTTGTGAACTGCCCAGAGAGCTTCGGCTATTGGGCGGTATAGAAATAAATAAATAAATAAATAAATAAATAAAGTGAGCTGATATAATTATCTATAAAATTAAATGAATAAAATTCATCTGCTAAATTCTTTCTAGTGTGCCATAAACTGGCATAAAAATTCCTTCAGCAAAGCCAAGTGCAGAACAGGGAATAACGTGACTCAGCGCAGGTCCAGTCAGCTGATCTTGCTTATTCTTGATCGAGCAATCACCTGACTCTTAAAAAAATCTAAACAAATATTTGGCTGTTGGCTTTTTTCCCCTCACCTAATTTGTTCCCTCCACACACCCCTTTCCTTTTTCTTTTCTTTTCTGAAGCCAAGGAGTTGCACAATGTCAGTTTCATAAAACTCTATTACTCCAAGGGTGGGAAACAAAACAAAGTAGAAGGAGAAATCATCTGATATTGCAAATGACCTCGATAAAATATACATGGCTGGGAATAATGACATGTTCTGCTGCAAACACAAGTGCTTGTGCTCACAACACATTGCCTTTCCAGGAGGAATTTGTTCCCACTGAGTAAAAAACAGGAGAGAGGCAAATCTGATCAGCTTTTTTCCATGCCCCCTGTGGAAGATCAGGGCCAGCCTTGTTATGAAGCAACAGATAGCAATTGCTTCAGGGAGCAGATTCCGGAGGGGGCACTATTTCCCTGTCTCCTCTCTCCATCCGAGTGCCTAAACTTCTAGTCTATCAGAGCTGGTTCCCCATCTGAAGGTGCCCTGGACAAAGTGCCCTCTGCAGGGTCCCCTTCTGTATTGGTGGGACCCCTCCTCTGTCAGTGGGGCCTGATTAGCTTATCCAACAGGGGTGGTACTTAAGCACTGCAAAAAAGAAAAGAGGAAATACATTAGGGATGTGTGAATCAGCAAAACCAAGTTCGTTGAAGTTCTCCAGATTCCATCTTGAAGCTCATTCCGACTCGATTCTGTACCAGATTGCAAGCTGTTTTGCAAGGTCTGCTTTTACTGAAGTGTATGTGTAATCTATCCCCCCCTTTCTTTTCTTTCTCAAATATTGTAATATTTGAAACTGAGGATTGTATCATATGTTGTTGTATTTTTTATTATTTGTTCTTTTTTTGGTTTGTTATGTTCTTGGATTGTTTTGTTTCGTTAAAACTCACAATAAAAAATTGGGATAATAATAATAACAACAACAACAACAACAATAATAATTGCAAGCTGTGTGTGTTTTCTTTTTTCATGAAAATCCATGTGAATTTTCATGCGGGTTTTTTTTTGTACTCATCAATTGTGTGCATCTTTCAAATGTGTGCATTCTTCTCCCATTGATTAAAGCATATCTGCATGAATTTTTTCACACACAGTTTTCAAATGTACACAGGCTGTAGAATGTAATTTTGGGGGTCCACAAATCGCATTGCGAGCTTGGAAATGTACAGACGTCGACCACTAATTGTGTCAGAGTCTATGCTCTATCCGGAAGGTGTAAACTCAGTTGTTGTTGTTCAGTCGTTCAGTCGTGTCTGACTCTTCGTGACCCTATGGACCATAGCATGCCAGGCCTTCCTGTCCTGCACTCTCTCCCAGAATCCTGATAAAAAATGAACTGAAACAAATTTCTCATACATCCCTAAAATACATTGCTCAAAAAGAGGAGGGAAGAAGACAGTGATTTGCATAAAATGTGCATGTCTTAATTTATTTGTACAGTTGAGAATTAAAAATTATTACTCTGATTTAAATTGAAATACAATATGTCAACATGGCCAGAAGTTCTGTGTGCCATTTTACAGTGTGCCTTTGCCCAGATGCTATCTGTTGATGGCCCCTTCATGGATCACTGCCTTGTTGTGATGAAGGGGCTTGCATAACTCAGTGAAGCCATAAGCTATGCCGTGCAGGGCCACCCAAGACGGACAGGTCATGGTGGAGAGTTCTGACAAAATGTGGTCCACGTCCACTGGAGAAGGAAATGGCAACCCACTCCAGTATTCTTCCCAAGAAAACCCCATGGAACGTATCACAAGGCTGAAAGAGATGACGCTGGAAGATGAGCCCCTCAGGTCGGAAGGTGTCCAATATACTACTGGGGAAGAGCAGAGGGAATTTCCAAGTAGCACCAGAAAGAGTGAAGCGGCTGGGCCAAAGCCGAAAGGACACTCAGCTGTGGATGTGTCTGGTGGTGAAAAGGAAGTCCGATGCTGTAAAGAACAATATTGTTTAGGAACCTGGAATGTCAGATCAATGAATCAAGGTAAGCTGGAGGTGGTCAAACATGAGATGGCAAGATTGAACATCGACATCTTGGGAATCAGCGAACTAAAATGGACAAGCATGGGCGAATTAAATTCAGGTGACCATCATATCTACTACTGTAGGCAAGAATCCCTTAGAAGAAATGGAGTAGCACTCATAGTCAACAAAAGGGTGGGAAAAGCAGTATTGGGGTACAATCTTAAAAACGATAGAATGATCTCAGTACGAATCCAAGGCAAACCATTCAACATCACAGTTATTCAAGTCTATGCCCCAACCACTGATGCTGAAGAAGCTGAGGTTGATCAGTTCTATGAAGACGTACAACACTTCCTAGAACTAACACCAAAAAAAGATGTCCTCTTCATCATAGGGGATTGGAATGCTAAGTAGGAAGTCAAGAAATCACCAGGATAACAGGCAAGCATGGCCTTGGTGTACAAAATGAAGCAGGACAAAGGCTAATAGAGTTTTGCCAAGAGAACACGCTGATCATAGCAAACACTCTTTTCCAACAGCACAAGAGGCGACTCTACACATGGACATCACCAGATGGTCAATATCGAAATCAGATTGATTATATCCTTTGCAGACAAAGATGGAGAAGCTCTATACAGTCAGTCAAAACAAGACCTGGAGCTGACTGTGGCTCAGATCATGAGCTTCTTGTTGCAAAATTTCGGCTTAAATTGAAGAACGTAGGGAAAACCACTAAACCATTCAGGTATGACCTAAATCATATCCCTTATGAATATACAGTGGAGGTGAGGAATAGATTTAAGGGATTAGGCCTGATAGACAGAGTGCTTGAGGAACTATGGACGGAGGTCCGTAACATTGTTCAGGAGGCATCAACTCAATCCATCCCCAAGAAAAAGAAATGCAAGAAAGCAAAGTGGCTGTCTGATGAGGCTTTACAAGTAGCTGAGGAAAGAAGGGAAGCGAAAAGCAAGGGAGAAAGGGGAAGATATACCCAACTGAATGCAGAGTTCCAGAGAATAGCAAGGAGAGACAAGAAGGCCTTTTTAAATGAACAATGCAAAGAAATTGAGGAAAACAATAGAATGGGAAAGACTAGAGAACTCTTCAAGAAAATCAGAGATCTCAAGGGAACGTTTTGCGCAATGACGGGCATGCATGATAAAGGACAAAGAAGGCAGGGACCTAACAGAAGCAGATGAGATTAAGAAGAGGTGGAAAGAATACACAGAAGAACTATACAGGAAAGATCTGAATGTCCCTGATAGCCATGATAGTGTGGTCACTGAACTTGAGCCGGACATCCTAGAGAGTGAAGTCAAGTGGGCCTTAGGAAGCATTACTAACAACAAAGCTAGCGGAGATGACAGTATTCCAGTTGAGCTATTTAAAATCCTAAAAGATGATGCTGTTAAAGTGCTGCACTCAATATGCCAACAAATTTGGAACACTCAACAGTGGCCACAAGACTGGAAAGGGTCAGTTTACATTCCAATTCCAAAGCAGAGCAACGCCAAAGAGTGTTCAAACTACTGTACAATTGTGCTCATTTCACATGCCAGCAAGGTTATGCTCAATATCCTACAAGCTAGGCTTCAGCAGCATGCAAACCAAGAACTACCAGAAGTACAAGCTGGGTTTCAAAGAGGCAGAGGAACTAGAGATCAAATCGCCAACTTTTTCTGGATCATGAAGAAAGCAAGAGAATTCCAGAAAAACGTCTATTTCTGCTTCATTGACTACACTAAAGCCTTTGATTGTGTGGATCACAACAAACTGTGGCAAATTCTGAAAGAGGTGGGGGTACCAGACCACCTTACCTGTCTCCTGAGAAACTTGTATGAGGGTCAAGAAGCAACAGTAAGAACCAGACATGGAACAACCGATTGGTTCAAAATTGGGAAAGGGGTATGACAAGGCTGTATATTGTCGCCCTGCTTATTTAACTTATATGCAGAGTACATCATGAGAAACGCCAGATTGGATGAATCACAGGTCAGAATTAAGATTGCTGGGAGAATTATCAACAACCTCAGATACGCAGACAATACCACCCTAATGGCAGAAAGCGAAGAGCATCTAAAGAGCCTCTTGTTGAGGGGGAAAGAGGAGAGTGCAAAAGCTGGTTTGAAACTCAACATTAAAAAAACTAAGATCATGGCATCTGGCCCCATCATTTCCAGGCATATGGAAGGGGAAGAAATGGAAACAGTGACAGATTTTATTTTCTTGGGCTCCAAGATCACTGCAGATGGTGACTGTAGCCATGAAATTAAAAGACGCTTGCTCCTTGGGAGGAAAGCTATGGCCAACCTAGACAGCATAGTAAGGAGCAGAGACATCACCTTGCTGACAAAGGTCCGTCTAATCAAAGCTATGGTTTTCCCAGTAGTAATGTATGGCTGTGAGAGCTGGACTATAAGGAAGGCTGAGCACCGAATAATTGATGCTTTCGAACTGTGGTGCTGGAGAAGACTCTTATGAGTCCCCTGGACTGCAAAGAGGTCAAATCAGTCCATCCTAAAGGAAATCAACCCTGAGTGCTCATTGGAAGGACAGATACTGAAGCTGAAGCTCAAATATTTTGGCCACCTAATGCGAAGAGAAAACTCTCTGGAAAAGACCCTGATGCTGGGAAAGATTGAAGGCAAAAGGAGAAGGGGATGGCAAAGGATGAGATGGCTAGATAGCATCACTGATGCAATGAATATGGTCTTGAGCACACTCCAGGAGAGAGCGCAGGACAGGAAGACCTGGCGTGGTATGGTCCATGGGGTCACGAAGAGTCAGACACAACTGAACGACTGAACAACAACAATCTGTTGATGGACAACTTGAAGGCCCCTGCTGCTCTCCTTTCTCAGGGTTCTCTATCTTTAAAGCTTATTTGGACTATATGGCCCTTCAAACAGAAGATGCTTTCAAATAGAGGACTACCTTCTGACAGCCCTTCAAGTAGGAGGACTGTTAAAAAAGACACATGGCCACTCTACCTGCAGAAGACCAGAATCTCAGCTACTGCAAGGATCAATGGGCATTTTATCTAATGAAATAGTCAAGAAAAACATCAAGACCTGTTTCTTTCTCAACATATCAATAGGGCTGGGTAAGCATGCAGTGTTCAAGCTCACTGTGGTTCTTCAACTTCCTCCTTGAAATTTGGTTCACCTCATTTGCATTCCTGAACGTGAGCAACATTTTTTTTCCATCAGGAAAAAATTGTGTTAAGTGTACATTTTCCCCAATCAAAAATGCACATTTCCCCCGTACACTAAAACATAATGATGGAGGGGGGAATAGACACTTTCAGGAGTGTGCACTTGTGCAATTGTGTACTTTCAAATGTGAATGCAAGTTCAAGAAATAGCAAAATTTCCTGAGAATTGTGTTCCTGTTCACATTCTGGGTTGCAGACAGGACATGTTCGCATGATTTGCGAACAGGAACAGAACTCTCATACATCCCTACATATTAAGATTGGGTATTTAATATCAGTTATCTGGTAGGCAGCCAATACTAGGAGGGCTACATCACAACTGCAGAGCAGAGTACATAGTTTGCATGAGTATGGTCCCAAATTCAGTGCCTCGTGTCTCTGAGGAAAAACCAAGGAAGTCAAACGAGAAGATTAAAAAATGCAAACATTCAAATCACCTTAAAGTGTGTGTGTGTGTGGGGGGGGGGGAATCCAGACTTAGAAACTGGCAAAATCTGGAACATACCTTGATTTGAGAGGTGTAGGGCAAAGATATGTGGCATTCACTATTTGTAAATGGCGCCTACTGAAATTTCCTCTGCACCTCTGGTAAGTAATATGAATGCTGTGTTGATTCCATCTGGACACATGGAAGCCAGGGTCTGGTCCAAAATGGATCTGCAGCAGTTGGATTCCCCAAATCTGGTTTTTAAAATGTGGGTTCAGCTGATTTTGCCAACATCCCTGGTTCTGCCTTTGGACAAAGGCATTGGACTTGATGGGATTTTGGTTGCTATCAACTGTACAGTTTTACAATTCTCTTCTGATCAAAACAGCAATGCTTATAGGAGTTGTCACTGAAATTTCATCTCCACCAAATCCTAAGTAAATTTGAGGGTTCTTCCTTAGGTAAAATATCTAAGGAAAACTGGGGGAAGTCAAAAGAGTTTAGAGAACAATAGCAGCATTTCTCATGTGGAGAGCGGTGTGCACAGAGGGTGTACATGAGGGATGTACAGATTTTGTTGAACCCATTTCTCCTCCTCCTCCTGTTGTTGTTGTTTTGAAGATTGTCAGGTGTCTTTCATTCCATCATCCACTCATTGATGGCATTGGGTTTTTCTTTTTTTTTTGCAAGGGGGGGAGAAGTTTGTTCCTGCTTGCAAGTGCACATTGTGCTAATGCACATTAGCACAAGTGCCCCCCCCCCATTTACTTATTTTTTAAACAACTACTGGTCTGCAGGTCCATAGAATCCATGCAACCTGGAAAAAGCCAGTCAACTGAGAAATCTGCAGCAGGTCAGATTCGTAGAAATCCAAACTCATTTGCATCCATTGCAGACTTCTCTGACATCCCTATAGTACATTCTGTAGTGTAGCATCCTCGGGAGAGAGCATTCCAAAAGCCGTCATGGCTGGGCCCACTGAAGAAGCTGCAGAGTCACTGAATGATCATAGCCTGATAAGAAATGTGCCCCCACCCTCATGCCTCTGATAATCTCTCTCTTTTCATTTTGGCAGCTGGTAGGACATCACTTCCGCTGATCTAAGGGAGATTTCTGCTTTAACTAGGGATGTACAAAGGTCACTTACCTTTCCGCAGATTATGTTGATGGTGGGGGGGAGGCGTTCCGTCCCTCCCCCGGAATCCTCGACAGGGGGGGAGGCGATCCGTTCCTCCCCCCCAGAATCCTCCACGGCCGGCTGTGCTCCGCGGCAGCTCTGCGGAGCAGCCGGCCAGGCCCAGCCAGGCCAGAGCTGTCCACAGCCGGATTTCTGGCCGTGGAGGGCTCTGGGAAAAACAACAACAAAAAACCGCATGCGCAAATGGCGGCAGCTACAGCCGCCGCCATTTGCGTTCCTTATTTTTGTCCATCTTAGTCTACGTAAATATTTACGTAGACTATGATGGCGAAAATAAAGGGGAATGCAAATAGCGTAGTGGGCGCTATTTGTGTCCCTTTTTGATTCACCGTTTTAGCCTATGTAAATCTTTTACGTAGGCTAAAACGGCAAATTAAAAAAGGACGCAAATAGCGCCCACTACGCTATCTGCATTCCCCTTTATTTTTGCCGTCATAGTCTATGAAAATATTTACGTAGATTAAGACGGCCAAAAATAAGGAACGCAAATGTGTACGCGGGTTTGTTTGTTTTTTTTAACCCAGCCATAATAGGCTACGTAAATCTTTACGTATCCTATCACGTCAGTTGGGGGGGGGTTGTTTTTTTACAAGACAAATGGCGGCGGCGGCAGCCGGTCGGAAGACCAGCTGCTGCATCCGCCGCCGCCGCAGCCACCCGGAAGATCTGCCCCAGGTAAGTCTTGTCCCAGGGGGGATCCGCGGGGGGGCAGGGGTTGACAGGCCATTCCGCCACAGATTTCAGGGGGCCAAATGCACTGGCATTCGGCCTCACCAAGATCCGTGGCAGAATTCTCTGACATCCCTAGCTTTAACATGGGAAGTCCATCACTGGTCTAGAATCCAGGGTCTAAAGAGTAGCTTCAGAAAGACACTTGAAAAACTTGGAGTCCAAGAGGCAAACAACTGCAGATTAATGTCAGGCAACAGGCAAGTTCAGGGCAGACCAAAAGGTGTATTTCAGACACAATGTGTTTTTCTTTTCTTTTCTTTCTTTGGTTAAGAAATTGTGCTTAAAGCAGATTTGGTGGGAGTGGATCAGCTTGGCTTGTGTGTTCAAGGCAGACAGTATTGATGATTTTTAACGCTGTCAAATGGAGAGGGTGAAAACACTCCATTTCTGTTATTTCCAGTCTGCAGAGCTTCCCTCTCCCTTCTGAAGGGTCTTTGCTAGGACTTAAGAGGGACATTTGCTGCTACACTCTATGGATTATGCTGCTCAGGTGGGCCATCCATCCAGCCTCCCTTTCTTCCTTCAAGGAGCCTCACAATATTTCTCAAATCAGTCTGGCCCTGCCAATATTTCTCAGGTAAAAAAACGCACCTTGCTCTTTCCTCCTGCATAAGGTACATTTCAGCTCATCATAGGCCTCCTGTGATTAGAGAACAGGGAGATGCTAAGGTGCTCTTTGTGCTCAGAGAAAAAGATATAAACTTGGCATATGACTAAGGTCCGTTATTTATATTGCTGTAACAGGTAATAATCCTGCCTCTCTCTCTCTCTCTCTCCCCCTCCCCCTCTTGGCTTTTTTGGTTTGTGTTACTCTGTAAAGCACCACGCATGCATGCATGAATACTGGGCATAGGGATGCTGAAGAAATCTGCTATGGACCCAAAAGAGGTCAGATTCCCCCAAATCCAACCTGCACAGTCTGCAGCAGACTGCCTGTCCCTACCCACATGTCTGGATTCTGTGCCATATTTTCTTCCTTTAAACAGGGCAAGAGTTGCCAATTGCAGCCACAATCAGTGTATCCTGGGTAAATTACAGCTATAATTAGCGTATTTTACGTCATTTATGGATGTAAAGTGCTTTGTTATATTCAAATTGCAGCCGTAATTTATGATAACAATGCACTTTATGGCTAAAAATGGTGTAAAATATGCTAATTATGGCTGTAATTTACCCAAGATACACCGATTGCAGCCGCCATTGGCGCATCTTGCCCTCTTTAAAGAAAAAAAAAATGGTGCAAAATCTGGAGGATGCTCCAGGGCTCTGGGAAAATCCACTGAGCCCCAAGAGGGCCAGATTTCTCTGCAACACCTCCAGACCAGATTTTGTGGGGTTTGTACATCCCTAACTGGGTGTAGAGTGGTGCATAAGGGGCTGTTGTCAATGGTGTGGTCACTTGTGCATCACAAAGCAAGAGGCAAAAGAGGTCACTGATTTTCATTAAATCTGCATAGGCTAATGTATATGTATAGATGCTAATTTAGGAATAATTATTATAATTTAAATAGAAGTACAGTATATCTCACCATAGTGTAGAAGAGAGTGACCAGATGGTCTATGTGCCTGCTGCTTAGGCTGCCATCAAGGTACAGATGATGGGCAACTTCAAAGTCACTTTGCTCTCCCTTCTGATGGTTCTTTGTCTTTAAAGTGGACTTGGACTGGGCAGTCCTTCAAATAGAGGACACCTTCAAAAGAGAGGATAGTCCTCTGGTAGAGGACTATCCTCAGTAAAAGAGGACACATGGCCACCCTACTTGCCAAATGTGGCTCCCTTTCATCCTTTTATCCGATGGCCCATCAGTCTACTGAAAACATGTAGGTTGGATCACTGCGATGCATTCTAAATAGGGGTCCCTTTGAAGATGACCTGTAAAATTTAGGTTGGATCCAGACTAAGTTACTTGAATTGAACTTAGTTCCCATTGAAATCAGTGGTGCATAAATTATCTGATCACCTTTGATTTTAGTGGGATCTGACTAACAGGATTCCACCCTATAGCTCACGCTGAATGCTGCCTCCCATTTTGGCACAGCTACACCGACTCCTATTGGCTTCCAGTTCCTATTCAAAATTCTATTCATGATCTTTTCACTTCTATATGGTATGAGCAGTGCTGCTAAGTGCTAAGTAAACCACTCAGTGGTAGTGGTTAATCACTTCTTCTTGCTTTCCACCATTTAATTAAAACCTTTGTTGGTTGTGGCTTTTAATAAGTTAATTAGCTGATCTCCCACTTGGTTTAATGTTCCTCCTATGTTTCAACTTCTTGCAGTTGGATTCTGATTTTATGGATGTGTTTTCATTATACACATTCAGTTTAGGTTTGTATGCCATCTTTGACAACATGTTGGTAAGGTGGCATATAAATAATAAATAAAGCAATTTAGCAAACAAGTCAAATACCAGCTACTCTAACAGGTTAGGATTAGATCCCTGTACTAGCGCAAGATGGATGATATTCTGGAGGTGACGGACTCAACCTTGGGGGAGCTGGGGGTGGCGACGGCCGACAAGAAGCTCTGGCGTGGGCTGGTCCATGAAGTCACGAAGAGTCAGAAGTGACTGAACGAATGAACAACAACTAGTTCAAGGTGCACTGTTCTTTCTGCAGGCCCATAGTGAGAAATGATGTGATTAGGGAGCTTAAGGGAACAGGGAATCATAGCAAAATGTCCAGAACATAAATATAGGGCACTTAGTATGTTTAAAATCACATGTTCCGAAATCCTATGCATGTTTACTTGGGCATAAGTCTGAATTCAATGGGACTTTACTCCCAAGTGTGTATAGGGCTACAGCCTTACCTCATCCAAATGTGCCTAGGATTGCAGCCTTGCCTTCTCCCCTAATGTGCACAGGATTGCAGCCTTGCTTTTCTCCCAAATGTTCACAGGGCTGCAGCTTTAATTGTATCAAATAGTAATAAAATATACTCTAATTATATAAAATTAAAACTCAGGCCTAACGTTCCTAACTTCCTATGTTGTCTGAGTGCCTCTGCACTCAGTGGCTAGAATGCTGGAAGGCAGGAACAAGTTTACCTTATTACGGAGCAATTGAGTGCGGGTGGGGGGCGGGACAGAAAGAGTACAGCTTGCATGTTTTTCCTTGTACCTCCATAAGCAAAACAGAACTAGAGACTCACAGCCCAATCCTATGTGTGTCAACTCAGAAGTAACTCCCACTGAATTAAATGTGTCTCCAAGCTCAGTGTGTATATCTAGGATTGCAATCCTGTACACTAGGGGTGCAGAACCTCAGGCCTGGGGGCCAAATCTAGTCTTCTGGAGGTCTCAATCTGCCCTTTTGGGGTTCCCCAGAAGGCCATGCCACCTTCCCCTGACCATGCCCCTTTCCCCCTCAGCCACCAATTGTTTGGTGGTTTCCCAGCTTTTGTGCTGGGAAACCCCCATGCCAAGTCTTGAGTCCTCCCGGCATGTTTGCAGTCAAACAAAGAAGTCGATATCCAAGTAAATAGGCCTTATTATGTGAATTAATCACTCTAACAGCGACCTGGCCATTTTATGGAAACCTAATGCCAAGATCCCTGACTAAGCTGACACAACATTAAGTAGCTTACCTAAAGATCCCTTTGAGGGATGCACAACAGCAGGAGAGGAAGTTGTTTCAAATATGGCGCCTGTTTCCAGCGAAGAACCTGAAAGGCGTTCTCAGTCCCACTCTCAGGGAGGGTCTTTCCCTAGAGACCTCCTGTGAGGGGCCAACTTTGTCAAACACCTTACTTCCCTATGCTGCTCCTCCCTCTTGACCTTGCATCTGTCACAGCCACCTCCTCTTCCCTCTGTGAGTTGCTGGGTTCGCACAGAAGGAGAGGTCATGGTTGGGCTTTGATCCAACTGATTAGTCTGCTGCACATGGGAAGATGCTTCTACGGATGTCAGAGAATTCCGTGACGGATCTCAGTGAGGCCAAATGCCAGTGCATTCGCCCCCCCCCCGAAATCCATCGTGGAACGGCCTGCCACACCCCCTGCCCCCCGGATCCCCTCTGGGACGAGACTTACCTGAGGCAGATGTTTCGGATGGCAGCAGCTGCAGCGGCAGCTTCGGCGGTGGCAGCGGCAGTGGTGGCGGCTGGTCTTCTGACCAGCTGCCGCCGCCGCCATTTGCAGTCTGTGTTTTTTTCTTTCCCCCCTCCCATAGACGTGATAGGCTACGTAAAGACTTACGTAGCCTATCACGTCTGGGTAAAAAAACGAACGAACGCATACACAAATGGGGGCAGCTATGGCCGCCGCCATTTGCGTTCCTTATTTTTCATCGTCTTATTCTACGTAAATATTTACTTAGACTAAGACGAAGACAAGAAAAGGGAACGCAAATAGCGCCCAGTACGCTATTTGCGTTCCCCTTTCTTTTCTTAGTCTAAGTAAATATTTATGTAGACTAAGACGGCAAAAAATAAGGAATGCAAATGGCAGTGGCCGTAGCCACCATTTGCATATGCGTTTTTTTTGTTTTGTTTTTTTTACCCAGAGCCCTCCGCGGCCGGAAATTCGGCTGCGGACAGCCCTGGCCTGGGCCTGGCTGGCTGCTCCGCGGAGCCACTGCGGAGCACAGCTGGCCGTCGAGGATTCCGGGGGGGAGGACCGGATTGCCTCCCCCCCCGTCAAGGATTCCGGGGGGAGGGACGGGACACCTCCCCCCCCATGAACAGAATCCGCGAAAAGGTAAATGACTTCCGTACATCCCTAGATGCTTCCCTGTCTCTGCTTCCTGGAGGCTCTGGGTCCTCCCAAAACCCCTTTGCACTGTTCTTCATGTGACTCTGAGGCCTCTCCCACAGCGTCTGCAGAGATTCTGGGCCCAATCCTGACAGCCCATTCTAAAAGGATGAAATACCTCTCCTAAAGCTTGTTGTTGTTGTTCAGTTGTTCAGTCATGCCCAACTCTTCGTGACCCCATGGACCGTAGCATGCCAGGCCTTCCTGTCCTGCGCTCTCTCCCGGAGTGTGCTCAAGTTCATATTCATTGCATCGGTGATGCTATCTAGCCATCTCATCCTCTGCCGTCCCCTTCTCCTTTTGCCTTCAGTCTTTCCCAGCATCAGGGTCTTTTCCAGAGAGTTTTCTCTTCATTTTAGGTGGCCAAAATATTTGAGCTTCAGCTTCAGTATCTGTCCTTCCAATGAGCAGTCAGGGTTGATTTCCTTTAGGATGGACTGATTTGACCTCCTTGCAGTCCAGGGGACTCATAAGAGTCTTCTCCAGCACCACAGTTCGAAAGCATATTCGGCGCTCAGCCTTACTTATTATAGTCCAGCTCTCACAGCCATACATTACTACTGGGCAAACCATAGCTTTGATTAGATGGACCTTTGTCAGCAAGGTGATGTCTCTGCTTCTTACTATGCTGTCTAGGTTTGCCATAGCTTTCCTCCCAAGGAGCAAGCGTCTTTTAATTTCATGGCTACAGTCACCGCCTGGGGTGATCTTGGAGCCTGCGCTTAGTTACTGTCAATACTTGAAGCTAAACTATGCTGGTATTTCTGACCCTATCCCTTTTGGCTGTGGCTCCATGCACCACTGGAATGCAGCACATGAGAGCTTCTCTCAAGCTTTGATCCTCAGGCTGAAAGAAATTCTTCACCCCTGCTCTGCACACTTACGTTGGAGTAAGTCTCATTGATCTGTTACACTTCATTTGGTATGGACATGCATAGGACAGCACGGTTCATTGTTGTTGTTGTTGTTGTTGTTGTTGTTTAAGAAAGATGAATATTCAAGGAAGAGGCTCAGAATATTTTTTTTGGGAGGGGAATAGCTCCCCACCACCATGGCTACAGCCCTCTTTCTGCAGCTGTACGTCAGCTGACTTTGATAACAGAACTGATTTCAGCTCTACACAGGAAGAAGCCCTTTTGACTGGTTAGTAAAGCTCAGTTTGGATACCGAAGTTTTGGGTTGTTTATTGCAGGTCTGTTTTTCTGCAGTAACTTCCCATGAAAGGTTCGGGTGAAAGTTCCCCTGCATGCCCTTAGTGGAGAAGCCGATTTCTCAAGGAATGGTGTTTTGGCATCGTCCATGCATTGCATCTGCTAATGGAAAGTCCAGAGAAGCGTCTCCTTTGTGTTTGTGTATCTCTGAACAGGTAAACAATGAGCAGGACTGACGTCGGACTGCAAACACCTGATGGCATTAGTGATTTGCCATCAAAACAGAAACTCAGTAGGCTTTTGTAATCTGTAACCGGAATGTGCATATATTTTAATGGCATCCCAGAGAGAGAGAGAGAGAGAGAGAGAGTTTGTAGCCATCCTTTGCACAGAAGAAGCAAGGGGAAGGTACACAGCGGCACCTTTCAGTCTCAGCACCTGCATTATGTGTGACTGACAGAATGGGGACACAATTGCATATGGTAAACGGTTTTGGGCAAGCAGGGAGGGGGCAGCAAGAGGAGGAGAGAAATTGCCTGAATACCTTGATGGGACTTGGATTTCTACCAAAGCCGAAAGCCGTCTGCAAACCAGATCCTGGCCTCCGATTCAAAGGTGGCTCTGTGTTTAGGTTTTGTGGTTTTAAAAACAGCAACATCCAACCCTGAATTTGGGGCCTAAGTGATATCTCCTGCCTTTAGCCGCATTATAAGTGATGGAATAATAAATAATAATAATACTAATAAATACCAAGCTGTGCTATAAATACATGTTCATTTCCACTTTGCCATGCATATTAGGTGTAATGAGTGTTCTCTCTCTCCTCTTCCGAACCTTAAAATCCTCTGTTTTACAAGCCTTCATTTCGGCATAATGTGCCCATAAAACACAATGGCAGCACAGTGTGGAGAGGGCTAAATTAAAAATTAATGGGCCCTGCCACTGCCTGGCAATCTCAAAGCCAGCCAGAGACAGAAGGGCAGAGGAAGCCTGCAAGGTAGAGTGCAGAGCATGCAATATTTGCCAGTGACTCACAACTGCTTCTTTTAGAGCATTTATCAGATACTAGTCAGTTATGTGTCTTCAGTGCATGAAACAATTTACATTTTCTTTATTTTCTTTATATTTCTATACCACCATTCTTATTTTCGCACATCCAAGGCAGCTTTCAACATGCCATCAAATAATACCAACATAAAATAGGGATGTGTGAATCAGCAAAACATGACCTCATCAAGGTTTTCCAAATTCCACCTTGAAGCTCATTCCAACTCATGTCCATATCATATTGCAAAGTCTGTTCTTTTGTTTTTCTTTTCACACAAAACATCATGTGTGTTTTTGTGCATATTTTCCCAAATGTATGCATTGTGTGCACATTTTTGAAATGTGCACATTTTTCTCCCAGTGTTTAAAGTGTGTGCACATTTTTCAAATGCATACATGTTTTCATGCATATGACATGATTTTTTGCTTTGTTCTGCAAATTGTATTGCAAGCTCGCTTTGACAGCAGATTACTATCTCTCATGAAGATATGAAGGACTTTGGACAATGGATAGTAAAGGCAATCCTCTATACTTGGAAGGTATTGTATTTTAAATTCCAGTAGGCTCAACACAGCTGGCTTAAAAAAAAATCTAGAAGAGCAGGGGAGGGGTTCTCCATAGGTCAGGGGTGGGCACGTTGTGGCCCTCCTGCTGTTGCTGGAATGTAATTCCCATCAACCATCGGATATGTTGACTGGGGGGGTGGAAGTTGTAGTCCAACAACAGTTGGAAGGCACAACTGGCTCACCCCTGGTGTAGGACAACTGCACGGAAGTCCATGTCTTAGCAATGTAACATGTGGCCATTTTTATCCGTGGGGGGGCAGGGGTTCGGCGGGGGTTGTTATAAATATATATATATATATATATATATATATATATATATATATATCAATGTGATTTTTGCTAGGGGCACATTAAGAAAATCATTTCGGTATGGGTTTGACCAGGTTGCCATAGCCGCCGCCATTTGTATACGCGTTTTTCTTTTTTGGGGGGTTTTTACCCAGAGCCCTCCGCGGCCGGAAATTCGGCTGCGGATGGCTCTGGCCTGGGCCTGGCTGGCTGCTCCGTGGAGCCACTGTGCAGCACAGCCGGCTGTCGAGGATTCCGGGGGGAAGGACCAGATTGCCTCCCCCCCGTCGAGGATTCCAGGGGGAGGGACGGGACGCCTCCCCCCCCATGAACAGAATCCGCGAAAAGGTAAATGACTTTCATACATCCCTAGGACTGGGTAAAACCTGGTCAAACCCATACTGAAATGAATTTCTTAATGCGCCCCTAGCAAAAATCACATTGATAAAAAAATATATATATAACAACCCCCGCCGAACCCCCGCCCCCCACGGATAAAAATGGCCACATGTTACGTTGCTAAGACATGGACTTCCGTGCAGTTGTCCTATACCAGGGGTGGGCCAGTTGTGCCTTCCAACTGTTGTTGGACTACAACTCCCACCCACCCAGTCAACACATCCGATGGTTAAGGATGATGGGAATTACATTCCAGCAACAGCAGGAGGGCCACAACGTGCCCACCCCTGACCTATGGAGAACCCCTCCCCTGCTCTTCTAGATTTTTTTTAAGCCAGCTGTGTTGAGCCTACTGGAATTTAAAATACAATACCTTCCAAGTATAGAGGATTGCCTTTACTATCCATTGTCCAAAGTCCTTCACATCTTCATGAGGGATAGTAATTCAGCAGGGTATAGCACCAGATCTAGACACAGTGGAGGGGATATTGCTTTCTCTCCCTCTGGTGGGCTCAGCAATCTCAGATGATAGCTGGAGGGAGAGAGGCTCTCAAATAGAACTGGATTTAGTCTCAGTGGAGGGGTGTCTGCCTTCTGCATCCTCATTTTTGCACACATACACATACACCTGGAACTGAAGGGTAGCGTGTATTTGTGCCCATCCATGTATCTTGCCACTCCCAAAATGGCAACACTTTATATATCCAGGAACAACAAAACTTGATCCATTGAATCTTTCCATAACATTGCCACTCAATGGTAAAAAGCTTTAGGCATGCTCGGTTGAATGCAGCTTTGCTACACTGAGCCTGTCTAGGATTTTCAAAGCACTTCCACTCTGTGGTAAAAGGTTTAGCCATGGGGACTGAAGTGTCAGTTTGACTGTACACTGTGGTGCGGCAAACCAAAATGGCAAAGCAGACCAAAGCATATGAGGAACACTGAACCAAAATGGCCACAATTTGCACAAAGCGCAGCCGCAATTTGCCCAAAAGTTGATTTAAGGGTGGGGAAAAAAAGGATCCTAGATTCTGGGAAAGCCCATTGCTGCACTTGTGAATGCAAGGTGAGCTGTGCAGGCAGTGGGGATCCATCGGGCCCCAAAAGGGGAGATTTGGAAACAACAGACAAGCCTATCTTGAACACAGGCTGCTTAACTTCTCATTGACTTCAGTGGGTTCTTTAAATTAAATTAAAAGGATGGCGGAGAATTCCACCATGGATTCCAGTGAATCCCCCCAGAATCCATGGCGGAACGTCCTCCTGCCCCACCGCCCCCTCGCAGAATCCCCCCGGGACGGCACTTAATTGGGGCGGATTCAGTGGCGGCGGCGGTTCCGCCGGCGGCTGGTCTCCTGCTGGCTGCCACCGCCATTGCCGTCCTTGGACTGTGATAGGCTACGTAACAATTTATGTAGCCTATCAGGGCTAACCTCAAACAAAAAATGCAGCGTATGCAAATGGCAGCGGCTACGGCGGCCGCCATTTGCGTTCCCTATTTTTCGCCAATTTATCTTTATTTTTCACCATTCTAACCTATGTAAATATTTACGTAGGCTAGAACGGCGAAAAATAAAGGAACGCAAATAGCATCCACTATGCTATTTGAGTTGCCCTTTATTTTTGCCATTTTATTTTACATAAATATTTACATAAGATAAATTGGCGAAAAATAGGGAATGCAAATGGCTGCCGCCGTAGCCGCCAACATTTGCGTACGCTGTGGGGTTTTGGGGGGGTTTTTTGAGGTTAGCCATGATGGGCTACGTAAATTCTTACGTAGCCTATCACAGTTGTCTGGCTGGGTGCAAATGGTGGCTGCTACGGCGGCCACCATTTGTGTCCGCACCAGGCTGTCTGTGGCCGGAAAGCTGGCTGCGGACGGCCCTGGCTGGCTGCTCTGCGGCCTGGCCACAGAGTGGAGCCAGCCGTTGAGGATTCCGGGGGGAGAGGACTGGATCGCCTCCCCCCCGGTCGAGGATTCCGTGGGGAGGGACGGAGCAAAGGTAAGTGAGTTTTGTACATCCCTATCTTTAATTAGCTTGTTTGCAAGAACTACAGCCAATATCTTTCTGAGATATTGAAGGAAGGATAAGATAAGTTCCAAGTTAAGAATGAAAGGCACCACTCATGGTGAGAGGGAAAGTCCACATGCAATATTTTCCAAAGTCAGTACTAATATTTCATCTCAAGTACTTCATCAACTAAAAATTGGCCCTCACTGATTAACAAATTTAAGTTCATCTCCCTGCCTACAAAGCATAAGTGATTCTTATAAGATCAAGTAAGGGTCAGAACTAGATATTAGAACAGAGGTGGGCAACTTGTGGCCCTCCAGATCTTGTTGGACTGCAACCCCCATTATCCTTCATGTTGGATGTGATGGCTAGGGCTGATGGGTGTTGTAGTCCAACAACATCTGGAGGGCACAAGTTGCCCACCCTTGTATTAGAAAGAACACAAGTACACAAATGACAAGATGTTACAGTGTCGACTACTTAAGTTCAAGATTCCAGCCAGCCAGCCAGCCATGCATGCCCTCTCCCAAGAAACTCCATTCCATTTCCTCTCCTCTTGGCTTTCCATTACTCTCAAGGGTCAGCCAGCATGCCATGCCTTCTGACCATGCTCAGTCCATGATGAACAGTTTTTGGTATCCCCCTTTTAGGGTCACCCCCCCCCCAAGGTTTTGTGTACTTGTGCAAACCTTGGGGTTCTCTGAAGCCTGCTGATACCTCCCTCTTGTGTGTGGATGGTGCTGGTTTGGCTACATAAAAAACCAGCACTCAGAGAATAAGTTCCCTATTAGTATATGGGAAGCCACCCAAAGCAGCAGTCCTAGCAATATACAAACCAGCAAAACCCAAGCTCACTGGAGTTCTCAAAAATTCCATCTCAAAACTTGTTCTGACTTGAGCCCATATCAGATGATGACCTTTTTTTTGGCATGAAAATCCATGCATACTTTCATGCATATTTCCCTAAATGTATGCATCAATTGTGCACATCTTTGAAATATAGGCATTGTTCTCCCACTGGTTAAAGTGTATTTGTGCACATTTTTCAAAAGTGCACATTTTTTTCATGTGCATTTTCCAAATATATGTATGCAGTTGAACACATTTTCTTTGGTCCACAAATCACACTGCAAGCTCGGAAATGTATAGACTTCGACGGTAGATTGTGTCCCAGTCCATGTTTGATCCTGAAGGTGCTAACTGGGTAAATCCCAATCAAAACCAAACTGAAACAAATTTCTCACACATCCCTTAGCAGTCCCAGATCAAGTCCCCCCCCCCTTCTCCCTATGTAATGTCTAGTTCATAGGAACATAGGAAGAGCTGTGCTGGATCGGACCAATGCCTCATTACATGTGAAAAGTATCTGGAATGCCTAGTTCAACTTACCCCATGTCCTGCTGTCACTATGATGTGCATTTCCTCATTACCACTGAGGGTGGCAACCAACAATGCTGAGTGTGCGCGTGCGTGCGTGCGTGTGTGTACGTGCACAATCTCTTCAGTGAATTTGTGCCTTTGTCTCCCTTTACAGGAGCACCAATGGACATGTGCACATTGATAAAACATACATACACCCCAAAGCAATTTCAGTGTGATCATCCCACCCCACCCCCAATGAGGGAAGGTTACAACAGATGGAATTGTTTAGCTTGGAGAAAAGGCAAGTAAGGGGAGACATGGTAGAGGTGTACAAAATTATGCATGGTGTGGAAAATGTGGATAAGGAGACATTTTTCTCCCTCTCTCATAAAACTAGAACCCAGTGGGGGCATCCTATGAAGCTGATTGGTGGAAGATTCAGGACAGATAAAAGGAAGGACTTCTTCACACAATGCATAGTTAAACTAGGGAATTTGCTACCTCAAGATGTAGTGATGACCACCAACTTGGATGGCTTTAAAAGAGGGTTAGACAAATTCCTGGAGGAGAAGTCTATCAATGGCAACTAGGCTTGAGTAGGAGTGTACGGATTCCCCACCGTCCGTTCCGGTGGGGAATCTGCGGGGGGGAGGCAATCTGTTCCTCCCCCCTGGAATCCTCGCGGAGCAGCTCCACTCCGTGAGGATGCCGCAGAGCCGAGGGCCGCCCCGTTCCGCCATCTGCCTGCCCCGGATTCACCCCCCATTTTTTTCTGGCTCCGGAACTTATGTTCCTTTGGAATTATGAACCTTTGGAATTCCTGCCAAAAAATCCTATCCGCGCGCCCTCGGTCTCTGTAAGAGTAAAGCCCTTCGTAGGGATTCCTCGTGTAACTTCCGGTCACCTGACCTCACCTGACCTCACCTCACCTGACCACCACAGACAGTAAACAGAAAAGATGGAGGATTTCCATGGACGACTCAGCCCCAGGGAAAGAAAGCTTCCAAAAAATGCCTTGTAAAAAGGGTAAGGCCACTTGCAGTCTTTCTTCCTCCATTTCCCATTTACATTTTTATTTCTGTAATTATTTTCGAAAAATCCACTCTTGGCAGAGAAAAAAAAATTCGACCTGGCCACCCCATTCCAAGGAGGATTCCGCAGACCGGATTTGTCAGAATTTGATTCCATTTAAAATCCGGGCAGAATTCTCTAACATCCCTAGGCTTGAGACCTATGTGCTACCTCCAGTACCTGAGGCGGTATGCCTATGTACACCAGTTGCTGGGGAATATGGGCAAGAGGGTGCTCTTGCATTCGTGTCCTGCTTGTGGGTTCCTGATCGACAGCTGGTTGGCCACTATGTGAACAGAATGCTGGACTAGATGGACCCTTGGTCTGATCCACCATGGCTCTTCTTATGTTCTTATGTTCAGTTTGCAATGTTTTAAAAGCATGGAAATCTGTACACATTTTCATGTGCATTTCTCCTAATATATACATTCTGTACACAATTTTGGCAATGAATATGAACTTGAGCACACTCTGGGAGAGAGCGGAGGACAGGAAGGCCTGGCATGCTATGGTCCATGGGGTCACGAAGAGTCGGACATGACTGAATGACTGAACAACAACAACAACACAATTTTGATTAATATGCACATCTTTCCCAAGCAATATAATGAATTTTTTGTACATCATTTTCAATGCTATATGCATTGATGTTGCATTTTCATACAGATTTTTGTAAACATTACCTTTGACTGGATAACTCAACTGCAAAATTTGGGAAAGTGCAAATATTGAAGTATAACTGCATTTCAGTTCATATATAGGTTCGGTGAGAGCTAATTGGGAGAGGTTGCATTAAAATATGAACCCAAAACAAATTCTCCCTGATCCCTACCCCTAACATGCCATTCTGATTATACAGAATATTTCAACCTGCTGGCAATTTAAACCAATTAACACATCTGGCCTTTGGCCATCACTACCGCTTGCTTCCTTCATCTGGACAAGTGGCAACCTCATTCACAAAATGACAAGAAATTAGATATTTCATCTCTCTGCCTTCTGCTGCTGCATTGCTAGCTCTCACTTCTCAGTCGGCTGCAGAATTCGCACTCAAGGAGAAGTGATGGGACTCCTTCCCACTGGGGATATTTAAGGCTTTGCAGAACAATACACCAAGCTGAATCAGTGTAGTTTGATGGAAAACCTCCAAGGAACTCCTGGGTGCTTTAGGAATTGGTCTTCGGCAACTGAATAGCTGGAGTTCTTTTCACTGAGTCAGTGTGATATCAATAACCCAGCTTGAAGTTGGTAGGAACTGCTAGGTTGTCGCTGCCATCACTTTCAGATGAGTCATGATTCAAAGACTTTGCCGTCATTCAAGCCCCAGGTGTTCTGGCTAGCTTCCATCTTTTGAGCATCGGCATTCTGTCTTCCTACATTCTTCTGATAAGTTTCTTGTTGAAAGAAAGAGGATGATGTTTCTCAGTGCTCAATATATCTCAGATAAGCTGACTATTTTATCACAGTGGAATGAGTTTGGGTATACATAACATGGGACTCAAATCAATTGTCAACTATGAATTTCTCACAACTTATGATTGCTAGAAACCTTCCTTTGTTAACTCATATTTTCTGATTTCATTGCTTAGCAATTGTGTGAAAAGGTGGTACTTGGTAATTCAGAACTTTCTTTCTTGTTATTCCCTCCCACCCCTCAGCTAGTGATATGGACAGAGAGGCTGTGAAATGGCAACCTAAGGATATACTTCCAACTCCTACATAAAAGACAAAAGAGGGAAGTTGAGAGGGGAGTTGATGGGAGTGGGGGTCCTGGGGGATTGAGGGGCTGAAAGCAGGACTGGTTACAGTGCCAGTGAATAACTCCCACCCTTGAGAAATGCTTTCAGAAAGACTCATGTCCCCATGCCCATATCATAAGGTTTAGTGCTGGTCTGGATGTTTGACAGGGAGAAAGTTTAGCCTGAATTTGGGGGAGGAATGGTGGTGAAAGGGGGAGCAAAACTGACTCCCCTGTCTTATGCTTTATGTATTTATGTATTTATTTATTTGATTTATACCCCAGCTTTCACCAAGAAAATAGTGCTCAAGGCAGCTAACAATGATAAAACATTTTTTAAAAAAATAGTTAAAAACAATAATAAAACAAATACATCGAAAAACACACCAAAAATTATAGAATAAAAACAGCACCTAACCCAACAGACCATTTTACAAGCTGAAAGCCTGCTTGAACAGAAACATATATGCCTACCAGTGGAAAGACAGCAGTGAGGGGGCCAACAGAGCCTCCCTTGGCAGGAAGCTCTATGCCCTGGGAGTAGCCACCGAGAAGACCCTCCCTCACATTACCACCAAACGGGCCTCTGAAGGCAGTGGTACTGGGAGAAGGGCCTCCCCTGAAGATCTTAATACCTGGGCACCCTTGTTTGGGAGAGTGGGCCTTTCATGTAGCCAAGCCATATAGGGCTTTAAAGGGCCATATAGGTTTAAAGTTTATAGGTTTATGGTTTTGAGCCAAGCCATATAAGGCTTTAAAGGGCCATATAGGACTTTAAAGGGCCATATAGGTTTAAAGTTTATAGGTTTATGGTTTTGAGCCAAGCCATATAAGGCTTTAAAGGGCCATATAGGACTTTAAAGGGCCATATAGGTTTAAAGTTTATAGGTTTATGGTTTTGAGCCAAGCCATATAAGGCTTTAAAGGTCCATATAGGTTTAAAGTTTATAGGTTTATGGTTTTAAGCCAAGACATATAAGGCTTTAAAGGGCCATATAGGGCTTTAAAGGTCATCATAAACAGCACTTTGAATTGTGCCCAGAAACAGAACAATAGCCAGTGAAGCTGTCGTATAAAGGAGTGATATGCTCCCTGTAACCAACCCTAGTCAACAATGGCTTCAGCATACTGGACCCCTGGCAGTTTCCAAACAGTTTTCAATAGCAGCCCCAAGTCGAGCACGTTACAGCCATCCAAACGGGAAGTAACTATGGCATGTGTGACTGTGGTTGGTGTTTGGGTTGGGGTCAAAACTCACCAGCACCGCTCCAAGCTCCTTGCTGCTGCCTGACGCTGCTTTTGATGTCCCAAAATGACACCGCATGCCTCTCCTCTTCTCACCTTTCTGTCCACCCACTTTTCCGCTTGCCCAAATGTTCGGAGCAGCCGCTCCCTCTTGGCTCCACCCCTCCTTTGCCACACCCCAACCACCCCTCCGCTCTCTGCCATTCTTTGGCTTGGCCTGTGGCTTCCTGGCACCATGTGATGTCATCACCAGCAGCTGGGGGCTGCTGCGACTTAGTCAACCCCAGAGTTGGTGCCTGGGCGGGTCAGGAGGGCAGGCAGCTGCGCTGCTCCACATGGCTCCTGTTCACACTTGCCCTCCTGGTATACCCAGCTGTATTTTTCAGTTTGTTTTAATGGGTCTGAGAAAATGAAGAAAGAGGGCCATTTCCGCACACATCTGCTCATGTTACAATTTATGTTCATGTAAAAACTGCAACATGAAGACAGCTGACTATCTCATGCTGAAGGATTTTACCTCAAATTACTCTGCATTTCAAAACCTCTGCCTAATTGCCCCATTAAAATATGTAGCTTGAGGGGGGAAACAGCTTAAGAGGAAAATGCCATATAAAATGTACTGTCAAAACAAGATTAAGATCTTAGCATGGTTCATAATATACACATACATATTCCAAGGAAATCCTGATAATACCACACACAGGCATAATGGGAGGGATATTCACATGCATATACCTATGTGAAGCTGCCCAGAGTCTAAGACTGGCCACTGACAACGTGTTCACATGCCCAATGATAAGATCTATCTACTTGGTGGGTACAAGAGACAGAGCCTTTTCTGTGGTGACCCCATCCTTATGGAATTAGGGATGTCAGAGAATTCCACCACAGATCTCAGTGAGGCCAAATGCCAGTGCATTCGACCCCCCGAAATTCATGGTGGAACGAAGCCCCCCGCCCCCCCACCCCACAAAATGGGCACAGAACGGAGCACCTACCTGCTGCCATCCACTCTGACTTGCGAATGTCGGATGCGTCTGCGGCCACCATTCGCTTCTTCCTAGGGATGTACGAAAGTCACTTATCTTTTCGCAGAATTGCTTTGCGGTGGGGGGGAGGCGCTCCATCCTTCCCACTGGAATCCTCGATGGGGGGAAGGTGATCCAGTCCTCCCCCCCGGAATCCTGCCTGGCTGGCTCCGCTCCACATCCATCTGGCCGTGGATGGCCTGCTGTGGACACAAATGGCAGCCGCTGTAGAGGCCGCCATTTGCATCCAGCCAGGCTGCCATGATAGCCTACGTAAGTATTTACATAGCCTATTATGGCAAGCCAAGCAAAAAAACCCAACAACAACAGCGTACGCAAATGGCGGTGGCTACGGCGGCCGCCATTTGCGTTCCCTATTTTTCGCCGTTTTAGCCTATAGAAATATTTACGTAGGCTACTACGGTGAAAAAAAAGGGGAACACAAATAGCATAGTATTTTCATCTGGAACATCCGCCCCAGGTAAGCTTCATCCCGGGGGGAATCCAAGGGGGACAGGCTGTTCTGCCACAGATTTCAGGGGGCTGAATGCCAGTGCATTCGGCCTCACTGAAATCCGTGGCGGAATTCTCTGCCATCCCTACTTCTTCCATATATCCATGATAGGCTACGTAAATACTTATGTAGCCTATCACAGCTAATGCAGGGATGCCATTTGCATCCCTGCAGAAGCCGTGATAGGCTACGTAAGTATTTACATAGCCTATCACAGCAAACCTAAGGGAACACAAATGGCAATGGCTACGGCGGCCGCCATTTGCATTCCCTTTTTCTTCGCTGTTTTAGGCTACGTAAATATTTACATAGGCTAAAACGGCAAAAAAAAAAAAAAGGGAATGCAAATGGCGGCCACCGTAGCTGCTGCCATTTGTGTTTGCTGTTTGTTTGTGTTTTTTTGCCGTGATGGGCTACGTAAATATTTACATAGCCTATCACAGCAAAATACAGCGATGCAAATGGCAGTGGCTACAGCCACCAGCATTTGCATCCCTGCAGGCTGCCCAGCGGCCGGATGTCCGGCTGTGGGCGGCCCCGTCCGGCAGTTCCACGGAAACTCCGCGGCATGGAGCTGGCCGGAGAGAATTTTGGAGAGAGGGACAGAGCGCCTCCCCCCCACCGTGAATGTCAACCTTCAAAAAGGTAAGTGACTTTCATACATCCCTATATGGAATTGCCTTCCACAGGAGGTATGACTGGATCCCTCCCTACTTTTGAATAGGTCTTAAAACACTTATATGCTTCAGTCCATTTTTAATTAATGCTGTGCTATAGTCCATATTTTAAATGCTATGGCTCAACCATTGCTGAGATTTTTTTAAACATGTATTGGAATGGTATTTTAATGCTGCTGTAACATTTTTATTTTATAAACCTCTGGGGCAGGGCTTTGTTTTTGTTTTTACGTGTATAGGTGGGATAAAAATATTTTAATTAATAATGCAAGATAAATACATTAACTCACTCCAGCAATTGTGGCTTAATTAGATTCCTGTATTATTTATGTGTTCTGCTGCATGTAATCCTGGGTTGTCTTGAACTGGCTTCTTTAGCTTGGCTGATATAACATATTGAAATATCAAAAGTGGAAGAGAAGAAGTACCATTTGACTTAGAGGACCAATCACATATCATGAATAATGAACACAAACAGTTGGAGGCACACTCAGAAGCAGTAATCCTTGATCAGCCCAGGGGCTGATCTGAGTATGAATAAAGAACTCCTGGTGTGACTTCAAATCATGAACAAATTTAAAAAATTGGGAATCTGTTTGTGACTTAGCCACAAGAAGAAGAGGTCAAAGTTCATCTAATACATTATTTCCTGCAAGTGCTCAACCAGTTTCTAGATGTGAAGAAGCCTTTTTTATGTGGGATGTGAGTGAAAAGGTTTGAGTCAGAAAGAGAATATAGACTTTGTGGGAGGGAGGACCCCACCTGCTGCTTTGCTTGCAAATGTTTCCTTGACGAACTGATTACATGACAACAGGAGAGATGAAAAAGTTGTGGGCCCAAGGAAAGGAAAATTGGGAAAAGGAGTGACTTACAGCAGCCTTCCCAAACTTGCTTCCCTCCAGATATGCTTAACTTCAACCCCCATCATTCCCAGCCAGCATTGGCCATGATGGGAGTTGCAGTCCAATACATCTGGAGGTCACCCGGTTGGAGAAGGCTGTTCCAGAACAGGGGTCCCTAACCATTTTGGTTTGGGGAACACATGTTGAATTTTGAGTGAGTGTCATGGAGAGGTTTCACAAAAACATGGCCATGGGGATGGCATGCCCATTCATAATATGGCTGCCACAGTAGGCATCATCAATTACAAAACACTCATTTCCCAGAATTTAAACTGGTGTGACTAAAAGAAAAGTAATTCACCCAAGAACTTAATGCAAGGTAGAAGTGGGATCTGAGCTCCAGAACACAAAACCACTCTTTTGAACTAGGGATGCTGGAAAATTCTGCCATGGACGCAAAGAAGGCTGGATTCCAAAGAATCTGACCTATGGAGTTCACAGCAGAGTGGCTGTACTTACCTCCAGGTCTGGAGGAGTTTCCATGGAGCAGCTCTTTGTCTCCCTATAAGACATGATACACTAATGGCAGCTGCCATTAGCTTATTGCAGGAAAGTGACAGCCATACATGGCATATGGTACATCATTGATGGCTGTAAAGTGCTTACTTTGACCTAAATACAGCCATGAACAGCTGCAATTTAGGTAAAACTAAGTGCTTTACAGCCACAGATGATGTAAAATATAGGGATGTGCAGAACTCCCTTACCTTGAGTCCATGGGGGTTCTGCAGGGGGTGAAGGCGATCTGTCCCTCCCCCCCTTGGAATTTGTGCGGGTCGGCTCCGCTCCGCAGCAATCCTGTGGAGCCAGCCGCCGGTTCCGCTCCACTGGTGATATGGCTGGCCGCCATTGCCGTGCCGTATCGCTGGGGTAGGGTAAGTGAGTCTCCGGACACAAATGGCGTAGTGGGTGCCATTTGCAGCTGTAAAGCTGGTAGATTAGCCTAAATGCAGCCATAAATGGATGGATGGATGGATGGATGGACAGAAAATAAAAATCTGGAGGGGCAGGGAGACTTGCAGGTGCCAAGAGAGGTGTCTGCAGACACGCTGGTGCCCACAGGCACCACGCTGGAGACCTCACTCTAGAGGAATGACATAGAGCAGGAGAAGGTCAGAAGGAGGACTTTGAGATGAGAAGGAAAAACTAAGAGAAATTGTGGAGTGGGAAGTTGTTTGCTTATGTCCAGGAGCCATAGAAGTGAAACTCACATATTGCTTTGCAATAACTGGCCATATACAGTATTCAGCTCCAAGCCTCTCATACCTCTGTAAAGTCACAATGATGGTATGACACTGTAATGGTTTAAGGCTGCCTCCTCCTAATGGACAGAACTGCACTTCCATTGGGAATCCAAGTCCAATGGTGGGATGGTCCTATTTATGCTGGATTTTACTGTTGGCAGCCACAAGGAAGGAAAATGTGCAGCTTAGCATGGCTAACATGCCCATTGCTGTCTGCTGTGTGGAGCCAATGGTCACCTAGGAAACCATTTCTGGGATTTGTTGGTGTCTGGGGACAGGGTTGGACTGTGCAAGTGTAGAATTTACTAGGAGGCCTCCACAGCCTGCGTGCCTAGGAGAACCTGCTGGAGAGCTCACAGTTTCCATAGTAACCTGGTGGCAAAGCCTTCCTGCCAGCTTCCTCTCAGCTGTTTGTCTTCCAGTTGCAAACAAAAAGGCCCAGAGATGGCAAATGGAAAGATGATTACTATGAAGAGCAGCTGCTGGCATCTGCCTCAGGCATGATCAACTGAAGCAGCAAGGCAGGGAAATGTGGGTATGGATGGCGCGGGCACTTGGCTGAGTCTGAGAGTCTGACGAATACCCCCCACTCACACTTTGGAGCTGTGCCTGCTGAGCTGCTGCCCCCCTTCCCTCCCCCCCCCACATTCTCTGAGCCCCCAGCACCTACCCAAAGAGGTTCCCAAGCTCCCATTGTTCCCATGGTCTCCATTTTTTCCCAAAAAAATGGCAACTCAAAAACTTCCATAAATTTAATTTTGTGTACATAGGAGCCATAAAGGCCCTTATGCCTGTAATATTGCATAGATGGGGCCTTAATGGCTGCCATGTGTGCAATATTTCATTTACAGAAATCCTAGAGTTGCCATTTTGTGGGAAAAAATGGCGATCGCAGGAACGATGGGCACTCAGGAATAGCTCCAGGTAGGTGCTAGCACTTCGGCAAGCATGTGTAGGGGGGACCATGACCAGGTCTGGGGGTGCACAAGCTGGGGTAGTGGCTGGATGGGCACTTAGAGAACCCAGACAGGGGGCATCCATCCATCCCTAAATGTGTATATTCCCTCCAAGTGTTTGGTCAGGCGATGCTGAGAGAGGTTTGGAGAAGGGCTTTCTCAGCTAACCTCCTTAGATCCATGACTTCTCCATCAACTCCATGGATGGATCCTATAAGGGATCTGGGGGGGTAATGTCCAGCCCATCCTGAGGGCTGTCATGCCTGCCCTATATTGAGATTGGCCCTTGGGTTTGATCCATGCCATGATGACCCTTGCCTATCACCCACTAACTTTTCCCCATGAAAGCAGATGGGGTGTCCAAAGTCAGGATCCTTGCCCTATGCCAAACCAAAACCTACGTTAGCAACAACCAAGAAAGTTATGGCCATTTTTTAGGGATGTCGGAGAATTTCTTCACGAATCTCCGGGAGGCCAAATGCCAACGCATTCGGCCCCCCGAAATTGGTGGAGAAATGGTCCGCCACCCCCCCGCCACCCCTCCGGGATGGGACTTACCTTGGTTGAATGTCCCTGGCGGCGGTGGCTCCCGGTGGTGGTTCGGCGGTGGTTCGGCAGCGGCAGCGGCGGCGGCCGGTCTTCTGACCGGCTGCCACGGCCACCATTTCCAAGGGTAAAACAACAACGACAACAACAACAAACATGATAGGCTACGCAAATCTTTAAATCTATCACGGCTAGATTTTCAAAAAACACCGTGATAGGCTACGTAAATGTTTATGTAGCCTATCACGGCTGACTTCGGGGGGAAAAAAAAGGCACGTACTCAAATGGAGGCGCCCATGGGCGCCGCCATTTGCGTTCCTTATTTGGGCATGTGTAGTCTATGTAAACATTTACGTAGACTACGGCGAAAATAAGGACAACGCTATTTGTGTTGCCCTTATTTTTGCTGTAGTCTACCTAAATGTCTACGTAGACTACACGTGCCCAAATAAGGAACGCAAATGGTGGCGCCCATGGGCGCCGCCATTTGCGTATATGCTTTTTTTTTTTTTTCCAAAGTCAGCCATGATAGGCTACGTAAACTTTTACGTAGCCTATCACGGCTGACTTAAAAAAAAAAAAAAAGCACGCGTACACAAATGGCGGCATTTGTGTTCTTTATTTTGGCACATCTTAGTCTACGTCAACATTTACGTAGACTAAGATGGCGAAAATAAGGGGAACGCAAATAGCGTAGACGCTATGCTATTTGCATTCCCCTTATTTTCGCTGTCTTAGTCTACGTAAATGTTTACATAGACTAAGACATGCCAAAATAAAGAACGGAAATGGCGGCGGCCATGGCCGCCGCCATTTGCATATGCGCGTTTTTTGTTTTTGTTTTTAAATCAGCTGTGATAGGCTACGTAAACATTTATGTAGCCTATCACGGCTGACTGCAGGGACGCAAATGGCGGCGGCTATGGCCGCTGCCATTTGCATCCCTGCTAGCCAGCGGCTGGATGTCTGGCTGCTGGCGGAGCCGGCCGGCGGCTCCGCAGAATCCCTGCGGAGTGGAGCCAGCCGGCCAGGATTCCGGGGGGGAGGAACGGAGCACCTCCTCCCCAGCATCATCATAATCCACGGAAAGGTAAGTACCTTTCGTATATCCCTATCCCCATGGCCAATTTTGCACCCCCACCCCCAACAGAATGTTGTGCCACTGCAGCAACAGCAAAAATTACATCAATTTTGCAAGGAAATGAGGCACATGGGTGATGCATGCCTTGTTTTCATGCAGAACACTGCTCCTGGAAGTGTTCTGGGAGCACAATTCTGCTAGCAAACAAAGTGTCTGCTCTCTGCATGCCTTGTTTCCTTGCAAAATTGGCATCGTTTCCACTGCTGCAACAATACTGGCAGCAGCAGAAGCAATTGTAGAGGCAGTACTGGTGGGGTGTGGGCCTCGGACATTTCTGGGGTGGGGGAATGTATCCTGCAATCCCTAGACATTCCCCACCCCTGTGCTAAAGGGAGCTTACCAGTAGGGATGTATGACACCTCCCCTGCCCGTCCTGCACGCTGCTCATTGAATCCCTGCTACTTACCTGACATGTTGAGCTGCATCACAGGGCAAGCCGCTGGGCCATCCAGGGGACACTCTTTCCTTTTTTTTTTGACAAGCCTCCATTTTTGTGCAAGATGGGGCTCTGTATTTCTATGGCTGAAATGAACCTTCACAGCCACCGTTGTGTAGATCTACTCTGCAAGCAGTAGATCTATGAAAAATCAGAGCCCTATCTTGTGCAAAAATGGCTGCTTGCATGGACACCGAGCATCTGTGGTGGTGAGTCTCAGCCTCACATGTGGGGTGGGGATGGGGGCTCACTGAGCTGGGTTCAGGGGCACAGACGTTGGTGGGATTCAGCAGGTTCCTGGACCAAGTCGAGCACCTGCGTCATCCCTACTTACCACATGGATTGCTTGTGCAGTGGGTCTAATCCTGTTGCCATTTTTGTGTGTGGCTAATGTGAGATGCAGGCCTTAAGGGTAGTTTCCTGGGGAGGGGAAAAACAACCTTCTGTCGTAGGATGCAGTTTTCAAATGGATTCCTAATGTAATTACTCCGAAGTCACTGAAGTGGCACAAGGGATATATTTGGCCCTGGAAGTCTACAACCAACTCTATTTATTAATAAGTGGGAAGGAAAACAAACCTTCTACATTGATGAGTTATGTCTGCAACTGCCCCCCTGCCTCTGGTTTCATTTTGCTTGTGCCACTGCTGATATATCGGTTGGATTAGGCAGGAGGTGTTCTGCGTTCTCACCATAAATTCCATCCCTCAGCATTTTTCCAGGGGAAATGGGAATTGGGGGGGGGGGATAACATTCTGAAGTGTTAGAACAAAAGTGTACAGGCAAGAAGTACAAAGCTGAGACAAAGAAATTAAGAGAGCAAGAAAAGATGCCTTTAGGCAACCCTGTATGGCTCCAGAATTATTCCAAATTGACTCTTGACTAGGGATGTATGAGAATTTCATTTTTGCGAACATGCCCCATTTGAAGCCCTGAATACGAGTGCAAATATGACCATGTGCCCACCAAAAATATTCACAAATTATTGAACACATGCTTGTGTTTGTTTCATTCCTGATTCCTAGTTTGACTTGCACAAATTTCCTAATTTGTGCAAATTCCCCCAACAGACTGGACCAGCCCCGCTTTAGTCTGTGGAGGAAATTTGCACAAATTTGGGGAGATCAGCACAAATCTCCTGTTCAATTGCTGCTTGATTTGCACAATTTCCCCATTCACACAAATGCGAGCAGTGATCACAAATGAGAATCAGGAATGAGATGAGGTATGAGATGATGTTCGGAAAATCCTAGTGATTGTGAATATTGCTCGTTCACTCACTCATCCCTACCCTTGATGAGTCAATTGTATGTAATGTGTGTGCCTGAAAAACACTATTTGTAGAACCACTTTGGGAGGCTGATACCTCAAGAGCAGAATATTTACGTAAATATTTACGTAGGCTAGAACGGCGGAAAATAGGGAATGCAAATGGCGGCTGCTGTAGCCGCCACCATTTGCGTACGCAGTTTTTTGGGGGAGGGCATGCCATGATAGGCTATGTAAATTCTTACGTAGCCTATCACGGCAGCCTGGAAGGATGCAAATGGCGGCTGCTACGGCGGCCGCCATTGCATCTGCAGCAGCCCGTCTGGGGCCGGAATTCCTGCTGCGGACGGCCCTGGCCAGCTGCTCCGTCGGCGGATGCGCTGACCAGAACAGGTAAGGGATTCTTACATCCCTAGGATTTTGGTAACAAGAGGGTTGCCCTCAGTTTTTGCAAAGCAAACATCTCCTCTTTCCTGTCAGTCACAGATTTAATGATGAACACACATAGATTCAATTAAGTCACCTCTGTCGAGCTGATCTAGAGTGCATTTCAACTCTGCAGACATCTGAAATTGCCTCATAGACCAGACTTACCCAACTTGCTGGCCTCCAGATGTTTTGGACCGCAATTCCCATGATTCCCAGCCACCATGGTCATGGATGATGGAACTTGTAGTCCAAAACATATGGAGGGCACCAGGTTGCTTATTGGTGTTATCAACCATCTTACCCAGTGCTGTCTGTTCTGATTGACAGCAGTTCTCTGTGAATTCAGCTCAGGTAGATGTAGGGAAGGGCGGATTCCCTACCTCCTGGCCTGGGTGGGAATCCACCCGCGGGGGGAGGCGATCCATCCCTCCCCCCAGAATCCTTCTGAGCCGGCTCCTCCATGTGGTGATCCCGCCTAGCCTATCGCATGAAAAAACAAGAGATGCAAATCACGTAGTGGGTGCCATTTGTGGCCACAAAGCTGTTAGATTAATCTAAATGCAGCTGTAAATGGCTGCATTTAGGTTAATCTAACAGCTTTACGGCTGCAAATGGCATCCACTATGCCATTTGCATCTGGAGTTAGCCCTCATGCAGCCAGCAAAATCGCACGGCAATGGCAGCCAGCCATATCACCAGCGATGTGGAGCCAGCGGCCAGCTCTGCGGGATCGCTGCAGAGCGGAGCCAGCTCAGAGGGATTCTGGAGGGAGGCGGAGGTAAGTGCTGTGTTCCGCCATGGACTCCAGAGGCCGTATTCTTCGGAAATTCTCCACCATCCCTAGGTAAATGTCTTTCTGAGCCCTGCTGTATGAGATCCTTTTGTCCTGGAAATATTGTAGGCTGGATCTAGGACCCTGTATATGCAAAGTATGTGCTCTGCCACAAACAACAGGCTTCATCCATCTGACCTCTAATGTGAAAATAAAGTTCAGATATTGAGAATCCAACAAATGGAATGAAAACAAATGTTGCTGCAAATATTCAGCTAAAACTAGGGATGCTGGAAAATTCCGCCATGGACTCCAGTGAGCCCCTGGAGTCAGTGGCAGAATGGGGCAATCCCCCCCCCGCCACCCTGTGGAATCCCCCCAGGATGGAGCCTTCCTGTCTCTGGCAGCGGCTCCGGCGGTGGCTCCAGTGGCAGCTCTGGCAGTGGTTCCGGGTTGTCTTCTGGCCACTGCTGGGCTAAGGCCACAAATGGCAGCCCCTACGCCAGCTGCCATTTGCGTCCCTGCCAAGCCATGATAGGCTACGTATCTACGTAGCCTATCACGGCAAAAGGCAGGGACGCAAATGGCGTAGCGGCCACCACTTGTGTCCCTGCCTTTTGCCGTGATAGGCTACGTAGATACTTAGGTAGCCTATCACGGCTTGGCAGGGAAGCAAATGGCAGCCGGCGTAGTGGCTGCCATTTGCGGCCACAGCCCAGCAGCGGCCAGAAGTCCAACTGCAGCCGGCCCAGCCGGCGGCTCCGCGGCCTTGCCGTGGAGCGAAGCCGGCCAGGCAGGATTCCGGGGGGAGGGATAGATCATCTCCCCCCCACCCCGGATGCCCTGAGCGGAGGAAGGTAAGGGATTCATACAACCCTAACTAAAACTGACTTTTGACACAACTTCCCCCACCCCTGCTTATGTGGGGGAATTGAGGTCTTGTACCAATAAAGAAAAGTTATCATCTGGTAACAAGCACAGCCTGGCTGAGTCTCCTGCTGCACTTTTAAATGAACTTCTTGAGCTGGGGGGAAATTTTCATCTTCGTTCTCTGTTGTTTCATCCACTAGCAGACTGGAAAAGACAGACTGAAGATGAGAGCTGATGTCCTACATCCATTTTCTCCAACCTGGTGCCTCCTGGGTGACTACAGTTCCCATAATCCCAGCCAGCATGGCCATGCTGGGTGGGTTATTGGGTGTTGTAGTCTGGTATGTCTGGAGGGCACCAGGTTGCAGAAGGATTTCTTATACGTACCCAGCCTCAAACATTGCAGCAGAAGATTCCTCTTGGAAACAATTGGCTTCCTGTGCCCTCCCTTGCTCAAGCTGAGGGGTTAAAACATTAGTTCCCACAGGCTGGCTGTTGTTAAGACTCTGCATCTTCCAGCTTCTTCTGCTTTTGGAGCATCAACACATTTTTCACAGCGACTCTGCATCAGGAAAGACTTTTTCTGAGTAAGAACGTTTCCTGAATACTCAGTGCATTTGTTAAGCTACCTGACTGACTAATTAACTAACTAACTAAACTAACAACAATCTGTGGAAATTATATTCCAAAGGCCACTGGAAAAACCACAGGAGAAGCCAGGATTTTCCCTCTTGCATATCATGTTTTGAATTTTTTTTAACACAGCCTTGGTGTGTTTCAGAAAGGAGGTACAGAAATACCTTAATAGCATTCCTATTAAAAGTCAAGGCAACTGTGGAGGTTCTTCTGCATTCAAAATATGTGAAGAGTGTCAAGGGGCAGCAAGATCAGTTCAGTAAGATTAGTGAAATTTCCAGTGCTGGGTCAAAGTATATGGCCTGGCTTTGGGGGGCACATTTTGAAATGAAGGTAGGAAAGCCCTCAACTTTCATGTGGGGCACATTTATTACTCAATGAGGTGGCTGGTTGGTCTTTCCCTTCCTTTCTTTATCTTTTCTTAAACTTGAAACAAAACTAAACTACCATTAAAGTAGTTATCTGTTACCATTGAAGTAGATATCTGTCACTTGGAAATCTGCCCCCTTTGGGCTCGGCAGACTTCTGCTGCCTGCCCAACTTGGTTTGTATTTGCGAGCTGAGTCGTGGGTTTCCCAGAGTTCTGGGGACTTTTTCTGGTTTTTTTTTTGGGGGGGGGGAGGCAGTCAGGCCACAATTTGCGCAAATGGAGATTTGCACAAAATTAGGGCAGCATTTTGCACAACTTTGCATGATTTGTGCAAATTGTGGCCGCACTCGGTGCAATTTGTGCAAATTGCACTGTACTTTGAGCAATTTGTGCAGTTTGTGCAACTTTGCATACGTTGCGGCTGTAATTTGGGCAATATTTTTTTAAAAAACACTCACATGGAAAATCCAGTAACTGGCCCAACTCACTGCAGATCAAGTCAGGCAGTTAGCAGAAAATGGACCAAATTTGGAGTGGAGTGGGGAGTGAGCCGATGAAAGCTCATCAAGCCACCCTGCAAACAAAATCCTCTGACATCCCTAGCTACCAATCCAAGGGACGGCTTGGCTGTGCTTGGCAGCCTACCTTCTGATTGCTTCAGAAATGAGGGCCAGAATGTCCCATGGGGAATGATGCTACATGATGATGTAGCACCATTGGGAGTGGCATGCCCAGATATATTTGTCTGTCTTTCCCCTATGAGGAAATGGCAACATCCACAATTGCTCACTAGTTTAAGGAGATTGTTATGGAAACATGAGCCAGCATCCATTTGTCCTTTCTTTGTAACAAAACGTGGAATCCTCCACAAGGAACATCCTTATCTGAAATCTTCAACTGATAATATTTGAGACAGTTCTTTCTGTTATAGGCAATGAGACATGGAAATTGCTTTGTGGTTGTTTCATGTTAGTTCCCTATCCCTCCCCCAGCACACACACACAAACACACACACACACACACACACACACTTGTGGAGAGTTCCAGTAAACAAGAAGCTTCAGCAAGCACAAGATAATTAAACATTACTTCCTCCGATTAGCCACAGGATGGAGGTGCAGTGGCAATTATCACCGCTGTGTCAGAAAACTTTGATGAGAGAACAACAGGGAGCTTTGTTTGTGAGCTGATGGGAAGAATATGGGGTGAAGGCAGAAGTTTTGTTTTCTGACAGGTAGATATGGTCAAATTGCAGATTACACTACATGACCTTTAAAGCATTTTGAAGCTACATGCGAGGCTTTGAGGGCTTGTCAATTTCAACTGGACTTAACTGCAATTGAAAAAGCATGTTTTATGCAGGGAAAAGCCTTCCGAAGCCTACCATAACACATTTAGCTATCTAGGTTTTCAAAGCATATAAAGAAAAATAAACAAACAGATTTCACCTGGCTGTTGTTTTTAGCACATTTCTGCGGTCAAGGTTAAAAGGATCAAAAGAAAGATTTAAGGTCACCTGAAACCACATGGGGACTAGCATAAGAACAAAATTCCAGTCCTACTATCTAGAACTCAAATGAATGATCTCCTCAAACTTATACTCTGCGAATAATAATGTTGTTATCTATTGGATTTCTTAGACGCCTTTCTTAAAAAGAAGAAAAAAAGACTCAATGCAACTTACAACAAAATTAAAACATTGCAAATTTAAAATAGCAAAAACAGTTATTGAGTAAAATACAACGACCTTATAAAACAACTATGTGGACTATTTTCTAGATATTCTACAAATGCTCATATATTTACCACATATGCACTATCTGATATCTGTATTTCACATCCAGTAATATTTGAATTGCATTATATTTTATATTTGACAGCATTTGATAGTTGACAGAGATGTATTGAGCTCAATGTTCTGCATTTTTGTCTCAAAGGTAGTGATTTCAGGACAAACCTTCCCAATATGAAGCACCTAATTTTACCTTGGGGGGGGGGGGCGGAGATTTAGCCACTATTCACAGACAACTGCTTTCCCGTATGGTCTTTCTTCGGCAGCCATTTTCTCTGTTTCATTCTTTCTCAAGTGATCTCACCCATTTAGGGATCATGGGCCAATCAGATATAGCTTTGTGCTGGGATCACTCATGGCAAATAAAGCCCATTTGACACAAGACAATGAGTGATCATAGTCATAAGGGATCAATCTAAGAATCAGATAGTTTCTAGGGATGGCAGAGAACTCTGCCATGGATCTCGGTGAGGCCGAATGCCAGTGTATTCTGCCCCCCAAAATCTGTGGCGGAACAGCCTGCCCCCCTGCCCCCCCGCGGATCCCCCCCGGGACGAGACTTACCTGGGGCTGATCTTCTGGGCGGCGGCAGCTCCGGCGGTGGCGGCGGTGGCGGCGGTGGCTGCGGCTGCGGCAGCTGGTCTTCCGACCGGCTGCCGCCACCGCCGCCATTTGCAGGGTGTGTGTGTGTTTTTTTTTTTTTTTACAGAGACGTGATAGGCTACATAAGTTTTTACATAGCCTAAAATGTCTGGGTAAAAAAAAAAAAAGTGTATGCAAATGGTGGCAGCTACGGCTGCCGCCATTTGCGTTCCTTATTTTGGGCCGTCTTAGTCTATGTAAATATTTACGTAGACTAAGATGACGAAAATAAGGGGAATGCAAATAGCATCCACTACACTATTTGCGTTCCCCTTATTTTCGCCGTCTTAGTCTACGTAAATATTTACATAGATTAAGACAGCAAAAATAAGGAACGCAGATGGCGGCGGCCGTAGCTGCCGCCATTTGCTTACGCGGGGGGGGTTGTTTTTTTTCCTAGAGCCCTCCGTGGCCGGAAATCCGGCTGCGGATGGCTCTGGCCTGGCTGGGCATGGCCGGCTGCTCCGAGGAGCTGCCGCGGAGCTCAGCTGGCCGTGGAGGATTCCAGGGGGGAGGAATGGAGCGCCTCCCCCACGTCGAGGATTCCGGGGGGAGGGACGGAACGCCTCCCCCCCCATCAACGTAATCCGCGACAGGTAAGTGACTTTCATACATCCCTAATAGTTTCACATCCTTTTCACAACCTGATCACCAAAAAATCAATAAAAGAGCATAGCCATTCAGTTCTGTTGAGCCTTCTCACAAAACTGACACCCCCCCCCCCGATACCTTCCTAAACAGAAACAAGTAAATGCTGGTAAGTCTAAAGGTCTGTTGATGGTGGAATGAAATTTCACGCTCAGATTGGAACCTTTACAGTCAACATGTGAATGGCAAACATGGGTATTTAACTTACAAATAATTGTCTAATAAGGCCTACACATTTAGTGGAAAAGACAAGAAGTTAGCAATGTGAAAGAGAGCATAGTTATCAGTCCCCCATCTCCTACAAGAAATAGTACCCTCCTCCTAATCCCCTTATTTCCAACACCTTATTTTTTACCAGCCACCCTAAAGAAATCTGTGAATTCTTTCCTGTCTGTGATTACAGAACATTTATTTTATGCATTGCATTGCATTGCATTGTAGCTGTTGTTAGCAGAATGTGGCCATTTCCTCAGTATTTCGGCAAGCTGCTGCTGATAGCTACACAATGCTGAACACCATTATCAGCACCATAGATAGCAAAGGATTATTATGTGAGTTTGAAAATGAAATGTGTATGTGAAAAGGTAGTGGGTAGCAAGGAATTCCTTGGGTATTGCAGCTCTTGCAATCCTTTCTTCTGTTTTGGGTTTGACATATCAAAATAATGAATATAGAATGGGGGAAATAAAATGTATTCAGCGAGTCAAGTAATTAGTTTAGGTTTTTTTTAAAAAAAAAAATCTCGTTCCTATTGGCAGTTGTTTTGTTTTTTTGAGTGTGTGTTTTCCTTACAGCTAACAGATGCTGAGAGAAAGGAACAAGCAAACAACAAAAACACACATCAAACCGGAGCACTGCAATCTGCTCACCAGCTTCCAGATTACAAGATGCAAATGATCAGGGACTTTCCCCTAACATATGTGACTGACGTGTCTGATTCATCTGGGAATGGTACATGAAGAACCTAGGAGCCATCTATATGGGTGCCCCACACATTGTGAAGTATAGCTTGCCATCTCTTTTCTATACACATCAGTAGTATTTCTAGAAGGATCAAAAGCACAGAGCCTGGTTTCTGTTAACAATGAGCCTCCATTATTCCTTACAGGCCATCCAGGATATGATATCAGGCCATCACCCTCAAAGACCAAATGGCACTCTTTAGACAGAACAGGCCTATCAGAAGCAATCGCATTGTGTGTGTGGGGGGGGGGTTAAGCCCTCAACTCAGGCAGTGGGACAGATGGCTTGGGAGTAGGGGATCTTATGCATTTTATTTAGTTATTACATTTATATCCCACCTGTTTCCCTCTTGCAAGGAACCCAGAGTGGCTTATGCAGTCTACCTCCTCTCCATTTTATCCTCACCAAAACCTGTGAGGTAGGTTAGGCTGGGAGTCAGTGGCAGCAGACTGACCTAAAGTCACCCAGTGAGCTTCATGGCAAAGTGGGGACTAGATCTCCCCAGTCCAACACTCTAACCACTATACCACAATCAGTGTGGTGGCTTCCCAGAAAACATGTGTCTATCTTTAAATTCCATGTTGATGCAGGAGATACGGTAGTTGCAGCCTCCCCCTATCCCCGATTCTTCTCTCTGTCTTCTTTCCCCACACGCTATATGGTAGGGATGTACGGATTCCCCACCATCCGTTCCGGTGGGGAATCTGTGGGGGGGAGGCAATCCGTTCCTCCCACGTAGAATCCTCATGGAGTGGGTCTGCTCCGTGAGGATTCTGCAGAGCTGAGGGCCGCCCCGTTCTGCCATCCGCATGCCCCGGATTCCCCCGTTTTTTTTCGGCTCCCCGAACTTACATAAATAATTCCATAAGTACTGAAAAATCCTTTCCATGTGCCCGCCATCAGTCTCCATAACCCTATTTATTTTAATAAAAAGGGAAAAACCCTTCATGTAACTTCTGGTCACTTGACCTGATCTGACCTGACCTGACCTCACCTGACCTGACCTCCACAGACAGTAAATAGAAAAAATGGAGGATTTCCATGGATTTCGCAACTCAGCCCCAGCGAAATAAAGCCTCCAGAAAATGCCTCATAAAAGGGGTAAAGCTGTCCGGGTTCTTGTTCCCTCATTTCCTATTTACGGATTTATTTTTGTAGTTATTTTTGTAAAATCCACCATTTGGCAGACAAAAAAAAAAGGGTCCGCATGAGCTCTGGTCCAGGTCGACTGGGCCGCTCCGTTCCAAGGAGGATTCCACAGAATGGATTTGTCAGAATTTTATCCCATTTAAAATTTGGGCGGAATTCTCTGACATCCCTACTATATGTTTTCCTTTCTCTCTATGTGTGTGTGTGTGGAGGGGGGGGTATGGGAGCCTGGCAGGGGAGGGATAGTTAGGGGAAGCTCTGGCTACCTCATATTTTGCTTCATGAGGGAATTTAAAGAGGAAGGTATAGTTTTCGGGTTACAACTTGGCAGCAACCCTAGACTTGGCTTCCTATACCAAACTATCTGCCTCAGTGGTGGTCTTGAGGTAATTTTGCTCGCAATCCAGTTCCTTCCCATATCCTATGGCTAATGTAATTTAAACATGCACACATGTTCCCTGGGTTGTGAGCCATAAGTCCTAGGCACATCTACATTAGAAATGTGTTGAACATGGTTTGAACAGTTGTGGCTTTCCACAAAAATGGCAAGAAAAAACTCACCATTTTGCAACAAGGTATTGAGATACAGATCATTCACCCTTCATCAAAGTGTAATTACTAGGTTGGTAGCCATGACACTTAAATGGGTTTGAAAGTGGGATAAACCTATGGAGTAAAAACACACCCTAGGAAAAGCTAAATATGACTTTTGGTGCTGGCATATTTGTGGATTTCCCTTAGTTGTCTGTCAGGAAGGCTAGGTTTCATCAGTACTTACTGATGTGATCCAGAGTGTTGACTTTGGATGATGCAATGAGGTAGGAATCAGAGAGATGATGTATGCAGAAGCCCTCCCCACCCTGAAGAAGAAACGCAGAAGCCTTGAATGTCAGAGGACTGTCCAGGCTGCTGATGAACTGTGGCTAGCCACTAGGGGTGGACGAAAGGCACTTACCTTTCGTCGAAGCTTGTTCGCGGTGGGGGGGAGGTGCTTCGTGGCTCCGCCCGCGAAGTTCAGGCCGGGGGGGAGGCTTCCCGCCTCGCCCGGCCGAAATTCAGGCCGGGGAGGAGGCTTCCCGCCTCGCCCGGCTGCGAACGCCATTGTTTTTTTTAAAAAAAAACAACGCCCCCGTGATAGGCTACATGACGATAGCGTTGCCCTTATTTTCGCCGTAGTCTACGTAAATCTTTACGTAGACTACAGCGACCAAATAAGGAACAGGAATGGCGGCTCCCTATGGGGGCCGCCATTATCCGTACGCGCTTTTTTTTTTTTTTTTTAAGTCACCCGTGATAGGCTACGTGACGATTAACGTAGCCTATCACGGCTGACTTTGCAAATCTAGCCGTGATAGGCTACGTTAATCGTCACGTAGCCTATCACGGGGACGTTTTTTTTTTCTTTTATTGCAATGGCGGTGGCGGCAGCCGGTCGAAAGACCAGCTGCCGCTCCCGCCCCACTCGAACACCCGCCGAACCACTGGCCAGACCGCCGCCGGGTGGGACATTCGGCGAAGGTAAGTCCCGTCCCGGGGGGGCGGGGGGGCGGAGAATTTCTCCCCGAAACTTGTTCAGGGGGCCAAACACGTTGGCGCTCAGCCCCCCGAAGTTTCGGGGAGAAATTCTCCGCCATCCCTACTAGCCACACACAATTATATACTAGAAGGTTTGTTCACCAGCTCAGGGTCCCTCCCCTCAGGCCAGTGGCTTGAATGGGGCCATTGTGCAAAATGATCCACATATGTAGTGAGCAGGAGGTATCATTCTGAAATGAGTAGGAGCTATTGTTCTGTTGACCACACAAAAGCAGAAGAGCTGTTGCTTGATGTTATACCAGAGTTTAACAGAGTTAATACAGAGCTTCCATAGTGTCTAGGCTCTACTCACGTATTGTCCTGCACCTAAAACCTGAGCATACACAGGTATGCAATAACCAGGGTGTGCATCAAGGGCCAGCATGGTCCTTCACCCCAGCAGAGGGGCTTACTGACAAGAGCCCCCCACCCCCACCCTGGAACCTGCTTGTTCAGCTGCCTCTTTCTTTGGCCTAGACAATAATGGTGGTATGAAGGAGAACCAATAGATGCCACTGGCTTCTTGCTTGCTTGCTCATTGGCTCTGTGTCTGGCAAGCAAGAAGGTAGAAGCAATGGGGAGGGGGAGGAGGAGGAGGAGAAGCAGCCAGTGATGAGGAGGGAGGCTCATTAAGGGTAGGGATATATGGACTGTGTAATATCTGCTCAGTCTGTGTTTTGTGGATTGTCAGGTGCCTTTTGTTCCATCGTCTGCCCACAGACGGATGCGAATATATTTTTTTTTCGTCGTGTGGAAAAATACGCAAATAATTATGTAACCATTTACATAAGTATTTACATAATTTTCCTTAGTATGTAATGTTTAGTGTATTGTCCCCATTTCATTCAGCATTTCCTCAACAGAAAGGTAAGCATTTTCCTATGAATTTATTAGGGATGCACGAAAGTCACTTATCTGGTCTCGCAGCTTGCTTCGCAGTGGGGGGGAGGCGCTTCGCTGCTCCCCCTGAAGTTCAGGCCGGGAGGGGGAGGCTTCCCTCCTCGCCCGGCCGAAATTCAGGCCAGGGGGGAGGCTTCCCACCTCGCCCGGCCAAAATTCAGGCCGGGGAGAAGCACCCCGTCTCCCCGGCCACGAACTTGAAAAGGAAAAAAAAAAAAAACCCTGTGATAGGCTACGTAACGATTAACGTAGCCTATCACGGCTAGATCTGCAAAGTCAGCCGTGATAGGCTACGTTAATCGTCACGTAGCCTATCATGGGTGACTTTGAAAAAAAAAAAAAAGGCGCGTACGCAAATGGCGGCCCCCATAGGAAGCCTCCATTCGCGTTCCTTATTTGGTCCCTGTAGTATATGTAGTAGCCCACGGCTATGTGCGTTACCCTTATTTTCGCCACAGTCTACGTAAATCTTTACATAGACTACAGGGACCAAATAAGGAACGCGAATGGCGGCTCCCTATGGGGGCCGCCATTTGCGTACGTGCTTTTTTTTTTTTTCAAAGTCACCCGTGATAGGCTACGTGACGATTAATGTAGCCTATCACGGCTGACTTTGTAGATCTAGCCGTGATAGGCTACGTTAATCATTACGTAGCCTATCACAGGGGCGTTTTTTTTTTCTTTTGAAGTTCGCGGCCGGGGAGACGGGGCGCTTCTCCCCGGCTTGAATTTCGGCCGGGCGAGGAGGGAAGCCTCCCCCCCGGGCCTAAACTTCGGGGGGAGCAGCGAAGCACCTCCCCCCCCACCGCGAAGCAAGCTGCGAGACCAGGTAAGTGATTTTCGTGCATCCCTATTAGCCGTACGCGCTTTTTTTTCTTTTTTTTTTAAGTCACCCGTGATAGACTACGTGATGATTAACGTAGCCTATCACAGCTGACTTTGCAAATCTAGCCATGATAGGCTACGTTAATCGTTACGTAGCCTATCACAGGGGTGTTTTGGTTTTTTTTTACTTTTCTTGTAATGGCGGCGGCGGCAGCCGGTCGAAAGACCGGCTGCCGCCCCCGCCCCTGACGAAGACCTGCCGAACCGCCGCTGGGACCCGCCGCTGGGAGGGACATTCGTGAAAGGTAAGTCCCATCCCGGGTGGGGGACGGGGGGCGGGGGGGCGGAGAATTTCTCCCGAACAACCTTCGGAGGACCGAATGCGTTGGCACTCGGCCCCCCGAAGTTTCAGGGAGAAATTCTCCCCCATCCCTAGAATTTATATGTGTACGTTTTGGGAAAGTGAAAAAAAATCACCCGGCAATCCGCAGACTCCACTCGGCCTGAGGGGGTTGCTCTGCAGCGGATTCCACAGGTTGGATTCTTAGAAACCCAAGCTCATTTTACTTCATCTTGAATTTCTTCAGCATCTCTAATTAAGGGTGTCTTGCTTGCCCAAGGGCCCTCCGAAAACCAGAACCAGCAGAGGCAATAACCTGACTAGGTGAGGTCCCTGGTTTAGTCGCTGAGATTTTTCATTCACGATTCCGGGGTCCCTGAGATTAACTTTAGAAGTCAGAGAGCGCATGAAAGAAAATATTTGATATCAATTATAGCTGCTTCGGGATGAAACCGAGCATACCCCTTGTGAGACAAACATTATTTGAATTATTGCCTCATCACTTGTCCGTTATTGAGGCCCAAATCATGTTTCCACCTTTAATTTGCAATTATGTCAGCATGCCATTGATGAGGCACTTTGAACAAATGATTTCCATTAATGAGCTCCTAGGTGAGATAATGCTGCTGGAGGCAGAATCAGTCTGGAAGTGGGATGGCCCACTCTGGCAGGGAAGCTGCCCTGGGGCAGGGTGGCCCAGTGGAGAAATCCTTGAGTTTTGACCTGGGAAACCTGGAGTCAACCTTCTTGTTTGGCCTTGAGCTGCAATCGGTGGCCCAGAGACTGCTCCCAACCCCCAACATTCCCTTTGGTAGTTCATAGGTCTCTGAGCTTGCAATATATTCTGCACGACACCCCCACCCCGCCCCACAAATGCATTTGATAATATGTGCACATTTGAAAAATGTGTGCAAATAAAAATGCAGGCACTTCCAAGATGCTTGCAATCATAGTTTAGTCAAGGGGTACATGTCACCAACATGTGTGTTTAAAATGCAGACAAAAATGCATTCATGCATACAAATTTCTGCATGGATTTTTTTAAACAACAACAACTCAAGCTCATGCATAAATGGGACAGAATGAACTTGACCTAAAACACACACACACACACCTGACATCCTTTTCAAGCCCGAGATGGACAGATCCAACCATGCCTAGAATTCCCTGGCTTTCCAGACGTCAACACCGGTTTGTGTCCAACGGGTTCACATACAGCATCTTACAAAGATTTGCCCCATGGTGCAAAGTGAGGAGAGGGTTTGAGGGCAGACCCTAGTAGACAGTCTGCACACAAATAAGGTGTGAGGGAAGGGGAACTCATTTTCAGAGTCTGGTTCATACTGTATCCCTTTCCCAGCCACAGGAAAAGAAATCCAATATTAGCAAAATCCATGGTGGCTTTAGCCCTCTTGGCTTTTGGATGGATGCTCATTTATTATTATTATTATTATTATTATTATTATTATTGTTGTTGTTGTTGTTGTTGTTGTTGTTTTTGCACATGTTCCCTAGCATAAATAGGAATTAATGCCTGCGAACATGCTCTCTCCCATTCACACTGCTATTTCCCTTTCATTTCTGTGCTGTGTGCTACAAATGAAATAATAATGTTTTCAGACTTTGCCAAGGAAGAAGTGCCTTAAAAATTCTTGAAACCATATTTCGAACTAGCGGAGGGATCATTACAAGGCATTATCCCATCAGTTAGAAGTACTTTGCAAAAAGGAAACCAACCAACCAAACAGCAACAAACCCTGTGAAATAGATATTCATTGCATGCACATCTGCTGTTTCTTGCAAATGCCTAATCGTCACCAAATAATAAATTTTAGTTTATGGGGTGGCTAAGGCCATTCGTTCTAATTATGGGCTGTGTATGAGACAGATTTAAAAAATTTACCATATTTGATAAAAGAGGGGATGCTTTTAAGTTGAACAGGCTATATATGTCAAATCACAAATGTGAATGATAGCATTATGAAGTTTCTCTGTTGTTATATTGTCTCTGAAGCCCATAACCAATTATGAGGTTCTGCTATATGAGGTGGTGCTTAAAAAGTAAGCAATGTACCCTGAATTTAAAAATCTTCCCTCTGTGTCTACTGGGGTAGGGAGACAAGACTGCAATGTTCAAGATGGTGGCTTCCTTGCTTTCTTTGTGGCAGCTCCTTTGACCCACATGGAAAATGGTTCAAACAGAAACAACAGTTTTATATGCTGTGTAGAGCTCCCACATGTACTCCTCAGAACTCTCCCATATATATTGTGATATCAGGTTTCTTCCAAATGTCCTGCGAACATACACATAGGAAGCTGTGCTGTACTGAGACATACCACTTCAATTGTCCGTCTAGTCTGCCTGTTCTGGCTGACAAGGATAGCCTACGATCTCAGGCAGAAAGGCTTTCCTTTGGGATGCTCCAGGAGTTAATTCAGTCCTCATTTTTAGGTGAACCAACCAAATTCACACTTCTTGGGCTAATACACAGATCAGAATGCAGTTATTTCAAATGAAGTCATTGCACTGCATATTTCACACTTCTCTGAATTTTGCAACACAGTTCGCAGCTCAAAATGTACCAAAGCAGATGCACAATTCATGTTTCAGGATAAAAAGCATATAAAATGCTTATTGGGGAGAATGCATTCTAAAATATTTAAGTGCAAATTTTCATGTTATTATGAATTAAAATTTGCAGACTGATGCAGAAACAGGATGGAACAGGATGAAAGTCCCTTACCTGATCCCGACGCTTGCTTCGTGGTGGGGGGGAGGCGCTCCATCCCTCCCCCCGAAATTCTGGCTGGGGGGGAGGCACCCCGTCCCTCCCCGCCAAAATCTGGCCGGGGGGGAAGCGCCCCATCCCTCCCTGCCGAAATTCTGGCCAGGGGGGAGGCGCCCCATCGCGGTGGCCATAGCCGCCGCCGTTTGCATCCCTGCAGTCAGCCGTGATAGGCTACGTAAATGTTTACGTAGCCTATCACGGCTGACTGTTTTAAAAAATAATAATAATAAGGGCGTTGCCCTTATTTTCACTGTAGTCTGCGTAAATGTTTACATAGACTACATGTACCAAAATAAGGAATGCAAATGGCAGCGCCCATGGGCGCCGCCATTTGCGTACGCGCTTTTTTTTTTTTCAAAGTCAGCCATGATAGGCTACGTAAACATTTACGTAGCCTATCATGGTGTTTTTTAAAAAATCTAGCCGTGATGGGCTATGTAAATCTTTACGTAGCCTATCACGTTTTTGTTTTTTTTTCTTGGAAATGGCGGCGGCGGCAGCTGGTCGGAAGACGAACCGCCGCCGAACCGCCGCTGGAGCCGCTGCTGCCAGGGACATTCGAGCAAGGTAAGTCCCGTCCCAGGGGGGGCGGGGCAGGCTGTTTTTCCACCAATTTCGGGGGCCGAATGCACTGGCATTTGGCCTCCCCGAGATTCGTGGAGAAATTCTCTGACATCCCTACTATGACTGAACATATGTGAAACTGGCAAGACTGGAAACAGACTGCAATGTCCATCCCTGGTCTTACACAGTTCTTCTGTCTGAGATGCTGGGACCTGAGCCTGTGGCCTTCTGTGTGCAATGCAGGAACCATACCACTGAGCTATGGCATCTCTCATAGACTTTGAATGCATGGATATTTTCCAGATAAGAAAGAAATAAGGAAAGAAAGAAAATGCAGATAGAAGTCAGTCCTGACTGAGTACTGTAGTGGGGGGAAGGACAAATAGTTTTAAAATGTGGAGGTGTCATATTGCAAGTAGGGATGGGCAACTGAGTGAGGTTCAAGAATGCCAGCATTCTCTGAACATCGTCTTGCCGCTCATCTTGTGCCTGATTCCTATTTGTATTTGCCATCACTATCTGCTTTGTGCAAACAGGAAATGTTCGCAAATCGAGCAACAATCGAATGGGAGATTTGCACAAATCTCACTAAATTAGCAGAAATACTCCCAAATGTGTGCATGTTTCCTAATTTGTGCAAATTTCCTCCATAGGCGAAAGCAAGACTGATTCCGCCTACTGAAGAAATTTGTGCAGCTTAGGAAATTAGTGTAAATCGAACTGGGAATCGGGATGAGATGAGCGTGATCATGTGTTTGACAATTGGCAAGTATTTTCGGTGGACATGTGCTCGTGTTCGGAGGATCAAACAGGATATGCTTACATGTTCTGTGAGCAAAAAACAAAATTCTCATACATCCCCACTTGCAAAGTTCAAAGGCTTACTTTTTAATATATTCAAAATTTAAATGGGGACATTTTGTTGGGAGCATTTGTTGTAGTTACTTTTTACCCTGTATCACAAAGCTGAGGTAGAGATGCTTTTGAGAATTAATGACATATGGTCTGAAACTTGGTGGGAGCAGGGGAGGGGCCTGCGCCACTTAACCCTCCTTTAATGGTTTCTTCCCTAGGAGAAGGGAATGGGATTGTTGCAGGCACTGAAGTTTGGACAATGTTCTCTGTTGGGAGCAGCCCAGAGCTGATCATGAGAAGTGGCATGAAGTGTGGCTTTCTGTGAAGCTGTTTAAAGACTGTGAACACTTTTGTTACAAGTGCCTTACATGTTTCCATCCCATTATCTATATGAACTTCCCTTCCTCCCATCCTTGTCTCCCCCAAAGCTGCCACATGGAACCCAATTAAACCATATTCTAATCTATAATGTATTAAGATAATAATGAGAATTGAAGTCAGCAATGGCAGAGCTGAAGGAGTCTGTGTATGCTCATTTGATTAGACCTTTCAGGGTGTAATGTTTGCTGAACATGAGGAAGGGGATGAACACTACATTATTAATACAGTGACCAGGTGCACAGAAGAGGACTTTAATAGTTGTGTCGGAAAGGGAATTCCAGGCCATATTTATCTCTGACTAACCTTGCCTCTTCCTTCCCATCCCTCCTCTCCCTTCAATGTCTTCCTCACTGGCAAACTTAAATTGAAAGCTCCTTGGGGTGGGGACTTGCCCCCTTTTTTGTGGGGAGGGGAAGCTTATGCTATCCTGTAACACACGCAACATTTTTCATTGACAACAGTCTATAAATTTATAACAGTGTAAAAGAAATACTATTGTGGTGAGCCAGTTGAAGAAGTGGTAATCTTTTGTCAACTGTGCTTACTTACTAATGAGCACTGGAAGTGACCCTTTGACCTGGTTTGCATGTAACAACAAGCCAGAGTATGGGTTGAGTATGGGTTGTTGAATCTTGGGTTGTCATTACACAGAACCATAGAATAGTAGTGTTGGAAGGGACCTATAAGACGATCAAGTCCAACCCCCTGCTCAATGCAGGAATCCAGGTCAGAGCATCCCTGACAGATGACTGTCCAGCTTCATCTTGAATGCCTCCAGTGGGGAGAGCCCACCACCTCCCTAGGGAATTGGTTCCTTTGTTGTATTGCTCTAACAGTCAGGAGGTTTTTCCTGATGTTCAGCTGGAATCTGGCTTCCTGTAACTTGAGCCCATTATTCCATGTCCTGCACTCTGAGATGATTGAGAAGGAATCCTGGCCTTCTTCTCTGTGACAGCCTTTCAAGTACTTGAAGAGCGCTATCAATATCTCCCCTCAGTCTTCTCTTCTCAAGGCTAAACATGCTCAGTTCTTTCAGTCTCTCCTCATAGGGCTTTGTTTCCAGTTCCCTGATCATCTTCGTTGCCCTCCTTTGAACCCTCTCCACTTTGTCTGCATTAGGGGTGAACGAAAGTCACTTACCTTTTCTCGCAGCTTTTTCGCGGTGGGGGGGAGCGCTTCGCTGCTCCCCCCGCGAAGTTCAGGCCGGGGGGGGGGAGGCTTCCCGCCTCGCCCGGCCGAAATTCAGGCCGGGGAGGAGGCTTCCCGCCTCGCCCGGCCGCGAACACGAAAGTAAAAAAAAAAAAAAAACAACGTCCCCTGATAGGCTACATGACGATTCACGTAGCCTATCACGGCTAGATCTGGAAAGTCAGCCGTGATAGGCTACGTGAATCGTCACGTAGCCTATCACGGGTGACTTTAAAAAAAAAAAAAAAAAGCGCGTACGCGAATGGCGGCCCCCATAGGGAGCCGCCATTCGCGTTCCTTATTTAGTTGCTAAATAGCGTTGCCCTTATTTTCGCCGTAGTCTATGTAAACATTGACGTAGACTACAGCGACCAAATAAGGAAGGGGAATGGCGGCTCCCTATGGGGGCCGCCATTATCCGTACACACTTTTTTTTTTTTTTAAGTCACCCGTGATAGGCTACGTGACGATTCACGTAGCCTATCACGGCTGACTTTGCAAATCTTGCCGTGATAGGCTACGTGAATCGTCACGTAGCCTATCAGGGGACGTGTTTTTTTTTTTCTTTCATTGCAATGGCGGGGGCGGCAGCCGGTCGAAAGACCGGCTGCCGCTCCCGCCCCGCTCGAACACCGGACGAACCGCCAGCCGGACCCGCCGCCGGGAGGGACATTCAGGGAAGGTAAGTCCCGTCCCGGGGGGGGGGCGGGGGGCGGGGGGGCGGAGGATTTCTCCCCGAAACTTGTTCGGGGGGCCGAACACGTTGGCGCTCGGCCCCCCGAAGTTTCGGGGAGAAATTCTCCGCCATCCCTAGTCTGCATCCTTCTTAAAGTGTGGTGCTCAAAATTGGACACAGTACTCAAGGTGAGGCCTAACCAGTGCAAAGTAGAGGGGAACTAGTACTTCATGTGATTTGGAAGCTATGCTTCTATTAATGTAGACCAAAATAGCATTTGCCTTTTTTGCAATATATTCTGCAAGACCTTGTAGTTACACAAGGAACTACGGGTAACTCTGGGTTGTTAACCATGAACAACCCAGTAAAAGAACCCATGGTTTGTTTTTTTCTTAATTTGTGAAGTCTGGGTTGTTTTAATGATGTAATTGTTATGTGCAAACCCTTAACCATGGGTTGTTTCTCCAGGCTACAGAGCTGGTAGGCAAGAGTGGTAAAAAATAATTAAAAAGTGTTCTACATGACTGTATGTAGCATACTGAGTTCTGCAACATAAACTCTTCTTTTCTTTCTTAGTACTACAACATAGCAAAGTCATTTGAAATACAGGGTGGAAATGGGCCAAGGAGGAGGGAATCAAGCAACCCAAGGACTGAAAACAACAACAACAAGAACCTGCACTTCGTGTGATCATCTGGCAGACAAATCATGAGTAAACTCTCAGTAAGGCAACAACCCAAATTCTGGGTTGTCACATATGTGCAAACCAGGTCACTGTCTCCAAAGATTACTGAAAATGCCTGTTGAATGGTTTTGAAGGCCAGGTGATTTTTTTTGAAGGAGCTTAGATGGCTGTTAACTACTGTCTAAGATAAAGCTATACAACCTGCATACTCAAGTAAGGAGATGAAAAGAAACCAGAGCTGGAAAGTGGAGCAAGAGTTCAGGGCTCTGCAGCCAAATGGTTCCCCAAATAACCACTCATAGAGTGGCAGGTGATGAGGGCAGTAGAAGCAAACTCCATTTTGTACCTATTGTCATGATGATGCTATGATTGAAGTGAGTTTGAAATGCAAACCTGCACATGTTCAGAGTATTATTATTTAAAAAAAATCAGAGTTGGCAAACAGTGTTGTTATTATTCAAATGTATCAGGAATGTAGAAGTAGTTATAAAGCATGGAATGATGGATGGGGGGGGAGAGAAATGTGAGTTGGGTGCTTCACAGCTGAAGTAATCCATGTCTGTCTGAAGCCTGCCACCACAATAAGACCATTAAGTCCAGGGTCTAAAATTGCCTATCTGAACCACTGCACGGGGGTGGGGTGGGGGTATGGGATGGGATATTCAGCAGGCTCTTCAGAAGTCCCCCCCCCATATTAGATTTTTTGGCAGGGCCCCATGTACCTTCTTCAGATGAGATATCTCCAGGGTCTTGGTTAGACTAAATCCTGATAACAACACTAACATTATGGGTTAATAAACTGACACCATAGCCTTTTTTTACAGTGTTGTTTCCAGTATCCTCACCCTTCTGGTCTTCTTTAAATTTCACATGAGCATTTCCATTGGTTATTATTTATTATGGATATTTGTATATCACCCTTGAATTATTTTTTAAAAAATAAATCACAGGGTGGTGTCCTTTACAGAAGTAGAAACACAAAAACAAACCCCCAAAACATTAAAATGCCAATAATACAAACTAATCAATCATAATAACACAAGAGCTAAAAGGCAGCAAGATCTTAAAAGAACTAAAACTATATCTAAAAGGCCCAGGGAATTCCAAAGGTCTTTTTCTGGTGCCATTGCCAACAGGACAACAAAATAGGTACCAGGAAAACCTTTCTGAGCAGAGAATTCTACAACTGGGGCACCACCACAAAGAAAGCCCTATCCCACTGCTGAAGAGAACATGTTGGTAGGTAAAGAGAAAGACATGTGGTCCTTCAAGTAAAGAGCTTTAAAGGTCAAATCTGGTTATTTTAATTGGCTCTGTATACTGTAATGACAGACCAGGTTAGTAATCTTGCTCATTTTTCCTAAATAAATCTCCTATTGTAGAAAGAAAGAGCAAGCACATGAGAATCTCCCCTGTGAGCATGTTCAAAGGGAAAGTAAACCAAGAGGGGAGCCTTTGGCTGCAGAGGCTTGGTTGTGAATGTACCTACAATACAGAATAGATTCTTCAGTATGTCCTTCCTGTTATTTAGTTTCTTGACGGCATAATTACCGTACATAACAAATGTGGCAGATCGCAAGCTGACGGCTCTTTAATGAGGTTTTCCCCTGTATCAGGTACATTTCCATTCTGCTTTCTTCTCATCCTTCTTTAAATAGTGTTATCTTTGATACCTCTGAACAAACACAAAACCAGAATTTATCTCCAGTGTGCATGCGTGTAACCAAGCCCCAGGGAGCAAACCTATTTAGCATTTCCCCTATCACTTTTCAGTATCCTTTAACATGCATTAATATCTCCAGACAGCGAGCCAGGGGGTAGAAGAGAAGTGAACGCCCTAAGCTATCTAGTCCATGCCAAAATAATTAAACTGGGCCCCCAGGGCCTGTTATATTCCTCCACACGCACTTCTGCAAGGATGTTTGGGTGGCGTCTCAACAGTTTTATTTGTTGTAACTTGTAATGGATCGGAAGTGTCATGCAAGCCAGCACTCCTGCAGACTCCTCTCTCTTCCTCCTGTCTCACCTGCATTTTCTAGGCTATAGTCATATCTAGAAATAGCTCTCTATAAATTCATGCAATATTCCTGCATTTCCACAGTCTCCTCTATGCAACATAGCTAGAAATATTTGTCTGCCAGGTACTGCATTGCAATCTCACTGGGGCCATAATGCTAACAGCAGTGTAAGAAAAGATAATTTGCCATGATTTGGTACATAAAGGAGACTTGAGATGGGCCAAGAGCCAGGGTAGATCCAAAATTATATACCCAGCTCAAACTGTGATTCATTCACCCACTTATTCCTCTTTTTCTGATCTGCTCAATGACATCTATAGGGCTGGTTACCACACCATCACAGTAGGGATGTCAGAGAAAGCCATAATGGATTCAAATGAATTTGGATTTCTATGGATCTGATTTCTGGATTCTTCAGAGGGCTGGCTTTTTTTTGAGTTGCATGGATTCTGTGGATTTGCGGACTGGTTTTTCACTTTTGGAGCGGATTGTGTTAATTCAAATTATCACTAATACACATTAACTTATGTACAGGTTCACAAGTGTGCATCCCGCCCCCCCCCCCAAAAAAAAACTGGTTAAAAAAAAATCTAATTCCATCAATGAGCGGATGATGGAACGAAACACACTTGACAATCTGCGGAACACAGATGGAATGGATTTAACAAAATCTGTACACCCCTATACCCCAGTACCGTTTACGCATGCCAGCCACCTCCCTCTTGCCAGGGGTTTGCACTGCAGTGCACAGAAAGGAAAGCTGTTTTTTATGATACACTAGCTGATATACCTAGCATTTTCCAGGATGTAATTTTGTCAGATGTACTATTTGTTAGAAATATCTTAAGGTAGGTTTAAGCTTTTCGGAAAGGCTCCATAAGAAAGGTGAAAAGAAAAATGCAGTAAATGTTTTGTTTATTCTACAGCAATATAAAACTGAAATTCACATCACCCTACTGTGCCCCCCCAAACAAACACTGCTCCATGTCCCATGTTTCACCAAAACTTCTCCCTAATTCAATGTGCTGTGTAAACATCTGCCTGACCATAAAATATGACAATGTCACCTACTGCAATGTGATGCACCAGCCCACCAACTACCAGGCAACTTGCAAATCCTTTACGTCAAACCCCAGCTACACACTCAGCTCATTAACCTGAAAAAAGTCACCCTCCACCTTATGCATTGAACTCTTCCACTTAGGGCTTTATTCATGAAAGAGGGAATTGCAAACTTAAGGCCAAAGAAGCTGAGTTGGAAAAAATCCTCAATTCAGCTACATGTAAAACTTTGCTATTTTGCCCCTCATTTTGCGATTCCCTTCTCAATTCCCTGCAGTTCACTCTTTTATGAATAAAGCCCCAAGTCTCCACTCCACTGTGTCATCCCAGCCACTCAGACAGGTGAGCACACACCACACCGCATTTCACATTAGCGTTAATCACACGCTACTAACAGATACATCTGGCATTGAAAGGGGTAAAAATTAGGGATCTACGAAACTCACTTACCTTTTCAATAGGGTGATTCGCGGTGGGGGGGAGGCACTCTGTGCCTCCCCCCAAAATCCTGACCCGGCTGGCTCCACTCCACAGAAATTCCGGGAAGCTGCCAGCCACGGCCACCCACAGCCAGAAATCCGGCCGCTGGGCAGCCTTCCGAAAAAAAACAAAAAACAAAACCGCGTACGCAAATGGCGGCAGCTATGGTGGCTGCCATTTGCGTTCCCTTTTTTCGCTGTTTTAGCCTACGTAAATATTTAAGTAAGCTATTATGGCAGAAGAAAAAGGAACGCAAATAGCGCCCACTATGCTATTTGCATTCCCCTTTTTTTTCGCTGTAATAGCTTACATAAATATTTATGTAGGGTAAAACAGCGAAAAAAAGGGAACGCAAATAGCAGCTGCCTTAGCCGCCATTTGCGTACACGGGGTTTTTTTTGTTTTACTTGCCGTGATAGGCTACGTAGATACTTATGTAGCCTATCACGGCAAAGTGCAGGACGGAAATGGCGGCCGCGGCAGCTGGTCGAAAGACCAGCCACCGCCGCTGCTGGAGCTGCTGCCACCAGAGCCCCAGGTAAGTTTCGTTCCAGGGGGATTCCGCAGGGGGGTGGGGGGTAGGAGGCCATTCCACCATGGATTTTGGGGGGCCGAATGCCAGTGCATTCGGCCTCACTGAAATCTGTGGCGGAATTCTCTGCCATCCCTAGTAAAGATATTTAGCAGCACCTTGCTTGCTTGCTGGATATTGCAGCAAGAGCGGAGAGAAACTAAATGCTCTGCACAGTCAGAAAAGAAACGGTGAGTAAAGGGGAGGAAACAAATGGCAGCCAGCCAATCTAAGGTAAAGGAAGTCAGAGTGAATGGGAGAGAGACCAAAAGAATGAAAGATGGCCAATAGGGTGACTGGTAGCTCAAATCAGAAACCTGGCCTGAACCATGATTGAGAGGGTGTACTTTTAGTAAGGGAAAGTATAAAGTAAACACAGTAATAATGTGACCCAGTGACTTCTCTCATATACTCTGGCAAGTTAGAATGTGAAGTAAAAGAGGCAGCAACTGTAGGGCTCAAATGGCAGGCTCAGTGATTAGGCCCAGGGCAGCTCCCCCTTATGCCTTGTGTTACAAATGGCCCTGCAGCCAGCTATAAACACACAAACCCACACACAATGACTTTTATATATATAGTAGATTTGGTGTTTTTGGGGAGGACAGGAAGGCCTGGCATGCTATGGTCCATGGGGTCACGAAGAGTCGGACATGACTTCACGACTGAACAACAAAAAGATTTGGTGTATAGGCACCAATACCAGAGCACCAAACAAAACTGTAACAAGTCAATTATGAACAGTCTATAGTCATTTTTTGCCATTATGTTGAGTAGCTAGCCATGGATGGTCCACCTTCTTTGAACTTGTCTAATAATTTACTAATGCCATCATGTCTGGTGGCCATCTTATGGCAATGAATCGTGAGCATGGAAGGTGTGCGTCAAATTCTCTATGCTCCAAGGCTGTGTTTTAGCCACTGGACCACATAGGTTTTGATAGCCATTCTTTCAATTCCAGAAGGTGAGTGGCTACTTGGACATTAGTAGAAGTAGAGGGAACAGGAAGCATAAACCACTTGTGATTTCTCTTCCTTGCACTGCTTTGTAATGTCAGAATTCAAGCTCCCAGATCTCCCTGCATTCCAGTATTGAGATGCACAAGCTATTCACTACATGTTATACTTACTTCCTGTTACTTCCACATCTCACATAGCAAAACCAGCTTTAAATTGGTGTGACTGGTGGTGAGTTTTGGTCTTCGAAGTGCATCATAGGAAGAGCCATTGGGTAATAAGGACACTGAAACTGGGGGAGACCTTTTCCCCAGACCATTCATGAAGCACAGCCACTGAGGAAACTTCTCCTGCAGAGATTAGGGAAAGGAAGGGACTGTACTTCTGTTATCACCAGCCACCAGGAATGTCTCCCTGCTGATGTCCCTAACAGCTCATAATTGCTGCTGCGTAGCTATACGATGCCAATTGCTGAACCCATCTATTGCTCTTTCTGCAGGTACTCTATACAGCCTGCCTTTGGGTGTCCTCTGTGAGCTTCTGTCTCAAACGTCAGACCTATCCATTTTGGGGAGACAACATGCCCCATCGAGGTGTCTGTCATCTTCTATTCAACTCACACCTGAAGTCTAGAAAACTTCTCCATAAAACTTCTGCAAACTTGCCAGTTGCACAGCAGTAATTCAAATTAATTGGAGGCAATGTACACACACACACACACACACACACACAGAAAGACTCCCCCAACATGGTCAATAAAGCTTTCTCTCTTGGCCTTCCCATGTCAGCCCGACCTCTGGTGAGAGATGATCAATTATTCCCTGAAAACGATCCCTCTGGCTTCTTTCCTTCCAATGAACCAGTTAGTTAACGAATCACCAGTAAGTTCGGCTTCTGCCTTCCTAATAACTCTCTTTATTGAACCATTCTGCTTTGAAAAGGAGGCTTTAAATTAAACTTCTCAACTGGAACCATCTGGGTACTTGTAAGAAAGGATTTTTCTCTTGATTATTAAGCTAAAGTTATTTCTTTTATATTGCAGCTATGATCTGAGTAATTGGTGCTATATAAGTTCTTTCACTCTCCAGCCAACCAATACACTTTCTCCCCATCCTCTTACCTCCCCTACTGTTTAACTTGCTATCAAACATGATCAGATGTAGTGGGGGGTGCACAACTGCTTAGCGTGCATGCGTGTGTGTGTGTGTATATATATATATATATATATATATGCGCAAACATGTCTGCGCACACATATATCTTGCTGGCCCAGCTTGTGTGAACCTGAGTTCAGGACAGGGAAAGATGATGGCACTCTGTAGCTTGAAAGATACAATGCTCACATTCAGTCAGAGCAAACAAGTAATCCTGACCTGGACATTTGCCACAGCAACAAAGATGGAGTGTCTGCCCTACCCTGCTCTGGTCTTTAGGTGTAAGGGGCTTTTTTGGCTAGTGTGGTTATTCTCCCTGCAATTCCCTCCCTTGGCCAGAGCTAAGGGGTAGAGATGTGTGAATCAGCAAAACTCAAGCTCACCAAAGTTCTCAGAATCCCATCTCAAAGCTCATTCCAACTCGTGTCTGTATCAGATCGTGAGCTTTTCTTTCACATAAAAATCCATGCAGATTACTCCAAGTGTACACAGCAATTGTGTGCAGCTTTGAAATGTACGCATTCTTCTCCCATTGACTAAAGTGTGTTTGTGCTCATTTTTCAAAAGTATGCATGCTTCATGTGCATTTTCTAAATGTACGCATGCTGTCCAATGCAATTGTTTCGGTCCAGAAATCACATTACAAGATTGGAAATGTAGGGACTTCCACTACATTTCAGTGCAGAAGATGCAAACTGGGTAGATCCTGATCAAAAATAAATTTCTCACACATCCCTACTTGCTGGGGGGAGGGGGAGGAGCTGTACAGGTCCCCAGCTGGCATTCCTCAAGTCAGTTGTTCAAGACCCACTGAAAGCTCTCAATCCCCAACAGGTACTCAAGCATATTTAAACATTTGTTTGATTCACCAGGTCCACGTTTGTAGTCTGCAATTGCCAGCCAGGCCTTTAGAACATAAGAAGTGCCCTGCTGGATCAGAGCAAGGGTCCATCTAGTCCAGCATTCTGATCACTCAGTGACCAACCAGCTTTCCACAGAACACCCTCAAGCAGGACATGAGTGCAATAGTACCTTCCTACCCATCTTCCCCAGAAACTGATCTATGTAGACATACTGCCTCTGATACTGGAGGTAGTAGCATACAGTCATCAGGACTAGTAGACATTGATAGCCTTCTCCTCCAGGAATTTGTCTAATCCCCTTTTAAAGCCATTCAAATTGGTGGCCATCACAATTCACTACCATCAACCTTTGGAGGCCATCAGCCATGAGCCTTTAGATGCCCACCCTATTACTTCCCAGTGTATGGATGGAGATCATAGTTCCTTGTCCTTCTCCATGACTAGTAAAAAAAAAAGTTTTTTTCTTAACACTTGCTCATTTTGCAAAACAGTAAAAATTGCATGCAAAAATAAGAGAAAATATGAGCATAGCATTGCAGATAGGGATGCTGAAGAAATCCACTGTGGACTCAAACGATGCTGGATTCCAAAGAATGAGAATCCGACCTCCAGAGTCTGTGGCAGACCAGCCACACTCACCTCCATGTCCAGAAAAGTTCATGGGGTGGGTCCCCAGCTTTCTAAAAAAACATGATATGCTAATGGCAGCTGCCATTAGCTTATTGCAGGAAAATTACAGCTGTAAATGGTGTATTATACACCATTTGTGTCCATAAAGCACTTACTTTTGCATAAATACAGCTGTAAACAGCTGCAATTTGTGTAAAAGTAAGTTCTTCAGAGCCACAAATGGCATCAAATATGCCATTTACAGTTGTAGTTTTCCCTCAATAGGCTAATGGCAGCTGCCATTAGCCTATTGCATCTTTTAGAAAGCTGGAGAGCCACTCTGCCAACTCTGGAGGACATGGCAGGGCTCCAGAAGAATCTGCAGGGCCCAAGTTGCCCAAATTGTGCCCTGGCGGACCCCCCGGACCAGACATTGGGGGATTCGCTCATCTCTAATTGCAGAATCCAACTTTTCTTGGAGCAGAATCTGGGTGACCTTGGTGCAGAATTTTAGTGTTCTTTTTAGCTCAGAGCATTCATAGCTCAGAAATGTACCCCTCCTATCAGCATACATCAATATCAACTTAGCACTGAAAGATGAAATGGCTAAATTTAAAGCAAGTGCTATGCCCTGCGTATTCTCCACAGTGAAAGCTGTATGGGAGGAAACCTCACTGAACAGAACAACAAGAGACACATATATCCTTGAATGGGCATCCTGCTTCCTGTTCAGTCTAATTATCTCCACAAATAAGCATTTTGCACTAGAAGGCTGAAGAAAAGATGTCCAAACAAATCACCTTGGGTTCAGACACTTATGTTATGGAATGTCTAAACAGCATTTTTTAAATGCACAAGACCATTTCTAAATGCCAGCACATGAAGCTTCACTTCCATAATCAACACATTGCTGCATTGATTTCACAATCCAGTAATACAAGTTGCAAACACAACGAGAAATTCAGGTCGTGCCAATGTGGGGCATTCATACAGCTTTGCTGAGAAGAGAATCTAAAAAAAGGGAATAAAACATGATTTGTTTGTGAATTTACTGTAGGGGGTGGGGAGTGGGGAGGGAGGAGCTGGGAAAAAGCATGTCCCCTGCAGGCTGAATTCCAGCCCTCTTTACACATTTGTAAGTCTGGGAGATAAACCAATTTGCTAAGGTGGATCAGTTGTGGTGGATTTGCCGATACATTAACACAGCAGAATCTAGCCCCAGATCTCCACAGACTCTTTCCTTTAACTTTGAAGATGGAGAATAAACAGGAATCTTTGAAAGACATGTTGACTCTTCAAGTTGCTTTGCAATTGAGGAATCATTAGGAAATGGTTTGCTAAATGCCACTCATCCTTTATATGATGGTATTGCTCAGGGACCCATGTCAAAAACCTGAGTTACTCATGGTAATGGGAATTGCCTATAGCTGAAAGAAGTAAAAGACCCGGCCCCAAGTGCACACACAATGAAGGTTGTTGATTTTCTGCAATCTACATTGGCAGATTTCTAGGTGGAGTTTATCGTGGGGCTGCCAACATTTATTTTTATTTTTTTTTACAGCAGAGTTCTAGTGTTTTTAAGAGACAAGTCAATATTCAGCAGGTGAAGCTTTTGCCAGGGATGTGCATTCAGCAGTGGGGCAAGTTTCACTTGCTCAATGTTTGCATGCCCCACAGCTGTGAATGGCACAGGAGCCCTGCCAGAAAGCAACAACAACTGGCAATCCCAAATCATGGAATCATAGAACAGTAGGGTTGGAGGAGCCTATAAGACCATCGAGCCCAACCCACTGCTCAGTGCAGGAATCCAAGTCAAAGCATCCCTGACAGATGGCTGTGCAGCTTCATCTTGAATTCTTCCAGTGTGGGAGAGCCCACTACCTCCCTAGGGAATTGGTTCCATTGTCTTATAAGGATGGACGAAAGTCCCTTACCTGGTCCCGCAGCTGTTTTCGGTGGGGGGGGGAGGCACTCTGTTTCTCCCCCCGAAATTCTTGGCGGGTGAGGAGGCGCCCCGCCCCTCCCGGCCAAAATTCAGGCTGGGTGGGAGGTGCCCCATCCCTCCCCGCTGAAATTCTGGCCGGGAGGGAGCGCCCCATCTCCCTGGCCCCGAAAGAAAAAAATTATGAAAAAAAAAAACGTGATAGGCTACGTAACGATTTACATAGCCTATCACGGCTAGAATTTCAAAGTCAGCCATGATAGGCTACGTAAATCTTTATGTAGCCTATCACGGCTGACTTTGGGGGGGGGAAGCGCGTACGCAAATGGCAGTGCCCATGGGCACCGCCATTTGCGTACACGCTTTTTTTTTTTCAAAGTCAGCCGTGATAGGCTACGTAAATCATTATGTAGCCTATCACGTGTTTTTTTTTTTTTTACTTTACTGGGAAATGGCAGCGGTGGCAGCCAGTCAGAAGACTGGCTGCCGCTGCCGCAACGCCGCCGCAACGCCGCCGCAACACCGCCGGGACCCGCCACCGAGAGGGAGATTCGACAGAGGTAAGTCCCATCCCGGGGGGGGTGGGGGTGTCGGAGAATTTCCCCACCAATTTCGGGGGGCCGAATGCGTTGGCATTCGGCCTCCCCGAGATTCGTGGAGAAATTCTCTGACATCCCTATTTATTGGTCTGACAGTCAGGACGATTTTCCTTATGTTTGGACGGAATCTGGCTTCCTGTAATTTCAGCACATTATTCCTTGTCCTGCACTCTGCGATGATCGAGAAGAGATCCCGGCCCTCCTCTCTGTGACAACCTTTCAGGTACCTGAAGATAGGGATGTCGGAGAATTTCTCCATGAATCTCTGGGAGGCCGAATGCCAATGTATTCGGCCCCCAAAATTGGTAGTGAAATTCTCTGCCCCCCACGCCCCCCCTGGGATGGGATTTATCTCTGTCGAATGTCCCTCTCGGCGGCAGGTCCCGGCGACATTTCGGCAGCATTTTGGCGGGGGAGGGGCGGCGGCCGGTCTTCCGACCGGCTGCTGCCGCCGCCATTTCCCAGTAAAGTTTTTTTAAAAAAAAAACATGTGATAGGCTACGTAATGATTTACGTAGCCTATCACGGCTAGATTTTCAAAGTCAGCCATGATAGGCTACGTAAATCATTACGTAGCCTATCCAGGGATGGCGGAGAATTTCTCCACGAATCTTTGGGAGGCCGAGTGCCAAAGCATTCAGCCCCCCGAAATTGGTGGGGAAATTCTCCGCCAGCCCCCGGCCCACCGCCCCCCACCCCGGGATGGGACTTACCTTCGGCGAATGTCCCTCTCGGCAGCGGGTCCCAGCAGCGTTTCGGCGGCATTTTGTTGGGGGCGGGGGCTGCGGCCGGTCTCCCAACTGGCTGCCACCACCGCCATTACAAAATAAAAAAGTAAAGTTAAAAAAAAAACCTCACCCGTGATAGGCTACGTGACGATTTACATAGCCTATCACGGCTAGATTGCCAAAGTCAGCCATGATAGGCTACGTAAATCGTCACGTAGCCTATCACGGGTGACTTTGAAAAAAAAAAGAAAAGCGCGTACGCAAATGGCGGCGCCCATGGGCGCCGCCATTTGCATTCCTTATTTGGACAGGGGTAGTCTACGTAAAGATTTACATAGACTACGGCGAAAATAAGGGAACACTATTACGTAGACTACGGCGAAAATAAGGAACGCAAATGAAGGCGCCCATGGGCGCCTTCATTTGCGTACGCGCTTTTTTTTTTTCAAAGACACCCGTGATAGGCTACGTGATGATTTACGTAGCCTATCATGGCTGACTGCAGGCCAGGGATGCAAATGGCGGCCGCTACGGCCACTGCCATTTGCATCCCGGCAGGAGAAGAACTTTCGTGGCTGGAGAGGTGGCGCGCTCCCCTCCGGCCAGAATTTTGGCAGGGAGGGATGGGACGCCTCCCCCCCGCCCAGAATATCGGCGGGAGGGACGGAGCGCCTCCCCCCCACCGCAAAGCAAGCTTCGGGATCAGGTAAGTGACTTTCGTTCATCCCTACTTGAAGAGCGCTATCCTAGCTCCCCTCAGTCTTCTCTTCTCAACGCTACACATGGCCAGTTCTTTCAGTCTCTCCTCATAGGGCTTTGTTTCCAGTCCCTTGATCATCTTCATTGCCCTCCTTTGAACCTTTTCCAGCTTGTCTGCATCCTTCTTAAAGTGCGGTGCCCAGAAATGGACACAGTACTCCAGATGAGGCCTAACCAGTGCTGAGTAGAGGGGAACTAGTACTTCCTGGGATTTGGAAGCTATGGCAGCCCTGATTTCTTGATTGTCCTACAAGTACACATTTATAGCTAAAGGTGTCAGTTGGCTACTTCAGCAGGGGAGACTTTGCAAAGTCGGAAGCCCTAACAGAATATTACAGAAGGCTGAAATGTATTATAATATATACATTTTCATCGAACTGTTATTTCAAATATTCCAGGTGCTCATTCTCCTACCTCATCACACACAAAGGACACTTGATACTGAGGCCCCCCGGTTTCAATACATTATAGCTGATTGGCTGAGCATGGTGGCTAGCAAGCTGATTGTCCAGTGTGGGCTAGTCTAATCCTCAGCAAAGGAAAAGGAAACCACACATATCCTGCCCCCATCACCATCACTAAGACTGAACACCAGTAGGGAGAGCGGGAGGGTTGTGTGCGGCGGTGGCAGCAGCAGGAGGGAGAGAGGGAGGGCACCGCCACGGTGCTGTCTCCCTCCGCATGCAACCTTCCCACTCTCCCTCACTCCGTGGCACTGGCAGGGGGAGAAGGAGTGTTGTGTGTGGCAGTGGCAATGGCGGTGGCAGCAGGGAGGGAGGGCAGTGCCACAGTGCTGGCCTTGCTCTCTGCTGCCACCATTGCTGCCATCGCTCAGCCCTCCTGCTCTCCCTGATGGTGCCAACACCGGTAGGGTGTTGAGGGAGGGTTGTGTGGCAGTGGTGATGGTGGCGGCAGCGATGGAAGCGGGGAGGGAGGGCAGTGCCATGGTGCAACCCTCCCTCCTTCTCGCTGCCACTGCCATTGCTGTGCAAAGGCAAAAAATGTGCCAGCTGCCCCACACACACACATACACTACAGACTGAGTCAGACCAGCTGGAAGATGTCAGACCGGAATCCAGGGGGTCAAGCCAGTGGACGCTCATGGAGGTCCAGCTCCCGAATGGATTTATCTGACATCCCTAGATATGAGTAGAGCAATGGTCATGTGGGCCAGAGATAGGAAGTTGGTGTTGACCTTGAAAGCCCTAAATGGCTTGGGACCACAGTATTTCAAGGAACGTATTCCGATATGTACCTGTTCAGACCCTTAGGTCATCTTCAGAGGCCCTTTTCCGGGTGCCACCACCAAAGGGAGCTAGAAGGATGGCTACAAGAGAAAGGGTCTTCTCTGTGGTGACACCCCGTTTGTGGAATAAACTCCCCAAAGAGGTTCGCTTGGCACCTACATTGTTATTTTTTTGGTGCTAGGCAAAGACTTATTTTCTCCCAGGCATTTTAGAGACCTAGTTCTAGATTCTTATTGCTGTTTTATTGATGCCTGTGCTGTGCATTGTTTTGCATTATATTGCATTTTATGCTTCTAAGTACTTCTACTCCATTTTATAGTTTTAACTGTTCTATGGCATTGTAGTTTTTAACTGTTTGTAATCTGTCCAGAGAACATTAGTTATTGGGTGGATGAGAAATGTACTAAATCGATAACTGGTCATCTGGGCCAGAGATAGAAAATATAGTCATGGACAGGGTAGAGATCAGGTATCAGGCTGGTCAGATGAGATGAGCAGGGGAGTCAAGTTGTATTGCTATTTCTTGTCACAAGTTCCTCAGACTACCAGAACAGCCTAGAAGAAATGGTTCTTATAGGATATCATGTCTCTCCATTGGGCTGCAAGATCAGCTGACCACCTTCAGAATGACAAGACCAAGGCCACTACTTCAGCCTTGGGGGTGCCATTTCTCTATAGAGCCCAGTCCCAAACCGGGCGCCCTCCATGGTGCCTGGGAATTATGAGAGTTGCAGTCCAAGACATCTGGAGGGAGCCATGTTAGGGAAGGTTGACCTAGTCTGTTGGTCTAGTCAAAGGCCTATAGCATCGGTGGTGCACAAGGTAAGGTGCCAAAGGCTGAAAGCACTGGTTCAAGAACCCTTCGGCACCTTACCCAGGCTCTCTGTTCAGGTGTTCATTTGTATGCACACTTTCTGCTTGTTTTCTCTTCCATCCCTAGTTCATCTTTGCTAAGCTCAGCCTGTGGCAAACTTAGATTGTCATTCCACCATCATGGCTCCTGTTACTTCATTTAAATCATTTAAAACAATAGAAACAACCCTGCAGACTGGATTTTGCCAGTCCATATTCTAGCAGTTGTCAGCACCCGACTGGGGACATTATGAGTTAAGAAAAAGATAGTAGAGAGGCAAAGAAGAAGGAATACAGACTTTAAAATTATGTTTAGAGCATCATACATATAAGTCCCTTAAGAGCAAAACCAAACCAAACAAAAACCTCTTTGAGGTGTCTTCTGAATTCAGATGACACTCCATTAGCTTTTATTGTTTTCCTTTCTGCATTTAAACACACACACACACACCTTAATTCTCTGCTTTTGATTTGAAAGGTTCAGTTAAAGCCTTTATCCTTACGTGGAAAATTCTTTGTCCTGCAGGCACAATGCTTGAGAAGAAGAAAAAGCCATATGCACATCTGAAAACTGTTCAAATGAAACAGCAGCATTTAAAAGGACCTGGGAGAGGGGTTCTTTGTTTTCATATTGCACTTGCTTCTCCACCTTTTTCTCAGCCTGGCTTCAAGGCTGCAAAGCACTAGCAGGGAAGAAAAGGACTTTGCAAAGCAATAAAGATTCATCATGCCACTGTTACACCACTACTTAAAGAAAGAAGGGAGGGGGGCAAGATAGAAGATGATGACAGTGGCTCAATAGATACGAAACACCCCTTTTAATAGGGGAGCTGGAAACACTGGACTCCATCGCTTTATCCAGTAACTCAGAGACAAAACAAATTATGAGGAGACAGTTTAAAGTTAAATGCTTGACAGCAGCTTCCTCACTTTGTAAATAAAGCTAAAGATCTTTCTCTGGTAGGCTTCAAATGAAGCCTGAATTCTAAAGGGCTCGTTTAACCAGAACAATTTAGCTAGAGAAGCCGGCCTTGTAACTATGGATGTCACAAGCACCCATATGGCTCCAAGAGTCCAGAGGGCTCCTCCACATTCACACCCCCCCCAGACCCCACTCATTTAGCCATGGGATGATTGCAGACCTGGTCACTGAGCACCCAGGGCTCAGTGAGCAGCCAGGAGCAGCCCACCTTAGTTGTGAGCCATGGAGGCCACCGTCGCCACACACCGACCACTTGCCCCTCTCCTCCTTGCAAGCCCTTGTGTCTCCTTCCTTGCAAGAAAGTAGACTGTGAGCACTGCAAAGCCAGCAAGGGCAGGACTCCCCAGCACCACATGCCAACTGCTTGTCATCCTTTTAAAGTGGCAGACATCTGTAAGTGGGCTGCAGTGATCCCGTGAACCAGGTCATTGAGCAAGAAGTTTGAAGCCTTCGCAATCAACTATCTCTTTTGTTCATTCTTACTCTAGTGTAAGCACAGGGAGGTGATCCAGAGTGGGACCCTAGCATGATGGATAGGGGGACTTTCTTCTTTTACTACTCCCCAGTGTGGTCCTGATCTGTTTCAAGTTCACTGCACCTGCAATTCATTGTACCACATAGCGATCCATGAAAGCAAATGAATTGCAATTTGGCTAGGGATGTTAGAGAATTCCGCCACGCATCCCGGGGGGGGGGGAATTCCAGTGAATTCGGCCCCTCAGAATCCATGGTGGAACGGAGCCCACTGACCCACCACTCCGCGGAAGCCCCGTGAAACTGTGGCTCCGGTAGTGGCAGTGGTGGCAGCGGCTCTGGCTGAGTGGGAGTGGGCTGCTGCGGACGCAAATGGCATCCTGTGTAGGGGACGCCATTTGCGTCCCTACACCGGCCTGTGATAGGCTACGTATATATTTACATAGCCTATCACGGCTAAAGCAGGGATGCAAATGGTGTCCCCTACGCCATTTGCGTCCCCGCTTTAGCCATGATAGGCTACATAAATATTTACGTAGCCTATCACAGGCCGGCATAGGGACGCAAATGGCGTCCCCTACACAGGATGCCATTTGCGTCCGCAGCAGCCCAGCAGTGGCTGGGCTGCGGGTGGCCCGGCCGGTGGCTCCGTAGCCTGGCTGCAGAGCGGAGCTGGCAGGGCAGGATTCCGGGGGGGAGGAATGGATTGCCTCCCCCACATTGAGGATCCCCCCACCTGCGGAACCCGGTGGAGCCAGGTAAGCGGGGTTTTGTACACCCCTAAATTTGTTAGTATAAATGCCAGGTGCAGGTCTTCTGGCTTGGATTGGGACCACAGTGAGGAGGGGAAAGGGTTACAGCCCCACCATCACCATGCTAGGGTCCCAAGCTAGATTGGGCTCCTGAGCTTACACTGGAGTAAAACAAAAACAAAAGAAATGGCTGCTCTCTATATCTTCAAAGCAATATCTGCTTTCGGCCTTCCATATAACTCCTCCCCTCCCTGATGCATAATAGTTCCAGTGAGGGATGTCTGGCCCCCTTGGGGCTCGACAGATTTCCCCCAAGCCTCCCACTCAGCTTGCGTTAGCGAGTCGAGCCACAGGCTCCCCATCAGAACATGGACTCCCTCAGCCATGGCGGATTGCTGTGCGCAGTTCTTTCCTACTCCCACCCAGGGCTTGGGAGGGAGAAGGAAGGACTTATGCACAGTGGCCAATGATGGGGTTGCTTGTGCCAGAGTCTCTCCTTCTCCCTCCCAGCCCCCGGGAGGGGGGAGGAGACATTTGCGCATGGGAGCAGCGCAGTGCTGCTGCTGGTGGGCAAAGGGTGATGGCAGCAGGAGTCCCTGCCACTGCCACCCACCACCCCTGGTGTCAGCAAAGAGAGCACAAGGGGTCAGTGCACGGCAGAGGCAATGCCAGCGGCAGGTGGCGGTGGGGTGGCAGCAGGGACTCCTGCCATTGCCACCCGCTGGCTGACACCATGCGCAAACCCCTTGTGCTCTCCTTGCTGACCAGCAAGGAGAGCGCAAGGGGTTTGTGAACAGCAGTGGTGGCATCAGACGTCCATGAGCTGGGTCGAGTTGCACAGGTCGAGCTGGAGAGCTTGCGGACAAGTGATCCGGAATCCGGGGGTCCGAGCCACCAAACGCTCGGCAGACTTGGCCCCCCAGACAGATTCCTCCACCATCCCTAGTTGCAGTAACAAAAATCACTTGTAACAGGCTGGCCATTTCAAATCTTTATGTATACTTCAGTTTATGCTATTATTCTAGTTCCTGGCCATGTGCAAAATTCTCCTCTCTGGCCATTCTTTCTATTTAAAAAAATGCAAATATTATTTTTTTAATTAATTTAAAAGGACAAATTGGTGTGAAGGGAAAGAATAAAAGAGATTTTTTTGGGGGGGAGAGGCCAGCTTAGAACGAATGGAATGCCTGAGCATTGGCACTGAAACACATTGTACACCTGTGCCTTTAAAAGTCCAGGAATCCAATCCCTGCTCAGCCATAAAGTGCATTTAGTGAAGGTGGGCCAGTCACTCTCTCTCTCAGCCTAACCTACCTCACAGGGTTGTTGTGAAGATAAAGGAGGAGAGCCATGCACTCCTTTGACAAAGGATAGGATAAAATTAAAACAAGTATGTACACTTAATGTTTTTACCCTGGATGGGGAGGGGAGGGGAAGGCATCTCTAGGGTAAGTGATCATGCAAACTAGGGGCAGGTGACTTCAGTGTCCGGGGGGGGCGCATTCCATTTGCCAGGCAATGGGTCACTAGAGTCTGTAGCCAAAGCTGAACATGGAAGAAATTCATGCCCACACTGTAGTGGGGAGGAAGAGGGAGAAGAACAGGAAGCACAAAGATGAATAAAGATTCTTTGTTTGCCATGCTCAGTCACTCATAGGACTTCATGCTCAGCTGCTCAATCCCTGTTGCCCAGTCTCTGCTGGAGGCAGATGGAAGCTAGACACACAGTTACCTTCGGCAAAATGCAGGGGCACATGGCCATCCTGAGCAAATGGCTTCTTGGCAGATGCTGCACTGTCCTGCTCATTCTGCACTGACCGACATGGAGCTGCAGCCTGGACAATAAAGGGAATCCAAGCACACCATTCAGAATGGCCCTGGGAACCTTCCCAGGTCATTACTCTAAATGCAATGGATGGGAGCAGAAAAATGCACATCAATTCCTGCTCCTCTGCACAAGTGTCAATTGGAAATAAACGTTTGCACAAAATGACAGTCATTTGCGGTCGACAGAAAGGGACTTTATGATTTGCACCATCCTAAAAGTCTCATTTAAACTACCTTTTGGAATAAACACACACACACACACACCCATACTACAGAAGCTGAAGTGTATTCTGTTTTCCGTCAAGCCGTGTTACAATTGTTATTTCCCATAGAACCTAAACCAGTTAATAGAGGTGGCAGCAGAATAGAGTACATCATTTGAAGTAATTTATATCATACCTCTCCTAACGTGGCTCAAGACAGTGATTTTTTTAGCACCACATTCATTTAAACTGACATTTTGGCTCCAGCAAGTCTTTTGCTTCCCTATGGTGCGTACACATGTTTACATACTTACACTGTAATTTGAAGATAAACACGGCAAAAGGATTTGATTAGAAAGGAGGAAACAGAGTGCTCCTAAAATGGCAGAAAGATGGAGCAATGCCTTAACTGCTTCGCTATGTAAAATATCATTTTGTTCTGCCCATTTCTAGTCTACTTTTCCATAAGCTTTGAGGGGCTTGCAAGAAAGCCGCACATCCAGAAATACATAAAATGCATAAAAGCAGCTATTAATGGATGTCCTCTGCAGACTCGTAAATAACCTTGCTCATGTTCTGCAGTCCATGTGTTAAGGGATTATTTGAACCTGAGCTGCAGTGTGTCACAACTGGTTCCTTAGCCAAGTCAACATACACGCTTGCATAAAATGCTGCCTGCAAGACAGGGGCATTTTCGTAGCTCCAGCAGGGCCAGAGCAGAAGTAGGGATGTGCAGATCAGTAAAACATGGGCTTGTCAAGGTACTCCAATATCTGTCTCTAAGCTCATTCCAACTCGTGCCTGTATCGGAGTACAAGCACTTTCACTGCATGAAAATCCATGCATATTTTTGTGTGCATTTTCCCAAATGTATGCATTTGTTGTGTACATTTTTGAAATGTGTACATTTTTCAAATGCTTTTGAAAAGGTGGGGGTTGAAGTCCAAAACATCTGGAGATCACCAGGTTTGGGAATGCTGCAGTAAAATGACAGCAGACAGCAGGAAAGCAAGTGGCTGAGTAGCCAAGATCATGGTCAGCAGCAAGGCCCACAGCACCTGGGACAGCTCCAGTCAAGGGAATTTTGGCTATACAGAATCCCGCCCTACATCACAGTCTCTAGCGCTTTCTGCAGTCTACCTGAAATACATTGCACAATGGCATCTCCAGTACATCCCATGGGTGATTGCTCTGCACTCTGATACATTTAAGGATGATGCAGGTGCCTGATTCTGTCCAGAAATCCAACAGGAAACACCCCACACACACACATGCACACACCCCTGAGCTTGCCAAGCTCCTGTCCCTGTTTGCCCCCTGCCCACGCTTGCCAAGTTGCCTGCACTCACCTGGGTGGCTTTGTCGAGCTGCACAATAGACTTTTTTTGAAAAATAAAATGGTGAATATGTGCAATTGTGAAAATGTGCAAATTTGCGCAAATGCAAATATGTGCATTTTCGTGATCGCAATTGTCTTTTTCAAAAATGGCAACTGCAGAGCTCGACAAGGCTACCCTGAGTGAATGCAGGTGACTCAGCAAGTGGTGGGGAGCTTGAGCACGGGATTGGGTGTGCACGAGCAGGGCAAGGGCAGGGTGGGTTCCCAGAGAACCCAGGGGGAGGGCACCCACCGATCCCTAGATAGATTCACCATGGGGACATTTTTCCTGATGCCCTGTCTTATCATCCCAAGGCTGAATCACATTCACGGGGTGGGGGGGAGGGAGCATAGCCAAGCAGGAGGCCGGAAGATTTGCACTGCTGGGTGACCTTGGCCCAGGCATTCAAATGGAAACTGCTATGACCCCATTCCTGGGCAACAGTCAGGGATTGGATACCCACATTCCTAGCAGAGGAGTGAGACCCAGTCTCTGATCTTAAGTTTCAGACTGCAAGCTTGGAACTTGAGACCCTAAACATGATTCCCCTCACACCCCGAGGAGCCAAGTTCCATCTCACCAGTACTCTCCAGCACCTGTTCACCAGCAAAGAGCAGACAACAGGTGGGAAGTAACGGGAAGGCACCACAGTGCTAGGCTTCAGGTTTGAGGGCTGTCCCTTTAAGGATCCAGGCCCAGATCCAGATAGGGAGGATGGAGTGCCCAGGACCAGCAAAGATGGCCCAGATTGTCTGGTTCAGCCTTTCTTCTGTAGCATCTGAGTTTTAGTCTTGTTAGGGGAATCCTCCTGTGAGTTGACATGTGGGAATGGACAGTAAGCAGGTACCGGGCAGAACAGTGACCAAGAACCAATGAGGAGTTGGGTGACAGAGCTGTTTAAACCATGTAGCCCTGCCCTGTGCCATCCCTAATCTACCCTGCTGCCCTCAAGGGAGAGAAGATGTGGTGGACTAGTCGTCTGCTAGTCCATTTGACTTCTGTATATGGAATGGGGGAGGAGTCATCTTACCCTTCACCACAGGCAGAAAAATGACTTGGGTTGATCTTGTGCAAGCAGAGTGAGGATATCAGCAACACCCCCCACCCTTTTCTGGCAAGGTGCTTTGGTAGCACAGCAAGTAAGCACTAGATGTGGGTATCATCAGCATTCCTGGTTTAAGATCTGTACTGTTTTAACTTCCTAGTCCTGTGATCTGAATTTGTTATAGTAGTACAAGATGGAAGTAACATGGAGTAGTTATTATTTATAGCAGGGGTTGACAAACACAGTGCCCTCCAGGTGTTTTGAACAGCAACTCCCATAACCCTGACCATTGGCCAGGCTGAGCAGCACCCCAGATATATTTATATATTCTCTTTCTTTTTATGAACAGGCAATTTAGACAAACATAATAACTTGCTGTGAAGGTTTGAGGCCTACAGAAGCAAAAGAAAAAAAGGCCAGGCTTGGAGGCCTGTTTTTGTTCGTTTGTGTGTGTGTGTGTTTTGCTGGGAGGTGATATCCCTGAAAGGAGTAGTTTCATTTCCCTGTTTATGTTTCAGTTTCATTTCTCCAGTAAAGTTCCATTTCTTCAGGTTTGAAACAGTACTTTTGGTTTTGAAGGTGAAGGGTATATAAGAGAGTGCGAGAGCAAGTAAGAGCAGAGTCGGGGAGACCAGAGCCTGAAGAGGGAGCAGGTAGGGATGTCAGAGAATTTCACCACGAATCTCGGGGAGGCCGAATGCCAGCGCATTTGGCCCCCCGAAATCGGTGGCGAAATGGTCTGCCCCCCCCCCGGGACTGGACTTACCTTGGGCGAATCTTCCTGGTGGTGGCAGCGGCTCTGGCAGCGGTGCGGCGGCGGTTCAGTGGCGGCGGCGGCCGGTCTTCCAACCGGCTGCCGCCACCGCCATTTCCAGTAAAACAACAACAACAACAACAAAAAGTGATAGGCTACGTAAAGATTTATGTAGCCTATCACGGCTAGATTTTTAAAAAATACCGTGATAGGCTATGTAAATGTTTACGTAGCCTATCACGGCTGAGTAAAAAAAAAATCAATTTTTTTTTTGTTTTTACTCAGCCGTGATAGGCTACGTAAACATTTATGTAGCCTATCACGGCTGACTGCAGGGACGCAAACGGTGGCGGCTACGGCCGCCACCATTTGCGGACCCGGCCAGCCAGGATTCGGGGGGGGAGGGATGGAGCGCCTCCCCCCCCCGGCCAGAATTTCGGGTGGAGGGACGGAGCACCTCCCCCACACCTCGAATCACATTTCGTTAAAAGGTAAGTGAGTTTTGTACATCCCTAGGAGCAGGAAGAAGCAGTCTGGGGAAGTCTAAGGGCAGCTAGGGTAAAGGAACTTGAATTTTGCAACATTTGTTTTCTCTTAAGTCCTTTTGTATCACTCAGGTCTATTGTATAAATACCTATAGTTGTGATTGCTTGCTTTAGATTTACCAGCAAACTGTCATGGTTAACAACCAAGTGTCTGTTGTGTCAATCACCTCACATCTTCAGCCTAAACCCCACGTTATTGGGAAGAGGAAGTTTAAAAGAAGGAAGGTGGGACTCTTAAGGAGGGAAGAGATTCATAAGGAGTTGCTCAGGGGGTCCAGATCATAAGGGGAACCCTGACCCTTGCATGCCCAAGAACATTTTTAGCAGGCATGTGGTGGAGAGCAAAACTGATCACTCTCGTCTAAGGGCAACATCAATGGTGCAGTGGGGTCAGGGCTGACAGGGACAGAGCAGTGGCTTTTTTTGATTATCAGGGATGCTGATGTCATCAGCCACTCCCCACAGAATTCCCTGTTCCCTCCTACCTTAGCTGCAATCCCCATGATAGCTTGGGAAAATGAATGTCCCTAGCAGCAATATATTGTTCTTGGCTGCAATGTAAAATATTTTCAGGTGGCTTTGTCTTGGATGGGCAATGAAGACCCATTAGCTTTACAGAAAACCTGCTCCTAGCAGATGAAGACTCACAGAACTGGTCTCTTGATTTGGATCAACGCAGCTGCCTGCAATTTTGGACTCTCCTTGGGGCTGTGGCTATGGGGGCTGTCAAGATGAGCATCTGCACTTCAAAATTGATGACTACACCACTGGGCAACATGCAAGGCAATGCACAGTGCTGCCACTCATTAGCTCCTTGTGGTTCAGTAGACACCTTTTGCCTGCATCCTCCCAGTGGGAGGGTTTTTCATTTTCTGTTTCTTGCCCTCCCTCATTCTTTTATAGCTCTGCCTCTCCAGGACATGGCCTTCTCTATGTCTTCCTAATCCACATGCTGAGATGGAGGCAAACGAAAACCCTTCAAGGTCCAATGAACACATCAGCCAGCTCAACCGAATCCCCCCCCCCACCTCTAAAAGCACGCTAATGAGAGGCTGGGACAGGAGCCTACGTCCCAGCTATTATTAGAAACACTTCAATAGAGGATAAAGAATGGGAGGTGGAGATGGCTGCACTTGCTTTCTTGGATGCTGCTGTCCTGCTTACTGGACCATTAAATGCTGAGCAGATGGAAAGGCAGGCCTGCCGCCTGTGTGAATATTAATGAAGGCAGAGTATCTGCAGGGAAGTCCAGAACAACATGCAGCTGCTTGACCAACCTACTTAAGGCATGTGATTCTTAATTCATCCCATTTTTATCCTGCCCTTCCTCCAAGGAGCTGAGGAACATGGATACAGCATTTCCCATTTTATCTTCACAACAACCCTGTGAAGTAGGAATGGCTGAATCAGCAAAATTCAAGGTTGCCAGAGTACTCCAAATTCCATCTCGAGGCTCATTCCGACTCAAGCCCATATAAGATTGCGAGCTTTATTTTTCTCTCTTTCCGCATGAAAATCCGTGTGCATTTTCATGCATATTTCCCAAATGTACACATAAATTGTGTGCAATTTTGAAATGTACGCATTCTTCTCCCAGTGATAAAAGCATATTTGTTTGTACACATTCTGTTGAACATATTGGGCGGGTCAGTCCACAAATCACATTGCAAGCTTCAAAATGTGCAGACTTCAACAACAGTTTATGTCTGAGTCTATGCATATTTTCATGCATTTTTGTGTGTATTTTTCCAAATATATGTACATATCAATTGTGTACATCTTTGAAATGTATGCGTTCTTTTCCCATCGATTAAAGTGAATTTGTGCACATTTTTCAAAAGTACAGAATTTTATATACATTTTTCAAATGCACAGATGCTGTCGAATGCATTTGGGGGGGTCCGCAAATCACACTGCAAGCTCAGAAATGTACGGGCTTTGACCACAGATTGCATCTGAGTCTGTTCAGTCTGGAAGTTATGAACTGGGTTAATCCTGATAAAAATGACCTGAAATGAATTTCTCATGCATCTCTACTCCAAAGACAGCCCCACGTACAATAGTTTTCAAAGCCCCCCTCCCCTGGAAACAATTTGCCTATGGACTCCCCCAAACCTGTAGTTGACACCAATCCTGTACGTTGTCTAAGTGTTGTTTTTGTGGCAGTCAATCCAGCAGATCTGTTTCTGGCTTAATAGATGTTACTGAACAGCTATTAAAGCTCCATATTACTGCCCAACTGCACAAGTGTGTGTGTGTGTGTGTGTGTTCGCGCGTGCGTATATATATATATATATATATATATATCCGAATGTTAGAAAGACTAACAAATATATTTCAGCTAAATAGTTAAATGTTTCAGCTTCCGCCTTCAGTAGCTGTGCTGTTAACAGCACACCTACTAATGAGGGCAGAAGCTGAAACATTTTGCTTAAATATATATTTTTGACTACTCTGATGTTAATCTATCTTTCTTATATATTTTACCTTAAGGCTGACTGCATCCACAGTGGATCCAGAGCCTTCTTGTTTTGCTGTTGTGCCGCTTCCAACCTCTCTCTCTCTCTCTCTCTCCATACATACACACACACACACACACACACACACACACATTCTTGTGCATTTCGGTGATAATATGGAGCTTTGATAACTTTTCAGCTATAATTGTTCTTCATTTCATATTTCATAATCTTTATTATCACCATAACCTATAATAAGTTGGCAATTGCTTGTGGCATATTGTAGCTGCCAAGTTATAGTACTTTTATTGATACAGAAAATGTCAAAGCCCCGTATTAACATTAAATAGCCAATAAACAATCTAATCCTGGGGGTTTGTTTGTTTGCTGTTACGTAACTTATTTTAATGAAACTTGTGATTACTTGACAATATGCAATTAAAAATAATTAAAATCTAATTTGAAACTTGCTCCACATCAAATTAATATTTATTTTTCAGTTTGCATGAAAGGCTATGACAGTTTTTACATCTGCATTATAGAGTACCAAAACATTTTTTTTTAAAAAAAATGAAGGCCCGTTTTTGAAACATGGAAGTAAAGCTGTGTTAAAAATCTCCCTCTCTTTTTGCAGGACCATTAATTTCCCCATCAAAAAGGATGGGGGAATAGGAACAGACTTTTGCAGGTGGGCAAATTCTGAGAATAGTATCTTTAAATATAAGGTATGGATGTATGAGAAATTTATTTCAGTTCATTTTTGATCAGGATTTACCCAGTTCATGCTCTCCAGACTAGGGATGTATGAAAGTCACTTACCTTTTCAAGGGGTGACATTCGCGGTGGGGGGGAGGCGCTCCGTATCTCCCCCCGAAATCCTACCCTGGCCGGCTCCGCTCCGTGGTGACTCGGCGGAGCCGCCAGCCGGCTGCATCCACATGGCAGGTCTGCATATGCAAATGGTGGCCAGCGTAGCGGCTGCCATTTGCGTCCCTTTGCTGAGCCGTGATAGGCTCCGTAAATATTTATGTAGCCTATCATGGCAAAAGCAGAGATGCAAATGGTGGCTGCTATGCCATTTGCATCCCTGCTCTGACCCATGATAGGCTACGTAGATACTTACGTAGCCTATCATGGCTTGCCAGGAACGCAAATGGCGGCCAGCGTAGTGGCAGCCATTTGGGGCTGCAGCCCAGCAGCGGCTGGAGAAGCCAGAGCTGCCACTGCTGCTGGAGCTGCTGCCACTGCCACCAAAGCTGCAGTCAGGTAGGCTCCATTTCACGGGGTTTTCGCGGGGTGGTGGGCAGGGATGTACAAAATTGCCCTTACCTGTCTCCGCCGGGTTCCGCTGGTGGGGAGGCGCTCCGTCCCTCCCCCCGGAATCCTGGCCGGCCGGCTCCGCTCCGCAGGGATTCCGCAGAGCCGCCGGCTGGCTCCGCCAGCAGCCGGACATCCGGCCTCTGGCTAGCAGGGACACAAATGGCGGCGGCCATAGCCGCCGCAGTTTGCATCCCTGTAGTCAGCCGTGATAGGCTACGTAAATCTTTACATAGCCTATCACGTCTGACTTAAAAAAAAAAAACATGCACGTACGCAATTGGCGGCGGCTATGGCCACCGCCATTTGCGTTCCTTATTTTGGCCCGTCTTAGTCTACATAAATATTTACGTAGACTAAGACGGTGAAAATAAGGGGAACGCAAATAGAATAGCTGACGCTATTTGCATTCCCCCTTATTTTCGCTGTCTTAGTCTACATAAATATTTACGTAGACTAAGATGGGCCAAAATAAGGAACGCAAATGGTGGTGGCCGTGGCCGCCCCCATTTGTGTATGTGCGTTTGTTTGTTTTTTAAAGTCAGACGTGATAGGCTACGTAAATCTTTACGTAGCCTATCACGTCTTTTTTTTTTTTTACATTGGAAATGGCGGCGGCGGCAGCAGCAGCAGCCGGTCGGAAGACCGGCCGCCACCGCAGCTGCCACTGGAGCCACCGCCACCCGGAAGATCCGCCCCAGGTAAGTCTCATCCCAGGGGGGATCCGCGGGGGGGTGGCAGGCTGTTCTGACATGGCGTTCGGGGGGCCGAATGCACTGGCATTCAGCCTCACCAAGATCCGTGGCGGAATTCTCTGCCATCCCTAGTGGTGGGGCAGATTGCTCTGTTCCGCCATGGATTCTGGGGGGCCGAATTCACTGGAATTCGGCCTCCCTGGGTTGCGTGGTGGAATTCTCTAACATCCCTATTCCAGGATGCATTCCACAGTCAAAATCCATACATTTCTGAGCTTGCAGAATTGCAGTGTAATTTGTAGATCCTCGCAAATGTGTTTGACAGCAAATGTGCATTTGAAAAAATGTGCATGAGAAATGCACAGGAAAAAAATGCATACTTTTGAAAAACGCACAGAATTGTACTTTAATCAATGGGAAAAGAACACATACTTTTCAAAGATGTCCATAACTAATGCATACATTTTGAAAAATAAATCAAAGAACAAAACTCAAAATCTGATATGGACTCCAGTTAGAATGAGCATCAAGATGGAATTTGGAGAACTTCAATGAGCTCAAGTTTTGCTAACTCACGCATCCCTAATATAAGGTGGCGGTGGGTCCCTCCCTCCCTTTCTCTCTCTCTCTCTCTCTCTCTCACACACACACGCGCGCGCGCACACATACACACTGTTGGTCTCAGCAGCCAGCCATATTCCTAGGACAGAACACCCCTAGCAATGATGCCACATCATGACCCAGCATATTTCCCAGAGGTATTCTCAGCAAAAAATAAATAAGAAATGGCTGACTCAATTTGTCCTGCTCATGGTGGTGGAGAGACAATGCTCCCGAGAATTAGTCAGGAGGAACAGTATGAAAGGCAAGGTCAGTAAGCGGTTCAAATACAGAAAGCTCCAGAGAATAGGTAGGCTATTGAAGAAATACAAGGCAAGAAACTGCTGCACAGACAATATTCCAGCATCCCATGCCTAGAACCAAAAACTTTTAAGCTTGAGCCTTCAGAGCCCCACACACAGCTGCAGACCATCACCGCCACCTGAGGAAGGGTCTACTCACAAGTATACATTTACTCACAAGTATACATTTACTCACAAGTATACATTTATGCACAAGGAGTCAGGTAGGCCCATTTGTGCCCAGCAGGCCGCTGAACCTGAACCTTTAGGCACCTGAGCTCCATAGGGTTAGGTGGTGGCCATTGTGAAGGGTAGTGTCAATGCCCATCTTCCCAGAGGACACAGGATCCCCTTGATCAGGGTCACAGTTCCTCAGCACAGGCAGCTCCTCTCTGATGGTTGGCTTGGGGGAGGGGGGTCCCAGTCATCCTCTGAAGGGTGGTCTAGGAAAGCTGTGGGTCCCCTGCAGCATTCTGCCAAGGGAGCTCGATGGGTGCTGTGCTGTGGGAACTGTGGACCAAAGGAGGGGGGAAAGGGGATTTGAACCCCTGCTTGTAGGGATTGCCTGGGAATTTGCAGTAGCAGCTCCATTGCTGGCTGCACTGCTGGAAGCGAGGTCATCTTGCATGTTGTGTGTGGGGCCGGTGCAGTGGCTCTCATGAGTTCCTTGGTTCCCTCCGTGTGTGGGTGGCACACCGTAGTAGCACAGCCAGGGCTCACAGGGATGCAGCACTGGCATTTGATGCAGACATCCTCTGCCACCCCCGCTCTGGGTTTGCTGTTGTCTCTGATCTTAGCTGAGGAAAAATGAATTTCCCCAGTGACAAGGTATTGTTGCCTGTTGTAACACAAAGTGTGTGTGGGGCGGTGTCTTGGTTTTGAATGGGCAATGAAGACCCATGAGCTTTACAAGAGACCTGCTCCTGCTGGAGAGGAACTCCTAGAACTGGTTTGTTGACAGGGATCAACACAGCTGCCTGCATTTTCGGACTCTCCTCAGGGGCATGACAATGGGGACTGTCATGATGTGGGACTGCACTTCAGAATTTACCACTACGCCATGGCTGATGACTGGGGGAGGATATCATGTGAGTGGGGCGGTGGTAGTCATGCAGTGGATGTCATTAAATCTTTGCCTCCCATTGTGTGGGTGGCACATGGGCATTGTTGCTAGCTCAGTCACTTATTGGTTGCCACTGGAAGGGTTTCCAGGGATTCTGTGGGCATGTCTGCTTTTTGAAAGCTAGTTTCTGGTTGTGTGTTTTTCCTCTCCCCTCCTGGGGTGAGCACTCATAAGCTCTGGTGGCTGTTCTGCTAGAACAGATCCCCCCTGCCCCCCACTTCCAGCAGCATAATTAGGGAATAGGATTGTTCTTCCTATGTGGTTTTTGCTACTGCTCTTTTGTACTGGGGTTTTGTTTTTGATCATTTTTATGTGTAGTTGTATTTTAAATACAGTTGCGATCCAACCCAAAACTCATAACCAGAAGGCTATAAATATTACACATAAATTAGCAAGCAAGGAAGGAGATATCCAGAGACCCCAGAACTGTTTTGAAGGTGTTTGTTGTCAAATCTGCCAGGATCTGATAAATGTTACCTCCTTTTCAGGCACATTTTAAAATCTGCAGATTTAATTGACAAATAAAGTTATAACCTATCATATTCAGTATTGTTGAAATAATTTTACCATGATCATACGTATATTTGAATTTAAAAAGAAAAGAAATCTAAGAACTAGGAACAAGTAGACAACCCTTATAACACATCAATCAGCCTTGAGTACAGCAGCAGACTTTTTTGCTTGATCACCCAGGGGGGTGTTCAGCCCTGCTGGCCAATGTTAGAGAGTGGGGTCTCTACCCCCCTTATTTCTGGAGTCCATGGGGAAGTGCAAGGGGAAGGTATTTGAGATGGCCTAATTCATGCAATTTCTGTTCTTATCCAATGCCTTTTCTCTAACATTCAGAATATGACGGCCATAAGCCCTCCCCAATCCTTTGAGGAAAAAGGTGGGATATAACTGAAATAAATAAATGGCCCATGTGCAGCTCCAGAGTCTGAAATTTGGGGGCTGAACAACCCCCCGTAAGGACAAAAGGATGAAAAAGTCATCCATACCATTATGAGAATCACTGCAAAACCTTCAATTCTAGCTTGAGTGAGGGTTTGTGGCTGGTTATCTTCTCTGTCTGAACCAATTTGACAATAGCTAGATGTTGGCTTATTGACAATTGATAGCCCAATAAGCATCCAAAACAGCAAGGGCTCTTGAAATCCAGCACAACCTGGAGAAAATGACTCCCTCGGTAGGTGGCAAAAGTGCTTTGCTAAGGCCCTCTCTAATTACCCTTGCACCCAGAGACGCTAATAGGGTCTAGTCTTGCCAGCAAGAGATTTTTCTCCTGCCACCCCCAGGGAGAACTTAACTAGAGAGACTTTAAGCAACAACCAAAAACTTCTTTTCTGTTTTCAAATAGTAAATCCTGAAAGTTTCTTTTTTTTTCTTCCCCTTGACCTTACTGTGTCAGATGTAGCACTAAGATTATTGCTCAAATCAAAAACTCCTGCTTTGCCCAAAGAAAGACAACACAGCATGCTTTATCTCCTTAGCAATGAGCTTTAAAGGGCTTGAACCTGTAAATCAAAGATAATCAAATACCAGCTGCGGAGTTCGCTTTGGGCTAAACAATTCTGTGGAAGAGAGAGTGAGGCTGTAATGAATGCAGGTCTGCAGAAGTAAAAAAAATAAAATGCTGGCTCATATTCCTCCCAGGTGTAGACCCAATGGCTAGAGCAATAAAACTGAACTAAACATGTGTAAAATGAATATGAAGCAATGTGGTTGCCTCTTCCTAAAATATGCATGCACTATTGTTTGGGGGAATCAGAATTTTGAATGAGGCCATTAAACGTCACAGGTGGCTGAGGTGATATTTATTGTACCGCACCAGCAACAGTGATCACATGTCCATGTGTGAACTCACCATCAAACAATCTTGGTTGACTCAAGTACTGAGAGTGACCTAGAGTGACTCAGCATATAACAACTGAACATGTAGCATGACCTCTGGCATACACAACCCTGTTCAAACCTCAGCTTAACCACAAAAGAGCTCTCGCAAGTAGAGATGGCGGAGAATTTCTCCCCGAAACTTCGGGGGGCCGAGCGCCAACGTGTTCGGCCCCCCGAAGAAGTTTTGGGAGAAATTCTCCGCCCCCCCGCACCCCGCCCCCCCCCGGGACGGGACTTACCTTTCCCGAATGTCCCTCCCGGCGACGGGTCCTGGCGGCGGTTTGGCAGGTCTTCGACAGGGCGCAGAGGCGGCAGCCGGTCTTTTGACCTGCTGCTGCCACCGCCATTCCAATAAAAGTTAAAAAAAAAAAACGCCCCCGTGATAGGCTACGTGACGATTAATGTAGCCTATCACGGCTAGATCTGCAAAGTCAGCTGTGATAGGCTACGTTAATCGTCACGTAGCCTATCACGGGTGACTTAAAAAAAAAAAAGCGCGTACGCAAATGGCGGCCCCCATAGGGAGCCGCCATTCACGTTCCTTATTTGGTCGCTGTAGTCTACGTAAAGATTACATAGACTACGACGAAAATAAGGGCAACGCTATTTGTATTGGCCTTATTTTCGCCGTAGTCTACGTAAAGATTTACGTAGACTACAGCGACCAAATAAGGAACGCGAATGGCGGCTCCCTATGGGGGCCGCCATTTGCGTACGCGCTTTTTTTTTTTTTTTAAGTCACCCGTGATAGGCTACGTGACGATTAACGTAGCCTATCACGGCTGACTTTGCAGATCTAGCCGTGATAGGCTACATTAATCGTCACGTAGCCTATCACGGGGGCGTTTTTTTTTTAAACTTTTTATTTCGCGGCCGGGCGAGGTGAGGCGCCTCCTCCCTGGCCTGAATTTCAGCCGGGCGAGGCGGGAAGCCTCCCCCCCGGCCTGAATTTTGGCCAGGTGAGGCAGGAAGCCTCCCCCCCCGGCCTGAACTTCGGGGGGAGAGCAGCGAAGAGCCTCCCCCCCACCGTGAACAATCTGCGAGACCAGGTAAGTGGCTTTCGTGCACTCCTACTCGCAAGTCAATCTTGAGATTTAACTACAGTGGGTCTAGGGATGTACGAAAGTGACTTACCTTTTTGCAGATTCTGTTCATGGTGTGGGGGGAGGCATCCGGAATCCTTGACGGGGGGGAGGTGATCCGGTCCTCCCCCCCGGAATCCTCAGCGGCCGGCTGTGCTCTGCGGCAGCTCCGCGGAGCAGCCAGCCAGGCCCAGGCAGTCCAGGGCCGTCCGCAGCCAGATATCCAGCCGCGGAGGGATCTTGGTAAAAAAAAAAAAAACGCGTACGCAAATGGTGGTAGCTACAGCCACTGCCATTTGCATTCCTTAATTTTTGCCGTCTTAGTCTACGTCAATATTTACATAGACGAAGACGAAGAAAAGAAAGGGGAACGCAAATAGCGTAGTGGACGCTATTTGCGTTCTGCTTTCTTTTCTTCATCTTAGTCTACAAAAATATTGATGTAGACTAAGACGGCAAAAAATAAGGAATGCAAATGGCGGTGGCCGTAGCCCCCGCCATTTGCGTAAGCTTTTTTTTTTTTTTTTAAACCCAGACATGATAGGCTACGTAAGTCTTTACGTAGCCTATCACGTCTATGGGGGAAAAAAACACAGACTGCAAATGGCGGTGGCGGCAGCCAGTCGGAAGACCAGCCGCTGCTGCCGCCGCCGCCACCACCAAAGCCGCTGTCGGAGCCGCTGCTGGAGCCGCCACCATCCGGAACATCCACCCCAGGTAAGTCTCATCCTGGGGGGGATCCGCAGGGGGTGGGGGGCCCCGTTCCACAATGGATTTCGGGGGGCCGAATGCACTGGCATTTGGCCTCACCGAGATCCATCACAGAATTCTCTGACATCCCTAAATGGGTCCTCAAACTGGATCCAGCCAGGTGGGAATTCAACTTCAGTTTTGGTCAAATGGGGGAACTACAGGGAAACCAGCCAGACCAGCAAGGAAGGGTCATAACAGCAATAGGTCAAAGTAGAACATATGATTTTATTTGACTCCTGTCCTGTAAAAACTTCCAGGCTCCAGCTCAAACTCAGTCACTGAGCAAAACAAGTGGCATGTGCTCCTTTTTTTTCCTTACAAATGGCTTGCCTTTGCTCTTGTCCTACACTCCCACATCAACAGGAATCCTGTCTTACAGCTACTCTGTCTTATTTCCTCCTTCTGTAAAAACTACAAGAACAACATGTTTTACACTTCTGATGCAAAGATGGAATTAATTAGACAATGCTTGATGTATAAATAATATATACGTGACTCACCCTCTATACCAGGTAGAGATGGACACACATCTTTCAGTTTTGATTTCTCTCAATTTCTCATTTTTTCCCACCTTAAGTTCGGTTCATGCCAGACTATGAAAATCTCTCCAGTTTTATGTTTAGTTTGTCCCATCCCAGACTTTAGGATTTAAAAAAAAAAAAAAAACCTGGCATGGAAATTCATAGGCATTATTGTGCACATTTCTCCGACCATATGCATTTTGTATGCATTTTGCCTAATATACACTTTTTTGTAAGCAATTTTCCTATTATAATATATTTTTAACATTATTTTTCCCAATATCTGTATTTTTTTAAAAAAATACTTTTTATTCTATTTGTATCTTTTTAGATGAAATAAACAGTACCAACAAGCTAATAAGTAACTACAGTTTCCCAACAATAGAATATTCTTAGGAGGACACAGCAATAACAAAAAGGAGAAAAAGAAAGAAAAAAGAAAACAGAAGAAGAAAAAGAAAGGAAAAAAAATCCATTACACACCAACTTCAAATCCCATTCTACTTAAGAATTATACCTATAACATTGGCAGTATGCATCAATCTTATAACAAGGAAGCAGGCCTACAATTCATTTTCAGTAACCATATATTGCCCTTCAGTTAACATATAATTATAAAGCTTAACAAAACAATTTAACCAGCCAAAAGTCTTACTAATCAGTTTCATAATAATGATAAAGAAGTAATAAAAAGGGAGAAATAATAATAATAACAAATCACTAATAAATTTTATAATATCATATAATAAAAACATACTTACAGCAATCACTAATGTACTTTGTACTAGATATATAAATGAGTGTGCACATTTCTATACACCCTCAAATAGTAGATACTATATATCTACAATATAAGTACAATATATCATATCCGTTTTAGAGAGAAGGGATTTTTAAAAAAAGAGGAGAAAAAAAAGAGAGAGAAAAGACGGATCTATATATAGGAGCAATTATCTCTGGCCTAGCTTAAATCTTACAGACTAAACATGGCCAGTTAACAAAACATGTTTGTAAATTCCAGTTCATGGGGCTGGGACACAGAAATCTCACGCATTTGTCCATTTAGCCATGCCTCCGCCGTTTCGTGATTTAGAAACTTCTTCATCTGACCTTCAGAAATAATACCAAATTTAGCAGGATATTTTAATGTGTATTTTTGATTGGAGAACTCCATTGCAAAATTCAGAGAAGTGCAGGTTCTGAAGAATAATTGAGTTTTGGTTTGCAGAGTGGTTCAAAAGTGCAAAATTAGATAAGATCACTTTAAAATGTGAACTGAATTAATTTCTCACTCATTTCTCATCCATCCCTGGTAGAAGGTGCCACTCTGTTGGCAACAACTGCATCATTTCCTTTCATCATTCCCCCATTACAGCTTTACTGTATGCAGCTGTGTGGTGTGCCATGTTTGTTTCCCATTGTTCTATTTCAAGATGACTTACATGCCTCTTGCTTTAAGCAGTAATTAATTAAACCATTAAAAAACAGCAACTGAGTTCACGTGAACATCTTCCTTGTATGTGGTGGCAGCTTGTTAATGCCTAATTTGATGTAGTGTTTTTGCATGCAGGTGTGACACAATGTGGATGATGAAACATTTGCTAGAAGGAACATGCTAGGCTAAGTGTGTGCCAGTGAGTCTGTGCTTATGTATGACAGTACTACTTTGATTCTCTTTGGACTGCAGACAGGCATGGCTAAATCCATGTAGTTCCTGCATCATTCTCACCTGAACTATGTACTATGATGGCTCATAGTTCTCTGAGCAAGATGTACATCTGAGCAGAGCCAGCCCTAGATCAAGTGATGCCACAGAAGAGGATCATCTTTGACCACCCTCCATTTGTTTAATTTCTGAATATAATGAATGGCTCCAACACATTTATTCTTTTGTGCTACAATGCCTTTGGCCTAAGGGTAAAGTATAATCAAAATGGATCTAGGGATCATGGGAGCCTACAACTCCCATGATCCTTCACCATCTGCCATGCTAGCTAGGGCTGATGGGAGTTGTTGTTGTTGTTGTTGTTGTTGTTAGCATTTTTATACCACCCCATAGCCAAAGCTCTCTGAGCGGTTTACAAAAGTTGTTAGCCAAAACATCTGACGGGCCACAGGTTGTCAACTCCTGATCTAGAGGCTTCATTTGGGGCTTCAGTTCAAAGCAGTGAATAGGGATGCATCTGGGGCTTACAGATGGAAGCTGCCTAACTTTCTGAAGATGTTCCACTGGTCTCTGCAGTCTGGATGTATGAGGTGCTTCAGCCCACACACATCTTTGCAGGCACACTCAACGAACGGTAACCCATTTTGCACCAGAGAAAGTTGCACAGTATGGGGATTTCCACAGTTCCCACATTTCTATTCACACATCATGTGATGAAGCATCATAAATCAAATACCCATAGGCACAACTTCCGCTGCAGCTCACATCTCCTCATAATCATACACAATGAGGTTAATTGGAGTCAGTTCAGACATTCATCTGCATGCCACCAATTCTTGAGTAATTATGACTTGAAATCATGGGATCTACCAGCATGCAGGGGTAGACAAATCTTTCTATTTTGGTTCTCTCCTCCCCCACCCCCGCTCCGTTATTGGTTGAATCCAAACTTCAGATTTTTCTTTAAAAAAAAAAAATTGTATGAAAATAGACGTACACTTTTTTGTGCATTTCTCCTAACGCATTCATTTTGTATATAAACGTAATGAAATTTTCCTTATATAATACATTTTGAACATTATTTTCACTAATATATTCATTTTTAGTGCACATTTACCCAAGATATGCACTTTTGTATGCATTTTCTGATTGGAGAACTCCAATGCAAAATTTGGGAGAAGGATGAATTTGGAAGGATAACTGAGTTTTTTTGGCTCATGTGTTGGTTCGAACATGTGAAATTAGGGAAGGCCACATTAACATGTGAACTGAACTGATTTCTCCTTCATCCCTACCCATACATGTGCACCAGCATTCAGCATGTGGGTTTCCCAGGGTAAAAGTTACTTTGCATCCCCTGGAACATTTTCCGACATTATAATTATTCATTCACCACCATGCAGCCAGGGGTAGAGAGAAAACCAAGGCCTACAGGCTGAACCAAAAGGAATAGAACCGATTTAACAAATCGCTGAGGGAATGTTTATTCAATCCAATTTGTGAAGCACATCAGTAGGGAAGTAATTTGATGACACTGCTGCTGTTCACTCTAGAGCTGATGGGCCTGCTTCAGAAGTTGCCAGCTCCAAGTAATATGTCATCGGAGCTGTAAGCTTGTTGCAAACATCACTGTTGAGCTGGGTTTGACACCAGAAATCCATTTTGGGGATTGGTTGCAATGGCAGCAATAGATCTCTCTGCCAATTGAAAAGCAGAACATAAATCCAGCCATGGGAGCAGGCACCCTGTCAGAGCAGTGTAATCTGCAAAAGCAAGACATATTTATTTGTACACAAAAGCTCTTTATAGCATGGTGAAAGATGGATGTAAAATCTATTGGTTTGTGCCATGTTTAAGCTCGTCAACATCTAGGAGCTGTATTCTTATGGAAATAGCCATGATCATCATCGGGGTGGAGGAACCTCTTTTAACCCAAGAACCAAATTCAATTTTGGAGAAGCTCTTGGGGGCCTTGTTCCAGTGGTGGGAGGATCTGAATGCAAAAGGGGCAGAGCCAAAAGTAAAACAGGCAGGGCCAAAAATGCAAAACAAAAAAACAAAAACCAGCCATAACCTGTTAGTTATCTCACTGGGTGACTTTAAGCTGGACTCTAACCACTACACCATACTTCTGTTATATGAAACTCATGAAGAAAAAGAGACAGTATAATGGAAAGTTCTTTCTGAAGCAGTCACACTTGTACAAATGCAGCATGAAGGGAAAGATCAGCAACCTTCTCTTTGTTTGAATAAAAAGCACACTCTGCACATGCTCAGGCAATGGACAAAATGAGGAATAAACATACCAGGGAATATGAAGAACTATATTCTTTGTGTGTGTGTGTGTGTGTGTGTGTGTGTGTGTGGAATCTCCCTCAATCCAGCTGTTCACTGGAAAAAAAAAACCCATTCACCCAAGGGTCTTCTGAGATAACTAACAGGAGGTTTGATAATGAGCTGGATGTGGAAATACAAAGCTGAGCTGGGGGCAAGTGAGGTGCTGACATGTGTAGGAGTAAGTTGCATTGAACTCAGTAAGACTTACTTCTGAGTAGACATGCACAGAGTTGGTTCTCCTCTCCATTTTAGCCTCACAACGTTAACAACAACGCTGGATGTGGAAATAGAAAGCTTAGCAGGGAGCATATACCTCGCGCAGGGCTCCAGACCAGCATGGTCATTTTAAAAGGTTTTTTCTTTCTTTCAAACAGCGTTGCTTTAAACAAAGAGTGCATCGCTCAGGCACACCCAGGGCAGCCTTGTTTTGGGAAGCCCCAAGGAGGAGGAAGTGTTTTGGCTGAAAGTAAATGGAGACGGAGGATTTCAATTGAAAAAGAACACCCACAAACAAGTTGGCGAGCACAATTCATTTTTTCAAAAAAACACCTTATGTATTTATTATCAGAATATACTACCTTGTGTTTTTATTTACGAAAATTTCACGACTCTGTCCAGATGACAAAAAAAAAGCCGCATGACTGCTGGCTCTGCAGGACCTCGTGGTGCCAATCTGCAGAGGATTCCGTGGCACAGACTGAAGGGAATTCGATCCCATTTCAGTCTGTGGTGGAATTCTCTGACATCCCTAGCCTTCAGAGACCTTTTAGAATGGGGAAAGCTGCACTGGGAAGCTACCAAATGATTGATGGCTGGAAGGAAGTGTCAGAAATGAATCTGAGCATGTGGAGATGTCTGGCAGCTCAGATTCAGAATCAGAATGGGAACTGCAAGAACAGAGGGAGGCAACCTCCCTAGTAAGCCCAGATACTGTGAGACTTTCTTTCCAAGACCCTGACACACAGATGGCCCAGCCTGAATGCCCCCCACTTTTCTCCACCATGAGAACCCAGTTTTCGGAGGAGGGGCAGGGGGCGGAGGGCAAGGGGCATGGCTCGAGGAATGCTAGGGTCCATTGCAGAGTGAAGTGGAAAAAGTTAGGTGCAGGGCTCAGATGCTCTGCCAGGTTGGCCACTCATGGAAGCCAATGTAGGAGGGAGCCACCCTAAAGGAGGGCCATCCCTGCGAACCAAGTCTGGCTGTGAAGTTCTTTCCCAGACTGCTGGCAACTCCTCTAACTTCCACTTCATCTCCTTGATTGATATTCATAGAAGTGTTTGGATTAGCTGTTTCACCACAGTCTGAGAGCTTCCTAGAGTCTGCATTTGTAAAGAAGCTAGTCCTTAACCAATAAAGTAGCATTGGCCTGAAGCTTTGTTTCCCGGAGTGTGTTGACTGAGAAGGGAGAGGACGAAGACATGTGGCAGAATGAGGGTGGAGCCATGAGAAGGGTATGTGGCCATTTTGAGACCCCCAGAGTGCCAGATTGGAATACCAGGAGGGCCAGATTTGGGGCCCAGGCCTGAGGTTCCCCACATTTGACCTAACTGAGCAATAAACTCAAGCAATGGATAGGGGTGAATGCTCCTTCCTTGTTCTCCTCGACCTCTCAGCAGCATTTGATACCATTGACCATGGTATCCTCCTGGACCGCCTGGAGGTAGGGATGGACGAAAGTCCCTTACCTGTTCTCGAAGCTTGCTCTGCAGTGGGGGGGGGGAGGCGCGTCGGTTCTCCCCCCAAAGTTCAGGCGAGGGGGGGAGGCACCCCATCCCTCACCGGTAAAATTCAGGCCGGGTAGGAGCGCCCCGTCTACCCAGCCGCGAAAAAAAAAGTAAAACAAAAACACACACACCCGTGATAGGCTACGTAACGATTGACGTAGCCTATCATGGCTAGATTACCAAAGTCAGCCATGATAGGCTATGTAAATCGTCACATAGCCTATCACGGGTGACTTTGGGGGAAAAAAAAAAGCGTGTACGCAAATGGCGGCTCCCATGGGGACCACCATTTTCGTTCCTTATTTTGACACATCTAGTCTACGTAAAGATTTACGTAGACTACGGCGAAAATAAGTGCAACTCAAATAGCGTTCCCTTATTTTCACCGTAGTCTACGTAAATGTTTACGTAGACTAGACGTGCCAAACTAAGGAACACAAATGGCGGCGCCCATGGGCCGCCGCCATTTGTGTACGCGCTTTTTTTTTTTCAAAGTCACCCGTGATAGGCTACGTGACAATTTACATAGCCTATCACAGCTGACTTTGGAAATCTAGCCGTGATAGGCTACATAAATCGTCATGTAGCCTATCACGGGTGTGTGGTTTTTTTTTTTACTTTACTTTTTTTTTTTTGCAATGGCGGCGGCGGCAGCCGGTCGGGAGACCAGCCGCCGCCCCCGCCTCCGCCGAACCGCCGCCGAACCGCTGCCGGGACCGGCCGCCAAGAGGGACATTCGCTGAAGGTAAGTCCCATCCCGGGGGGGCGGGGGGCCCAACACTTTCGGGGGGCCGAATGCGTTGGCACTCGGCCTCCCGAAGATTCGTGGAGAAATTCTCCGCCAACCCTACCTGGAGGGGTTGGGCATTGGAGACACCGTATTGCGGTGGTTCTGGTCCTTCCTCTCCAGTAGGTACCATAGGGTAGCACTGGGAGAGGAGGTTTCAGACCCGTGGCCACTCACTTGTGGGGTGCCACAGGGTTCCATCCTCTCCCCGATGCTATTTAACATCTATGTGAAGCCGCTGGGGGCTATCATCAGGAGGTTGGGGGTGCGGTGTCATCAATATGCGGATGACACACAGTTCTACCTCTCGTTCAAATCTTCACCAAGGTTGGCCATAGAATCCCTGTCCAAATGTCTGGAGACGGTGAGTGGCTGGATGAGGAGGAATAAGCTGAAGCTGAACCCTGACAAGACCGAGGTACTTTTGGTGGGAGACAAGAGGAGGCTGGGAGATGTTGACCTGGTGTTGAATGGGGTATGGCTACCCTTGAAAGACCAGGTCCGCAGCCTGGGGGTCATTTTGGACTCCCAGCTATCCATGGAGGCTCAGGTGTCAGCTGTGAGCCGGGCAGCACTGTATCAACTTCTTCTGATACAGCGGCTGCACCCCTTCCTTCCCGACCATCTGCTCCCATTGGTAGTACATGCCCTGGTCTCCTCTCGTTTAGACTACTGTAATGGGTTCTACGTGGGGTTACCCCTGAAGATGGTTCAGAAGCTGCAGCTGGTACAGAACATGGCGGCTTGCCTGATTAAAGGCAGCTGCCAGCGAGATCACATCACTCCAGTGCTGAAGGAGTTGCCCTGGCTACCAGTTGTTTTCTGGGCCAAATTCAAGGTGTTGGTTTTGACCTTTAAAACCCTATATGGTTCTGGCCCAGCCTATCTTAAGGAGCACCTCCAGCAACACCAGACAGGCCGCTTAACAAGATCAGCCTCGGATGGCCTTCTCTCTGTCCTATCAGCGACAGCCAGGACAGCTAGACTGGTAGGGATGAGGGAGAGGGCCTTTTCTGTGGTGGCCCCCACTCTGTGGAATTTTGTCCCTAGGGAACTCCGCCATGCCCACTCTTTAATGAGCTTCCGCCGTGCATTAAAAATGTGGTTGTTCAGGCAGGCATTTGGGGTGGGTTACGGTATTTTAGAAAACGTTTTTATTGTAGAATTTTATTGTTTTATACTGTTTTATTATATGCTGTACATCACCCAGAGTGGCTGGGTGACCCGCCAGATGGTCGATTAATAAATTTAATAAATTTAAATAATAATAATAACAACAACAACAACAACAATGTACTTTGGCTGGCAATCTTGGGTAGGGTGGCCACTTATGCACCACTAAAAAAAAGAACAAACGATGATATCAATTTCCATAACATTTGCATATCGACATTTACATGCATTGGTGCAAGTTTGGAAATTATCATCATCATCATCATTTAAATATAAATGCAAGACATCTCACCATGGGTGCCCTGTGTGCCTGCTCCATCTGCTGCCCCTGCCTCTCTCTCCCTATGATTTTTTGGCTTTAAATCAGCCTTGGACTGGAGAGCCCACGAAATAGAGGACACCTTCAATAGAGGGCTGTCCTCTGCCAGCTCTCCAAAATAGAGGACTGTCCTCTGTAAAGTAGGACACCTGGCCATTCTCAGGTCATGAGTTTCCATTCACCAAAGTTGGCAACCTTTCTATCATTTACAATGACATCAGCCAACTAGTAGCCCATTGGCTTTGCCTTGTCTTGATCTTCTAAGGAATTTTACCTGGTATGGTGGTACCCAGTGGTCCTACCAAATTTTAGCAAGGGATGAGCAGACCTCCCCCACTCCATCCCCTTTTTGTTCCCTGGGTTCATTCTGTACTGCATTCCACTCCTCTGGAAGTCCAGCTTAACTCGAAGAGCAACTAAAATTAATTTCAGCATTGAAACATGCACAGTTTTCTATATTGTTCAGTTTCTCCAGTTCTTTTGTATGTTTCCCCTCTCAAAGTTACATTGATAAAATGAGGCCAAAAAAGGGATCTTCATATGAAGATTATTTTTGTGCAGTGTTTTAGCAATGCACACTTGCACACCAGAACATTAATAAAATGCCACACAGAAAGAATCTTGATATAACCAATTATACAATCAAATCAAGAGTGCTTCTTTGTTCTTCTTTGCAGTGTCTTTCCAGTGCCTAAATAGTGCACATCATTAATGTACAATAGGGATAGATGAATCTGTCTGTTCCACTCCCTATAGTGTTGGCATTTTTTTTTCAAGCTCAAGCTTATTCCATCCTCTTACAGCATCAGTTTGCTAATGCTTTTGTTTAAAACTCTGTGTGAAAATTCAGCTAGATTTTCATGGGCATGAAAATTCATATACATTCTTCTATGCTGTTTTCTCCAATATATACATTTTTTTGCAAACACATTCCCCCAATATATCCCATTGTGCATGTCACTTTCCCTAATATATGCATTTTTGTATGCATTTTGAGATCAGAGTACAGTACAGTCAAAGTCCAAAACACTGCAGGACGATTGTGTTCTGGTTCATTTATTAATTTGGGATGTGTAAATTAGATCAGTTCATATTAAAATGCAACCCAAACAACTGTTGTCCCCATCCTTAATGTACAGTGTGGAAACTTTGCATGTGCAAATCCAGAAATAATAATTTGCATTTTATTTTTTAAAAACCAGAACAATGGAGGATTCCTAATACATTGATTCATTTGTGGAACACTTCAGGAACAAGATCAGGTAATTCAGAATTCCACATTACCAGGAGAAAGTCCAAATTTGGGGAGTATCCCACCTTTTAACCAATGCATGTTCAATGTTTCACCAACATTTTCAATAGTAAAGAAAAGAGAAAAAAATTCCAAGCTCAAAGAAATAAAGATATTCCACATTTTAAAGATGCACCTCTCTTTTAGGTTTTACATTAATATGTAAACATACATATTTGATATAATGCTGTACCAGAGCAAATGTGCTCTATAAATGTGACTCTTCACTGCTAGAAGGCATCAAATTTAATATGAAGCCCAACTGCTCATAAGGAAAGAAATTCATCTGGCAAAATATCTTTCTTTCTGGTCCCCTGTCTGGTGAATGGAGTCTGTTTGCCCCAAGAACACAGCAGCTGACCAACCATGGTTTATCTCATCTCTTATCCCAAGGATAAGTGAATACATAACTACATGGACTGCAGTTGCTTCCAAGGTAGAGAAAATTATCTAAGGCAGTACACAGAAGTGGCAGGGTACAAGGAAATGGTTAGAGGGTGCAGGGAAGAGTGCATCTGCGTCCTGTTCTTCCTCCTCCCAGGACCTCAGAGCAGCATACATGGATGTATCCATAACAGCAACCCTGTGAGATAGGCCAGTCTGAGAGATAGTCACTGGCCCAAGTCTGCATTTCAAAGCTGAGGAGGAACTTAAACCCAAGTCTCTAGCCCAGCTCTGACACAATTCACCACACCAGCCTTCTGCAATCTGGTGCCCTCCAAATGTGTTGGACTGCAGTTCCCATCATTAACCAGACAGCCTGCCCATGGCTGCACTACACCATACTGCAGACTGCATGAATGAACGACTGACTACTTTTCACTGGTACAGCTCAGGGTGCTGTAAAGGTTTTTTGCAGACATGCTTCCGATTGGCCTGCCAGGTTTATTGCAACTTCCCGCCACTTCGACAAACCGTTACTTTATTTCCCAACTTATAATACACTGAGGATTTTGAGGTTGCATGTTTGGCTGATTGCTTTCTAAGAGTCAAATGACACATTTTAACCATTGCCTATTGTGGCAGCTTTTACCTTGAGGTTCTGGTGGTAATTGCTACAGGAGATGGAAGCATCAGAGTTGCAAATCTTAATGCATGATAGAGCAAACGCTTTGACCGTTCAGCAAAGCTTGATAAACCATGACACAGTAAAGTACCCTGGGGCTTTTATCCTCTGCTCAACTCTGCTTTCATCTTATCCGTTCCCAGAATTAGATGAAAAATAACTCTCCCTCAGTCTGCTGGCTCTGGGTTGTTCTTGTTTTCTCAGCTGAACTTCGGTTGATTAACTTGGAACCCTTGAGCACAGATGCCAAAAGTTGCATTGTCAGTCTCCACAGCCTAATCGTGTGGGTAGTATTTGTAGGGATGTATGAAAGTCACTTATCTTTTCACGGATTGATTCACGGTGGGGGGAGGCGCTCTGTCCTTCCCCCCGGAATCCTTGATGGGGGGGAGGCGATCCAGTCCTCCCCCCCAGAATCCTGCCCGGCTGGATCCGCTCTGCGGCAGCTCCGCGGAGCAGCCGGCCAGGGCCATCCGCAGCTGGAGTTCTGGCCGTGGACTGGCTGGTGCAGCCGCAAATGGCGGCCGCTGTAGTGGCTGCCATTTGCGTCCAGCCCGGCTGCCTTGATAGGCTATGTAAGTATTTATGTAGCCTATCACGGCAGGCAAAAAAAAAAAACGGCGTACGCAAATGGCGGCGGCTACGGCACCCGCCATTTGTGTTCCCTATTTTTCGCCGTTTTAGCCTACGTAAATATTTACGTAGACTATTACGGCAAAATAAAAGGGGGAACGCAAATAGCGCCCACTATGCTATTTGCGTTCCCCTTTTTTTTCGCCGTAATAGCCTACGTAAATATTTACGTAGGCTAAAACGGTGTAAAATAGGGAACGCAAATGGCGACCGCCGTAGCCGCCGCCATTTGCGTACGCTGTTTTGTTTTGTTTTTTGCTTGGCTTGCCGTGATAGGCTACGTAAATTCTTATGTAGCCTATCACGGCAAAGACCAGGATGCAAATGGTGGCCATGGCAGCCGGTCGAAAGACCAGCTGCCGCCGCCAGACCCGCCGCCAGAGCTGCCACCATCCGGAACATCTGCCCCAGGTAAGCTTTGTCCCAGGGGGAATCCGCGGGGGGGGGGCAGGCCATTCCTCCACAGATTTCAGGGGGATTCGGCCTCACTGAAATCCGTGGTGGAATTCTCTGCCATCCTTATGTATTTGGGGATGCCTGAGTACACAAACAGTAACTCCACAAGGGAGCCATGGGGCTTGGATGTCAATGGAACTGACGTCTCTGAGTCAGTGGTTTCCTGGTCTCCTTGTTGGTTTATATTAATAATATTTATGTCCACTGCATCCTTTCAGCTTTGGGCAGGTGACATGATGGTGTGAGAAGAAATGATACAGAAGTGTTGCTAGAACAGCCATCCTCAACTGGGTCCCTTCCAGATGTTTTGGACTACAAGTCCCAGCATTCCTGACCATTGTCATGCTGGCTGGAGCTGATGGAAGGTTTGGGGTTTTAAAAAAGATTTTATTGGTTTTCCAAAATAAAATTATACAAACCAGCACAAAGAAAAAAGAAGATATATAAAAAGAAACATTGGATTTACATCTAATTATTGACAGAGGGTAGTACATTTGACGTATATGTATGTTTTCCCCTTTACCTTACAAACCAAGATATAGGTGGAATTCATAGGCTGTTTGGAGGTTTTCTTCATAATTCTTCACCATAACAGATTATATTTAGGGAGCAATCCTATGGGGAGAGGCAGCCGACTCCGAACTCAGAGGCGACCGCCTATCCAATGCATGGCGGGAGGAGCACGGAAAGGAACGTCCGCACTCCAGCTGCCCTGCCTTCTTGGCTGTATGGCCAGTTTCGGCTCTCTAGCTGCAGGACATCAGAGTGTGGGGTGGGGAGGCCGGATGATGCATAGGAAGCATCGTACCAGCACTTCTGCATTCCCCGCCGCTTTCGCCCTACTCCACAGTGCTCTTACAAGCATGGAGACAATTCATGCTATTTACAAGGGGGTGGGAGCGGGGAGACGGTTCTCTGGGAACCAACCTCGGAGTGCGGGCTCCAAGGTCGGTTCCTGGAAACTGGCCAATCCTCTATGGCTGTCTAGCAGCTATAGGATTGCGCCTTTAGTCTCTCTTCCATAGCTTGAGGAAAGGCTTTGACAAATATTGCTGTTTGATGTCCCTGATTAGTACATATATGAAATAAAATCCTGCCATATTTTATAAAAGTCAGATGTTTTAACTTTGCTTTTGGCTAGTTTCAGTTGGTACATCAATTTTTCTGCCATGGCTATTTGCCACAGTTCCATACCGAGATTTCAGTGTCAGAAATTCTGCAGTTTTCCAACTTTTAGCTATAACTCTTCAGGCTGCCATGAGCAAGACCAAAACAATTTGCGGGCACCAGGTTGGGGAAGGCTGTGCTGGAAGATGCCTGCCAAAGAACTGTCAGGGTAGTTAAAATACATATGTATAAATCAGTCCCAGCCCCCCTTGCCCCCTTAGGGCTCCCGGGTCACCATGCTGCAGTGACAATAGAAGTTACAACTGGCAATATTCCCCTTCTGTGCTATTTATAATGGTACAGTTGCCCAGCTGGAGTTTTAAATCTGAACCTAACAACCCTATGTTTCCAAGGTTCCTTGTCCCACAATCCTCCAAATATCCATTGCTTGTTTTCTTCCTTGATGTGGTGTGTAATCCCAACAAACTGAAAGCTTTTCTTTCCATTACAGAGGCTGGACTGCAAACACCCTGACAGCTGTGTTCCCTTTCCCCTGCATTTATGTTAGGAGACATAAAAAACTAGACATCCCTAGGCCAAATATGCTCCTGTAAGTTGCCTGGCCTCTTAGTTGCCAGCCTAGAAGCTATAAGGTGAGAAACAACCATAACTATGGGAAGACACCACAGTGTCAAATCATTTTAGGGTCCTAATGCTTACCAAAAAATGTGCCTCTATTCTGCAGGAACATTGCAGAGGTTTTCAAAATATCCTCTGTTTTTGTTGCTGGTGAAATTCCGATATCACATTTGGGGCAGATGTTTATGGGACTCATTTTCATATCTGGATGAAATGCCCAGATATCTGGAATGTGAACACGAGCAGGAGAACATGTTCTCTGAAAATGTTCACAAATTCCTGAAGTTGTTCTCATGCTTGAAAAAAAATGCACACTTTTAAAAGCACACTTTTTAATGTACATGTTCATGCTTTACCCCGGGAGGGGGGGGAGTGTTCATTTTCAGTGCACTTTTTTAAAAAATGCACAATTTTCCCCATTTGAATGAAATGAGGAAGAAGAAAAAAGATCACAAAGAAACATGGGAAATGAGGTGAGCTGAACATCAAGTTGGTGTTCTCAGTGTTGTGGCCCAGCTCCAGAGCTGCAGTGGGGCTCACACTTTATAGCCAGAATTTGATCAGAAGTGGTCCGAAAGCGTTTGGGCCTATTCAGCCTGTAGAATGTCGGAATCTGCTTATCTCTGTCAGTGTTCTCAGGGGAAAGCAGGTGGGAGTTAAGTTACTCCCATCCAACTGCTAGCTTCAGCCTTCACAGGGAAGGAAGCTGGGGGTGAGGGTGTCAAAGTTGTCACACAGGCAGAATAGAGACACACTGTTTGGGCAGGAGCCTCACTGATGGGCTTGTCAGTTAGCTGTTCAGGAGAAGGGCTGCCTTCCCTTTTAAGCAGATGCCCAGGCTTGGAACCTTGGCTAGGAACATTCTCATCTTTACTGCCCCAAATCTTCTCTGTTTGGACTTACTATCTACTGAGCCTCTTGAGGCACTCATCACATGGACTCTCCACCAGTGTGGACTCTTGTCTCTTTGAATTTTGTATTGTTAAGAACTGCCATGAAAAGTACTGCTATACTTTTCATAGACCTTGAATTCTTGTTTGCTATAGAATTGAACTCACATAGCCTGGAGATACAAAAGCGGAAGCTGGTCATCGAAATGTCTGCATGTGTGAAATTACCATGGACTTACTCTTGAACCTGTCTTGACTACTGGATTTGATAGGCCTTGACCCATGTAGTGTGGAGGTTTCAACAAAGATTGGACTAAACCTCTGCATGTGTGGATTTGTTTGGTCTTTTTCTAGAACCCTTGTCTTTGATTGCCTGAGATAAATTATGTCAGGAACCTTTCAAGTAGGGATGCATGAACCCCCTACTGTCTGGTCTGGGGGGGGTCTGTGGAGGGGCAATTTGGGCTGCTCAGGGCCCTGCGGAATCCTGCAGACCCCAGTCGCATCAACCAGAGTTGGCAGAGCGGCTCTCCAGCTCCCTATAAGATGTGATACGCTAATGGTGGCGGCCATTAGACTATTATGGGAAAAATAAAGCTGAAAATGGCATGTTGTAGTACACCATTTGTGGCCATAGAGTGCTGACTTTGACCTAAATTGCAGCTGTTTATGGCTGTATTTAGGTCAAAGTAAGTGTTTTACAGCCACAAATGGCATACAGTACGCCATGTATTGCTGTAACTTTCCTGTGATAAGCTAATGGCAGCTGCCATTAGTGTATCGCATCTTCTAGGGAGCCGGAGAGCCACCTTGCGGGAACTCCTCTGGACCCAGAGGTAAGTGCAGAGGAGGTTGGATTCTTTGGAATCTGGTCTCATATGAGTCCACAGAGGAATTATCCAGCACCCCTACTTTTGAGTGCTTTGCTCTGTATTCTGAGCCATAGAGATTGCAACAGGGAAACCAAGTTGTCTGGATCTCTAACACAGTTATAGTTATTAGCTTTGGATTGTTTAGGAATTACTTATGGGACCTATAGCTGATTGTCACCAGCTATCTGTTTTCTAAAGAACGTAACCATTAAGCTTGTACCATGGGATTTGCTACAATAAAAGAGTCTCACTGTTTGGGGTGTCCTGTATCAGAATGCTAGAGTGTGTGCCTGAAAGCAGGCCCGCCCACGACAAACAATCTGGATGATCGCAAAAACCACTTCTTCATCCATCCCTACTTTGGAGATGGTGCCTTCTTTTATCTGCAAAGTCGTTGCATCTGATGCAGCACTCCACTCGGATCTCTTATTTCAGAGCAGCTACCCATGATGTTCACTGCTGCATACTTATTAAAAGCCGTTCAGACCCAGCATCTAGTCAGCTTAATTACAGCCCATGGACAGGTGCCATCACGCCAGGCTGTAACTTGAATCTGCCCAGATGTTTGCAAGAAAAGGCAGCTGATACTGGTTCCTTGGTCTGTAGCTGTACTAATTTATTGGCTTCCACTAACAACTGCCAATTGCCTAGCAAGGGAAGGAAGTCGTATCTCAAGGTTATGATGTCGTCAGATGGCCATATTTTATATCTATAGTACTCTGGCAATAAAGCAGGAGGGGGGGGAGTTTGAAATTACTTTTTACTTTCACACAATACATACTAGCAAGAATGACATGGAGCATGCAAATGAATTAACTCCATTTCAATCAACTTTGCACCACTTACATGAATAAAAAGTGTGGATAAAGCATTGTTCCACACTCCTTGCATCCCAGAGTAGTAGGAAATTTCAAGGGCAGTCTTTTACAATGGGAGTTTGCTTATGAGTGGAGCAGTGGATGCTTGTGGCGTGTATGTATAGGAACATAGGAAGCTACCTTATATGAAGTCGCACCCTTGGTCCATTGAACCCAGTATTGTCGACACTGACTGGCAGAAGCTTTCCAGGGCTTCAGGTAGGAGCATTTCCAGCCCTACCTGGAGATGCTGGGGATTGAACCTGGGACCTTTTGAATGCAAAGCATGTGCTCTACCACTAAGCTACAGCCCTTCCCCTATACAGGGTATATTCTGAAATAAATAGTAGCAGAAAGGAGCCCAAAGAAGCTGCAGTGGTCTTTAAAGCATCACCAGTTCCCCCACAGGAATGACAAACTTCTGAAGCTCCCCAAACTTGCCACCCACCTGCAAAAGTGTGGTTTGTTTCTCTTCCTCTTCCTACATTAAAGCTTGTGTTGAATGGTTCCATATCCCACCCTGGGAGATAGATACACTGATGTACATTCACAGCTCTAGGAACATGAACTAACCAATTAAACATATTTAGCAAGCTTAAGAGAGCTTGGCAAGATGGTTAGCTGAAGAGAAAATTTAGAGAGATGGGCATCTCTTATCATCATCATCGTATTCCCATAATAACACATTAAATTAGGAGGAATGTCCAGATTCTGTGTGATGGTGTTTATAAAAGCATAACAACAACAACAACAATAGATTTTTTTCTCAAATATGGCCATGGTCCAAACTGACTGAAGTTCCCTTTTGTGTTTAAAATGAACCTTAAAGGTACATGAGTATTTAAATGCATAGTGCATAGTTAAAGCATGGAATTCAGAACCAAAGCAGATATTACTTTAAATCCATATCTAGCAGCTATGTATTTTTTTTTATCGTTTGTACCTTAGAGTAGGTGCAGTAGGCCCAATCCAGACTGGGCCCATAATGAGGGGAAGAATTAAACCCCCACCATGCCAGGCTCCCAATCTGGATTGGGCCCCCAGCACCTACTCTAGAATAAAATTGAGAAACAAAAATGTAGCTGCTAAATATGGATTTAATGTCTGCTTTGGTCCTCACTATTGTGATTTGTGGAAGCCATGGAAGCTCACTGGGTGACTTTTGGGCCAGTCACAGACCCTCAGCCTAACCCAAGCGTCTGTGCATTTTAGACCCTCTGCATTTTATCATCACAGGGTTGTTGTGCGGATAAAATGGAGAGGATTATGTACACCTCCTTGGGTTCCTTAAAGAGGAAAAAGGTGAGATATAAATGCAATCAATCAATCAATAAAAAATAGGTTTCTAGGTACAGCAAAGTTGTTCCTATTTCTTCATATGGGCTAGATTGTGGCAGTCCGAAGAAGGAGCCATTTTGTTGGTGGAAAGGAAGTTATGGCTCCAAGCCAATGACAACATAGGTAAAGCTCCAATCTGAACTGGTTAAAAACTTGGCTACTTGGAAATTAACTATCTAAGAAATATGTGGACAGGTCCTATGCATGTTTACTCATTCCATTATAAGCTCCATGGCGATTGATTGCATTTCTATACCGCTCCATAGCTGAAGCTCTCTGGGCAGTTTACAAAAGTTAAAACATTAAAATACAATCTACAAAGTTTAAAAGCCATTTACATAAAAGCATATGGACAATATATACAAACAACATATAACTAAAAAAACTTTGAACTAAAAACAATTTAACAAAAAAAATCAAACAATAAAACAACACAACTTAAAACAACACAACTTAAAAACAGTATACACAAGTCAGCAAAAAGAACAAGAGTTCTAAAAAGGGAAGGCCTGTTGGATGAATGAGGTTTTCTCATAAGTAAGCGTGCACCAGATTGCAGCCTTGCAGCAAGATCCCAAGCATGTTATTATGTTTGTTTATTTAGATTAAACAAACAAACAACAGGGCTATTATTCCCTTTGTGTTCAATGTTTGTATGGTTGTCATTACCTTTCCATTGGTAAAAGTTCTCCTAAGGGGAAAACAACGCTCAATGAATGAAATATTAGCCTGTGTAGAAAACTGGAAACTAGTTCAGCCCACTGGACGGCCTGGGTTATGAGAGATCTGCTCACTTGTGTGCTCCTGGTTGCCACTTTTTTTTTTAACTGTCCCTGTGGCTTTAACTGCAGCCTGACAGACAGAACCTCTCTAGGTAAAGCTCTTCCTGACATGGATAAATGTGATGGAGAAAGCTCACCTGAAGAATTTCATTCTGTTGCGCTATTGTTAAAGGGGCTGGAATAGGAACATTCAAGAATGCGGCAAATATATTTTAGTTGGAATGGCGACTCAAAAGATCTCTCTTTTTACAATCTGATCCTAAATACTGTTTTTTGAAAGAAAAGCCCACTGAGTCCAAGGGAATGTACTCCTTAGCAAGGATGCAGTTATGAATATGAGAAACCAGAGGGAAAAAACCCTGATAGGAACTGTGGTTTGGGGAAACTAAAGTGCAATGTTTTGCGGGGAAGGTGTTTAGTGTGGCTCTCCAGCTCTATTTAAGGCCAGCCAAACCAGTTAGAAAGTAATGGCTGGGTTCACTGGATTCAAAGGTAAGAGGACCTTTATAGGTGGGAGGGACAGACTGTTGTTTTACCATCCATTTCTCATCTTGTCTATGATAGCAGGGTGAAGGTTTTAAAATGTCATTTCATTTAGTCTTTTAGATAACTGCAATGTGTGTTTCTTCTGCATGAAGGTTTTTTATTTATTTATTTGATTTATTAGCCAGCTACTCTAGGCGGTGTGCAATACTAACAACAACATGAAATACAACGAATGTATGCATGTACCAATTGCCAGCATGGACTAGCAATTCCAAAATACAAATGTGTTATTATGGTATAAGTGAAGAGCATTCTTAAGTGCACATCTATAGCATATGGAGTGCTTCCCAGAATGCAAAGCTGCTGCACAACCTAAAGTTTGTGTTCTATGCTGGCGTATATTCCTAGCACCCAAGTTAACTCCAATAGTACGCAAGGATACCTGCTGTACTTGATAGGGTGATGAGATATAAAGATGTCAAAACTGTACTGTTTCTAGGAGTTGAACAGAACAGAACTTCAGCACATGCAGTATTCCTCAGTCTTACATAGCAAGCTGTATCTAGGAAATCTCCATTTTAGATAGTAGCTACTAAAAGCACAGAATTCCTCTTTGCATCAAATCATGCTTGTACCTGGATGGTCACTACCTATTTGGGAGGGTGTGTGTGTGTGTGTGTGTGCAGAACCTCTTTCAACCTGAGGGCTAAATTCCATTTTCAAAAACTTATTGGTGGCTGCGTTCGGGTGGGGTGGGGTGGAGCCAATGGCAAAGGATACTCCCCCCTGCATATTTTTAGCTTTAAAATAATACAGCCCTAGGAGAGGCATTTCCACCTTTTAAAATAGGGGGGGGAATCCCCCCCAAAGGGGGAACCACCAAACAATTGGTGGTAGAGGGGAAAGGGATGGGGTCAGGTTAAGGGGGGACTTTCTGCAGAACCATGGAGGGCCAAATCTGGTCCTTAGGCTTAAGGTTCTATACCCCAGGCCTATTGTATGGATTAGTTGTATGAGTTGAACCTGGGGGAATCTCTTCCAGAATAAAGCTATAGTGTACTGTAGTACTTGAAGCATACTACAAACATATTAAAGAGTTGGGTGGTTCAAGGGGAGGGTTATTCTGTAAGAGCTACAAGGAAGGGATGGGGAGTTGCTCAGATGGAAGTTGTGCCCCTACTGTAATCACTATAGGTGTAGGGTTGCAACAAGTTGCAAAATCAACAGGTATGTAACCTCACAACAGGTGAGATGATACAACAGGTTGCAAAAATCAATTGATATTACAACTTGGATATAGCATCTCCAGTTTCAGGCAGTTGTGGAAAGGAAATGCACAAAGACGGAGAACGTGATCAATGGGAGTGATCGCTACTGTTATGTAATCCTAAAATCTGGGACAACTCGTGGTTTTGAGCAGCGGAATACCTTCCCTAGACTGATTTGAGCAGTGCAGAATACTAGCAAATAGGAAAGAACTGATTATTAATCAGTGTGGGGAGGGGTCTAAACATCAGTTCCTGCTTAGAGATCTAAACTAGAAGTATTTGTTCTTTGGACTTGGTAATGGAAGACCACAGCTGGGCATTCTGGGTTGTCTTGATATCTCTGTCTTGCAGGCTGCATATTGGTGGCCATCAGATACAAGCTTCCCACTCGAGTCTACAGTCCTACTGCAGCAAGCTTCAGACATGGGGAATGAGCAATGCATCCAGATCTCTGGTGAGTCTGATGAGATGGAAGACCACACAACTCAGCTGGAAAGAAGCTCTGAGGAGCTACCAGCTGGAGATGCATCACCTGATCTGGCACACAGAGCAACGGAGACTTGCTTTGGTGAAGAGTGTGTAGGCCGGGCTGTCCAAAAGCAGAATGAGCTTGATGATGTCTCCTTAATGTCTGTATCAGGAACCACTGAGGCAGAAGACCATGTCCATTATAAGTCATTGATAGAAACAACTCGGGAAGAACAGATTGCTTATCTAGAAGAACTGCTGCCTCCACATGGTAAACAACAAACACTTGACCTGGAGGTGAAGGCAGAGGATGCAACGGAAGATCCTGGACAGATTCAGGCTTTGTCTGGTGTCCTGAACCAAGGGTCTGCAGAGTCTGATGAGAATCTGACCCTTGTACTAAACAAAGAGGTGCCTCTGATCCCAGAATAAAGAAAAGGCTGCTCCGTTGCACCTGTTGGACTCTGTGGTACCATCAGCTTTCACTACACCTTCATGATGTGTCTTGGAGCATCTTTTGAGAAGCCGTTAGACTTCAGTGCTATTGGAAGTGAGAAGGAGAGAAGCCTACGTTAACACTGGTTAAGAAGCCTACTGTAACCTGAAGCACAGAAATGGAAGGACAATTAATTTGGGAGAGGGCATAGACTCAGTGGCCTTTAGGATGTTTCTGCCTTGGTGTAGTAACATTCCACATGTCTGAGACATCACTAGTTTGCCTTCTTTCACTCGTTTTGGTCACACCCTCACACTCGCTCTTGTCCTTCACAGATGAAATAAGCCAATTGTGTCACTGCATGGGTTCCTCTGGATTAATTGCATTCTGCTGGGATTAATGTGTTAATTAATAGCGTTTGAATGCCTCTTGGCCTGGGAAGTATTGAAAGGAACATGGGAAGATGGATGTGTCATTGTATTTATTATAAATGTGAGTAAAAAGCTGTTTTACTTATCCTGGTGTGGTGGCTTTCTCTTTGGCCTCGAGAACACACACACACACACACACACACACACACCCCCAGTCCTCATCAAGGCCTGCCCTACATAGTTCCGCTTGCTGCTTACTTCTGCCCATGTAGCTGGGTACAGGATCTCATGGCTGCATAATAGGCTGTCGGTACCTCAAATTGGTCAGAGGTCACAAGCATGGTATGTTGTCATACAAGTTGTAGATACCAGTGTGCAGTGTGAGAGGAAACGCCAATATTGGTGATGCTGATTAAAGTACAATTGGAGGTGGGGTGGGGGAAGCCTAAATTGCCACTATGTAAGGGGTAGACAGTGTAGGTGATTAAGAATGCCAAAGACTTTAATCCAGAGAAATTGAGATGTGGCCTTCTTAGTTGTGAAGCATATAAACAGAACTGTCCTGCTGGAATGGACCAAATGTCACTCTGATTCAGTTTCTTTGACTAGTTGCCAGACCCTTCTAGGAAGCTCACAGATGGATCATGAAGGTAACAGCAGTTCCCTTTTCTGCACTAGCAGCTGGCATATATTTTGAGTTATGCTGCAGTCAGCCTTAGGGCTGAAGATGTCTTTTAGGTGGTTATGGGGATGGATGAATCTGCCTATATCTGGTCAATGTCAATTTTGCATGTATTTAATCATATCTCTGCTCCTCCTTCTAATTTCTGCCTTTGTCTGCAAATTTAAAACCCTCATTTGCACATCCATTTAATTTTGTATGCAATTTCCCCTAATATATACATTTTTTGAGCTAAAAACTGTATTGCAAAATCCAGGGAAGTATGGAGTCCAAAGGATAATAATCAGCATATATGTCTAGGAAATGCAAATTAGGGTTTTGCTTAAAAATGTAGGCCAAATGAAATTCTTCCCCATCCCTAGGTGTTACAGTCAATAACTAAGAATTTGTCTGCAAATGCTTGGGCAATGCCCTCTATATTCCATGGGGCACCTTGGTATGATTGCTCTGTGTTCCTTCTCCAAACAGTGATCAGCAAGATTTCGTCTTTACCATTAACACGATAACTTTGTCTGAGATTGTTCCTCCTTCCTCTCTTTTGGCTGTACCTACAAAATGAGAAGGACTGTAAGAGCTGCCAGTGTGTCTTCATTTGTTGAATTATGGGCACTTCTTGTCTTCCCCTTTGGACCAGGCATGTTGAATGAAAAGTAGGGAAGTCAAAATGTTTGGATATTGAAGGATGGTTGCTCCTATAGAGCATTCTTCCCCACCCTGGTAGCCTCAATTCTATTCCTGTCGAACTACCATGAACCATAGACATTCTGGTGGATGCTTGTCATTCTCTACCAACACAAGGTGAGGAGTGAATTGAGGATTCCATGTCATGTGAATGATTATGTGTGCAAAAACTGGGAATGAGAATCATCCTAGATAATGATATACCACATAGCTGTGGTCTCATCTCGGGATACAGTCCTATTTCACTCTCTATCATTCAGTTCATACTCATTGGACATCACATTTGGACGTTGGCCAACAGTATGACATCTATTGTTCTTATATTTTCTGTGAGAAGGGGCAACCACTTCTTGATAATTACATTCTCACCTCTAATTAAAAGCCCTGCAGTGCTGTGAAAGCCAGCAAAACACTTGACAGTGATTAATAAACTCTTATTCTGTAATATTTTATTTTGGTAATTGTAATGATTGCTTTTCTGTGACCTTTGTTTAATCTGGACATCAGCTGAAATATGGTCTCGGTGATATCCACATCCCTCACCTCATGCATAATCTTCCTTCCCGGTCTGGCTAGGACGTGTCTTTTGTCAGCTTCCATAAACGAGACTCTGTTATAATAGGGTTATATCCAATGTTAATCTAGCAAGTCCCATTCATTTTAGCGGGTCTGCTCTAAACAGAACTAACATTGGATACAACCCATAGTACCTAGCATAGCCGGTGCACTCCAGCTGCATTCTGTTACAACCCCCCCATCACTTCCCACCAAGGCCACGGAGTGTGCTTCTGAGGATGATGGGAGTTGTAGTCAAGGACATCTGGCAGGCACCAGACTGGGGAAGTCTGACTAGCTCTTAGACAGCACTTCTGAGTGCTATTATTACATTTCTATCCCTTCCATCCTCCACAGAGCTCATACTGGTGTGATACACAGGCTTTCTTGCTGCTCTCACACACAGGTATTGACCAGACCTGTTTACTTTCAGCAGGGTTGCTGTATCCAACATGTCTTCAGACCAATATTCTGTTATCCTCACAACAGTTACAACAATTCACATCAGTTATGTTATCCTTGTAAGGTGGGCTAGTGTTATTGTTCCAATATTGCAGTGTAGGAAGTGAAGCTGACTCTAGGGGAGAATATTGTTTTTCCTACCACCATCTACTGGAAACAAGATTTGAATAGGTGACTGCCTGGCCCACAACCTTATCTACTACTCTGTGTCTTTTCACTGTAACAATTCTGATGTTTGATGTCAGTAGAAGTAAGAACTAAGAGCTTCCAATTTGCTACAAGCACAGGTTTGAACCCCACCACAATAAACATGTTACATCTAGAGTAGGGATGTACGAAAGTCACTTACCTGTTTGCGGATTATGTTGATGGTGGGGGGGAGGCGTTCCGTCCCTCCCTTCCGAATCCTGGCCAGCCGGCTCCGCTCCACAGGGATTCTGTGGAGCCGCCGGCCGGCTCCGCCAGCAGCCGGACATCCAGCCGCTGGCTAGCAGGGATGCAAATGGCGGCGGCCGTAGCCACCGCCATCCCTGCAGTCAGCCGTGATAGGCTACGTAAATGTTTACGTAGCCTATCACGTCTGACTTTAAAAAAAAAAAATGCGCGTACGCAGATGGCGGCGGCCATTCGCGTTCTTTATTTTGGCACGTCTTAGTCTACATCAAGATTTATGTAGACTACTACAGTGAAAATAAGGGGAACGCAAATAGCGTAGCAGACGCTACGCTATTTGCGTTCCCCTTATTTTCGCCATCTTAGTCTACGTAAATCTTGACGTAGACTAAGACGTGCCAAAATAAGGAACGCAAATGGCGGCAGCTGTGGCTGCCGCCATTTGCGTACGTGCGTTTTTTGTTTAAGTCAGACGTGATAGGCTACGTAAAGATTTACGTAGCCTATCACATTTTTTTTTTAAACCTAGCCGTGATAGGCTATGTAAATCTTTACGTAGCCTATCACGTCTTCTTCTTTTTTTTTTTAACTGGAAATGGTGGCGGCGGCAGCCGGTTGGAAGACTGGCTGCCGCAGCCACCGCCACCGAACCGCCGCCGGAGCCGCTGCCGCCCGGAAGATCTGCCCCAGGTAAGTCTCATCCTGGGGGGGGCAGGCCGTTCCACCACCGATTTCGGGGGGCTGAATGCACTGGCATTCAGCCTCCCCGAGATCCGTGGCAGAATTCTCTGACATCCCTAATCTAGAGACATATGGGAAACTTACTTCAATTAATTTTCACCAGAATTTATCCAGCTCACACCTCCCAGAACCAAATGCAGACCCAGATGCAATTTGTGTGGTCAAAGCCCATACAATTTCCAAGTTTGCACTGTGGTTCATGTTAACAAATAAAAATGCATTCAAAAAGTGTACAGTTGAAAACTGCGCATGAAATTTCATACTTTTGAAAAATGCACACAAACATGCTTTAATCCATGGGGGAAAAGATGTGGGAATTTTACAAATGCACACAATTGATAAGTACATTTGGGGAAATACACATTAAAATGTACATTTTTTTGTGTGAAAAGAAAACGAGTCTCATAATCTAAGGGTGCAATCCTATGGCTGCTGGTCAGTGGCTCGATGGCCATCGGGCAGGTCGTTTCCCAGGAACTGACCTCAGAGCCCGCGCTCTGAGGTTGGTTCCCAGGAACCGACCCTCAGCCCCTCCCGCATCACCTCGTAGGCAGCACGGATTGGCCCTGTGCTCCGTGCTCGTAAGAGCAGCATCAAGGGGCAAAAAAAGGGGCGTTCCCAGGAGCAGGGTGGGGAGATTGGAAATGCCAGTGCAACACATCCTATGTGTCATCCGTCCACCATTTCCTGCACCTGAGGTCCCGCAGCTAGACAGCGAAACTCAGCTGTCTAGCTGCAAAAACAGGGTGGGGGGAGCGAGGAGGAGATCCACTCCTCATCACTCCTCCTGCACTGGATAAGTGGTCGCCCCCGGGTCAGAGGTGACCATTGATCAACATAGGATTGCTCCCTAAGAGCACAATCCTATGCAAGTTTAGACAGAAAGGAGGTCCCACAACTCCCAGCATTCCCCAGCCAGCATGACTGGTTGGGGAATGGTGGGACTTGTAGGACCTTTTTCTGTCTAAACATGCATGGGATTGTTCCCTAATATGAGTCAGAATGAATTTGGGGTGGAATTCAGAGAATCTTGACAAGCTTGAGTTTTGCTGATTCCCACAGCCCCAGTTACATCCTTGGAACAAAGCTGTCTTCTATGGGGTGGCGGGAGGGAGGGAGGAGCTATTTAACATTTACTTTAAGTTCCTTTGTAGCCTGCCTCTATTTCCACTGTTTCAGGGGCTGGGACAAATCCCTCATTGCCTAAGACATATTTATAGATCTGCCTCACAATCCCCCCCCCCCCGCTGCTATCACTACCACACAGGGTGCATGAGGAGAGTCATCCCCACACAACCTGTTCCCAGCAAAATACGGCTCTTTATAGCCCACCAAACAGCTGTTCAGTAGGGTGGCAGGACAGGAGCTCAATTTTAGAAGGAAACAGGCCATGTAGGAATGGCTCTTCTTGCACATCTAGGATGGCCACTTATGAATTGCCCCCAAAGAGGAAATACATCACCAAAAAGAGGACACAAGAGGACAGTGATTTCCCTAACATTTGCATATGCTAATGTATAGATGCAAATTTAGAAATAACTATTTGAATTTCAGCAGCAATACAGCACATCGTACCATAATGTGAAAGATAGTAACCAGGTGACCTGTGTACCTCCTCCTCCTCCTCTGAATGGGCAGTGGTTCTTATGGATCATTATCTTTAAACTGGTCTTAGACCAGACAGCCCTTCAGGTAGAAGGGCTTCAATAACAGATGTGGGGATGGCGGAGAATTCCACCACAGATTTTAGTGAGGCCGAATGCACTGGCATTCGGTCCCCTGAAATCCGTGGCAGAACGGCCTGCCACACCCCGCCCCCCTGCAGATTTCCCCTGGGACGAAGCTTACCTGGGGCGGATGTTCCAGACGGCAGCGGCTCCGGCGGTGGCGGCTGGTCTTTTGACCGGCTGCCGTGGCCGCCATTTGCATTCTGGTCTTTGCTGTGATAGGCTACATAAGTATTTTCATAGCCTATCACGGCAAGCCAAGCAAAAAAACAACAACAATGGCGTACGCAAATGGCGGCAGCTACGGCGGCTGCCATTTGAATTCCCTATTTTTCGCCGTTTTAGCCTATGTAAATATTCACGTAGGCTATTACGGCGGAAAAAAAAGGAATGCAAATAGCGCCCACTACGCTGTTTGCGTTCCTCTTTTTTTTCGCCGTAATAACCTACATAGGCTAAAACGGTGAAAAACAGGGAACGCAAATGGCTTCTGCCATAGCCGCCACCATTTGCGTACGCCGATTTTTGTTTTTTTGCCTAGCCGTGATAGGCTACGTAAATACTTGTGTAGCCTATCACGGCAGCCTGGCTGGATGCAAATAGCAGCCGCAGTAGCCTGTTCATGGCTGGAAATCTGGCTGTGGATGGCCATCATGGCCCTGGCTGGCTGCTCCGTGGAGCCGCTGCGGAGCGCAGCCGGCCGGGCAGGACTCCAGTGGGGAGGACCAGATCGCCTCTCCCCCCCGTCGAGGATTCTGGGGGAAGGGACGGAGCGCCTCCCCCCTCCCCCCAAGAATCAATTCCATGAAAAGGTAAGTGACTTTCGTAAATCCCTAAACAGATGACAAAGAAAAGGCAGAGGTGCTCAATTCCTACTTTGGTTCAGTCTTCTCCCAAAAGAGGGTCTATGACCCCCCTGGCAAAGGCGAAGTACAGGCTGAAGGGGCAGGATTGCAGCTTGAGATCGATAGGCATATGGTCAAGGAACACCTAATTACTTTGAATGAGTTCAAATCTCCAGGGCCAGATGAACTGCATCCTAGAGTAATAAAGGAACTGGCAGAAGAACTCTCAGAACCACTGTCTATTCTCTTTGAGAAATCATGGAGGACGGGGGAAGTGCCAGATGACTGGAGGAGGGCTAACATTGTCCCTATCTTCAAAAAAGGTAAAAAGGAGGAACCTGGCAACTGCAGACCAGTCAGTCTGACATCAATCCCTGGGATTGATGTCATCAATCCCCACACCAATCCCTGCAGGGCGGTGGGGGGGGCAGCGGGGGCGGCAGCAGTGGTGGCGGCAGGGGCAGCGGGACAGTGGCAGCACTGGCATTTGGCCCCCTGGAATCCGTGGTGGAACAGCCTCTTGCCCCCGCCCGCCTGCCCCACGGAACCCCCCGGGACAGCACTTACCTGGGGCGGATGCGGCGGCAGCTGCGGAAGGTGTGGCGGGGGTGGGGGCGGCGGCAGGTGCGGCGGTGGCTGCAGGTGCAGCGGCGGCGGCAGGTGCGGTGGCAAGGGCAGCGGCGGCAGGGGCAGCGGCGGTGTGGGCAGTGCAGCGGCGGCGGGGGTGGCGGCATGGGCGGCAGGTGCAGGGATGGCGGAAGGTGCGGCGGCGGAAGGTGCGGTGGCGGAAGGTGCAGTGGTGGCGGAAGGTGCAGTGGTGGCGGAAGGTGCGACAGCGGAAGGTGCGGCGGCAGGGACAGCAGGGGCGGCAGTGGCAGGGGTGGCGGCGGAAGGTGCGGCGGTGGCAGCTGAAGGTGAGCCGGCGGAAAGTGTGGCAGCGGGAGCAGCAGCAGGTGTGGCGGCGGGGGGCGCAGCGGCGGCTGGTCTCCTGGCTGGCCACGGCTGGGCGCAGCATATTCAAATGGCGGCGGCTACGGCAGCCACCATTTGCGTTCGCTATTTTTAGCCGTTCTAGCCTACGTAAATATTTATGTAGGCTAGAACGGCGAAAAATAGCGAACGTAAATGGTGGCCACCATATTCGCCGCCATTTGCGTACGCGTTTTCTTTACTTTGCCTTGATAGGCTACGTAAATATTTACGTATCATTTACGTAGCCGCTGCCATTTGCGTCCCTGCTGCCCAAAGGTTGGATGTCCGTCTGCCGGCAGAGCCATCCGGCGGCTCCACAGAATCCCCACGGATCGGATCCAGCTGGGCAGGATTCCGGGGGGAGGGATGGAGCGCCTCCCCCGACGTCGAGGATTCCGGGGACAGGGATGGAGTGCCTCCCCACCACCACCCAAAGCAGATCCGTGAAATGGTAAGTAACTTTCATACATCCCTATCCTGGACACACTTACCATGGAGTAAGTCCCATTGGAGTCAATGGAGCTTACTTCTTAGTAGACATGTATAGGGTTGCACTTTTAATTAACATTCTATTGTTTTGTCTGCTTTTAATTGTCAGTTTGTTTTCATGGTATATTATAGGGATGTACAAAAGTCACTTACCTTTTCGTGGATTCTGTTCATGGTGGGGGGGAGGCGTTCTGACCCTCCCCCCGGAATCCTCGACAGGGGGGAGGTGATCCGGTCCTCCCCCCCGGAATCCTCGGCAGCCGGGCTGTGCTCCGCCGCGGCTCCGCAGAGCAGCCGGCCAAGCCCAGGCCAGGGCCGTCCGCAGCCGGATTTCCGGTCGCGGAGAGTTCTGGGTAAAAAAAAAAAAATCGCATATGCAAATGGTGGCGGCTACGTCCACCACCATTTCCATTCCTTATTTTTCGCTGTCTTAATCTACGTAAATATTTACGTAGACTAAGAAGAAGAAAAGAAATGGGAACGCAAATAGTGTACTGGGCGCTATTTGCATTCCCCTTTCTTGTCTTCGTCTTAGTCTACGTAAATATTTACGTAGACTAAGACAGCGAAAAATAAGGAACGCAAATGGCGGCGGCTGTAGCCGCCGCCATTTGCGTACACGGTTGTTTTTGTTGTTTTTTTACCCAGACGTGATAGGCTACGTAAAGATTTACGTAGCCTATCACGTCTATGGGGCAGGGGGAAGAAAAAAACACAGACTGCAAATGGCAGTAGCAACAGCTGGTCGGAAGACCAGCCATCGCCAAAGCCGCCGCTGGAGCTGCCGCCGTCCGAAACATCCACCACAGGTAAGTCTCATCCCGGGGGGATCCGCGGGAGGCGGGGGGGTGGCAGGCTGTTCCGCGATGGATATTGTGGGGCCGAATGCACTGGCATTCGGTCTCACCGAGGTCCGTCGCGGAATTCTCTGACATCCCTAGTATATTATAGCAAGCTTCACTGAGCAAAATGGCAGGACAAAAGAAGAATGAATCAACCGACCAATAAAACATTAGTGCTCCTGTACAATGTTGGAAATCCAGGCATAGACACAAGAAGGCTTCTTGGAGAGGTACTTGCGGTACTATGCATAAATATTTTGTACCTTCTTATGATCCTTGTTGCTTTAACTGCATCCTGTCACCCAGAACCTGTCCAGCTGAAGCTCTTCTTAGCAAGGGTAAAAGTGGCAGGGAAAGCTTCACCTGAAGAATTTCTGTGTTAAAGATACAGGAATGGGAACATCGCTCAAGAAGGTGGAAACTGTATTTTGCTTGAGCGCCTGTTGAAATCTCTCTTTTTACATCCTGATTGTAAACATGTTTACAGGGCAGGTGGGTTTCTACTTAATTCAGTGGAATTTAGTAGATCCTACACAAGACTATGAGGAAATGGGAAACGTGATAGGAGCTGGGGTCTGGAGGAACTAAAGCACAGTGTTCTGCAGGGAAGTAGTTGGGTGTGGCTACCCAGCCCTATTTAAGGCCAGCCCAACGAGCTCAAGTAATAAGGGTATTTATTCAGCTCACAGGTAGGAAGCTTTTTGTATACTTAAGTAGGGGGTGGCATTATGCTGTTTGGTTAACATTTGTTTTGTATCCTGGCTGTGGTGAAAACATAAAACTACTACAGGGGGAGTAAATGTAGGTGATAATTTTAAATTGCTGTTGGGTGCTGTTTAGACAATAGCAAGTTATTGCTTTCATGTCTGACTTCTCCTGGTGTGGGTGCTAATTAGCTGCATGGAATAGCAATGCCAAAATGCTACTGTTTTGATATAGCCTAATAAAAGTGGCCATCTAAACAGTGAACTCATGGTAAAAATAGGATGCTCCCTAGCCTGTAGAGAGGTGCATAAACAGGGGTCCCCTTTTTATTTTGGGGGTGGACAATTAGCCCTAACTTTAACTATCAACATTGAATGAGAATACTTGTTAACTCTTTAAGACTTCAATCCAGAGTGTTTAACAGTAGTTATAATGTGCCAGATGTGAAGAAGTACAGTAACATTTCTCCATCTCTCAATAATGGAGTAGGAGAAAACTGGCATAAGCACCTTCTTATGTAGGGATGAGGAAACGTATACCTACCCAAGCTGCCAGCCTTTAGAGAACTGCTATCAACTTTACACAAGGCCATCTTAGTGCCTTGGCTTGAATGAATGGGCTTCTTCCCATTCCACGGAATAGGGTAGAGGTGAGAGACCTTTTGGATTATGGGTTGTTACAGCCATTAATGAGAATGGCTACATTCTCATTAATGTACATTCTACACTGTACATTCTACACTGGAAAGAGTGAGGAACTGTAGTTCCAGGCAGCTCTCTAAAGGAAATGTGCTACCTTCAGGAGAACCTCATGAATTGGTTTGACACAACATTTCAATGTAGTTCTTCCAACCCTGTATTTGGAGTACTTTATTCAGGGCAGGACAATATTTTCCCTAGACTGAACTGAGCAGTGCAGAACACTAGCAAATAGGAAAAAACTTATAATTAATGGGTGGGGGTGGGGGTGGGGGTGGGAGAGGGGTCTAAACTTCCATTCCTGCTTAGACATCTAAAATAGAAGTATTTGTTCTTCTGAACTGGTAATGGAAGACTGGGTGGATTCTCGACTGGGTATCCCAGGTTGTCTTGATAACTGTCTTGCAGGCTGCATATTGGTGGACAGCAGATACAAGCTTCCCGCTTGAGTCTACTACAGTTCTACTGCAGCAAACTTCAGACATGGGGAATGAGCAATGCATCCAGATCTCTGATGTGCCTGATGAGATGGAAAACCACTCAACACAGCTGGAAAGAACCTCTGAGGAGCAACCAGCTTGGGAGGCTTCAACTGATATGACCCCAAGGCAGGATGAGGTTAAGGATACAACCTTAATGCCTGTGTCAGAAACCGCTGAGGCAGAAGAGCAGTTTCATCATGATTCTTTTCTAGAAACAGCTCAGGAACAGATTCTTTATCTGGAAGAACTGCTGCCTCCACATGGTAAAGAAACACTTGGCCTGGAGGTGAAGGCTGAGGATGCAACAGAAGATGCTAGACAGAGTCAGGCTTTCTCTGGTGCCCTGGACCAAGAGTCTGATGAGAATCTGACTCCTGTGCAAAACAAAGAAGGCAAGCTTCAGGGGCTTCTGATCCCAGAAGAATGTGCTACTGCCCCTGTTGGTGATGGCGAGGCTAATGCAGATGTTGCAGCACCATCTGGGCACTGATTCTGATCTGAAGTACCTAACACTGAAGACAGCACCTTCATGATGCCTCTCAGAGGACTTGCCAAGGAATTGTCAGTATTCAACACTCTGGAATGAAAAGGGGTGGCTTCTGCTACAGTGGTTAAGAAGTCTCCTATACCCTGAAGTGGGAAGAGAGCTGGGGGGTGGGTGGGATGGATTTGGGGCCATGCATAGACTCAGGCTGAATCTACACATAGCAGTTATACCATTATCATAACTATTGGTGCCCATTGGTGTCATGTGCACCGTTATGATAATGGTATAACTGCTATGCGTAGATTCAGCCTCAGTGGCCTTTGAATGTCTCTGCCTTGGTGTATTAATACGGTACTCTGTTCCACTTGTCCTAGACATCACTAGTTCCCCCCTGCTTTTTTCACTCGTTTCAGTCACACCCTCACAATCACTCTCGTCCTTCACTGACGTAATAAGCCAGTTGTGTCACTGCATGAGTTCCTCAGGATTAATTGCACTCTGCAAGGATTAATGTGATAGCATTTGAATGCCTCCTGGCCTGGGAGGTATTGAAAGGAGTGTGGGAAGCGAGCACTCATTTTGCAGCAAGAATGGAACTGTCATTTTAAATGTGAATAAAAAGCTGTTTTTCTTACACTGGTGTGGCGGCTTTCTCTTCTGCCCCCAGAACTTGCGCTTTGTGATTTTGCATTGTGATTGCTCTTGTTTACCTCTGGAACGTCTCCACAGGTGGCCAGGGTTGGGATCTGGTGGCAAAGGACAGTATTTGTTACACTTCCTATGGGGCAGAGATCAAAATTGCCATGCATTTTGACCCAAGCTTTTGGTGGAAGTTGCGGAGACTATGGGGAATAGTTCAGGAGGAGTATCAACAACAGTCCTGATGCTTATCTTGGCACACTACTATACTAACCAAGCCCAACCAAAATTGCCACTAAGTACTGGGCAAGCATTGTTACTGCTGAAGGCTACAACGGTCTTGAATGCAGAAAGGAACAGTGGGGTAGCCTTCTTTTAGAATGCCAATAAGAATCTAAGTGCCCTCTTGCATCACGCTATTGGTTCATATGTTACAGTATGTCGTTTCCTGCCATGGCTAGTCACAGAAGCCTGGCAAGCTCCAAAACGTGGTATAAAGTAGGGGTGGGCAACTTAAAGAATTTCAGGGGCCATTTTTGCTTCCCTGGATCCCCCCGCCCTGGTTGTGTTTCCCCCTCCTGTGGCACCAGAAAAAAATCAAAATGGCATCTGGAGCAACTATGGAGCTCCCAAAGGATCAAAAATGCCCTTTTTTTCAAGCGAATCTTGATGCTTCGGGTGCTCCGTATGAGACAAAGAGCATGGGAATGGTCAAAAAGCTTCCAAATGGCTGCTCCCAATGCCATTTAAAAAAAAATCAAATTTGAGGGGAGGCAAGGGGCAGTGGGGCCATATGTTGCCCACACCTGCTGTAAAGGCACAACCCTGCCCTTGTGTCAACAGGAGTTGGGGATGGGGGGTAGGGATGGCAGAGAATTCCGCCATGGATCGCGGTGAGGCCGAATGCCAGTGCATTCAGCCCCCCGAACTCTGTGGCAGAACGGCCTCCCACCCCCCCGTGGACCCCCCCCCCGGGACAAGACTCACCTGGGGCAGATCTTCTGGGCGGCGGCTCCAGAGGTGGCTGTGGTGGCGGCGGCTGCGGCGGCTGGTCTTCTGACCAGCCGCCGCCGCTGCCATTTCCACTCTGTAAAAGAAAGAAAGAAAGAAAGAAAGAAAGAAAGAAAGAAAGAAAGACATGATAGGCTACATAAAGATTTATGTGGCCTATCATGACTAGGTTAAAAAAAACACAACACGACCTGATAGGCTATGTAAATCTTTACGTAGTCTATCATGGCTGGGTGGGTTAAAAAAAAAAACGCGTAAGCAAATGGCGGCAGCTACGGCCGCCGCCATTTGCGTTTCTTATTTTTGCCCTCTTAATCTACGTAAATATTTACGTAGACTATGACGGCAAAAATAAATGGGAAGGCAAATAGCGTAGTGGGCGCTATTTGCATCCCTTTTTGATTCCCCGTTTTAGCCTACATAAATATTTACGTAGGCTAAAACAGTGAATCAAAAAGGGACGCAAATAGCGCCCGCTACGCTATTTGCGTTCCCATTTATTTTCGCCATCATAGTCTACGTAAATATTTACGTAGATTCAGACGGCCAAAAATAAGGAATACAAATGGCGACAGCCATAGCCGCCACCATTTGCATACGCAGTTGTTGTTTTTTCCCAGAGCCCTCCGCGGCCGGAAATCCAGCTGCAGACAGCTCTGGGCTGGGCCTGGCCGGTTGCTCCGCGGAGCTGCCACGGAGCACAGCTGGCCATCGAGGTTTCCAGGGGGGAGGAACGGATCACCTCCCCCCTGTCCAGGATTCCAGGGGGAGGGACAGAATGCCTCCCCCCCACCATCAACATAATCCGTGAAAGGTAAGTCACTTTCGTACATCCCTATGGAAAACCTGGTACTTAGAATGAGATTTCCCCTTATTAAGCTATTAAGACTAAAAGTCTAATGACAAGAAATCTTTAATTTTATTTTATACAAACTATATTTTGATGTGATGTTACAAGTATATACTATATCTAATAAAAAAGGGAGAAAATGAATCAAATTCCCTTACTAATTCTTGCTAGTACAAAGCCAAAATTGAATTCACCTAAAACTATTTATTTATTTATTTATTTATTTATTTATTTATTTCTATGCCGCCCAATAGCCAAAGCTCTCTGGGTGGTTCACAGAATTACATTTTTGGTGTATGCTTTGTTTAAAGTGTTTTGATCAGCTATGATAGTTCACTGGCAACCAAAGGCTTCCTAAATACTAAAACTATAGTTTGAAAACACTCAAGAATGGCCAAATCTGTAACAATACCATCGCGGAAGTACACTCCCCCTGTGTGTCTGGCCAGTGTAGGACAGTATGTTTCTAAAGTCACCTTCCCCAACCTGATGTCCTCCAGAGACTACAACTCCTATCATGGCTGACCATTAGCTATGTTGGCTGGGGTTGACTGGAGTTGAAGTCCAAAACATCTGGAGGACACCAGGTTAGGAAAAGGCTGGCACAGAGGTTCTTCTTGCAAGAGGGGACCCCAATTAGGCCAGGTTCCCCTTTGCATCCAGGAGGAGATCTCTGTGTGTACATCAGTATGTCCATACAGGCCATCCCTACAGCAGCCAAAGACAGCGATGGCAGGGAAATGTTTCTACTGAGGGTCACAGTGGCAGCACATGCCTGTGGTGTGGGCAGCACATGCATCCTGATGGCCATCTCCCACATTCTTTTCATCTATGAGGTGGCCATGGGAACTCCTTTATAGTTCTGAGCCACTGCTATTTCCTGCTCCATTCCTGATCAATAGTCTGTGGCACAGAAGATATCTGGGTGTTTCCCTTCTTCTGCTTCTCTTCCCACACCCCACCTCACTCCCAGCCTGGATAGTAAAAATCTTCAACCAGTGATTGGACATGTCCTTAGAGTAAATGGTAAAAAGAGAAAGAATATGATGTCTTGATCCCCATTAGTGCAGGGTGAACAACTTCTGGTCCTCCAGTTATTTTGGCCTACAATTCCCATAAGCCCTAGCCAAGATAGCCAATGGTGAGGAATGATGGGAGTTGTAGGCCAAAACAACTGGAGGACCAGAAGTTGCCTAAACCTGTTTAGAGATGTATGAGAAATTCATTTCAGATCGTTTTTGATCAGGATTTACCCAGTTTGCACCTTTGGGACAAACATGGACTCAGAAGCAATCTGCATTCAAAGTCCGTACATTTCTAAGTTTGCAACGTGATTCAAGGGCCCAAAGAAATGTGTTTGACAGCATGCGTACATTTGAAAAATGTGCATGAAAAATGCATACTTTTTAAAAATGCACACAATTAATGTGCACATTTGGGGGGGGGGGATGAACAAAAATACACGGATTTTCATGTAAAATGGGGAAAACAACAACCCAAAGCTCACAGTTTGATATGGAATCGAGTCGGAACAAGTTTCAAGGAAATTTGGAGAATTTCTGTGAGCTTGAGTTATGTTGATTCATGCATCCCTATTCCTGCTCTACTAAGTCTGAAGTCTCAGTGCTATTTCTTTTCTACCCCTTCAGCTTCCCTGTCTTAGGCATGTTGAAGGAACAGTAGAAATTAAACCCAAACATCTGCACATTGAAAAACAGATGCTTCCAGGCACTCTGACATGACTTCAGACCATATATTTGTACCATATATATAATAATTGTGAATGGTACAATTTTCAACATGGCTTCGTGTGTGTGTGTGTGTGTGTTGTGTGTGTTTAATGTGTGTGCGTGCGGGGGGGGGCTCTATCAGACATCACTTAAGATGTTGTACGCAATCCCAAATCTAATTGGAGATTCACTGAATCCATTGTAGACTGAATCAGCTCCACTTTAGTTATGGAACAAATTTGTGCAAATTAGGAAATTTGTGCAAATTTGGGGAGATTTGCTCCTATTCGATCACTGCTCGATTTGCACAAGTTTCCCATTCTTGCAAAGCTGTATTTCTGGATTATATGCTTTGTATAAAATTAAAATACTAAGAAAATCCTGATCTCCCATACTCATTTAATTAAAAAAAAAAAACTTCAAGGGTGCAATTGGGCTCCTGCTAGAAGTAAGCAAAGTCTCTGGGTCCTGCCATTATTTTAACTGTTGACACTTGGGAATCTAAGGGTGCAATCCCATGCATGTTTTGCCAGAATAAGGCCTACAACTCCCAGCATTCCCCAGCCAGCAGTACTGGTAGGCCTTTTTTTCTGTCCAAACACGCATAGGATTGCACACTTAATCATTTTGACTCTATTTTTTCTTCCAGAAAAGTGCAATTGTGGTCCTGCAGAAAGATTTAATCTCTGCCAACCTCACCTCCACACTACCAAAATTATTTTCTTTAGGAATAGGTTGGGGTGGGCTCCCTTACTTATTTTTCCTTTTTCAATTTGGAGTGTGAGTATGTACACCCACACCCATAGAAATCTGCTATCCCTATTGGAAATCTAAGCAGAATGGAAGGTTTTTTGGAATGACAGAACACTAATGGAACTGAATTAGGAGAATCCAGTCATCATCCCTACTTAAGCCATACATAGCGGTGTGTGTGTGTTTTAAACTAACCCAGGAGAAATTATGTCCCATTCCATTCTGTATCATTCAGATCATACATGTTGTCCGTCACTAGGGACATATGGATTTTGTTAAATCTGTTCCATCTGTGTTTTTGTCGATTGTTGGGAATCTTTCATTCTGTCCTCCACTGATTGAAGGAATCAGATTTTTTAAGGGATGTATGAGAATTTTCCCCTTCATGGATCACTGCCTTGTTGTGGCGAAGGGGCTTGCGTAACTCAGTGAAGCCATAAGCTATGCCGTGCAGGGCCACCCAAGATGGACAGGTCATGGCAGAGAGTTCTGACAAAATGTGGTCCACTGGAGAAGGAAATGGCAACCTACTCCAGTATTCTTGCCAAGAAAACCCCATGGAACATATCACAAGGCTAAAAGAGATGACGCCGGAAGATGAGCCCCTCAGGTCGGAAGGTGTCAAATATGCTACTGGGGAAGAGCAGAGGGTATTTCCAAGTAGCGCCAGAAAGAGTGAAGCGGCTGGGCCAAAGCCGAAAGGACACTCAGCTGTGGATGTGTCTGGTGGTGAAAAGAAAATCTGATGCTGTAAAGAACAATATTGTTTAGGAACCTGGAATGTCAGATCAATGAATCAAGGTAAGCTGGAGGTGGTCAAACATGAGATGGCAAGATTGAACATCGACATCTTGGGAATCAGCGAACTAAAATGGACAGGCATGGGCGAATTTAATTCAGGTGACCATCATATCTACTATTGTGGGCAAGAATCCCTTAGAAGAAATGGAGTAGCACTCATAGTCAACAAAAGGGTGGGAAAAGCAGTACTGGGGTACAATCTTAAAAATGATAGAATGATCTCAGTACGAATCCAAGGCAAACCATTCAACATCACAGTAATTCAAGTCTATGCCCCAACCACTGAGGCCAAAGAAGCTGAGGTTGATCGGTTCTATGAAGACCTACAGCACCTTCTAGAACTAACACCAAAAAAAGATGTCCTCTTCATCATAGGGGATTGGAATGCTAAAGTAGGAAGTCAAGAAATCACCGGGATAACAGGCAAGCATGGCCTTGGTGTACAAAATGAAGCAGGACAAAAGCTAATAGAGTTTTGCCAAGAGAACACGCTGATCATAGCAAACACTCTTTTCCAACAGCACAAGAGGCGACTCTACACATGGACATCACCAGATGGTCAATATCGAAATCAGATTGATTATGTCCTTTGCAGCCAAAGATGGAGAAGCTCCATACAGTCAGTAAAAACAAGACCTGGAGCTGACTGTGGCTCAGATCATGAGCTGCTTCTTGCAAAATTTCGGCTTAAATTGAAGAACGTCGGGAAAACCACTAAACCGTTCAGGTATGACCTAAATCATATCCCTGATGAATATACAGTGGAGGTGAGGAATAGATTTCAGGGATTAGACCTGATAGACAGAGTGCCTGAGGAACTATGGACGGAGGTCCGTAACATTGTTCAGGAGGCAGCAACGAAATCCATCCCAAAGAAAAAGAAATGCAAGAAAGCAAAGTGGCTGTCTGATGAGGCTTTACAAGTAGCTGAAGAAAGAAGGCAAGCGAAAAGCAAGGGAGAAAGGGGAAGATATACCCAACTGAATGCAGAGTTCCAGAGAATAGCAAGGAGAGACAAGAAGGCCTTCTTAAATGAACAATGCAAAGAAATCGAGGAAAACAATAGAATGGGAAAGACTAGAGATCTCTTCAAGAAAATTGGAGATCTCAAGGGAACGTTTTGTGCAAAGACGGGCATGATAAAGGACAAAGAAGGCAGGGACCTAACAGAAGCAGATGAGATTAAGAAGAGGTGGCAAGAATACACAGAAGAACTATACAGGAAAGATCTGAATGTCCCTGATAGCCATGATAGTGCAGTCACTGAACTTGAGCCGGACATCCTAGAGAGTGAAGTCAAGTGGGCCTTAGGAAGCATTAGTAACAACAAAGCTAGCGGAGATGACAGTATTCCAGCCGAGTTATTTAAAATCCTAAAAGATGATGCTGTTAAAGTGCTGCATTCAATATGCCAACAAATCTGGAACACTCAACAGTGGCCACAAGACTGGAAAAGGTCAGTTTACATTCCAATTCCAAAGAAGGGCAACGCCAAAGAGTGTTCAAACTACCGCACAATTGCGCTCATTTCACATGCCAGCAAGGTGATGCTCAAAATCCTACAAGCTAGGCTTCAGCACTATGCGAACTGAGAACTACCGGAAGTACAAGCTGGGTTTAGAAGAGGCAGAGGAACTAGAGATCAAATCGCCAACATTCGCTGCATCATGGAGAAAGCAAGAGAATTCCAGAAAAACGTCTATTTCTGCTTCATTGACTACGCTAAAGCCTTTGATTGTGTGGATCACAACAAACTGTGGCAAATTCTTAAAGTGATGGGAGTACCAGACCACCTTACCTGTCTCCTGAGAAACCTGTACGAGGGTCAAGAAGCAACAGTCAGAACCAGACATGGAACAACCGATTGGTTCAAAATTGGGAAAGGAGTACGACAAGGCTGCATATTGTCACCCTGCTTATTTAACTTATATGCAGAGTACATCATGAGAAATGCCGGGTTGGATGAATCAGAGGTCGGAATTAAGATTGCTGGGAGAATTATCAACAACCTCCGATATGCAGATGATACCACCCTAATGGCAGAAAGCGAAGAGGATCTAAAGAGCCTCTTGTTGAGGGTGAAAGAGGAGAGTGCAAAAGCTGGTTTGAAACTCAACATTAAAAAAATGAAGATCATGGCATCTGGCCCCATCACTTCCTGGCATATAGAAGGGGAAGAAATGGAAGCAGTGACAGATTTTACTTTCTTGGGCTCCAAGATCACCGCAGACGGTGACTGTAGCCATGAAATTAAAAGACGCTTGCTCCTTGGGAGGAAAGCTATGGCCAACCTAGACAGCATAGTAAGAAGCAGAGACATCACCTTGCCGACAAAGGTTCGTCTAATCAAAGCTATGGTTTTCCCAGTAGTAATGTATGGCTGTGAGAGCTGGACTATAAGGAAGGCTGAGCGCCGAAGAATTGATGCTTTCGAACTGTGGTGCTGGAGAAGACTCTTACGAGTCCCCTGGACTGCAAGGAGGTCAAATCAGTCCATCCTAAAGGAAATCAACCCTGAGTGCTCATTGGAAGGACAGATAATGAAGCTGAAGCTCCAATATTTTGGCCACCTAATGCGAAGAGAAAACTCCCTGGAAAAGACCCTGATGCTGGGAAAGACTGAAGGCAAAAGGAGAAGGGGACGGCAGAGGATGAGATGGCTAGATAGCATCACGGATGCAATGAATATGAACTTGAGCACGCTCCGGGAGAGAGCGCAGGACAGGAAGGCCTGGCGTGCTATGGTCCATGGGGTCACGAAGAGTCGGACACGACTGAACGACTGAACAACAACAACATGAGAATTTTGTTCCACTTGCACAAGGGCTTCATCATATAGAGCTGTTATCCTGCTATTGAGATTGCTTACTTATGGAAATTTGTGGGTCCTTTTCATGATGTTGTCAACCTCCAGGGCACATCCAGAGGTACTTCTTGGTTATTCCATCTCAAAAAGATCTGGAAATAATGAACTATCCATTTAAGTAGGATTGTTACACTATTAAAGGAACCTTGGAAATTAAAAACATCCCCTCTCAGCAATCACATGGTCACCGTCTAGGAGCCCACTGAAAATGTGGAAAGGCTCTACAACAGAAGGACTGCAGGGGTTTTCTTTAACAAAAAGGCAGCCCAAGTGTGCATTAGCATTAATGCACATTAGCATGCAATTTTGCCTTGGTAATCATGATGGATGACCTTTATTGAGAGAGGGATGGAGGGAGTGCAACCCTGTTAATTCTGCTTGAGCTCTTATCGGCTTTTGATATCCTTGACCACGGCATCCTCCTGATCAGCTCCGAGGGCTGGGCACTGGAGGTGCTGTGTTACACTGGTTCTAGTCTTACTGTGGGGCTGATTTCGGAGAGTAACATCGGTTGACTATTCCTCAGCCCCTTGGCAAGATACCATCTTGCCCCTAATGTTGTTCAACATGTATATAACACTGCTAGGAGAGGTCATTAGGGGATTTGGAGCAAATCTATCTCCCTGTGACATCTGAATCAGATGAGGCTGTGCAAATCCTGGATCAGTGCCTAGACTCAGTAATGGGATGGAAGAGGGCCAATAAACTGAAGCTGAATCCTGGCAAGATGGAAGATCTGTGGGTGAATGATTCCCAAGTCCAGGAGATAGGCATATCACCTGTTCTGGATGGGAGTGCACTCCCTCTGAAAGATCAGGTTCATAGTTCGGGGGTACTCCTAGATCCATCACTGCTGCTGGAGGCCCAAATGGCCATGGAGGTTTGGAGTGCCTTTTACCAGCTTCAACTGGTACACTATCTATAGCCTCTCCTGGTCCTGGACAGGGATAGCTTTGCCACAGTGGTACAGGCATTAGTAACCTCAAGGCTGGATTACTGCAATGCGCTCTATGTGGGGCTGCCCTTAAGGCTGGTCTGGAAGCTGGAGCTAGCGCAGAATGCAGCAGCTCAGCTTTTGTCAGGAGCTGCCCCTTTTCAGCATGCAATTCCCTTGCTGAGGGAATTTCATTGGCTGCCTATTCACTACTGGGCCAGTTTTAAAGTTTTGCTCTACTAGTGTATAATGCCCTAAACAATTTGGGACCAGAATCCTTGATAGAGCACCTTCTACCTTACCAACCTGCCTGGTCACTGAGGTCATGATGAACTCCTGGTGATTCCACATGGACCTAAAGGCTGGTTGGAATCCACCTGAAGTACCGCCTTCAGTGGGGTGGCTCCCTCTCTGTGGAACTCCCTGCCTCTGGATGTCAGGCAGGCACCAACACTGTTTTGTTTCTGGCACCTCCTGAAGACATTTTTACTTCAACAAGCCTTCCCTGATTGACCAGCCATGGTTTGTTATTGGTATTCTGTTGTTATTGTTATAACATTTAATATTGTGCTTTGTTCTTTTTATCTTTTATTGTTCACTCCTCTGGAATCTATTTAGATATGGAGCAGCATATAAATGTTGTAAATTAAATTAAATAATCCCCCCGCCCAGTTAAAACTTGGTCAGCAAGTCTGCAGAATTGGTCAGTTTTTCTGACCGACTTGGAAAAAGCCAGTTTACTGTGGAATCTGCGGATCAGATTCATTGAAATACAAACTCATTTGAATCCATTGCAGATTTTTCCGACATCCCTAGCCATCACACACGTAGGTTGATCAACAGCATGGAATCTATTTTTCCTCCATTTTCAACTGAGAAGGGGTGACGACATGCATCTTGATAATTACATTCTCACCTCTAATTAAAACATCCTTCTGTGCTGAAGCGCTTGACAGTGATTTAAAAACTCTTCTGTCATCTTTTATTTTGCTGGTTGTAATGATTGCTTTTCTGTGATCTTTGTTTAATCTGGCCATTAGCTGAGATGGTCTTGGGTCAGTGATATTCACACTCCTCACCTCCTGCATAATCTTCCTTGTCGCTTGAACCAAAATGGGTCTCTTGCCAGTCTCCATACATGGGACACAGTTAATACCTAGCATTTATATAGTGCACATTATTATAACTTTTATATTCTGCCTGTCCTCCATGAAGCTCAAGGTGGCTTGCTTTATTTATTTATTTATTTATTTCATTTTATTTGTACCCTGCCCTTCTACCAAAAATGGCACTCAAGGTGGCATTGATGGGATATCCAGGTGATCTCCCATCCAGGCACTGACCAGGCTAAGACCTGCTTGGCTTCAGTAAAGATGATGCATCATGTGCTTTCAGACCATATCACATCAGATATTCAGTTATACTTAACAGCCCTGTAAGGTGGGCTAGTATTATTGTTCCAGTATGGAGTATGGACACACGTGGGAAGCTGAGACTGTGTGAATACTGATTTGCTTATGACCATCTTGTGAGTATATGCCATGCCTGCCTTACTTCTAGTCTTGAAGTAAGACAGGCATGGTGTGAATTCTTGGCTGGCTTAGACTGAAATCCAAGCTGGAGAATTTCTTATGCAATGTAATGGAGCAACATCGCTCCATTACAATACATAGAGGGAAAGTAAGAGGGCAAAACCTGAGGGGTGGGGAGCCCTTCATTTGTGTTAGATGCATGCTTCCCCCTCCCTCAATCTTGCCTCTGCAGCCTCTTAAATTTCCCCCATTTCAGCGTAATGGAATGAGACTTCTCCATTGCATTTCATAGGGACAGATTTGAGATGTGGGTCATTTTGGCGATCCTCAGATTGGTTCAGAAAAAAAAAATTATCCAAGATCTTCCCATTTTAATAACTACATTGGAGATACTCCCTTATGTGAACTGTTAAGAATGTTGCTGCTCAGAAATTAACATTGTAAGAAATATTCAATGTGGTCGTGTTTACTCAGTTCCACTGTATTTTGTTGGACTTTCTCCCATCTAAGTGTGCATGAGATTGCAGCCACACTGTCTTACTATTCTCGGAAATATGGAACTAGGTCTATTATGCAATCTGATTTTAATAGTGGTATGATTTCCATGGTATTTTCATTGCTGAAAGTTGCCTTGAGGGCGTAAATGAAGGAATGAATATATGAACAAATGAAATTTTAACTTGAGTGGAAAGAGCTCGGAATCAGGTCAGTCCATTGGACTGCATTGTCTATAGCCATGGGAGGTCTCCTTCCAAAGGCAGTCGTGTGCTCCTAAGAGTTTATCTTTTTTTCTTTCTTTCACTGGCCCTGTTGCTTTAACTGCAGCCTGACAAACAGAGCTTCTCCAGGTAAAGCTCTTTCTGACATGGATAAAAGTGGTGGAGAAAGCTCACTTGAAGACTTTCATTGTGTTGAGCTATTGTAAAAGGAGCAGGAATGGGAACAGTTAAGAAGATATTCTGGGTGAAGTGGCCACTCAAATATTGCTCTTCTTACCAGGGCTGGAGTCAAGGTCCATCCGACTCTGAGTTAATACTTAGAAGGAGCCATTGGAAGGAATATAGTTGCTTGTTCTCAGGCAGTTGTAGAAAGGGGATGTATCATCTCTAGAAATGTAGGGATGCTCTGAATGGAGGTTGATCACTACTTTTCTGTGTAGTCCTTAAATCTGGGATGAGGCCACACCTCCTACTGAAATTTTTTTACTTAGGGCAGGAGGGCAGGTTCTGTAGATTGAGCTGAGCAGTACAGAACAAACAACATCAAATAGGAGAGGCCCATTTATACAGTGCTATGGGTATGTCTGGCTTTCTGAAATCTGTTCAGAAGAAAGAGAACACCACTGGTTCAGAACTCCGAGCTGTTCTGACTAGGAGTGGGTGGATCACTTACCTGGTTCCATTGCGGGGCATCTCCTGGGGGAGGGAGGTGATCCGTTCCTCCCCCTGGAATCCTCTCTGGCTGGCTCCACTCTGCAGCAAGGCCACGGAGCCGGCCAGGCCCGTCCACAGCCGGACTTCCACCCACTGCTGGGCTGCAGATGCACATGGTGTCCAGCATAGCAGATGCCATTTGTGTCCCTGCGTTAGCTGTGATAGGCTACGTAAATACTTACATAGCCTATCACAGCTAAAGCAGGGATGCAAATGGCGTAGCGGACACCATTTGCATCCCGCTCTTTGCCATGATAGGCCTCGTAAATATTTATGTAGCCTACCACGGCTAAAGCAGGGATGCTCCTGCTTTTGCCACACTGCCACCTTCTCCATTGCTCTGAGACAGCAGCCATTTGCATCCGCAGACAGAGCAGTGGATGGCTGCGGGCGGACCGGACCAGCCGAAGACCAGGTAGGGTCCGTCCCGGGGGGGATTCCACAGGGTGGTGGTAGGGGTAGTCCATTCCACCACGGACTCCAATGAGGACAGATTCTTTAGAATCTGGCCCCCCAGAGTCCGTGGCGGATTTCTCCACCATCCCTAGTTCTGACTGTCACTCAGAACTAGGGATGTATGAAAGTCACTTACCTTGAACGAAATTTGATTTGTGGGGGGGGGAGGAACTCCGTCCCCCCCCCCAAATTCTGGTGGGGGGGAGGTGCTCCGTCCCTCCACCTCCAAATCCTGGCCGGCCGGGCCGTAAATGGTGGCGGCCGTAGCCGTACACCGTAGCCCCTTTTTTTTCACCATAATAGCCTACGTAAATATTTACGTAGGATAAAACGGCGAAAAATAGTTAACTCAAATGGCAGCCGCCGTAGCCGCCGCCATTTGCATACGCGTTGTTGTTTTATTGCTTGCCGTGATAGGCTACATAAATACTTACATAGCCTATCATGGCCTCTGCAGGGATGCAAAAGGCATCCCTGAGTTAGCCGTGATAGGCTACGTAAGTATTTACGTAGCCTATCACAGCTATGATGAGGAAGCAAATGGCGGCCGCAGGGCAGCTGCCATTCGCAAGTCAGCGCGGACGGCAGCAGGTAAGTGCTCCATTTCGCGCTCCTTTCATGGGTTGGGTGCTCCGTTCCGCGTGCCTTTCGTGGGTTGGGGGGGCAGGGGCTTTGTTCCGCCATGGATTTCAGGGAGCTGAATGCACTGGCATTCGGCCTCACCAAGATCCGTTGCGGAATTTTCCGCCATCCCTAATCCCTAATTACTGCAAAAACGGACGGTTGTATTGGTGATGGTGAGGTTAATTCAGAAATGGGGGAAGAGTGAAGAGACTGGCTCAGGATTGAATTTAAAAGCTGTGGATTTAACTTCCTCATCATGCTTTTTCCATCAACTCTTCTGAGAAGTTGTCATTATTAATATTTTGATAGCTATCTGTTGTGATAGCTAAAAAGCCTCACATAAACATGAAATATATAACCGGAGGGGAAATAAATGTGTATGTATTCAGTGATCTTTAGAATGTCTCTTTCTTGGTGTATTTTAATGTTATACTCCACCACCTTATTTCATTCACTTTCAGGTAACACTATTATAATTTCTGTTGTCCACATGGACATAATAGGTTGTTGTGCATGGGTTCCATTTGGACTATGTAATAGCTGATGCATTGCAAAGCATCACTATCCTGAGTGCTTTGGGCGGCGGGGGGGGGGGAGATAGCAGGGTTTATTACAATAAGAAATCATCCATATTAAATGTTAATAAAATGCTGCTTTGCCCATTCTGGTTTAGTAGCTTTCTCTTCTGCTTCTGGATGTCTCCAGTGCAACCAGTATCAACCTCTTATAGGTACCTGGGGCAACTATGTTCATCTGTGTAGTGTTAACCTCTATCCATGTAGCTGGGAAAGGTCACACAATAGCATAACACGCAGGCATCTTATAACTCTAATGGGCAGAAATCACAAGCATATACACTCAGGGCCAGAAATATTGGAACAAGGATAACTGCCTTGGCAGTTGGCCTCTGTACACCACCACATTGAAGGTGAAAGGAAACACACCCAGATGGGAGCAAAGTCAGGACTTTCAGCTGTAATTCAAGGGGTTTGACAAAAGTGGGGCACTAACCATTCAGGAAGTACAGCCAGTGGCATACACACACACCCATCATTGGTGGCCCATAAGTAATGGAACAACCCAACATCATTTCAAACTTAAGGATCGCCTTTCATACCTGGATGAAAATCCTTTGCAGTCAATGACTGCCTGAAGTCTGGAACCCATGGACATGACCAAATGCTGAGTTTCCTCCCTCGAGATGCTTTACCAGGCCTTTACTGCAGCTGCCTTCAGCTGCTGCTTGTTTGTGGGTCTTTCTGCCTTCAGTCTTGTCTTCAGTAAGTGAGAAGCATGCTCTGTTGAGTTGAGATCAGGTGATTGACTTGGCCACTGAAGAACATCCCACTTCTTTGCCTTGAGAAACTCTTGGGTAGCTTTTGCTGTATGTTTTGGGTCATTATCCATCTGCAATATGAAGCGGCGTCCTATCAGTTTGGCAACATTCGGCTGAATCTGAGCAGAAAGTATAGCCCTATACACTTCAGAATTCATCCTGCTGCTTTTATCAGCAGTCAGGTCAACACCAGTGACCCGGTTCCATTGGCAGCCATACATGCCCATGCCATAACTCTCCCTCCACCATGTTTGACAGATGATGTGGTAAGCTTTGGATCATGAGCTGTTCCTTTCCTTCTCCATACTTTTCTCTTCCCATCATTCTGGTACAAGTTAATCTTGGTTTCATCAGTCCAAAGAATCTTATTCCAGAACTGGGCAGGCCTTTTTAGGTGTTTGCTGGCAAAGGCTAATCTGGCCTGTCTGTTCTTGAGCGTTACCAGTGGTTTGCACCTTGTTGTGAAGCCTCTGTATTTACATTCATAAAGCTGTCTCTTGACTGTAGATGTTGGCAATGGCATGCCTACCTCCGCAGGAGCGTTCTTGACCTGGCTAGATGTTGTGAAAGGGTTCCTCTTCATCATGAGCAGAATTCTGCGGTCATCCACTTTAGTTGTCTTCCGTGGTCTGCCAGGCCTTTTGCTGTTGCTGAACCTTCCAGTTAATTCCTTCTTTTTCAGGATGTTCCAAAAAGTTGTATTGGCCACTCCCACTGTTTTTGCTATCTCTCTGATGGGTTTATTTTGTTTCCTCAGCCTAATGATGGCCTCCTTCACTCACATGGACACCTCTTTGGACCTCATGTTGGGAGTTCCAGTGAACAGCTACCAAATGTAAATGTAACACTCAGAACCACCTCCAGGCCTTTTCTCTGCTTGATTGGTCATGGGGCACCCAGGAAACAGGCCACACCTGGCCATGCAGCTGCTTGTCAGCCATTCTTTCCATTACTTATGAGCCACCAACAATGGGTGTGTGTGTATGCCACTGGCTGTCCTTCCTGAATGGTTAGTGCCCCACTTTTGTCAAACCCCTTGAATTACAGCTGAAAGTCCTGACTTTGCTCCCTTCTGTGTGTGTTTCCTTTCGACTTCAATGTGGTGGTGTACAGAGGCCAACTGCCAAAACAGTTATCCTTGTTCAAATATTTCTGGCCCTGACTGCACCCCTACTCTAATCATGTGGGGAGACATTACAGATATTACTGGCAGCTTGTAAGCATGGAGTACCATCTATGACAGTAACACAAACATGTGGTCCACTAATAGCAGCTTGCCTACTAGCCAAGCCTCTCTCTGTCCATGCGACCAATTCTACCCCCACATCCCTTGTCATGTGCAGAGGGCTTACAAGAGAAACCAGAATTTCTCTAACTTGTGCTGCAGCAGCAAGAAGATAAGGAAAATCAGGTGTCTCTCTCTTTTTCTTTCCTTCCCCAAACTCCTGTGTAAATGAGAAGACCCGGGGTGTACGAAACCCCGCTTTCATGGCTCCGCTGGGTTCCACAGGCGGGGGGAGTTGATCCATTCCTCCCCCCAGAATCCTTGAGGGGGGCGGAAGGCAATCCATTCCTCCCCCCCGGAATCCTTCCTGGCCAGGCCGCGGAGCCACCAGCCGGGCCAACCCACAGCGGGTCCTTCAGCCACTGCCGGGCTGCTGCGGACGCAAATGGCGTCCTGCGTAGGGGACGCCATTTGTGTCCCTACGCAAGCCCATGATAGGCTATGTAAATATTTACGTAGCCTATCACAGCTCAAGCAGGGATGCAAATGGCATCCCCTACACCATTTGCGTTCCCGCTTTAGCCGTGATAGGCTACGTAAATTTATACGTAGGCTATCATGGCCCAGTGTAGCGATGCAAATGGCGGCTGCTACGATGGCCGCCATTTGAGTTCGCAGCAGCCCGGCAGCGGCCGGAGCCGCAGCCACAGCCAGGTAGGCTCCATTTTGCAGGGCTTTCGCAGGGTGGTGGGGCGGGGGACTCCATTCCGCCACGGGTTCCGGGGGACCAAATTCACTGGAATTTGGCCCCCCTGGGATCCATGGTGGAATTCTCTAACATCCCTAAGAAGACCCGGTCTTTCTTCTAGGGATGTACGAAAGTCACTTTTTCGAAGGGTGACATTCACAGTGGGTGCTCCGTCCCTCCCCCCCAAATTCTCTCTAGCTGGCTCCGCGGAGATTCTGCAGAGTCGCCGGCCGGGGCCACCCACAGCCAGACATCCAGCCACTGGGCAGTCTGCAGGAATGCAAATGGTGGCTGCCATAGCTGCTGCCATTTGCATCCCTGTATTTTGCCGTGATAGGCTAGATAAATATTTACATAGCCTATCATGGCAAAAAAACAAAACAGCGGACGCAAATGGTGGCAACTACGGTGGCTGCCATTTGCGTTCCTTTTTTTTTTTTTTTGCTGTTTTAGCCTACGTAAATATTTATGTAGGCTATTAAGGCAAAAAAAAAAAAAAAAAAGGAACACGAATGGCGTAGTGGCCGCCATTTGTGTTCCCTATTTTTTTTTTTTGCCGTAATAGCCTATGTAAATATTTACGTAGGCTAAAACGCCCCCCAAAAAAGGGAGCGCAAATGGCAGCCACCGTAGCTGCTGCCATTTGCGTTCCCTTAGCTAAGCCATGATAGGCTACGTAAATACTTACGTAGCCTATAACGGCTTCTGCAGGGACGCAAATGGCATCCCTGCGTTAGCCGTGATAGGCTATGTAAGTATTTACGTAGCCTATCACGGCTACATGGAAGAAGCGAATGGTGGCCGCAGACGCGGCTGCCATTCGCAAGTCAGCGCGGACGGCAGCAGGTAGGTGCTCTGTTCCGGGCCCATTTTGCAGGGTGGGGGGGCGAGGGGGCTTCGTTCCGCCACGGATTTCGGTGGATGGAATGCACTGGCATTCGGCCTCACCAAGATCTGTGGCGGAATTCTCTGACATCCCTACTTTCTTCTAAGTTCTCTCAGCCACAGAAGGTTTGGAAGTCGAATGGAGTCTTGCCTAACTTGCATAGGTGAAGCTCAATGGAACCAATTCCTTAGACAGGTGGTGGGCTCTCCCACACTGCAGGCATTCAAGGAGAGGCTGGACAGCCATCTGTCAGGGATGCTCTGACTTGGATTCCTGTACTGAGAAGTGGGTTGGACTCGATGGCCTTGTAGGCCCCTTCCAACCTTTCTATTCTATTCTCAGAAAGGGTGGGGTGGAAATGCCTGCTATTTCTCTTCTTATTCAAACTCTCCCCCTGCTGCTGCTCAAGGGGGGGTTGGGGGGACCTGCTTCTCTCCCAAGGCCTCTGTGGCTGCTCAAGAGCTGTAGGGGGAGATGGTGCCATGCCTGGACTTGCAGGGGACTTTGGAAGGCAGACCCATCAGGAGAAATGCCTACTGTTTCTTTCTTTTGCCAAAGCTTCTTGAAAGTGAAGACACACACACACACACCCCAACCACACACCTCTATCAAGCATAGAGATCTTAAAGGAGAGGTATGGTCTTGCGTCATTTGTGCAGAGACTTGTCCAAGGACAGAAATGGAAAGAGAACATCTGTTTCTTTTCCTATCCAAACTGCTGTTTGATCAAGAGCCTGTCTGATCCTGCTGTGAACCTTTCTTGGCAAGGGGTACTCATCCCTGGTGATGAGGCAGGTGGTATTGTGGAAGTCTCAACATAAACTACCGTTATATAGAGAGTCTACAGGACTACTGGTGGAGAACTGCAAATTCTCTAATGCAAAAAGGAAACCTTCCTAGGTTCATTGGCTTCCTTTCCCCCCCTTAATTCTAAGAGTCCTACCATATCAATAGAGTCTATTTAGTCCCAAATTCTGACTTTACAACAGTGGGATCTTTCTAATCAGGCATACAGACAAGATCTTTCCCTGGTTTCTAGAACTGGTGATATATACTATCTTGGGTTAGATCTACTTTAGTGCTTTTTATCGGCACTGAAGTGCACTGATGGGGCATATTAGGCATTCAGTCCAGCACTTCTCTAGTGTTATTTCCTACTTTTTATTCCATATTAACCAAAATACCACAACAGATGTCATTGTGTTTGGTACATGGTATAAATGTGCAAGAGGGATATAGCATCACCAAGATGGGACTGTACTGATATGACACGAGGTGTAGATCTGGCCTTGGACAGAAACATTCAATATGTTTCTATCAAAAGATAACTTTTTACAATGCCCTTTGTTGTTTTTCCAGTGAACATCCATTGCAGTGACCCTGTGCTACAGGGGTAAAGGGCAAACTCCTTATGTCTGACATGGGTCTAGGAACCAAATCAAAGCAACTTGCAGTGGCAGGATATAGCAAAACATCAGGACTGACCCAGACAGTACTTATGATTACAGATGATGTGGGAGTCTGTGGAGGGGATGGAGTCCAACAGACTCCTCCCCATGCAGCCTCCGACCCCATTTGCTAGGCTGCAGGGAGCTCACTTCCCCGCTCGGTAACTGGCAGGAAGCACTGCAGGGCCATCCATCCCCTTACCAAGCTGCCATTGTGCACACAACTGAGGCTTGCTTACTTCTGCATATAAGTTGAGTCTATGGCTGTCTTAAAGGGGCAATGACTCAAGATTACAGGGTAAAGGGACCTGTAATCTTGAGTCATTGTCTCTTTAAGGAAGCCATAGACTCAACTTTATATATGTGGCACTAACCCAAGCTGCAATTTCTATGCACAATTGCGGATCGGCAAGGGAACGAATGACCCTACAGTGCTTTTTGGGCTATCGCTGAGCCATCCTGCAGCTCCCATTCACACAGCTCACATGGGTAGGCAGCAAGGACAGTTCACTGACCACCCGAAGGGAGCGGGCAGAGGTGCGTTCATCCATCCCTACTTATGATGGCACTTACATCCCACCTTTACATTCTGAAGAAAGAACACTGAAGGTAATGCACAGCAAGTTAAGAGCAATACATAATAGAAAACCTCAAAGCAATAAAATGGCAGTAATTAACAACACCATCATGCAGCCAGGAACAAAAGTTTCCATACCAAACTAGGGCCAATATCGAACTGAAACACAAAGGTTTTCTCTTCAAACTGTGGGAGGAAACCAGCAGGAAAGGCTGCCAAGTGGATCTCTCAGGGAGTCCCACTACCTGGTTGCCACCACCAAGTAGGCACTTTCCTGCATTCCCACTTACTGTATTTGATGGTGGCAGGATATGGTGTAAGAGGACCACCCCTGCTAACATTTGCAGATGGGCAGGGTCATCCAGGAGGAAACTGTTCTTTAAGTATGCTGGTCCAAAGTTATTTACTTAAGCCCCATATTCTTACTGGAGTAGTCTGGTTGCCACCTTTCCATGGCCCTCATCCCAGGGAAGGGTGAGAATAGCATGCTATTGGTGGCTTAGCATAAGGTAGCTTCACAGAGGCAAAACAAAAACCAAACAACCACCTTCAAAGACTTGTTAAAGTTATGTGGTCTATCCACTTTTCATTCCTCTGACCCCAAACACCATGTTCAATGAGAGCACACTTCATATCATGAGTACAACGTGCACTCAACCCCATATGCAAATAAATGAAGGGGAATTTGGAACAAAAGCATGAGAAAGTCAGCAAGCAAATACAGCCGGCTGTCATTGAGGTAACCGTGCATTGTTAGGAGCATATTAGCATAGGCTGCTCCTTATCTCCGTCCACCAAAAATCCCAGAGAAACAGTTACCAACTGAAAAGAGTCTATTGGGAAGGAGGAAATGGCTGACTGATGCTGGGTTGGCAGCTCACTGATATCTATTCTCTGGCAGTGGGGAGAGGGAAAACCCCCACCCAAAATTAAGGTAGTCTGAAGTAGAGGGCATTTGACTGACATTATTTCCTGGCTCTCCCTTGGAAAACAAACACCAGACCTCAAGGGCCTTGATTGTAGTCTGCACTGATGTTCAGCACAAATCATTGCCACTAGCAAAAACAATTACCCTGTATCTGCTCTGGTCGTCCTTGCTGCCGTCTCTGTGTGTGAACAACATGCTAAAATTGAGGCAGACATGCCAGGGCAATCTTGATACATATTTGCAGCATCCCTCCAAAGGAAAATTGCTCCAGCAATTATCACGTCACTCGTCTTGGTACATGAGCCCAAGTGGCACAGAAGAGAAGCACAGTCACAACATAACCTGCTGCTCTGTGTGTGTTCGATATAGGTGAACAACATTTCAAAGACATCTTACACATGTTTACTCAGCAGTAAATCTCTTTGATCCCAAGCTAATCTACATTTTATCCAGAACTAGGTAATCAGCTGACATGGTAGAATACAGGACTGTCCCACATCAAAATGGGATGGGGAGAAAATTGTAGAATGCTTCCCATGTGTTGTTTATTTGTTTATCTGAATGTAATAAACTAGCGTATCTTCGAGGAAGGTTCAGCATAGTTGATACTATGATACTCCTTGTTGATACTAAGGAGGTTTCTTGCTGTTGTTGTTGTAACATAGAAAAGCATTCAAAAATATTACTAACCACCTGCAGTTTGAAGTGGAACAGTCCAAAATTCTACCACCTCATTCTTCAAAATGTGTAAAATGGTTCTTACTCCTTACTACGTTTGCAGACATATGTACACTTACCTGTGGGTTAGGCCCATTAAGTACAATGGGTCTTACTTCCAGGGTAATATGCACTGGATCAGGCTGCTGCAAATGTGCTTAGGATTGCAGGGTTACTTCTAAGGAAACATATGTAAGGTTAGGGTGTAAGATGAATCATAATTCATAAGGCAATTTCTTACAAGGCCAAACGCTCACCAATCATAGTGTTCCACTTAGTCAAATCCTTTAATCCAGGGGTGGGGAAGCTCTTTCAGCCTGGGGGTTGAATTCAGTTTCGGAAAAACCCTTGGGCGGCCACATTCCTATGGTGGGTGGGGCTGAACGCAAAGAGAGTAGAGGCTAAAGGCAAGGGGGGGATTGAAAAAGAAAGTCAGCATATTGTAGTTTAAACCTCTTACTGCCAGCAACTAAGCCTTGGGAGAGGCATTTCAATCCTTTAGAGTGGGGAAGAAACTGCACAAGAGCCAGGAAACCACCAACCAACTGATAAGGCCTGCTGGGGAACCCTGGATGACCAGGGTGGGACCCCAAGCTGGCCAGATTTGGCCCACAGGTCTGAAGTTCCCCACCTGTTTAATCCAAACATGGATTTGGAGACCTGCTTCTTAATTTTTGCCATATATTTGTACGGAGGTACTGCTGCTGCTGTGATCCACCTTAGGTCAGGCCATAACTCAGTAGTGGGTCCCAGAGCCAGCGGAATGCCAGTGAATCCTCATATCATGCTTCCTTCTCTCAGCATCTGTCAAGTAAATATCTTTTTCCCCGACCAGCTGCCTGAGACTATCAGGGACTTTAAACATCCAATGGATATGGCCTACCACAGAGCCATAGCCCCCAATTTAAGCACGAGTAAAGTGATTTCATGTGGTGTGTGGATTACTGCATTAGTCTCTGCAGGATCAAAGCTCTTGCTCTCACCTGTATGTGTTAAAAAACAACAGACTAATAATAGAACCATGCAAGGATGAATTCAAAGACATAGATATTACCCAAGGGAATAAAGTTCACTTCTTTTCCAGTTTTTAAAACTTTGAATTGACTTTTCATTAAAAGGGGGGGGGGAGCATAAATCAAAATGGCATAAAGAATGGGGTTAAAACATTAAACAGGCTCACCTGGAGCATTTCTTTAAGCATCCCTGCTGTTTTTGTAGACGCAATAACTGTGCAATGAGAGGAATGGTGACTGGGTGGAACAAATATTCAGGGATTCATGGGGAAGTTTTTGTGTGTGACCCTCCAGCACTATATAAGCAGCTTCATAGGGGTGGAAAATAGCATGTTGCTTAGAGAGGAGAAGCTTGGGTGGTGAGTATCCTGTGTGGGTTGCATGGTATGTTAAAGGGTTGTATTTGGTGGGGAGGGGAGAATTAACAAAGCTAATACATTGAATAATGTGATGGGAGAATATGGGGGGTAGGAATTATGTCTCCTTCTCAAGATATATTGATTACAGCTGGTAGGTATGTAATTATCAATACAACTTTGCTCTTTATAGCTTGATAGTATGTAAATTATACCATTAAGTTGTACAGTCAATGGCAAGTGTTCTATAAAACTAATTGTAAATGCCCTGGAGTAGCTGTCATTTGATGTGTGCTTGTGCTTCGCTTAAGATGCTGTTGCCGTTAATAGAGTGCAATTAAACCTACTGATACCACAGGCTAGAGTGCTGTCTAGGGAGGATGAGAATCAATGGTTCCTTTGCCTTTATTTTGGAATGTATTCCTTGGGGACATTGATGTTCCTGGCCCAGTTGCTGGCTCTATAAACTAATATTGCAGCGCTACACACATCTACTCTGAAGTACATCCCAGAATGTTACAGTGCAGGTCTTCAGGCCTGGGGTCCCAATTTGATCCTCAGATGGTCCCCGCACCCTTCCTCTGGCCCCTGCCTCCCTGTCTCTCAAGTACCACTCGTTTGGAGATTCCCCAGCTTTATGTGCAGTTTTTTCCCGGTTCTAAGAAGTTGAAAAGCTGCTTACTTACTGGCAGTAAGCGCTTTAAGCTAAAGTACAATGGTATTTTTGGCCCTGCCCCTTTTTGTCTTTGGTCCCACCCACCGCTATAAAGTAGCCCCTGAGAGCTTCTTTGAAATGGAACCCAGCCCTCGAGCTGAAAGAGATTCCACACCCCTGCCTTAGAAGTTTTTATTTGCAATGAGCTCTAGAGCACTTCTAGAGGCACAAATACTGCAACTTTACAGGGAGTTTTCTGCTTCCATTTTGAATGCAGGATCACAACGGGCTCCCTTTAGACGCACTTCCCTTTCCTGCTTATCTGTGTGTCCTACATGTTTAATTATACAGCCACTAGATGGCGCTGTGGTCTAGCTCCTCTTATTGCTAGATTTCTTCTTTTCATGGGGGAACTCAATGTGCTGTAATTTAATACCTCATTATCTCCAATCTTTTTAAAATTGGGATAATGGTCATTACCATGGGAGACACCCTGGAGGTTGATGGCATCATGTAATGGACCTGCAAACTTCTGTGAGTAAACAATCTCAACAGCAGGATAAAAGCCCCATGTGGAGAAGCCCCTAGGTTTAGGCATTTATGCCAGCAGCAAATCCCTCTGTTTAAAAAATGGCTGTTTCACTTCTATTGCTTGAATAGTTCTGAAGTATTTTTTTAAAAAAATTACAATTGCTTTTAGAATGTGCTTCCATAATTTAATCTCAAACAGATCCTTTAAAACGTCCTGAAAAATGTACTCCATTTCACCAAATCTGTAATTGTGCCGACCCTACCAGTAGGCAGAGTGAGGCAGCTGCCTGCCTTGGAAGCTGGAAGGGGTGGTGGGATGCTCAGGGGAGGGAAGTGAAGGCAAGAGCTGTGCATGCCATGCAGCCTGCCCTGTGTCCCCGAAGCTAGCCTGCTGGTCTCTGGTGTGGTGAAGAATGCAGTCTTGTGCTGAAGTGAGATACAGCTGCTCAGAATGGGGAGGGGGTGCTGTTCTGTCCTTCAGTGCGCGCAGTACAATGCCTTGGGCTGGCCCCAGATGAATGAACGATGTCGTAAAGGGGCTCTTCTGCTGTCACATGTTGCTGACTTAGCCAGAGATATGAAATTGAGATAGGTTTGGATCCCAAACTTGACCTCATTTCCAGTACTCAGCGCTAGAGCCTGTGAGACCAGGTTTTGCTTTTGCTGTCTATAACCATTCTACACACAGCTGCAGCCAGAGGAGAAAGTGTCTGGATTAGGCCGTGGGATGTCCATCAGGTCTGATCTCTGGCAAAATCTTTCGATCTATTCATCCTTATAGAATGGTGACGGAAGTGCGAGGCCTCCCTGCCTCTTCCTTCCCCTGTCCGCCGCCTAATGCCTGATAAAATGAATTGCACAGTTTACTAGCAATGTGGGCATTGGGAGACATCCTGAGAGATGCATCTGAACCATAAAATCCCCAGGTGAAGGCAAAACTCTATTGGTCGGATACTCTGGCAGTCAAATAATTTAAGAGTGGTGGATCTTGGCGGTTACCATGTGGACTGTTAGACTAGCCTTGGGTGTCCAATGTATGCATATCTTCTATGGCTTATCCCCCCCCCCCTTATAAATAGCTTTGCTCGTTTATTATTTATTTATTACATTTATATCCCACCTTTTTTCCTCCTTAAGGAACCCAAGATGGTGTACATAATCTTCCTCCTCCTCCTCCTCCATTTTATCCTCACAACAACAACCCTCTGAGGTGGGTTGGGCTGAGAGTCTGTGACTGGCCCAAAGTCACCAGTGAGCCTCCATGGCCGAGTGGGGACTAGAACCCAGATCTCCTGACTCCCAGTCCAACACTCTTGCCACTACACCACACTGGTTTTCACACTGGCTTGTGTGAGCACTTTAACTCTATGGGAGTGAGGATGTCACAAAAGTTCACCTGCAGAAGCTTCTAGCACTTCCCTGATTATGGTGGCTCTTGTGCTGGTGCTCCAGTGAGTTCCTAATTCAGGGCTGCTTCACACAGTCATGTTTCATGTATTTCATCAGTGGTATAACTTAACAACAACAACTTTGGTCCCAAAGTTTAGTCCCAGAACTTCACTTGGCAGCAGCTTCTGTCAACAAATCTTAACTTGCATTGATTCTAGAAGTTCAATAAGTCATGGTGGCTTTCTCTTGCAGATAACTTCTCTTGATACCTTTGTTCCCTGTGTCTCTTGGGGCTGTTGACATCCTGCTGCAACACTCAAAAATGGGAGACAAACTGAGCAAGAAAAAGTTTGATGTGGCCTATGGAAAACCAATTGTTCAGAAAGTTGAAGAAGTCCCTGAAGACACAGTGGAGGATCCTGAAGCAAAAGAAAAACTTCAGCCTCTTGCAGAAATTCCTGTTGGAAAACCCTACCAAGACCCTCAAAAATCTGTTGTGCAAGAGGAAGGTGAAGGTTCAGAAGAGCTTGGAGTAGGAGAGGAAGCATCCCCTAAGGCTGAACCAGAACCGAAAATTGTGACCCCAACAGAAGATGAGGATGAGGACGAGGAGGAGGAAGAACCTCTCCTTTCATCTGTCAAGGATGAGGTTCCTTAGCAGGCTGTGGTAAGAGTTACTGTAGGTACAAAGGTATCTCCTTCTGAAGACTAGGACCTGCCACCTACTAAAAAGAATTCTGAAGTGATCTCTATGCAAATTCAAGACTTTCTAATGAGGATGTACATACTGATGGGGAATACCTCTCTATTTCTATTCCTGCATCTTTAGCGGGCAGAAGGTATCCTTCTGGGGTCCAATCTCTGATCATTACAACTCATCAAATGGACAGATGCCTCAGCCAATTTTCTCACCTCATCTTCCTGGGAAATACTGAAATATTTTACAGGGATGGCCTATGCTGTAGGAGTCAGGGGAGGGATCCAAAGAACCTACACCTCAAAAAAAGCCTCTTAACTGTATGAATCTAATTCTTTATATTGTAGCCTTTGTACGCTTGACATAATTACAGATCTGGTCCTCTTAAGCTTCCTTGAGCCATAGGTGCCTATCACAACTTGTTCAATATCACTATGAAATATGACTGGATATTGTTCCAGTAAATGGCTGCATCAATGAGCCCCATTATAATTTTTCTTTTTCTAATTATGAGGAAAACTCTTCATTTTTTCCCTAAAAAATATAGACTTTTACTGCTTGCTGTCAAAGTGTCATTTTATAATTGCAACCTACCAGTATCTTTAGTTCTGCCATCAGGGTAGACCATTGCTTGAATTGTGAACAACAACATCTTTTTTTAAGCATCTATACTGATTCCCCGTGACCAGGAAAAAAATAAAAATCTTGTAACATCACACAATGAACCCCATAGAGCAAATTTAGGAGCCAGCCCCAAAGCACAATTCATTACCTCCATCAAACTTTGTCTCCAAAAACCACTTGAAATAAGTGGTTCTGTAGCCTTATACAGAAGCTATTGGGGACTGCTCCTCGTTGAGCTACAAAAGGAGGTAATTTCTCAGACTTGCAGCAGTTAACAGTAAACAACCTGCTCCCAGCAGTTAATGAAGTCACCTTCTGTAGCAAACCCTAAATATAACTAGCAGTCATGTGTGTTGGTATATGCAGACTGTAAGCACAGTTCCGCTCAGTTCTGGTCCATGTGTATATTCCATTGCACTGGTAGAATGGTGGAAAATACCCTAGTTCCTCCATGAAGGTTGTAGGTTCAGATCACTCTGTATGACTATATGTTGATGCTTGTTTTTTTTAGCTCTTGCATTAAAAAAGCTCTTCCACCTATCTATGGAACCACCCTTGTTTATTGATTATATTTCAGAATGTGAGTTTACCACCATAACCACATACTCATGACATGTATATACTATTTGGTATGTCTACTCTGAAGTCATAAATTTGTGGAGAGATGAGCGGGCATCAACAATGGAAGCATTTCCCAACTTGGACCCTCCTGGATATTTTGGACTACAGTTCCCAGCATTCCTGACCATGAACTATGTTGGCTGGGGCTGGTGGGAGTAGAAGTCCAAAACACCTAGAAGGCACCAGGTTGGGGAAGACTGACGTATGGGGACAGCTCACGCATTCATTCATTTATTATATGTATATAATAATGTATATACTGCTAAGCCTAAGGTGGTTGCAAGAGATAAACTGTCTGTTGGATAGACATTACCACAAAAGCAGATGGAAATGTGTGTATATCTATGGGGGTACTTAAATATGTCTGAACCATCCTAAGACACAGACACACACACAGCAGTGGTTGAAGAGATTATACCTATAGGGATGCATGACAATTTCATTTCTGTTCACAAAACATGTGAACAACTGTGAATGCAAGCAGGAGCTCCTATTTTTCAACAAATGTTTGCACATTCAAATGCGATAACGTTTTTTTAGAAGTGCAAACTATGAAATGCATTTTTTTTTTAAATCACATTTTCACACTTTAGTCCCTGGGGAAAGTGTGCACTTCTGAAAAATACACACAGGAATGCACACTTTTCCCATTCAAAATGTGCACTTTTCCTTTCGAATGAGCCAGAAAACAAGTCAAAAATGGGTGCAAGCTGAAATGAGTGTTGATGTTATTTTTTGGAGAATTTAAGCTTGCTAAAAAAAAATAAAAAAATCAATGGTTCTCCCATCTCTACATAGTGAAAGGGATCCCTAATTTATTGGAATGTCCCTTGCTGTAACCTCCCTGTTTCAGACTGGGAAACCAATTGGGATAAGAGTGTTCTACAGCAAAGTAGTTGTGAGCTTATCTTCTTGCTGGTGTGCTGCACAGAATAGATTCTGAGGAAGCACTGGAATGGATCCAGTTTGCCTGATATTGCCTCAAAGAGAGCACTAGTATGCATGTTCTTAATTACTATACTTATATCCCAAGAGCTCAGAGTAACTGATAGCCTGTAGTACTTATGGAGAGATAGGCTGGTGCACTGCCGAATTTTAGCAGTAGAACTGCATCATGTGATCTCCGCGCTCTGGTGTTCATTTTACGGACAACTCTAAGTGCTGTGAGGAGAGAATGAGTGCTCCTTACTCATGCCCCCCCAACTGTTTAGAAAAACACATGTGCTGACATTGCATTCAGCATTGCTTTTTGCCAAAGTTCTCAATTCCATCTTGAAGCTCGTTCTGCCACTAGTCCATATCAAATTGTGAGCTTTTTAATTTTTGCATGAAAATCTGTATCTTCATTTCACATTTGGAAATGCAAATGTATAGACTTCAGCCACAGAGTGCATCTCAATCTGTGCTCAGTCCAGAAGGCAGTAAATCCTGATCAAAAGAAACAAATGCATTTCTCATACGGCTAGATCACACTACACATTGAACTTTTTGTGAGCCAAACTCTTGGTCTGTCTAAATTCTAGTTCATTTTTGTTGCTAGGGCTGAGCGAAAATGGCGTCCCAACATTGTGCGTCCTGTTTGCAGGTAGTGATGGTTGGGGAGGGAAGATTTATTTTGCTGAATATTATTTGGGATTGAGACAGAATTCTTCTACAGTTCTGTCTTGGTGTGGAGGATCAGAGGAAATTTCTCTCAATGCGTTTCTGGGGAATTTCTGCTCAGTTAAGGGTGAATGACAGTATATTGTTTGTTCATACTGGTAAATGAAGGAAGCTATGGGCTAAGAGAAGAGGACTGGAAGGAGTAGGGACCAAGTCCGTGGCTTCCTTCAACAATAGTAAATGATAACATGGAATTCTTCACGCTGCTTGTGAGCTGCAAAACTGGGGAGGAAATTTTGCTAAATATTCATTGGAGTGGGAATGGGATACTGAAATTTTCCAGCAGTTCAGGAGGAGCTGAACAAAATAAAATTAAAAGATGAAGGAATTGATTGGAAAACTGTTTTCTGAGGAATCTGCACTGACTGGCAGCAGCTTTAGAGGATCAAAAAGGGCTCTTTTCTCATCCTTATCAGGGGACCGATGCATACAAAGCAAGTGCTCTACCAGACTACCACTGAGCTACAGCCCCTTCCAAGACGAAAGAATGCCCCAAAGTTGCAGGGGATGGGGGGGGGGGAGAAAGAAACTGTCCTTAATTAGACAAAGGAGGGGTCATTTTATAACCAGTGCAGCAGGAAGAGTTCGGTTCCCTACCAGATTAAGAATTGTGCAAGTAGGTAATGGCTCATATAACTGCAAACATGTTAGGAATACTTTTGATACATGTTTGCAATTGCCCTCTGGAGTGCAGTTTCCCTGGCAATTACAAGACCATCTCCCGTCCTGTTAAAAAGCATGTGTATGACACAGATCAGCTAACAATCTGTAAATTCCTCAGTCCCCAATTATCAGATGCTGCAGTTATTTTGATTATAAGAGTGCTTTCTGGTTAAGGTGAGCAAGCAGTGTTCTTCTTAGTACTGATGTCACTTTCTCCACTGAATTCTCAAGGCTCCCAAATCCATGGAGCATTTCACACATAATCAAATCAAGAAGCAAATTAAGTATCATTGGAAGCATGAGGGAAACAGCCAACAAAATATCTCAGGGCCTATCTCCATTTACCATTTCCAATTGCTCATTTACATTTCTCAGATGAACTGAAATTAATTTTGCAGGATGGGTTGCCATTGCACAGTAGACATCCCGAGCATGCAATTATACCTTTGTGTTGTCAACAGCCAGCAGAAAGCTTTAAAATCAACCCACTTCTGCCACTGGACAGGGGTGGTGCTTGGAACATCAAAAGCATCAGACCAAAGAGTGTATGCTCTCCACCATCACCAACAAATTTGTTCCCAAGATGTCTGCACCAAACTGTATATTCAAGCAAAAGGGAGGATGTATGAGAATTTCATTCATGTTTGCAAATCATGTGAACATGCTCTCTTCACAACCCTAAAGGCTAAGAGCAATGAAATTCTCTGGAAATGTTTGCAATTTCCCAAGTTTGCATTCATGTTTGAAAGTGTGCACTTGTGCAATGCACACTTCCAAAAATGTGCGTGTGCACATTTTTGCAAGTGCACGTGCATTTTTGGAAGTGCACATTTGTGCAAGTTCCCCCAGAAACAACATTTACATGCTTTTGCCTATTGGAGAAAATGCACATTTTTGGTCTGGGAAAAATGCATATTTTTTCCAACTGGAAAAAAAGAACATTTAGGAATGCAAAGCAAGGTAAAACAAGCTGGGTGGGGTGGGGTGGGGTGGGGGGTGAGGACTGGAGAACATCAGTGAACTCAAACACTGCATCTTCACCCATCCATAAGCAAAAGCTTGGGGCTTCATCCTGATCTATAAAGAACTACTAGATGAAACCTACTATCAGACTTCTTGGTAATGCTACATTGAGGACCCTAGATAGGGAGGAGGGTGAACATAAGAAAAGCCCAGGTGAATCAGACCCAAGTTCAATCTAATCTAGGGGTAGGCACCCAGGCAGGCACCCTCCACAGATATTTTGGGCTTCAGCTCTCATAAACTCTGACCATTGGCCATGCTGGATGGGACTGATAGAAGTTGGAGTCCAGCAACACCTAGAGGGCAGGATGAATACCACAGAAAGCTGTCACTTAGGGCTGGTTCACATAACATTCCATTCTATAATTTGGTTTCTCCTCATATGTGTTCTCTCAACACTTGATACCTGACAGTACAATCCTATGCATCTAAGTCCTATATGATCTATGGGTCTTACTCTCAGGTAAATGTGTGTAGGATTGCAGCCTGGGGCTATGCACTTCCTTGAGAGTAACATCACAATTCTTTACATGTCTACTCAGATGTAAGCCTCATTGAGTTCACTGCGGCTTCCTTCCAGGTTAGAGGGTACAAGATTGCAACCTAAATTCCATAGAATTCAAAAGGATTTACTTTTGAGTAGATATGCCAAAGATTGTGCTGTGAATATGTAAACTGACCTCACTGAAAATCATTATGTTTGCGATAACTTTGGGTGATATCAAAGTTCTGCCCATGTTCTGTGATGCCTTTTTCACACATGCCAGAAAGTTACAACTTTCTGTTGTAAGCTAGGGGTGGATGATAAATTTAGCTGAAATGCTCAACATGTTAAAAGCACACTCAACAAAACTTTTTGTTTCATGTATACTTCTTTCTTTTTAATTAATATTTATAATATGACATATTGAGATTGATAGATATCAAATCATAACATTTTAAAACAAGTGTATAAAATGTTGTATGGTTGCCTAGCATTATAGAAATTGATAAAAGGTGTTACTCCTAGTGCGGGGCCAAATCCTGTCTCCTATTTTCAGGATTTTTTTTTCTCTCCCTGCAAAATAGGCATTGTTTTTTCTACCTCTTTCATGCGGGGTGGGGGGGATTATGAATAATTTTCACCTTGGGGAGGAGGACTGGGTTTCTACTAACTTTCTACATATCTTTTTAAGTTTGCAAGATGGCTGAAGGGTCTTCTTTCTATTGGGGGGTACTTGAAAAATGCCGGAAGGGGGGGTCTGAATTTGCACCAATTCATATTGACCCAAATGTGCATTTGTGCAAATTTGCACATGAGAAAATGTGCAAATCCCCCCATATCCATTTTCACACTTTAGCCTATGGGGGAAATGCGCATTTTTGGCTGGTTTTTTTATTTTATTTTGTGTATTTTTCTAAAACCAAATTTGGGAAAGTTAGAAAAAACTGGTCTGAAATTCTGCAGAATCTGTCTGACCAAGGGAAAGCCAGTCTGCTGCGGAATCCACAGTGCAGAGTCATGAAAATCCAAACTCATTGAGTTCCATTGCAGATCTCTCCAACATCCCTAGTTGCTATAAAGTTGGGTATATTTTAAATTCCTGAAAGTGCTGAAATGTCATGCAATAAAAAGTGGACCTAATGCGAAGAGAAAACTCCCTGGAAAAGACCCTGATGCTGGGAAAGACTGAAGGCAAAAGGAGAAGGGGACGGCAGAGGATGAGATGGCTAGATAGCATCACGGATGCAACGAATATGAACTTGAGCACGCTCCGGGAGAGAGCGCAGGACAGGAAGGCCTGGCGTGCTATGGTCCATGGGGTCACGAAGAGTCGGACACGACTGAACGACTGAACAACAACAAAAAGTGGATGTAAGGGTGGGCTTGTTATAATGGTTTTAGAAGGTGAGGTACATATGAAGGACTAGAACCATGGGCACAAATCTCAAACTTTAAGGATGGTATTCAACAAGGCCACTCTGCTTCCGCTGATTTTGTTGTGCTTACAAGAACAACCAACTGTGCAATGGGGGTTTTGTGCTTCTAAAGATAACCCTTTAAAAGATAAGCCTTTTCTGTGGTGGCCCCCACTCTGTGGAACTCCCTCCCTAGGGCACTCCGTCATGCCCCCTCTTTAATTAGCTTCCATCGTGCGTTAAAAACGTGGTTGTTCAGGCAGGCATTTGGGGTGGGTTAGGGTATTTTAGAAAATGTTTTTATTGTAGAATTTTATTGTTTTAAACTGTTTTTATTGTATGTTGTACATCGCCCTGAGTGGCTGGGTGACCAGCCAGATGGGCGATTAATAAATTTAATAATAAAATAAATAAATAAATAAACCCTAAGAATGAACAGAAATACTGGTGTCTGGATTGGGATAGGTCAATTCTTCTTCTGCAAACTCTGCTGACTGGCCCCATTCTGGAAATGCGTGTTTCCTGTCTTTGGGGGTTATTTGTAAAAGCCCCAAAGCCCTGTTGCATGAGAAGTCACATAGGCACAATAGGATCCTACCCTAATTAACCAAATACTTATTTCTGCAGTTGCCCCTATTGAGTTCCTCTTATTGGACTTGTGTCTCTTGTTGCTGATCATTACTATCATGAATTGGTAACCCCTAACTTAAGACAAGTTTGTTGAACCATGGCCATTGACTTGAAACTGAAGCAAGTCAGAACCTCTTAAATAATTTGGTCCTCTGTTTACCTTTCAGCTCTGTTCAGCCTCAAATGAATCCCCTTGAATGTGTAAGTATACTGAAAAATGAAGCAGCTGGATAACTGACTGTGGAAAGTCATTCAGAATTGCTCGAGTATGGCTACTAAAATTCTACTAAAATCAGGGCTTAACTGGAGATGTGAATTGTGAATACTGCAATGAGTCAGGGTGTCTCTCTGGTTACCTTGTGCATGTTCCAAGACTACATTATTCTTTTTATGCTGCATGTATGTTTTGCTCCTATGTTGAGCTGAAACACATATTTCCCAACTTCCTCATGCAAACTGGGCTTTTGAGATTATTTTGTCCTGGTGGCCTGAGAACAGAGGATGGGGTGAGAGGGGCAGATTTTAGCCCTTCAGCTATGTCCTGGCTCAGGAACATAGAGAGCCAGTGTGGGTTAATGGTCAGAGTGTTGGACTGAGGCTTGGTGGTTTGACCCTGTGAGCCCTGACTCCACTTCACCACTGCTCACATAGAGGTAGTCTCAACCCTCAATAGTCTCTCTCCCTTTCTCTCCGATTATCAATTTCAACAGTCCCTCACACAATATTTTACACTCCAGCCCTTCCCTTCCAGTGAAATTCAACAGACCTTCCATGTACATGCCAGACTTGAGGAAGGAGTTGGTGATTTGACCACACATACAATTGGCTAGTGGGCCAAGGTAAAATTTGTAGACCCCGAACCAAGTGCATGGCACTTTTAGAATAGGCTTTTACCTTCTTGCTGGGCATTAGTGCTCCATAGCCTTCTTGTGCATTCTAGATCAGGTATCTGTTGCTCCACATCTATCAGCACAGACAATGCAACACCCACAAGCAATTGAAGAGAAACTTGCTCCCTTGCTCCTGATCCCTCTGCTGTGGAGCTCCACAAGATGGGAGGGAAGCTTGGCAAGAACAGCATTGGTGTTGTTCAGGAGAAACCAAGTGTCCAAAGGCTAAAGAGGCTACTGAGGCATCGGCGGTGGTCCTGAAGAAAAACAGGAATTGCAGCCTATGGTGGAGATAGAGGTGACAGTGTCACTTGGAAAGCCAGAGAGAGAGAGAGGCATGTGATCCTGATGTTGACAGTGAAGCAGGAGAGGAACCTGCAGTGGCTGGAGAAGAAGCTGCTAAATCTAAACCAGAGCTAAGAGAAGTTCAAATTCCTCCTACAGCTAGCACTAAGGAGCAACATAAGTCTTCACATCTTGATAATGAAGCAAAAGCATCTCAAGCTGTAGTGGTAATGCATATTATTTATTACATTTACATCCCACCTTTCTTCCATCACAGGACTCAAGTTGGCTACCTGCAGTTCCCAGGTGGTCTCCCCTGCAAGCACTGACCAGACCCAACCTTGCTTAGCTTCAGCAAAGTGGCTGCCTCATGTGCCTTCAGACCATTTCCTGGGACGATGTTGAAAACAGAGGTGTAGGAGATGCTAAAAGAGCAAGAGTCCTGGTTCCTGACTAAGAGCAATTGATCCCATAGGTGGCCAGCTACCACCTTTCTTGGAGTAAGACTGTTAATACAGACATTTCTCCCTCACTGCTGCGTCGAACCTCTGCTTTTGGCACATTTAGAATTTCAGTCCTCATAACTCTGACATTCTGGTAGAAACAGACTGAAACAAATGCTACTTAAAACAACAATCTATAAAAGAGATAGGTCCCTCAGCTGAAAACAAGTCTATGCCTAACTTAACAGTTGGTGTATTAGTAGTTGGGAGAAGGGGATTAAGCCCAAACTGAGGCTTAATGAGGTGAGAAGGGAGAAAGAGAGAGAGAGAGAGAGAAGACTGTAAACAGGATAAAATATGCCACAAATATGCTTCTCACTGTATGTTGTGTTCTGCTTTTGTAGGCACCATTAAGAGAGCCCTGCAAAACCATAGGCAATATTTGAAAATGATAGAAGGATGTTCGGTAAGAGGGTGACAGTTACACAAAACTGTATCTCTGGTTTTTTTATTTTATTTTATTTTTTTTGCTGTCTTAAGTGCCATGTGAATTACCTCCTGCTCTGCACTTACTGAGTTTAATGCATGGCTGTGCTTGCTTTTGATCTGTTGTTCAAGGTCTCCCTCTGCTATTAATTCTAGCCCCTCTTTCTTTTTCTCCTAAGACACCAGCTAGTTCCCCAGTTAACTGAGGATAGATTTGCAAGGGCATTAATTTAACAGCAGAGATAAGCGCCATACAAGCCGGCAGGGTGTCTCGGGAAAGACCAATGCGCGCACCCACACTAATGGCGCTCTGGGGTTTATCGAAGTCTGTGTACTGCAGTTTGAATTTAAACGTGCCAGGCTTTAATGTTGGAACATGCCAATAAATATCTTTTTATGATCACTGCAAATGGATGAATGCCTGACAGATCTGTACATGGGACTCATTTCTACCATTAGCAAAGTACATGAAAAACAGGCCTCTGGGAAAGTTTGCTGCCACTTGTTATCAAACATAGATGGGGAAGCAAATCAATAAAATGGCAAGATTCATCTTCCTCTAAGCGGCTATGTTTCTTCTGTTCTCCACTTTTTTTTAACTTATGAACCATGATTCTTATTAAAATGGAACAGACTTTGTTGTGGGGAGGGGACTAGAATGGAAGACCTAATCCAATATCCAAAATGATCCATACACTTGTATGTGTATGGCCAGACCATCTTCTTATTTCTTGCCTGATGGCCTTGCTTAATATATTTGCTAATATCCATTATGAAGGAGCTCTTTGTGGAAAGGGCAAGTATGGACAATACAGGTGATAAACTGACATAGTGGTATGGCTTTGTCTTGAGGTGGGTGGGAATTGAATTTCCCAAACTGGGGCTCTCCAGTAACTCTTTAAAGTGCCACATGTACACTCAGGGCTGGAGTCAAAGGTAGGCATGGTTGGGTACCTGCCGAGGGCCCATACCCCAGCAGGGGCCCACAGCTGGAGCATCCTGGACTTGCTCCTCCTCTTCCCCATTGCAACCTCCTTGTTCACCTGCCTCTCACTCTGCTCCAGACAGCAGTGGGTGGTGACAAGGAGGAGCAGTTGATTCCTCTGCCCACTTGCTCGTTGGCTCTCTCTGCCTGTCAAACAAGCGAGTGGGAGCAATGATAAGAAAGAGAAGGAGCAATAGCAAGCTGATGAAAATGGCAGTGAGAAGGTAGACTCATTGAGGGAGGGGCCCATTGAGGCTGTCTTGCCCAAGGGCCCTCCAAAACCTGGAGTACTGCATTGTATACACTGATGGTATGATAGACAGGCATGCAGATAAACTCAACAGATGAACATCTCTCTCTCTCTCTCTCTCTCTCTCTCAGTTACACACACCCACGCACACCGACACACACTTATTGCACCTTGTAACACACAGTGGGCCCTTAGGGTAGGACTTTGGGGCAATGGTCCAGGACCCCACTCAACAGAACGACTAAGAGGGTGCCTAAATGCACAAGGGCTGCTGCTTACCACATTTTGAAGTAAGCAAAATAATACATATTGCCATGTATCAGAATATACCATAAGATTACATGAAGGAAGTGAAGTAACGCAGAGTACTATCTGAAGACCCCTCCCCTTCACCCCCCTCCAATAAGACCATGAAGTCCAGAGTCTAAAATTACCTTATTGTAATACCGATGCCACTATTGGTGGCAAGTCACAGAATAATAACAAAAACTAAGACTTTTAATCGGAGGAACTTGTAATGTAAATTAACCACAGGAGGGGACAATAGAGGGGGGGGGGATGAACCAGGGGAAGAAGTGTTTGGTTCATGTACTTAGTTTTAGTAGGGGATGAGGAGGGGGGAGTCATGCCAAAGGCTTTCCAGAGAAGGTAGATTTTGAAGAGGACGCTGGGAGTTTCTGCTGGTCACACAGCTGGATTTCTGCTTGTCACGCAGCTGTTGAAGGCACAGGAGGCCTGCCCCTGAAAAAGTTGGCAACCTTAGTTACTCTAATCCTGTGTGCATCTAGGATAGAACCAGATATCTGCCATTACTCCGTGCCTCTTAAAATGTCTAGTTCATCCCCTTATTTGGGAGTCCCATTGAACGCTATGAGGCTTAACTCTGAGTAAGCTCATAAGATCAGGCTGCTAGAGGACTACCCCACAACATAGATGCAACAGAACAAAATGAAGCAGGATTCACCTGAGGGAGCAATCCTATGGCCCCTAGACATTGTCTGAAGGGCCAAAGGGTACTGAAATTCCCCCCTCCAAAGTCACAGACAGCGCTCCGACCTCAGGAAGGGGACTTGGAGATTTGACCCCATCCCCTCTCAGCTGGTGTGGAAAGAGGTGCACCTGCTGCCCTCTGAGGTCAGAAAAGTGACCTCAGAGAGGGGGGAAAGAGGATGATTCAGTGGGCAGGGAGAGGTGGAGACTGGAGAGGCCAGGATACATGCTATCCTGAGGCCTCTCCCAGCCACCTTCCCTCCCCTTCCAAAATGCCATCGCTAGACAGGCAATGAGGCAAAAAAGCCCATCTAATGAGAAATGCAGGGTACGAGGACAGTGAGGTGAAGATCGCCTCTGCTGCTCCTCCTACTCTGCATTGGATGACTGGAAGCCTCCAAGTGTGGGGGGCTTTTGATCATTGAGGGCACAATCAATAGGACTGCATTCCTAAGTATACCACTTTATAGGGATAGTGTGGGCATCCAGTTGGGGCTTGAAGCTCAGCAATTTCTCATCAGCTCGGCCCCCCCAGATGCCTGTCCATGGATCCCCTCATTTGCCCAGTTTGGTGCGTGTGGAGTCAGGCAAGCGCCCAGCTGCCCGCTCCTTTGCCGAGCTGCCATTTTGTGTAAAAATGGCATCTTGGCCTTTTTCGTAAGTAACCATTTTCACAGATGGTGTCCGTAAAGCGGCCATTTATGCAACATTACAGGTGTGCAGTGAGCAGGGTCGGGTAGTCAGCAGGGGGCCAGCGAGTGGCCCGCGGGATGAGAAATGGTGAGTTCACTCATCCCTACCTACTTAGTTTGGTAGGATTGACCCAAACTAATTGGATTAATCCTACCATCTGGTATGGCTGAGCATGGTGCAATTCTTAGAGGGATAACAAAAAAGGAAATGTGTGAAACAAGCCTACACAACATCTTACTGCATATGTTCCATACATTGAAAAGGCAAACCAGCAAACAACACAGTGTGACATAGGACTATATATAAATAGGTAAATATACAGATAAGAGATACACAGAGACAGATGGTGACTTGATCATTTATTTACATTTCCTCATAGCATTAATGTAGCAGTCACCACTTAATATCGACAGTGTCAGTGATGTGTTTCTAAAACATGCCATAAAGGAGAGAACTTCCCTAGTTGTTCCACAATGCTGAGTTGCACAGGAACAAACATTTATTCAGTCGAACTGTTGTTTAGGGACTTGTGGGGAAGTATATTTCTGTATTACCACCTAGATGTATAAAGTTAACCTAGGCCCCACTTGGCATGGAATGCTGTGTTGTCTGTAGAAGGCAAGATGCGAATGGGAGGATGGAGGGCCGGATGTTTGTTGTTTGTTTGTCTGTTTTATAATTTCTGTTCTGTTCCTGCTGCAAACAAGCTGAACCTCCTGGTCTTCCCTGACAGTGCCTGCTGAATGGAGGAAGATAGCCACTGCTGCCTCTTCAGAAGTTCCTAGTTGTGCATCTCTTCTAGTGCTTAGTAAGAACATCTGCCCAGCTGAAGCCGGCGTAAATGCTGTTCCAGACTCCAGAGAAGAGTTCCCAAGAGAGAGAAGAGCAGCACAATTTCCACCAGGGAGTGATGCAAAATGGAAGGCATTTGTGGCTCCTCTGGTGGAGGAGGAAGTGAAGGAAGCTGAGGGAGAGCCTGCAATGCCTCCAGGAGTGATGCAGAATGAGAAGGACCTGGAAGCCCCTGTGGAAGAGGAGGAGGAGGAGGAAGAAGAAAAGGACACTGAGGGAGACCCTACGGTGTCCAAGGAGGCTGATGGAGGTTTGAATGAACTGGCAATGCCAGTTGCTGGTGTTGACATTTCCTCTCCTTATAAAGCTGAAGGCATGGATGAAGATGGTGGCCAACTTGACAAGCCCTGAAATCACGAATCCATCAAAACAGAGTAGAAATCATGAAGCCATCAAAACAACTGAGTGCCTTCTATTTTAACAGGAATCCGGATATACTCCTGTTTCGCAGTAGGCTTTCTCAGAAGTAAACATCATACAAGCTGAAAATAAAGACAGCACATATTCATATCAGTACCATGTGCACTGTAAGTAATATGATCCCCATTTGATGGTGCGCATCAATACATAATAGTATTGCAATATGGATAGTATGATACTGATATGAATATGTGATGTCTTTATTTTCAGCTTGTATGAGTTTTACTTCTGGGTCCTGTTAAAATAGAAAGCCACAACTTCCACGGCCCAGTTCTTCTAGCTGCAATTAACTACTGTTCATCCTTGTAGCATTTAGCCAGTTTCGTCTACATTTTGTAATTCTGTTCCTTGTATCATGCTGTTACTTTGTGGTCCTTTTTGTATACACACTGTTTTTGTCCCCTTATATTACAATCTTATATAATTTTATTCGTGTGTTCCAGTTGTGTGCAGTGTAGCAATTCTGGGTCTTGCGTTGTTTCTAATTAAACACTTTGAATCTACACTTCCAGTCCAAAACAAACAGTAAGCCCTTTGGTTTAGAGATGTACGAAACAACTTACCTGTTTCGTTTCGTGACATCCGCGGTGGCGGGGAGGCGCTCCGTCTCTCCCCCAGAAATCCTCGCCGGCTGGCTCCGCTCCGCAGCAACTCCACGGAGCCGCCAGCTGGGGCTGCCCGCAGAGACATCTGGCCGCTGCTGGGCTGTGCAGGGATGCAAATGGCGGCCACTGTAGCTGCTGCCATTTGCGTACCTTTTTCTCGCCGTGATAGGCTACATAAATATTTATGTAGCCTATCTAGGGATGTACGAAAGGCACTTACCTGGTCCCGCAGCTTGCTTCACGGTGGGGGGGAGGTGCTTCGGTTCTCCCCCCGAAATTCAGGCCGGGGGGGAGACGCCCTGCCTCGCCCGGCCGAAATTCAGGCCGGGGAGAAACGCCCTGTCTCCCCGGCCGCGAAATACAAAAGTGGGGGGGGGAAACCCGTGATAGGCTACGTAACGATTTACGTAGCCTATCACGGCTAGATTTCCAAAGTCAGCAGTGATAGGCTACGTAAATCGTTACGTAGCCTATCACGTGTGTTTGGGGGTTTTTTACTTTATTTTGTAATGGCGGCGGCGGCGGCAGCTGGTCGAAAGACCGGCCGCCGCCCCTGCCCCTGCCAAACCGCCGCCAAACTGCCGCTGGGACCCGCCGCCGAGAGGGACATTCGAGGGAGGTAAGTCCCATCCCGGGGGGGGCAGCAGGGGGGGCGGAGAATTTCACCACCAATTTCAGGGGGCCGAATGCTTTGGCATTCGGCCTCCCAGAGATTCGTGGAGAAATTCTCCGCCATCCCTAAGCCTATCACAGCAAAAAAAAGGGAACGCAAATGGTGGCAGCTACGGCAGCAGCCAATTGTGTTCCCCTTTTTTTTTTGCGGTGATATGGCATCCCTGCATTAGCCGTGATAGGCTACGTAAGTATTTACATAGCCTATCACGGGAAAAATTGTGAAGCGAATGGTGGCCGCAGATGCGGCCGCCGTTAGCAAAGCAGCACGAATGGCACAAGGTAGGTGCTCCATTTCGCACAACTTTCACGGGGTGGTACGGCAGTGGGGCTTCATTCCGCCACGGATTTCGGGGGGGCTGAATGCACTAGGGATATACGAAAGTCTCTTACCTGAACCCGAAACTTAATTCGCGGTGGGGGGGAGGCGCTCCGTCCCTCCCCCCGAAATTCTGGCCGGGGGGGAGGCGCCCTGTCCATCCCGCTGCGAATCCTGTCCTGCCGGGACGCATATGGCGGCAGCCATAGCCGCCGCCGTTTGTGTCCCTCAGTCAGCCGTGATAGGCTAAGTAAATGTTTACATAGCCTATCACGGCTGAGTGAAGAAAAAAAAACCCGCACGTACACAAATAGCGGCGCCCATGGGCGACGCCATTTGCGTTCCTTATTTTGGCACGTGTAGTCTACGTAAACATTTACGTAGACTACGGCGAAAATAAGGGGAACGCAAATAGCGTTCCATGGGCACCGCCATTTGCGTACGCGCGGTTGTTGTTGTTGTTTTTCACTCAGCCGTGATAGGCTACATAAACATTTATGTAGCCTATCATGGTGTTTTTTAAAAATCTAGCTGTGATAGGCTACGTAAATCTTTACATAGCCTATCACGTGTTTTTTTTCTCTTTTTAACTTGGAAATGGCAGTGGCGGCAGCTGGTCGGAAGACCGGCCGCTGCAGCCGCCGCCTCTGCCGAACAACCGCCGCCGCCGCCAGGGACATTCACACAAGGTAAGTCCCATCTTGGGGGGGCGGGGGGGCAGACCGTTTTGCCACCAATTTCAGGGGGCCGAATGTGCTGGCATTCGGCCTCCCCGAGATTCATAGAGAAATTCTCTGACATCCCTAGAATGCACTGACATTCAGCCTCACTGAGATCCATGGTGGAATTCTCCACCATCCCTACTTTGGTTTTTCGCTTTTCATGGACAGTAGGTGAGCAATAATAGGTGAGCTGCCATTTGTCTTGTAAAAAAAAAAAAAAATGACGTGATAGGCTACGTAAAGATTTATATAGCCTATCATGGCTGGGTTAAAAAAAACACACGACATGATAGGCTACGTAAAGATTTACGTAGTCCATGGCTGGGTTAAAAAAAAAACACGCATATGCAAATGGCGGCAGCTACGGCCGCCACCATTTGCGTTCCTTCTTTTTGGCCATCTTAGTCTACGTAAATATTTATGTAGACTATGACGGCGAAAATAAAGGGGAATGCAAATAGCATAGCGGGCGCTATTTGCATCCCTTTTTGATTCGCTGTTTTAGCCTACATAGAGATTTATGTAGACTAAAACAGTGAATCAAAAAGGGACGCAAATAGCGCCCGCTGCACTATTTGCGTTCCCCTTTATTTTCGCCGTCATAGTCTACGTAAATATTTACATAGATTAAGATGGCCAAAAAGAGGGAATGCAAATGGTGGCGGCCATAGCCGCTGCCATTTGTGGAAGCTTTTTTTTTTCCCCAGAGCCCTCCGCGGCCAGAAATCGGGCTGCGGACGGCTCTGGCCTGGCTGGGCCTGACCGGCTGCTCCGCGGAGCTGCCTAGGGGTGTACAAAAGTCACTTACCTGTTCGCAGATTATGCTGATGCTGGGGGGGAGGCGCTCCGTCCCTCCCCCCGAAATTCTGGCTGGGGGGAGGCGCTCCGTCCCTCCCCCCCCGAATCCTGGCTGGCTGGCTCCGCTCCGCAGGGATTCTGCAGAGCTGCCGGCCGGCTCTGCCAGCGGACGGACATCCGGCCTCTGGCTAGCAGGGAAGCAAATGGCGGCAGCTGTAGCCACCGCCTTTTGCATCCCTGCAGTCAGCCATGATAGGCTACGTAAATGTTTGCATTGCCTATCATGGCTAATTAAAAAAAAGTAGATGCTACGCTATTTGCATTCCCCTTATTTTCGCCGTATTCTACATAAATCTTTACGTAGACTACCCGGGCCCAAATAAGGAACGCAAATGGCGGCGCCCATGGGCGCTGCTATTTGCGTACGTGCTTTTTTTTTTTTCCAAAGTCACCTGTGATAGGCTACGTAACGATTTACGTAGCCTATCACGGCTGACTTTGGAAATCTAGCCATGATAGGCTACGTAAATCATTATGTAGCCTATCACGTGTGTCTGTTTTTTTTTAAAAATTTACTTTTTTATTTCGCGGCCGGGGAGACGGGGCGCTCCTCCCCGGCCTGAATTTTGATGGCGAGGGATGGGGCGCCACCCCCCCGCCTGAATTTCGGCCGGGCAGGGCGCCTCCCCCCCCAGCCTGAACTTCGGGGGGAGAACCGAAGCGCCTCCTCCACACCGCGAAGCAAGTTGCGGGACCAGGTAAGGGACTTTCATCCATCCTTAATTGTACCTTATGGCAGAAGAGCAATTATTAGGTAGTGCTTGGAGTTGCCCATCTGGAAACGCCTCAGTTCATATGTGGCACAAGTCTCATGTAACCTCATAAGGTGTACTGTATTTCTATTTAAATTATAACTATTTCTAAATTTGCATCTCTGCATATAAATTAGCATATGCAATTTTCATGCAGATGGCTTCCATCCTTTGGACATCCTATTTTGAATAATTACAATTTTGAAATTATACATTCTTCTTTTTAAAGGAGACTGTTATAGTCAATTTATTAATGGGCCTTATTGCAGAAACCAGCACAGGCCATGTTGACACAGGGTCAAATACAACATACCATTGGTAGCATGTCTGGCATCAGCCCCTGACACCTTTGGGCCCCAGCACCTTGGAGGGGCCCTCTGTTGACGCCTTCCCTTCCCCACTTTAACAACATTGTTGTTGATACTCCAGGTAGCTGGATCTGGAAGCTGCCATTGAAATTTCCCATAAAGCATTTCAGCGATGCTATGTCATTGTGGAAAATTTGAATGGCGGCTCTCCATCCCATGTTGATTGGAGAGCTGTTGCTGCTGTGTGCTGTCTCACCCATATAGGAGGAGGGCCACCAAGGGGTACTCTGCCAATGCCCCCTCACACCTGGAGCTGGCAGAAAAAGGCCTTCAGGAATGTCTAATTGGCAGTGGGGAGGACTTAATACAGCTTATGGCATAATAAATATATTAGTCTTTCAGGTGCCACAAGACACTTTGTTGTTTTTGCTGCAACAGGGACTAGCACAGCTACCCCTCTGGTAGCTTTGGAGCTACCTGCAGAGGGTGTTGCAGGTAGAGTTGCCAACATTTTATCAACTCCAGTTCCTCTGCCTTTGATCTGCAGCTGTTAGCAGGTGATAATGACCATCTCCATGACATGAAAAGCTTCACCTGCTACAGAGTTCTGCAGGCCAAGCAGCCATTAAAAGCACAGGAGCACACCAGTCTGCACTTGTTACTCAAGGTCATTTGGCAACCCTAATTCCAAGTACCCAAGAGTGTCCCTATTTTCATCTGTGAAATGTCAAAAGGTCTGAAGTCTGACCGAACTCTTGTGAACTGACTGTTCCAGGTGAAACTAGGGTACAGAACCCGCTTCTCTAGATAGGAGGCCAGGGCCCTGACCTAAACGTTAATGAAATGCTTTGCTGTGACTTTTGTGCAGTTTGGATCTTCCCTCAGAGTCTCAGTTCTTTTGTTGCATTTATTAAAGAAGGAAGTTTTTCACCTGTATTGACTTAACATGTCTAAAAGAGTTGAAAGCAATCTTGCTCCCTTCTGAAGGAAGCAGATAAGGCTCCAGAGATGTAAAGTTATGATCTCTTTAATAAAAGATGTCTGTCTAGCACTTGCAGGAGATAAATTAAGTGAGGTCATATCTCATCTTGAACTAACTTTTGCTCATGTTCTGCCCTAAAACTCTCTTATCTTGACTGGCAAAATAACAGACCAAACATACTGTGTAACAGAACTGAATCCTGGTGAGGCTGCTATGATTGCTTTTCATTGTGAGCCTTGATCTTTGGAGCTCCTTGAATGCTAAAATTGTGAGGCTCATAATAAAAGTCACAGCCTTTCAGTTTCCCTCTTAACAGGAGCAGCCAGCTGACCTCCCTGGCCTCTGTCAGCACAGGGGCTGACGGCTGCAATCCTGCACAGAATTAAGCATGTATGAGCCCTGTTGCTCAAACTGCATGTCTTACAAGGTGGTGGGGCAGGGGCGGGGAGGCGGTTTTCTGGGAGTGCTGGCTCCGAGGTCGGTTCCCCAAAACTGAATAATCCTATGGCCATCTAGCCACTGCCTAGTGGCCATAGGATTGCACCCTTAGGGTGTAATCCTATGTATGTTTAGATATAAAAAAGAGCCCTGCAACTCTCAGGATGCCCCAGCCAAAATTCCCTCTTCTGCACAACTGTTAAAGGGACAGATGCCCCTGTGCTCTAGGGTGGCCGCTTATGATCACCAAAAAAGAGGACAAAAGAGGATACCTGTCAGGGTGGAAACTGAGCCGATAGAACCCCAGAGCAGTTCTGATTCTGAGGAGGATCAGCAATCCGTGGGAGAGGAGCCAGCTCATCCCTCACAGGCACAGCAGCTGGCAGAGATTCTTCCTGCTGGCATTCTTGAGATAGATAGTGACCCAGGCAGTGAGGGAGTGTGGGAGGGGGGCTTCTTAGATACTCGACACAGATGCAAAGAGTGACGAGTGATGGAGGGCGCGGAAAGGAGGCGTAGCGCCCGTTTGGCGTACAAGCAACAGCCACATCCCGTGGAGCCAAGGGAAAGAGGGAGGATTTCTCCCTAGCCCATAAGTTCAGGGCCTTCAAGTGATTCTCCTTCAAATGGGGATCAACTGCCTACCCGGAGCATAGGCTACTCTGCTGTTTCTTGCTTAATTGCTGGTGATTAGCATCTGAAAGAGTCATTAAGTTGTAAAAGGATTAAAGCCTTGAAAAGAATCCTTTCATCTGTGTCTTGAGTTGGCTGAGTGTACTGAAAGAGGCTGCTAGGGCGCTCCTGACAATATCTAATTGCATAAAATGTCCATATGCTAATGCATATGTATAGATGCAAATTTGGAATTAATTATTAGAATTTAAATAGAAATGCAGTACATCTCACCATAGTGTGGAAGACTGTGACCAGGTGATCTGTGTGTCTTGCCCAGTCTGCTGTCCAGGTGTTGTTGATGGACAAGACCCCTAGTCTCCCTTCTCGGGGTTCTTTGTCTTTATACCAGACTTGGACTGGACAGCCCTTCCAACAGAGGTTGCCTTCAGAACAGAGGACAGTCTTCCGGCAGCCCTTCAAATAGAGGACTGTAATCTCTAAAAGAGGACACATGGCCACCCTATGTCAGCTCATTGGCATCTGGTCACCTGAAATCTTAGAATCCTTGAGTGGGGATGGGGAGCTTGGAGACCATCTAGTCCAACCTCCCGCTCAGTGAAGGAATTCCAGAGCTATAGTATCCCCAACAGATGGCTGCCCAGCCTCTGCTTGAAGGGCTCCAGTGAGAGAGAGCATCCCCTCCCCTCAGTAATTGATTCCATTGCTGAACTGCTCTTACCATCATCAAGTTCAGCTGAAATTTACCCTCCTATAGATCCAGTCTTGCCCTCTGGGGCAGCAAAGAACAGGTCTTCCCTCTTCTTTGTGAGAGACCTTCAAGTATAGGGATGTGCAAATCAGCAAAACTCAAGTGTGCCAAAGCTCTCTGGATTCCATCTCAAAGCTCATTCTAACACTAGTCTGTATCAGATTGCAAGCTTTTTTTTTTTTCCTTTTCTTTTCGCATGAAACTCTGTACATATTTCTGTTCATATTTTTCCAAATGTGCACATCAGTTGTGTGCATCTTTGAAATGTACACATTCTTCTCCCATTAATAAAAGTGTACTTGTGTGCATGTTTGAATGTGTGCAGGATGTCAAACACATTTTTGGGGGGTCCACAAATCACACTGCAAGCTTGGAAATGTATGGACTTCAACCACCATTTGTGTCTGAATCCATGTTTGGTCTGGAAGGTGCAAACTGGGTAAATCCTGATCAAAAACAAACTGAAATGAATTTCTCATGCATCCTTATTCAAATATTTGAAGAGCATTATCATGTACCCCTTCAGTGTTCACTTCTCCAGGCTAAACATGCCCAGTTCCTTCAGTCTGCTCATAACACTTGTTTTCCATACTATATATCAGCTTTGTGCCCTCCTCGGAACTGTTCCAATTTGTCTATATCCTCCTTAAGCTGTTACTTATACCACAGACTGGATACAGTACTCCAGATGATGTCTGACAAATGCAGAATATAGTGAACAATGACTTCCTATGACATCTGTCCCTCAAATATTAATGCCATTTAGGGTGCAATCTATTGCCCGCTAGTCAGCAGCTAGATTGCCACAGCATAGGGCGGTTCCCAGAGAATCGACCCCCACCCGCTCCCATGCCACCTCGTAGGTAGAGTGGATATGCCCCGTGCTCTGCACTCATAGGAGCAGCACGGAGCAGTGAAAACAAGGGGCTCCCAGCGGCTCACCACTCCTCCCGCCCTGCACTGGATAGGCAGTCGCCCCCAGGGTCAAAGGCGACTGTTGATTCGCGTAGGATTGCTCCCTGAAGAACTGAAGGTGAATTAGCTCATATGGGAGAACAAGTACCAGCAAGGAAGTTGGTATTCTACCTGCCACACACAAAAACAGTCCAGTAAGGAATGAGCATGTTCCGTGGCCACAGAAAGCTGAGTGTCTGTTGGGAGCAAAATCAGAGGGAGGAATGGAATGGAGTATCCTTGAAGAACCAGCTGGCTGGAACCCTGAGCAGGAGCACTCCTTATGCCACCATTCATTGCAGGTCCCACTTGTCATGCAAAAGCAGCCTTCCTCAGCCTTGCAAGTGAGCCCAATTGAATACAGTAGTATTTCTGAGTAAACGGCTCAGACTCCGTGCAAGGCTGTGGTTGGACTATACCACAGCTTTCCCCAACCTGGTGCCCTCCAGATGTTTCGGACGATAACTCTTATCCCCAGCCTTCATGACCAAACTGGCTGGGGGTGATGGGGGCTGTTGTCTGCACACAGTCTGCAATGTGTGCATGTAGTCTGAGCCTATGTATATTTACTCAGAAGTACTAGTGTATTCAATTGGGCTTACTTGCAAGGAAATGCACATCAGACTGAACCTTAGATCTGTAAGGAAATCCTCTCTGCATCATCTTTTAACTCCTTGAGTAACTCTGACACTGTAACTCTGTGATTATAGAAATGATTCATCTTTTCAGCAGTGCATTTGATGTCCTGCTGGTGACATCAAATGCAGTGCTGCATTGATGGATATACATTCACTAGCCCTAGCTTTTTCAGGTCGAATATAACACACTAGTTTCTTACATTATAGGAACTGCAGTGATGAAAGTTATTGCTGGAATTGATCTTTTCTAAGGACGAATCAAAAGTAGTCCCAAGTTACCTGTAAAACTTTGGAATAATTATAAAATAAACCAGCATGCTAGCTAATGAAATGTTAATTAAAGGGATAGTCATTAGGTGGAACTATATGCTCAAAATGCCAAGGTATAGGCAGGAAGGGTTTTTGTGTGACACCAAGCGCCTATTTAAACCTAACCTACCTATAGTTGTTTAGGGGATGGAGTAGATGTTGAATGTATCAGAGCAGCTGATGGATGTTCAGGTAATGTATATGAGTGCTAAGACTGCCTGAATCTAGATATTTCAATGGCTCTTTTATTACTTTAAAAATGCACACACATACACTGGTGACTTTTTGTACAAAGTGGTGTACAATCTTTTTTTAAAAATCTACATTCGATAATAAAAAAAGCACCACACTGTGAAAGTACCAGAAAATAATGACCAGCTTCTTAACAACTGAGTGCTTTTTGAAACAAGCTCTTATTTATGAGTTGGAGCTATGATGGAAAAAGAATCTGTTTCTCATTTCGGCCAGCCAGGCCAGCATACAAGATAAAATCTGTATCAGAACCTAATTAGTGGATCTTAAACATGTGAGTCTGAGCAGGGTGCATATGATTGTTTGATCTTCAGAAGCTAGTCATTCACCTGGGTATGGTGTCTTTTAATTATGCTGCTGTTTGCAAGAGTTGCTACCTAAATATCCCTATTTTCCATTTTCCTTTCCTTTTTTCCTCCTTTTTGTGCCATGTCTTTTAGATTATAACCCATTATTATGCACTGTAAACAGCCTTGAGTGCTTTGGCAGAAAGCTGGTATGTACGCATAGGAAATAATGTGAAATGTGGGAGGGAAAGGAGCGCGTGTGTGTGTGTGTGTGTGTGAGAGAGAGAGAGAGACAGAGACAGACAGACAGACAGACAGACAGACATCTTAAATAGGTAGTTATAGACAAAGCACTTAACATATATTGTGGGTGAGGGAAATCTGAGGCTCTTCCATAGCCTTTTCATCTCCCAGAAACTGGGCTCCTCCGTGATATACTCCCTGTGTCCCCCACCCCCCGGCAATTAGTATGCAATCCTATGCATGTTTAGACAGAAAAAAAAGTCCTGCAATTCCCAACATGCCCTAGCCACCTTGGGTCTAAACATGCTGTTTATTTCTGTCTAAACATGCTTAGGATTGTGACCTTAATCTTCTAAAAAACAAAACTTCTATTGGCACTAATGGAAACTATTTTTTAAAAAAGCTTAATCGCTACACAAGGTGTGTGATTTTTCAAGGAGGGAGGTTGCACCTGGGAAGGGAAGGGTTAACCCTCCCCTCCCCAAGTACTCAAAAAACACCACTCAAAAACTGCTCTCCTGTGCAGCAGGCTATTTATTTATTTGTAAGTTTCCACAGGCACCACTTGATAAAGAAAAAAATGTGGTGAGAAAGGGAACAGGCAGGGAGAGGAGAGTGGGTGGGTGGGTGGAGTGTGAATAGGCATGCAGTAGAGGCTGGTGGCTCCTATTTTAGTGGGCCAGTGAATCCCCTACGGGAAACCCAGAGCAGATTCACCAACCCACTGAAATGGGCCACCATTCACCAGCCCACTGGAATAGGCACCCAGTTTCCACTGAGGAAATGTGTGTGTAAGAAAGAGAGTGAAGGTGTGTGGTAGCTGTGGTCCAGCCCCCAATATTGTTCTCCTGAGTGAAAGCAGCCTTTGGAGTGGGGGAAGGTTCCCCACCCATGATATGTATAATAATTAATAAAGAGAATGGGTGTTAAAAACAAAATGGAAGATGAGGCTCGATAGTCTAGGATCTGAATGTATTTATTTATATGTGATGCCTAAGGGGCTCTCAGCCTAAAATGGACACAGGAAAACAACAGAAGAAAGGAGGAGGGGGTCGGGAGGGGAAGAACATGTGATTGTATCAATTACACTATATATCGGCTTAGTTGGCATAACCAGAGTATCTAAAGGCATGTCTCCTCACCGCATGTACGTGCTGGACCCTTAGAGGCCTTCCTCGGAGTGCTCCCACCAAAGGAAGCTAGGCAGGTGGCTACAAGAGAGAGGGTCTTCTCACTGGTGGCACCCCACATATGGAATAAACTTCCCAAAGAGTTTCACCTGGCACTGATGTTATCTTTTTGGTGCTAGGCAAAGACCTTTCTTTTCTTCCAGGCACTTAAGAGACCTAGTTCTAGGTTATTATGGCTGTTCTAATGATTAAGAACATAAGAAAAGCCAGGCTGGATCAGACCAAGGGTCCATCTTGTCCAGCATTCTGTTCACGCTGTGATCACCCAGCTGTCAACCAGGAACCCACAAGCAGGATATGAGTGCAACAGATTCCTGTGCTGTTTATTGTATGTCATTCTTTTAAACATTTGTGCTGTATTTTATATTTTAACTGTTTTAAAATGGCATTTTAGTTTTTTAACTGGTTGCAATCTGACCAGAGGATGTTAGTTATTGGGCTGATGAGAAATGTACTTAAATAAATAAATAAATAAATAAGCAGTCCTAGCCCAAATTTTTTGCTGCCTGAGGCAGAATAGGACATGCGGCCCCTTTTCCCAAGTCAAGGTGCTTTGTACCCAAGGATGGCCAAGTTATTTTGGCACCTGAGGCAGAAAATCCCATAAATGCCTCTTTTACCCTAAGAGTAAAAATGCAACAGTAATATATTGAGTAATGATTTGCTGCCTTTTCAAGACACACAAAATCATGCTGCCTCACTCTGCATAATGGTAGGGCTGGCTCTGACAGTAAGGCACAGGGTAATATGTATTAGGATAGAATAGTGAGAGAGCTTTTAAAAAGCTGAAATATCATACAATGTGAATCTCTTGCCTTTGTTTCCTTCTCAAAGGGTTTAGCTGGGCTGAGCTCAAAGGGATTCTGTCTGACCAGGACACCTCAAGACTGGCTTTGTCCTTCACTGAGTGTGAGCAAATTAAAACTGCTGAAACTTACTCAGACTCTAAGCCTATTTCTAGGCAGACTACTGGAATTGGCAAGTCCATGCTTGAGCCTACATTAGTGGCCTGTTTCTGCCATGAGACACTTCCTGCTTGCTTAAAATGCCTGAATCTTCAATATGAGAGCAAGTATCAATGAGCAATACAATCTAAGATGAAATGAAGTCTTGAATTCTGCACTGCCACTGAAGGAACTCCCCACTGTAGATGTCAGAAAGTAAAGCTCTGATTATCCTCCCATTCCCACATTATATAAATAAGCCAGTGTAGTGTAGTGGTGAGAGTGATGGACTGGGAGCCGGGAGATCCGGGTTCTAGTCCTCACTTGGCCATGGAAGCTCACTGGGTGACTTTGGGCCAGTCACAGACTCTCAGCCCAACCTACCTCACAGGGTTGTTGTTGTGAGGATACAACGGTGAGGAGGAGGATAATGTAAGCCGCCTTGAGTTCCTTGCGAGAGGGAGAAAGGCGGGGTATAAATGCAATAAATAAATAAATAAATAAGCTGGAAACGTCTTTTCCACTCCCCCTTGCTGGAAAACATAGTTGGGCTCAAGCTATATGTAAATACCAGCCATCTCAGTGGAATTTAATCTCACTGCTTAGGAGAGAAAGCATGCCTAGGGTCATACTGTGTGCTGTACATGCAGCCTTGGTGTATGCACTTGTTGATGGTGTAGACTCAAATATCTGCCTGGGAGTAAAACCATGGGAGACAAAAGCAACTGCATGTTCTTGTGGGTTCACTAAAGTGCAGCAAAAGCTAACTGAAAGACCATTCAAAAGTAAAGACAGATCATTCCAGTGGTTCCATCCCTAATGGAGTTGGTGCACTAATAAAGGATAACCTCCACCTGCAGAAATTTTTCAACTTAAGTATTAAAAGTATAGGAGTTCTGTCTTTGGTTGCATCTGGTTAACACTGGTAGGCCCTCTTCTCATTTTGGTGTTTCCATGATGCTCAAGTATTCAAGTGGATCAGATGTATGACAAAGCCTCTGATGTGAGTTGATCTGTTTACCCTGGACTAAACTTGAATAATGTTTCCAAAATGGTAGGTAGCTCTGTCTTTTCACTAGTTGTGCAAGTTGCAACCTGGTGACAATCCTTGCGGATTAAGTACTGACTCCCTGCAATATTTGTGGAAGGAAAGTGGGTCAAAAGAAAACTGCACATGTATACAAGACGTGGATGTGTGTATTTAAACTGACCAGTACATAATTTATGTATGTTTTTAAGCTGTTAAGAGTACACTCCTAGTCAGCAGGTAGACGGCCATATGATTGGTTGGTTCCCGGAACCGACCTCAGCGCCAACGTCCGAGGTCAGTTCCCTGAGAACCAACCTTCCCCCCCCCGCCCCACGCTGCCTCATAGGCAGCATGGAATGGCCCTGCACTCCGCACTTGTAAGAGGAACGTGGAGCTGCGAAAATGGGGCATTCCTGGTGGTGTTCCAGGGTGGGGAAGTAAGTCGGAAATCTGGTATGACACATCCAATGTGTTGTCCAGCCTCTGCTTCCCCCTCTCCGCCTTCCCGCAGCTAGACAGCCAAAATCAGCTCTCCAGCCACAAATGCAGGGCAGCTGAAGTGCAGAGGGGATGATCCCCTCCGCGCTTCTCCTGCCCTGCATTGGATAGGCAGTTGCCTCCAAATCTGGAGGTGGCTGCCTACCCTGGTAGGATCGCTCTCTCCAGCTCCCTAATGAAGCTGGACTCTCTTTAATGAAAACGCTTCATTTTGGTCCAAAGGAGAAGATGAGCAGCTTCCTTCTAAGTAGTCAGATAAATCTGTCCATTAAATTCGTATGTTGCTTAACTGTTGTAATCCACCCAGAGAGCTTTGGCTATTGGGTTGTATTGTTGTTGTTCAGTCGTTCAGTCGTGTCCGACTCTTCGCGACCCCATGGACCATAGCACGCCAGGCCTTCCTGTCCTGCGCTCTCTCCCGGAGCGTGCTCAAGTTCATATTCATTGCATCGATGATGCTATCTAGCCATCTCATCCTCTGCCGTCTCCTCCTCCTTTTGCCCTTAATCTTTCCCAGCATCAGGGTCTTTTCCAGGGAGTTTTCTCTTCACATTAGGTGGCCAAAGTATTTGAGCTTCAGCTTCAGTATCTGTCCTTCCAATGAGCACTCAGGGTTGATTTCCTTTAGGATGGACTGATTTGACCTCCTTGCAGTCCAGGGGACTCGTAAGAGTCTTCTCCAGCACCACAGTTCGAAGGCATCAATTCTTCGGCGCTCGGCCTTCCTTATAGTCCAGCTCTCACAGCCATACATTGCTACTGGGAAAGCCATAGCTTTGATTAGATGGACCTTTGTCAGCAAGGTGATGTCTCTGCTTCTTACTATGCTGTCTAGGTTTGCCATAGCTTTCCTCCCAAGGAGCATGAGTCTTTTAATTTCATGGCTACAGTCACCGTCTGCGGTGATCTTGGAGCCCAAGAAAGTAAAATCTGTCACTGCTTCCATTTCTTCCCCTTCTGTATGCCAGGAAGTGATGGGGCCAAATGCCATGATCTTAGTTTTTTTAATGTTGAGTTTCAAACCAGCTTTTGCACTCTCCTCTTTCACCCTCAACAAGAGGCTCTTTAGATCCTCTTTGCTTTCTGCCATTAGGGTGGTATCATCTGCATATCTGAGGTTGTTGATAATTCTCCCGGCAACCTTAATTCCGACCTGTGATTTATCCAACCTGGTGTTTCTCATGATGTACTCTGCATATAAATTAAATAAGCAGAGCGACAATATAGTATACAGCCTTGTCATACTCCTTTCCCAATTTTGAACCAATCAGTTGTTCCATGTCTGGTTCTGACTGTTTCTTCTTGACCCTCGTACAGGTTTCTCAGGAGACAGGTAAGGTGGTCTGGTACTCCCATCTCTTTAAGAATTTGCCACAGTTTGTTGTGATCCACACAATCAAAGGCTTTAGTGTAGTCAATGAAGCAGAAATAGATGCTTTTCTGGAATTCTCTTGCTTTCTCCATGATCCAGCAAATGTTGGTGATTTGATCTCTAGTTCCTTTGCCTCTTCGAAACCCAGCTTGTACTTCCAGTAGTTCTCGGTTCACATGCTGCTGAAGCCTAGCTTGTAGGATTTTGAGCATAACCTTGCTGGCATGTGAAATGAGCGCAATTGTACGGTAGTTTGAACACTCTTTGGCGTTGCCCTTCTTTGGAATTGGAATGTAAACTGACTTTTTCCAGTCTTGTGGCCACTGTTGAGTGTTCCAAATTTGTTGGCATACTGAGTGCAGCACTTTAACAGCATCATCTTTTAGGATTTTAAATAGCTCAGCTGGAAGACTGTCATCTCCGCTAGCTTTGTTGTTAGTCATGCTTCCAAAGGCCCACTTGACTTCACTCTCAAGGATGTCCGGCTCAAGTTCAGTGACCACACTATCATGGCTATCAGGGACATTAAGATCTTTCCTGTATAGTCTGTGTATTCTTTCCACCGCTTCTTAATCTCATCTGCTTCTGTTCGGTCCCTGCCTTCTTTGTCCTTTATCATGCCCGTCTTTGCACAAAATTTCCCTTGAGATCTCCGATTTTCTTGAAAAGATCTCTAGTCTTTCCCATTCTATGGTTTTCCTCGATTTCTTTGCATTGTTCATTTAAGAAGGCCTTCTTGTCTCTCCTTGCTATTCTCTGGAAATCTGCATTCAGTTGGATATATCTTCCCCTTTCTCCCTTGCTTTTCGCTTCCCTTCTTTCCTCAGCTACTTGTAAAGCCTCATCAGACTGCCACTTTGCTTTCTTGCATTTCTTTTTCTTGGGGATGGATTGAGTTGCTGCCTGCTGAACAATGTTATGGACCTCCATCCATAGTTCCTCAGGCACTCTGTCTATCAGGCCTAATCCCTTAAATTTATTCCTCACCTCCGCTGTATATTCATAAGGGATATGATTTAGGTCATACCTGAATGGTTTAGTGGCTTTCCCTACATTCTTCAATTTAAGCCAGAAGTTTGCAAGAAGCAGCTCATGATCTGAGCCACAGTCAGCTCCAGGTCTTGTTTTTACTGACTGTATAGAGTTTCTCCATCTTTGGCTGCAAAGGACATAATCAATCTGATTTCGATATTGACCATCTGGTGATGTCCATGTGTAGAGTCGCCTCTTGTGCTGTTGGAAAAGAGTGTTTGCTATGATCAGCATGTTCTCTTGGCAAAACTCTATTAGCCTTTGTCCTGCTTCATTTTGTACACCAAGGCCATGCTTGCCTGTTATCTCGGTGATTTCTTGACTTCCTACTTTGGCATTCCAATCCCCTTTGATGAAGAGGACATCTTTTTTTGGTGTTAGTTCTAGAAGGTGTTGTAGGTCTTCATAGAACCGATCAACCTCAGCTTCTTTGGCCTCAGTGGTTGGGACATAGACTTGAATTACTGTGATGTTGAATGGTTTGCCTTGGATTCATATTGAGATCATTCTATCGTTTTTGAGATTGTACCCCAGTACTGCTTTTCCCACCCTTTTATTGACTATGAGTGCTACTCCATTTCTTCTAAGGGATTCTTGCCCACAGTAGTAGATGTAATGGTCACCTGAATTAAATTCGCCCATGCTCGTCCATTTTAGTTTGCTGATTCCCAAGATGTCGATGTTCATTCTTGCCATCTCATGTTTGACCACCTCTAGCTTACCTTGATTCATTGATCTGACATTCCAGGTTCCTAAACATTATAGTTCTTTACAGCACCAGACTTTCTTTTCACCACCAGACACATCCACAGCTGAGTGTCCTTTCGGGTTTGGCCCAGCCGCTTCACTCTTTCTGGTGCTACTTGGAAATTCCCTCTGCTCTTCCCCAGTAGCATATTGGACACCTTCCGACCTGAGGTGCTCATCTTTCGGCGTCATGTCTTTTATGGTACGTTCCATGGGGTTTTCTTGGCAAGAATACTGGAGTGGGTTGCCATTTCCTTTTCCAGTGGACCACATTTTGTCAGAACTCTCCACTATGACCTGTCCATCTTGGGTGGCCCTGCACAGTGTAGCTTATGGCTTCACTGCATTATGCAAGCCCCTTCGCCACAACAAGGCAGTGATCCATGAAGGGGATTGTATTGTATAGGAATGTAATAAATAAATGAATAAATAAAAACAATATGTTTTGCCCACTTCCTTTAGTGATGACTGCATGACAGCCAAGACAATGCTTCCCAGATGTTGCAAGTGAACTGCTATCTGTTAGTTTTCTCTTTCTTTTCTTTTTTGCAGAAGACCTTACTGCTATCAGCTTCCCTATAGAGACAAGTGAAAGGGTTGCAAATCGCTCCAGAAGTTGCTGCAAAAGGATCTCAAACATGGGCAACAAGAGCAGCAAATGGTCAGTAAAAGCACTGAATAACTCTCCCCCCACTATTAAACAGATCCAGAGGTATACATTAATAGATCCCGAAGCTGGTCCTCAGATACCAAGACAGCAGAATGCTTCCATGTGGAAAAAGAAGAACTATTCTCCCAAGAGGATTATGGAAGGGGCTGGGCAAGTAGCAAGTGATCCAACTCATCCAAAGATTACCCAAAAGCCACCACCAGCTGCACCTGTTCTGCAAGAAACTATAACACCGAGACGAGGTAAACAGTTGGCTGCACAAACAGCAGAAGATACTAGAGTAGAGGACAATGTGACAAAGGCAGCTGCCTATAATATAGACGACCTGGATTTGGAAGTTCAAGCAATACTGAAGCTACAACCCAGCATTAGGAACAAGGAAAGGACCACCAAGAAAAAGATTCCTTTTGCTGCAGAGTATAAAGCTGAGTCTCGAAGGAGGAGACGGGCAAGGAAGTACAGTATCTTTCGAGCTACTGGGAGGTACCGTCTCTCGCCAATATCTGAGGAAGCCCCAGTATCTGAATTCAATGAAAATGAAGATGATCCTAAAATGGAAGCCGAGAAGACCCAACATACCATATAAGATGATCAGATATCCCATTTGTCACCAAGCTCATGGGGAAACGGATGCTCCATGCAATCCAGGCAATGTGGAAGTGCCAATATTCTGTAAACGCACACGCAGGCAATACACACAATGGTCCCAAACATTTTGATGCATGAAACACAGGAAGGTTGATGAATAACTGCTGGACAGTTATACTCCAAGGTTGGTGGTGATTGGACTATTATTCACCATGTACATGGGACTGAGATCCAGGCTGTGATGTAAGGAAGGAAAAAACAACCCAAATATAGAAGGGAAAGCAGAATTATTCAGTGAAATATCCATTCAGTGAAATATCCAGAGTTTTGTGGAGATGAATGGGGAGCAACGGGCACCACCCTCACTGGGACTGCCTTGTCCTCTCTTTATTTGACATCCTCTATTGCCACATGTCTGTGGATTTTAAGCTTGTTGTGCTCATAGATCAGGGGTGAGCAACTGGTGGCCTTCCAGATATTATGGCCTTCAAGTCCCATCACCCCTAGCCAGCTTAGCCAATGGTGAGGGATGATGGTGGTTGCAGGCCAAAGTATCAGGAGGGCCTCAAGTTGGCTCCCCCAGCCATATACAGCCTCCTTCCCTTCTCCCGATACTCTGATCTCTGAAAATGAAAGTGTGATGAAGCCAGTTATCCTGCAGACCCTTTGGAAGACCCTTGGGGAATCTCTCTGGTCCAGCCTGCTGCACAAGAGGCTGACCAAAGTTCCAGATGAACCAGCTGATAATGTTGAATGATGAAACTCCTGTAGATCTGTGACCCATACCTGAGCCAGCTGGACTGGCTGCAGTTCCATGTCACAACCTTGCTCCCTTCAGCAGAATGTGCAGAAGCCCAAGGACACGTTTGCTTTGCAGACCGAAGGAAATAATACTCACCAAGCTGGGAAGAATGACCAAGGCTTCCACACTTCAACAAGTGAGGCAGCAGACCAGGCTGTAGGAAAGGACATGGCCTTCCAACAGAGAAGTTGGCTCCATGTTTTCTTGCAGTTCCTTCTACAGGTCAGTCTGCCTTTCTTTTCTAGGTGGCTTTGATAGCATTCAGTGTCTCTTTTCCATTCTGCTTGACAGTATCAGAGCTTGTTTATTAAATTTATATTCCACTTTTCCACAAAAAATGGAGCCTGTGGTTCATTTTAGCTGCAATCTTATCCACCGGGCGGGAGTGCAGAACCTCAGGCATGGAGGCGAAATATGGGCTGCCTGGGGTCCCAATCCAGCTCTCTGTAGTTCCCCAGATGGTTCAACTCCCTTCCCCTGGCCTCACCCCCTTTACCCAGACCACCGTTCGTTGGGTGGTATCCCAACTTTTGTGCAGCTTTTACCCATTCTAAAATGTATTTACTACTTATTACATTTCTATACCACCCAAGAGCCAAAGCTTGAAATGTCTCTCCTAAGGCTTAGTTAGGCACATACAAACGTAGGAAGCTGCCTTATACTGAGTCAGACCCTGGGTCCATCTAGCCCAGAATTGTCAACATCAGCAGTAAGAGCTTTAAGATGAAACATACTGGCATTTTTATTATTTTTGGTCCTGACCCTTTTTCCTTCAGCTCCACCCACCACAGGAATGCAGTCACCCGAGAGTTTCTCAGGAATGGAATTCAGCCCTTGGGCTGAAAGAGGTTTATTATCCCTGTTTACACACACTCACCTGGGAGTAAGACCCATTGAACTCAATGAGACTTGCTTCTGAGTTGACATGCATGAAAATGCGCTGTTTTTTTTCTCTAATGCTAGATCTTCAGTTCTAAAATGCAGTGTGTGTGTGCGCGCGCGCATGTGTAAATGTGTGTGCTGAAGCATCGTGCATCACAGAAATTTTCATTTGTTGCGTCACTCACTTCACTTGATGCTCCTAACTGAATGGCTTTCTGACCTCCTTCTTGCAGGTTTTCAAGCTCTTGGTGAAACTTCTCCCTTCCTTCAGCAGATGTTGGATTAATGTTTTGTGCTCCATGCTAAGGCGGGACAGGACACTTCTGAAGCACAAGACTCTGCAGAACAGCTTTGTCCTCAGAGATTAACTCTGCCAGTCCTTTCTTTTAGTCCTAGAAATCTGCAGCACCCAGACGGCAGTGATGCAGCTTTTTCTATTTGCTCAGCACAACCCTCCAAAGCTCAGCAGAAGAATCTGTTCCTCCTGTAGTTTTGAATAGCAGCAAACCTTAAGACAATTGCACTCACTAGGCCTGCCCATGACACAACCCATGACAGCCCTCCCCAACCTGGCACTTTCCAGATGTTTTGGACTACAACTCTCATCAGTCCCAGCCAGCCTGGCTGGTGTCCAGGGATGATGGGAGTTGTAGTCATAAACATCAACAAGGCACCAGGTTTGGGAAAGGTGACCTATGGCACCTACTCTTCTTTGCTACAACCAATAGGATGTCCGTGCAAGAACCTTACCAAAATTATTTCACTGTATGATGTGTTTGGGGATAGGAGGAAATGTTGGCAGTGAACTGGTGGAGATGTTGCCTTAATACAATTGCAGTCATTAGCTTGACACTGTTGAATTCGAACTACCTTAACTGTATCGGCCTGACAGGCATTTTGTTTTTAATTGTGACCATTTTAAAAGTACAACACATCAAGTAGCACTACATATTTGACCCTCTAACTCCTAATTGGTATGTCTTTAAAGGCTAGACTCGGCTTCTTGCTATATAGGGTGGGCACTGCTTATACTGCTAGGTTTGTTGGTACCAAATCATATTGTCTTGCGTAGCTGGATGTTTTTACACACTGGTTGATCTTATTAATAAATGGATGCATCTCTCAATAAAAATGATTTTAGAAACCTTTTGTTGTGTGGTTTAAAAACAAAACAGGTTCAATAAACTATACCATCATAGGGATGTACAAAACTCACTTACCTTTGCTCCGTCCCTCCCCGCGGAATCCTTGATGGGGGGGGGAAGCGATCCAGTCCTCCCCCTCCAGAATCCTCGACGGCTGGCTCCGCTCTGCGGCCAGGCCACGGAGTAGCCGGCCATGGCTGTCCGCAGCTGGATTTCTGGCCGTGGACAGCCTGGCGCGGACGCAAATGGCAGCCGCCATTTGCGTCCAGCTAGATAGCTACGTAAGAATTTACGTAGCCTATCACGGCTAACGTCAAAACAAAAACACACAGCGTACACAAATGGCGGCAGCTACGGCAGCCGCCATTTGCGTTCCCTATTTTTCGCCGACTTATCTTACGTAAATATTTACATAAGATAAAATGGCGAAAAAAAAGGGGAACGCAAATAGTGTAGTGGATGCTATTTGCGTTCCCCTTTTTTCCCCCGCCGTTCTGGCCTACGTAAATATTTACGTAAGATAAGTCAGCGAAAAATAGGGAATGCAAATGGCAGCCACCATAGCCACCGCAATTTGCATACGCTGCGGGTTTTTTTTTTTGGCGTTAGCCGTGATAGGCTATGTAAATTCTTACGTAGCCTATCACGGTCCAAGGACAGCAATGGCAGCGGCAGCAGCCCGTCCACGGCTGGCCAGGAGACCAGCCGCCGCCGCCGCCACCGCATCCGCCCCAGGTAAGTGCCATCCTGGGGGGATTCTGCAGGGGGCAGGGAGGCAGGAGGCCGTTCCGCCACGGATTCCAGGGGGCCAGATTCTAAAGAATCCAGCCTCACTGGAATCCGTGGCGGAATTCTTTGTTGTTGTTGTTGTTCAATCGTTCAGTCATGTCCGACTCTTCGTGACCCCATGGACCATAGCACGCCAGGCCTTCCTGTCCTGCGCTCTCTCCTGGAGCGTGCTCAAGTTCATATTCATTGCATCGGTGATGCTATCTAGCCATCTCATCCTCTGCTGTCCCCTTCTCCTTTTGCCATGGACACTGTTTCCAGTAGTTCTTAAGCAAAGGCACAAGGAGACTGGGAGCAATTTAAAGGATCCAGCTTGGCCAATTGTCAGGAATTATGGTAGTTGCAGTCCAACACATCTAGAGGATACCAGGTGGGGAAAGGCCACATTACAGCTATTCCAATTTTCATAAAATGAAACTGAGAGCAAAGTTCTCTTACCAGGGGCTTTTCTTCCTCTGTGCTGCTATAGTACCGTCTTCTTTCCATGTAAGGGCAGGGAAAGGAGTATGCTTGATCAGGTGGCTGTAATATTGGAAGGCAGCCTTGGACAAATGTTGGTAGGGCAAGCTGAAACCAAGGAAGTTGTGCTGTGCCATAAACTCTGTGATGCAGCGAGACAGAGTTGCACAGCTCAAATTCTGCTCGCTAGTTTTCTTCTCAAGAGGCATACAAAACTCCAATGGTGCTGTGAAGAGGACTGAGATCCCTAGATGGGATATATGACACCAGAGAGTAGGGATGGGTGAACTTACCATGGTCCAGGTCACGTGGTCTGCTCAGCTCACCAAACCCCCACCAGCTGCCTGCCCCTACTTGCTGCATGTGGCGAATTCCTAGGCAGTCCGAAAGCAGCGAGTGGAGCGTGGCTGCCTGATCCCTCACTGAGCCATCAGTTTGCATAAAATGGAGGCTTGGCCTTTTTCGTAAAGGCTGATTTTATGTAAATGGTTGCCGTAAAGTAGCTCTTTACACAAGATTATAGATATAAATTGCCATTTATGTCTGTAATCTTGCATAAATTATCACTTTACGGCCACCACTTGTATAAAATCAGCCTTTACGAAAAAGACCAAGCTGCCATTTTGCGTCTTAGTGAGGGATTAGGATCTCCGTGCTTGCCCAGCATGTGCCAAGCCAGGCAAGCAGGGGGATCTGCAGACTGGGTGGGGAGGGGAGCCAGCTATTTTTTGTCAGGCCTCAACCCCAGCCAGACGCCCATGACACCCCTACCAGAGAGGGGGTGTCTTTTTTCTCTTGAGGGCCGCATCTAGGGAAGTGTAAATCAGCAAAACCTGAGCTTGCCAAAGATCTCTGAATTCCATCTCGAAGCTGGTTCTGACTTGAGTCTGTATCAGATTGCGAGCTTTGGGTTTTTTTCTTTTTGTATGAAAATCTGTGTGTATTTTCATCTGTATTTTCCCAAATGCACACATCAGTTGTATGCATCTTTGAAATGTGGGCATTCTTCTCCCATTGATGGAAGCATATCTGTGTGCATTTTTCAAAAGTAAGCATTTTTTTCACGCACATTCTTCAAATGTGTGTATGCTGTCAAACACATTTTTCCTTAGTTCCCGAATCACATTGCAAGCTTGACTCTGCCCACAGATTGTGCCTGAGTCCATGTTTAGCCTGGAAGGTGCAAACTAGGTCAATCCTGCTCAAAACCAAACTGAATACATCCCTAGCAGCATCACTTGGGGGCAATTTGTCAAGGGCTGCATGCTGAAGGTGGATGGAGCTGAACCCAGAGGTGGGTGGCGCCAGGTCCAGAAGTGGCACCTTTTCTCTCTCATTCACTTCTCTTTCTCCATCCCACCCACTCTCCCTCCCTCTCCCTTGCCATGGACCCAGCTGGGTGCTGGGGGACGGGCAGATTGCTCTTGCCAAAGCTCTGAAATGATATCTGCAGAGGGCTGCAGGTTGCTCACCCTTGTACTAGAGATGCAAGGGAGGAAGACCAGAAATGAATGGAGCAACACTCCCCAACCTGGTGTAATCCAGATGTGTACCCCATCATCTCCAGCCCTCATGGCCACAGGCTGGGGATTATGGGAGTTGTAGTCAAGCACACCTGGACAGCACCAGGTTGGGGAAGACTGGAACGGAAGCATAGGCTGGTTTCATTGTACCATCAAAAAAAGTGTAGATGGATGAAAATTCTGCTTCTCAAGCAAAAGCTAAACTTAACAAGGCATCAGGGAAGGAAGCATATATTCTTCCCAACAACTGCTAGCATTCATAATCATGCAAGCATCACACCTGCCAGCTCCTCTATGGTTCCTTGGAGGAAGCCAGCTTCATCCTTTAAGTGGCAGGGGCTCACACTTCCCTCTGTCAATTGCTTACAGTAACTAGAACCATTTTGCACAATGCTACCTCTTAAACCTGCCCTAGCATGTTAACATTTTCTTTTAAAAAAATCTAGAGGCAAAGTTCAAACTCTTTTTCCTTTACTCACAAATTCACCTGTTGATTTTAAAAGACTTAGATAGAGGCAAATATAGTATATGAAATGAGGATATCTGTGTTTGTTTGTTTGTTGAGCAAAGGGCTGGATGTGCCTGATCTCAGAAGCTAAGCAGGGTCAGCCCTGGTTAGTACTTGGATGGGATACCGCCTGGGAATCAGGCTTCCTGCATTGAGCAGGAGGTTGGACTCAATGGTCTTGTAGGCCCCTTCCAACCCTATGATCCTATGATCTATGAACTACAACCAAGAAATAGAGAACGGCAAGGAACTGATTATCATGGGCTTGTGGGGAAGTGGTTTGGTGTAACCACCCATCTTTATTTAAAGGAAATCTTCAGGGTTTAAAGGAGGTACTTCTCTATGCAGATGTGTGTCCTGTGACTGGTTGTTGGGTAAGTGCTACTGTTTTTCCCCAGTTTGGTGTATGTTCTCTAACACATTCAGAGGTCTTGCACAAAGAGGCAGAATGGGACATGATGTTAAAAATATGTATATCTCAATGTTTTGCTTGTATGATTGAGTACTGCGAAGCTAGTACCAGAATGCATTTCAGGCCCTGAATATCCAGGTCAAAATGAACTCAATTTGGAACAGCCAGTCCAGGACAACTGTCCTGTGGTTGAGTTCTCTCAGCTCTTTTGAGCTTGGAAAAAAGGAGGGTAAGGGGAGACATGATAGAAGTGTACAAATTTATGCATGGTCTGGAGAATGTGGATAGGGGGACATTTTTCTCCCTCTGAAAATACTAGAACCTGGGGTCATCTCATTAAGCTGATTTGTAGGAGATTCAGGACAGATTAAAGAAAGTACTTCTTCACACAGCGCATAGTTAAACTATGAAATTCACTACCACAGGATGAAGTGATGGCCACCAATTTGGATGGCTTTAAAAGGGGAATAGACAAATTCCTGGAGGAAAAGGCTGTCAATGGCTACTAGTCCTGATGGCTGTGTGCTACCTCCAGTACCAGAGGCAGTAACCTTATGTACACCAGTTGCTGGGGAACATGGAAAGGAGGGTGCTCTTGCACTCATGCCCTGCTTGTGGGTTCCTGCCTGGTCAACAGCTCATTGGCCACTGTGTGAACAGAATGCTGGACTAGATGGACCCTTGATCCGATCCATCCAGCATGACTCTTCTTATGTTCTTATGTTCAATTTGGAACAACCAGTTCTAGAACAACTCCCTAGCTTGTCAACTCCTGAGGAAAACTCAGCTGTCTTGCATTAAGATGCTCAACAAGACTTGTCCTGGTTCAGAGTTCCTTGACTGTAAAAGGGCTCCAAGACTTGCATTCCATGGCTTTCCCTCATGGCTTGACAGGGAAAGGGAAATCTCTTCTTTAGTCCCGCAGCAAGGAACTGTAATCCATAACCTTCTTCCAAAGCACATGGACACTTTGCAGAATGGTTCTTGGGGTTAAGAAGGAATATACGGGTTATAAGATAGTAATGGCACATCAGGTCAAGTGCAGTATAGAAAATGGGGAAAGACATATCCTCATGTATACTAATAGTAGGGATGGGCAAACGAGCAATGTTCAAGCTCACCAAGACTCTTTGAAAATTAGGTCATTCCTCATCTCGCCTCAATCTGCGCCCTTGTTTCCAATCACTGCTCATTTTGCACAAGTGGGAAAATTGCACAAAACGCATCTCTATCCAACTGAAAGTTGTGCAAACAATTCCCAAATTTGAACAGATTTCCAAAATTATGCAAATTTCATCCATAAAACATGGGTGAATTAAAATGTGTCCCCAAAACAGCCCAGTGAGGACTGAACATGCTTGGTGGCTGTTGAATGCTGGTCGAACATTGGAGTTGAAAATGGAAAACCAGGAAGAAGGGGGAATGGAATGGAATATTGTGGAAGAGGAGGCAACTAGCTGGCAGGAATTCTGAACAGGAGCACTCCACAGCACAACATCCCATTTTAGGTCCTGCTTTTCCAGTCTGAATTTTCAGCCACAGATAAAGCTGGTATTGATGGAGGTGGGGTGGGGTAGCTACATCTTTTGCAAAAATAACTGATTTAGGGCTGCTAGCTAGCAATAGGAAAAAACCACAAAGCCATCTTAGGTAGGCTCATTGAAATCATTAGAACTTAAGCTAGTCATGACAAACTATGAATGGATCTACTTAAGTGTGACAGGGTACAAGCCTATTGCACTTATCAGAGTAAGTCCCCTTGAACTTAATGGGGCTTACTCCTGAGCAGACAGACATAGGATTGCACTATAATTCTGCTTCTAACCCTTGAGTTCCCCCTCCCTCCCCACAACCCTCCTTCTGGGCCTTCTAACAAGATTATATGTAGAAATCTGCAGGTGAAGTGCACAGCACAGAGATGAAAGTTGTTGTCTGTTGTGCTGCTTTTTGCATATTGTGTTACTGTTAAAGGCACAGCTACAGTGGCTGGCTACAAAAGTTGACATCCCTAGGTTTCAATAGAGGCTGGTGGCTCCAATTTTGATAGGGCTGTGAACTGAATCTGGGTTTCAGTCAGAACCAGCCAGAACTCTAAAGGAGCTATCCAAGGTGGTGAACTTATGTTGTGGATAGGGTTCAACACCTTGGATAGCTCCTTTAGAGTTCTGGCTGGTTCTGACTGAAACCCAGGGTGTATTTATAGCCCCAGCAAAATCGGAGGCACCAGCCTCCACTGCTAGGTTTTCTTGATGGATGTGTACTTCTAACAGTAAGAGTTGGGAGAGCAACTCTAGGAAGTGAGTGCTTGTTGGGTGTCTTGGCAATAGGCTGGGGGGGGACTTCAGTTCTTGACACCCAATCCTCAGAGTTCAACTAATGAGCCCAGATTAACTGTGGCAAGAAACCAGACTAATCAAACCAGCCTTCAGAGGTACAATTCACTTTCATACTGGTGAAGTGGGTGTGATCCTCACTGGGGTCGTGGGTGGGGTTTGGATCCGCCCTGTAAAACAGTTGGAATAACCTGTGTATATTGTTTAAACCAGGGGTGGGCCGAAGGTGGATTGCGATGTACTAGTAGTTCTCTGGCAAGGATTTCCGACTCCCAATTGTTTAACAATAGAAGCAACCAAGTAACTCTTTCACACACACACACACACCACATTAGACTGTTGAAAGGAAGATAGCTTGGGGTAATCATGCATGGAGTTTTGTGTAGAATGACTGTGAGCTCTTTTCATTCTGCTACTCAGAACAAATTCCTGGGCTCAGAATTCTTTAATTTTAAGATCATATCTTTTGCAGCAGGCTCCAGTTGGTGGATCTCAGTGGGTATCCAATTGTTTTTTATTGTATTTTCCAATAAAAACAAGCCTTCAGTCTGCCCAACCTTTGTATAAATAAGGGAGCAATCCTATGGCCGCTAGTCAGCGGCTAGATGGCCATAGGATACGTTGGTTTCTGGGAAACAGAAACCTGTTCCCTGAGAACCAGCCTTCCCCCTTCCCACACTGCCTTGCGGGCAGCTCAAAACAGCCCCATGCTCCACGCTAGGGATGGGGGAGAATTTCTCCCCGAAACTTCGGGGGGCCGAGCGCCAACGCATTCGGTCCTCTGAAGGTTGTTCGGGGAGAACTTCTCCGCCCCCCCCGCCCCCGCCCCCCCCCCCAGGATGGGACTTAACTTTCACAAATGTCCCTCCCGGCGGCAGGTCCCAGTGGCAGTTCGGCAGGTCTTCGTCAGGGGCGGGGGCGGCAGCCGGTCTTTCGACCGGCTGCCGCTGCTGCCATTACAAGCAAAGTAAAAAAAAAAAAACACGCCCCTGTGATAGGCTACGTAACGATTAACGTAGCCTATCATGGCTGACTTTGCAGATCTAGCCGTGATAGGCTACGTAAATCGTCACGTAGCCTATCATGGGGGCGTTTTTTTTTTACTTTTTATTTCGCGGCCGGGCGAGGCGAGGCGCCTCCTCCCCGGCCTGAATTTCGGCCGGGCGAGGCGGGAAGCCTCCCCCCCAGCCTGAATTTTGGCCGGGCGAGGAGGGAAGCCTCCCCCCCCAGCCTGAACTTCGGGGGGAGCAGCGAAGAGCCTTCCCCCCACTGCGAAGCAAGCTGCGAGACCAGGTAAGTGACTTTCGTGCACCCCTACTCCACGCTCAGAAGAGGAGAGCAGAGCAGTGAAAATAGGGATGTACGAAAGTCACTTAACTTTTCACGGAATTGATTCGTGGTGTGGGGGGGAGGCTCTCTGTCCCTCCACCCGGAATCCTCGATGGGCTGGGAGGCGATCCGGTCCTCCCCCCCGGAATCCTGCCTGGCCAGCTCCGCTCCGCAGCAGCTGTTGCCCAGACCCCTCAAGAGCAACCAGAGGATTTGACCAACGACCTGCCTTCTGCAGAGATGGAGGATCCATTAGGGATGTACACAGTTGGCCTTACCTGGCTCCGCCGGGTTCCGCTGGGGGGGGAGGCGCTCTGTCCCTCCCCCCGGAATCCTGGCCATCCGGCTCCGCTCCACAGGGATTCTGCGGAGCCGCTGGCCAGCTCCACCAGCAGCTGGACATCCGGCCGCTGGCTAGCAGGGACGCAAATGGCGGCAGCTGTAGCCGCTGCCGTTTGCGTCCCTGTAGTCAGTCGTGATAGGCTACGTAAATCTTTACGTAGCCTATCACGTCGGACTTTAAAAAAAAAAAACACATGGTGTCTTCCAGATGTGTTGGGCTGCAACTAACAGATAGCCATTGGCACCAGGATGGGGTGAGCTGAACTAGTATCTATGTTACTAATATCTAGGGGTGTACGGATTCCCCACCGTCTGTTCCGGTGGGGAATCTGTGTGGGGGGTGATCCACCCCCCCCCCGAAACCTCCAGAGCACTTCCACTCTGCTTGGATTCTGGGGAGGGGAACTGGCTTGGGGGCGCTTACCTTCCCTCCTGCCAGCCAGAGCCGTTCACTTCCTCCCTGTCCCTGCCGATTGCCATGTCTTAAAAAAAAAAAAAAAGTAATCGTGAGGATGTGCCCATAGACTTATATGCAAATAGAGTCATGAATCTTGTATACAAGTCTATGTGTCCACAGGCTTATACACAAGAGTCACAGCTCTATTTTGCATATAAGTCTATGTCCGTATAAGTCTATGTGCACATCCTGCTGATCGCATGTGCCCATAGACTTATACCTCCTGGAGCAGAGGTAAGTGGTCCCAATCCGCTGCAGATTCCTGAGGCTGGATTCCAAGGAATCCGGCCTCATTTGAATCCGCAGCGGATTTCTGTGACATCCCTACTAATATCTTACCTATATTAGTCTAATTGTCCTACAAATTCAGAACGTTTAATTATTATTATTTTTTAACACAATGATATATATTATATTTGGAAGCACAGCCCTAACCATTCTATACTTGGCTTTGTTTTTATGGAAAATGGCACCTCTGCTCATGATGTGGAAGCATGCATCTTGTTACATTGAGTAATAGCTCAATGTCTTGATACCAAAGGATATCAAGAACGTCATTTGGCTGGATGTTTTTAATATCTAGGTTATGTAACTTTCCTAAACTGATGTTCATAAAAACTAAACTAAAATGTGTGTAATTTTCCTAAACTAAAGATCTGAAATGGATCTTTTTAAACAACTTCCAAATAAATGTTGCTTTCAAGTTTCTTGTTTACTAAATTATCTTTAAATGGGCTCGGTATAACATGCAAATGTCAATGTGGCTTCGAGAAGCTCTTAAAAGCACAGGGGGTTCTGAGAACAGCTGGGGAGAGTAATGCCCTATGCCATTACAGTTATTTAACTTGCATAAAATGAACCTAGAGCAAAAGGCCTCTTGCCAAATAGCTGTTCAAGTTTGCTCAGTGCCACTCTAATTCTTTTTATATAAGACCAGGGAAAGGAGTGTGCGTATGCACCAGATTGTGTGGAAATGATCTCGGAAGGATCTTTGGAATTTTGGATAAATGTAGGTTTGGCAGGCCACAACCAAGAGCAGTGTGGCACCATTGCAGTGAGAGGTCTTAGTGTTCAACCAGTTCCAATACTTCTAGGGTGGGCAACACATGGTCTGTGGGCCACATGCATCCCCATGGATGTGCTGTCACCCACCACTTCCAAATTTTCTGCTGTTGCAACAGGGCCAACTGCAAATAGGGATGGGTAAATAAGCAATATTCGATATCCCTAGGATTCTCCAAACTTTGTCACACACCCAATTCTCATTCACTTTTGTGATGGCTACCTACTTTACACAACCAGGAAACTTGTGCCAGTTGATCAGTGATCCAACAGGAGATTTGTGCAAAACTCCCCAAATCTGTGCAAATTTCCTCAATAGACTAAAATGGGGCTGAGGAGATTTGTGAAAATTGAGAAATTTGCACAAATCCAACTGGGAATCAGGAACGAGACAAACGTGAGCATGTGTTCGACAGTTTGCGAATATTTTCAGTGGACACGTGCTTGTGCTCTCATTTGGAGCTTTGAAACATGGGCATGTTCTCATGTTTTGTGAGCAAAAACTAAATTCTCATACATCCTGGTGTGCAAAACAATCAGCGGCTTCCTGTTGAATTTTAGTGGCAAACCACAACAGCAGCCTGAAAAGGCAAAATTTCACTATTTAAGCCAGTGTTGAGATTTGCTGCTGAAATTCAATTACCAATTGCTTTTAATGCTAGTGCCACCAAAATTCAGTGGTGTGTGGTGGTGGTGGAGTGTGTGTGCAGCCCCTGGGTGTTTGGGGGAGGGGTTAAATTGGCCCCCAGAGCCCGCAAAGTTGCCCACCCCTGTCATACTTGATGGGTGGCTCATCTGAAGGCCTTCTGCAGCAGGCATGTGAAAGACTGCACCAAAGATGAACGGGTAGGAACTGCTCATTGTCTCCTTTCCCATCAGGGAACTTAAAGACAGAGCAGAGATGGAAACTGGTGTTCCTGGAGGTTCTTGTATTACACTGCATTCAGGGTAAGGACTTCACATTCTAGGGTTCTCTCTCCATTTGGGAAGCTCTCATGTCTGACCAGAATTGCAGCTCATGCTCCTAGATGTTAGTTAGTGATAGAGTTGAGAATGAAGGTTTGATTACAGCAATGCCTGAAAGGATGGCAGATGTGCAATCTGTCATGAGAAGGGGCAATGGATCTGAACAAGGGGACGTTCAAGGTAGAGCAGGCAGTGAAAGTCCAATGCTTCTTGGGGGCAATGAGAGTCAATGCAGCCCAAAGTGAAGCCTAAGAAAATCAGACTTCAGACAACCAGACCGGGCTCTTCTCAGCTCCTTGCCAGCCCCATGCTTCAAGCAGCAGGGGCTTATGCTCCCCACTGTCAATTGCTCACAACTACATTTTTTACAACTTAAATTCCCCTGTCACATTATGGGCACAATTGCCTGCATGCTTAGACAGAAAAAACGTCATAGTACTCCCTGCTTCCCTCTAGTTAGCCAAGCTGCCTGGGGCATGCTGGAAATCTTAGGACTTTTTTCTGTTGCAACATGCATAAGATTATGCCCTAATATATATTTTTTAAATCTAGAGGGAAAGTGCAAACTGTTTTCCTTTGCTCACAAATTGAGTCTGCAAGCACAGAGGCATGCACAGTATTAGAAGTATGCTTCCCATCTGCAGTAGAATCATAAAACTTCCAGTGAAGTGTATGATGAACTGTAACTTTTTCAGAAGACAGAGCTGTCCCTATTTCCCAGACACAGGTGTGCATGTATCGAGGGGGCAGGAGAGATTGTCTCTCCTGCAAAGATAAATGCTTAAAGGTTACTAATAAGCAAGGGGGGGAAGTCTGGCCACCTCTTGAACCTTTAGCTTTGGTGTGTTGCAACTGGTTGTGTGGGTGAAACTTGTTATGTCGGGGACAGGGTAAAAACTAGCATAGTTATCTGCACATCAAGCTACTCAGAGGCAAAGCTGCAGTGCCTGGTGGCATCTACAAAAGATGGCGGTACTTTATAAATGTAAGCTACTATTAGTGATGTTTACAAAGAGTGTTACCCTGGGATGTGAAGAAGTCTTGGTCCCTTGAGGAAGAGAGACATGGTCTTGTCTAATTCATATTTTGCCATGACATTTGTATTTCAGATTCCAGTATCATCCCTTCTAGAGGTGTGGCTGTTAATTCAGTCTTACTAGTCTGAATTTACTGTGGCTGTAAACTCAAGCTACTCAGACCCACCTCTCTGGGTTCAGTTCACCTCTATATTGGTGAATTGAGTGTCATTCTCACTGTGAGGCCATCTTGGAGGGTGTGTGGGTCTTCTTCTTTAAGTCAGTGTGTAAATGAGAGCTCTTTCCTAGGGTCATTCTGTAAACTGGAGTCTGTCAATTCTTTTAATGGTTGCTATTTGTCTCTTGCTGGCTCCCTTATTAGAGTAAATGTGGCCTTGAATATATACCTCCAGACTGGGTTCATAACATTTTATCAAGTGTGTCTTTAAATCTGTATTGGCTCTTAATAAAAAGGCCTGGAGAGATGTGCTCAGCTGTTTCTATTCTCTGGTAGGGCTTCCAACACTCCTACCTAATGATAGGCTCTTATGCCTATATGACAGGCACAGATAGGGTAGCCAAGTGTCAAAATTTACAGATGACAGTCCTGTATTTGAAGTGCTGTCAGAGGACAGTCCTCTATTTGAAGGTGTCCTCTGTTTCAAGAGCTGTCTGGTCCAAGCCCAGTTTAAAGATCAAGAACCATAAGAAGGGAGAGCA